>NW_028241890.1:0-600000 GCF_964263255.1 Lissotriton vulgaris
AGCGTTTCCAACCCCACTTACAAGTAAAACTAGCTAAAATGTGCCTGGCTGCTATTCGCTGAAAAGCTCATTCTGTGTACATTTTTGGCATACGTTTGCTCCTACCGGGTCAGCTGAGCCGCGAATTTCTATTTAACCACGTGCTTTCATGAGAGACCTCAGGGCTGCATGTTTTGAGCCCAGTACTGAGCCTGAGAAGCATTTCCAACCCCACTTACAAGTAAAACTAGCTAAAATGTGCCTGACTTCTCTTCACTGAAAAGCTCATTCTGAGTACATTTTTAGCATACTTTTGCTCCTGCCGGGTCAGCTAAGCAGCGAATTCCTATTTAACCACCTGCTTTCATGAGAGACCTCAGGGCTGCATGTTTTGAGCCCAGTACTGAGCCTGAAAAGCATTTCCAACCCCACTTACAAGTAAAACTAGCTTAAATGTGCCTGGCTTCTCTTCACTGAAAAGCTCATTCTGTGTAAATTTTTGGCATACGTTTGCTCCTACCGGGTCAGCTGAGCAGCGAATTTCTATTTAACCACCTGCTTTCATGAGAGACCTCAGGGCTGCATATTTTGAGCCCAGTACTGAGCCTGAAAAGCATTTCCAACCCCACTTACAAGTAAGACTAGCTAAAATGTGCCTGGCTGCTATTCACTGAAATGCTCATTCTGTGTACATTTTTGGCATACGTTTGCTCCTACCAGGTCAGCTGAGCCGCGAATTTCTATTTAACCACCTGCTTTCATGAGAGACCTCAGGGCTGCATGTTTTGAGCCCAGTTCTGAGCCTGAAAAGCATTTCAAACCCCACTCATATGTAAAACTAGCTAAAATGTGCCTGGCTTCTCTTCACTGAAAAGCTCATTCTGAGTACATTTTTAGCATACATTTGCTCCTGCCGGGTCAGCTGAGCAGCGAATTTCTATTTAACCACCTGCCATCATGAGAGACCTCAGGGCTGCATGTTTTGAGCCCAGTACTGATCCTGAAAAGCGTTTCCAACCCCACTTACAAGTAAAACTAGCTAAAATGTGCCTGGCTGCTATTCACTGAAAAGCTCATTCTGTGTACATTTTTGGCATACGTTTGCTCCTACCGGGTCAGCTGAGCAGCGAATTTCTATTTAACCACCTGCTTTCCTGAGAGACCTCAGGGCTGCATGTTTTGAGCCTAGTACTGAGCCTGAAAAGCATTTCCAACCCCACTTACAAGTAATACTAGCTAAAATGTGCCTGGCTTCTCTTCACTGAAAAGCTCATTCTGAGTACATTTTTAGCATACTTTTGCTCCTGCCGGGTCAGCTGAGCAGCGAATTTCTATTTAACCACCTGCTTTCATGAGAGACCTCAGGGCTGCATGTTTTGAGCCCAGTACTGAGCCTGAAAAGCATTTCAAACCCCACTCATATGTAAAACTAGCTAAAATGTGCCTGGCTTCTCTTCACTGAAAAGCTCATTCTGAGTACATTTTTAGCATACGTTTGCTCCTACCGGGTCAGCTGAGCAGCGAATTTCTATTTAACCACCTGCTATCATGAGAGACCTCAGGGCTGCATGTTTTGAGCCCAGTACTGATCCTGAAAAGTGTTTCCAACCCCACTTACAAGTAAAACTAGCTAAAATGTGCCTGGCTGCTATTCACTGAAAAGCTCATTCTGTGTACATTTTTGGCATGTGTTTGCTCCTGCCGGGTCAGCTGAGCAGCGAATTTCTATTTAACCACCTGCTATCACGAGAGACCTCAGGGCTGCATGTTTTGAGCCCAGTACTGATCCTGAAAAGCGTTTCTAACCCCACTTACAAGTAAAACTAGCTAAAATGTGCCTGGCTGCTATTCACTGAAAAGCTCATTCTGTGTACATTTTTGGCATGCGTTTGCTCCTGCCGGGTCAGCTGAGCAGCGAATTTCTATTTAACCAACTGCTTTCATGAGAGACCTCAGGGCTGCATGTTTTGAGCCCAGTACTGAGCCTGAAAAGCATTTCAAACCCCACTCATATGTAAAACTAGCTAAAATGTGCCTGGCTTCTCTTCACTGAAAAGCTCATTCTGAGTACATTTTTAGCATACGTTTGCTCCTGCCGGGTCAGCTGCGCAGCGAATTTCTATTTAACCACCTGCTATCATGAGAGACCTCAGGGCTGCATGTTTTGAGCCCAGTACTGATCCTGAAAAGCGTTTCCAACCCCACTTACAAGTAAAACTAGCTAAAATGTGCCTGGCTGCTATTCACTGAAAAGCTCATTCTGTGTACATTTTTGGCATACGTTTGCTCCTGCGGGGTCAGCTGAGCAGCGAATTTCTATTTAACCACCTGCTATCATGAGAGACCTCAGGGCTGCATGTTTTGAGCCCAGTACTGATCCTGAAAAGCGTTTCCAACCCCACTTACAAGTAAAACTAGCTAAAATGTGCCTGGCTGCTATTCGCTGAAAAGCTCATTCTGTGTACATTTTTGGCATACGTTTGCGCCTACCGGGTCAGCTGAGCAGCGAATTTCTATTTAACCACCTGCTTTCATGAGAGACCTCAGGGCTGCAAGTTTTGAGCCCAGTACTGAGCCTGAAAAGCATTTCCAACCCCACTTACAAGTAAAACTAGCAAAAATGTGCCTGGCTTCTCTTCACTGAAAAGCTCATTCTGAGTACATTTTAAGCATACGTTTGCTCCTGCCGGGTCAGCTGAGCAGCGAATTTCTATTTAACCACCTGCTATCATGAGAGACCTCAGGGCTGCATGTTTTGAGCCCAGTACTGAGCCTGAAAAGCATTTCCAACCCCACTTACAAGTAAAACTAGCTAAAATGTGCCTGGCTTATCTTCACTGAAAAGCTCATTCTGAGTACATTTTTAGCATACTTTTGCTCCTGCCGGGTCAGCTAAGCAGCGAATTCCTATTTAACCACCTGCTTTCATGAGAGACCTCAGGGCTGCATGTTTTGAGCCCAGTACTAAGCCTGAAAAGCATTTCCAACCCCACTTACAAGTAAAACTAGCTTAAATGTGCCTGGCTTCTCTTCACTGAAAAGCTCATTCTGTGTACATTTTTGGCATACGTTTGCTACTACCGGGTCAGCTGAGCAGCGAATTTCTATTTAACCACCTGCTTTCATGAGAGACCTCAGGGCTGCATATTTTGAGCCCAGTACTGAGCCTGAAAAGCATTTCCAACCCCACTTACAAGTAAGACTAGCTAAAATGTGCCTGGCTGCTATTCACTGAAATGCTCATTCTGTGTACATTTTTGGCATACGTTTGCTCCTACCGGGTCAGCTGAGCCGCGAATTTCTATTTAACCACCTGCTTTCATGAGAGACCTCAGGGCTGCATGTTTTGAGCCCAGTTCTGAGCCTGAAAAGCATTTCAAACCCCACTCATATGTAAAACTAGCTAAAATGTGCCTGGCTTCTCTTCACTGAAAAGCTCATTCTGAGTACATTTTTAGCATACGTTTGCTCCTGCCGGGTCAGCTGAGCAGCGAATTTCTATTTAACCACCTGCTATCATGAGAGACCTCAGGGCTGCATGTTTTGAGCCCAGTACTGATCCTGAAAAGCGTTTCCAACCCCACTTACAAGTAAAACTAGCTAAAATGTGCCTGGCTGCTATTCACTGAAAAGCTCATTCTGTGTACATTTTTGGCATACGTTTGCTCCTGCGGGGTCAGCTGAGCAGCGAATTTCTATTTAACCACCTGCTATCACGAGAGACCTCAGGGCTGCATGTTTTGAGCCCAGTACTGATCCTGAAAAGCGTTTCCAACCCCACTTACAAGTAAAACTAGCTAAAATGTGCCTGGCTGCTATTCGCTGAAAAGCTATTTCTGTGTACATTTTTGGCATACGTTTGCGCCTACCGGGTCAGCTGAGCAGCGAATTTCTATTTAACCACCTGCTTTCATGAGAGACCTCAGGGCTGCAAGTTTTGAGCCCAGTACTGAGCCTGAAAAGCATTTCCAACCCCACTTACAAGTAAAACTAGCTAAAATGTGCCTGGCTTCTCTTCACTGAAAAGCTCATTCTGAGTACATTTTTAGCATACGTTTGCTCCTGCCGGGTCAGCTGAGCAGCGAATTTCTATTTAACCACCTGCTATCATGAGAGACCTCAGGGCTGCATGTTTTGAGCCCAGTACTGAGCCTGAAAAGCATTTCCAACCCCACTTACAAGTAAAACTAGCTAAAATGTGCCTGGCTTATCTTCACTGAAAAGCTCATTCTGAGTACATTTTTAGCATACTTTTGCTCCTGCCGGGTCAGCTAAGCAGCGAATTCCTATTTAACCACCTGCTTTCATGAGAGACCTCAGGGCTGCATGTTTTGAGCCCAGTACTAAGCCTGAAAAGCATTTCCAACCCCACTTACAAGTAAAACTAGCTTAAATGTGCCTGGCTTCTCTTCACTGAAAAGCTCATTCTGTGTACATTTTTGGCATACGTTTGCTACTACCGGGTCAGCTGAGCAGCGAATTTCTATTTAACCACCTGCTTTCATGAGAGACCTCAGGGCTGCATATTTTGAGCCCAGTACTGAGCCTGAAAAGCATTTCCAACCCCACTTACAAGTAAGACTAGCTAAAATGTGCCTGGCTGCTATTCACTGAAATGCTCATTCTGTGTACATTTTTGGCATACGTTTGCTCCTACCGGGTCAGCTGAGCCGCGAATTTCTATTTAACCACCTGCTTTCATGAGAGACCTCAGGGCTGCATGTTTTGAGCCCAGTACTGAGCCTGAAAAGCATTTCAAACCCCACTCATATGTAAAACTAGCTAAAATGTGCCTGGCTTCTCTTCACTGAAAAGCTCATTCTGAGTACATTTTTAGCATACGTTTGCTCCTGCCGGGTCAGCTGAGCAGCGAATTTCTATTTAACCACCTGCTATCATGAGAGACCTCAGGGCTGCATGTTTTGAGCCCAGTACTGATCCTGAAAAGCGTTTCCAACCCCACTTACAAGTAAAACTAGCTAAAATGTGCCTGGCTGCTATTCACTGAAAAGCTCATTCTGTGTACATTTTTGGCATACGTTTGCTCCTGCGGGGTCAGCTGAGCAGCGAATTTCTATTTAACCACCTGCTATCACGAGAGACCTCAGGGCTGCATGTTTTGAGCCCAGTACTGATCCTGAAAAGCGTTTCCAACCCCACTTACAAGTAAAACTAGCTAAAATGTGCCTGGCTGCTATTCGCTGAAAAGCTATTTCTGTGTACATTTTTGGCATACGTTTGCGCCTACCGGGTCAGCTGAGCAGCGAATTTCTATTTAACCACCTGCTTTCATGAGAGACCTCAGGGCTGCAAGTTTTGAGCCCAGTACTGAGCCTGAAAAGCATTTCCAACCCCACTTACAAGTAAAACTAGCTAAAATGTGCCTGGCTTCTCTTCACTGAAAAGCTCATTCTGAGTACATTTTTAGCATACATTTGCTCCTGCCGGGTCAGCTGAGCAGCGAATTTCTATTTAACCACCTGCTATCATGAGAGACCTCAGGGCTGCATGTTTTGAGCCCAGTACTGAGCCTGAAAAGCATTTCCAACCCCACTTACAAGTAAAACTAGCTAAAATGTGCCTGGCTTCTCTTCACTGAAAAGCTCATTCTGAGTACATTTTTAGCATACATTTGCTCCTGCCGGTTCAGCTGAGCAGCGAATTTCTATTTAACCACCTGCCATCATGAGAGACATCAGGGCTGCATGTTTTGAGCCCAGTACTGATCCTGAAAAGCGTTTCCAACCCCACTTACAAGTAAAACTAGCTAAAATGTGCCTGGCTGCTATTCACTGAAAAGCTCATTCTGTGTACATTTTTGGCATACGTTTGCTCCTATCGGGTCAGCTGAGCAGCGAATTTCTATTTAACCACCTGCTTTCCTGAGAGACCTCAGGGCTGCATGTTTTGAGCCTAGTACTGAGCCTGAAAAGAATTTCCAACCCCACTTACAAGTAAAACTAGCTAAAATGTGCCTGGCTTCTCTTCACTGAAAAGCTCATTCTGAGTACATTTTTAGCATACTTTTGCTCCTGCCGGGTCAGCTGAGCAGCGAATTTCTATTTAACCACCTGCTATCACGAGAGACCTCAGGGCTGCATGTTTTGAGCCCAGTACTGATCCTGAAAAGCGTTTCCAACCCCACTTTCAAGTCAAACTAGCTAAAATGTGCCTGGCTGCTATTCACTGAAAAGCTCATTCTGTGTACATTTTTGGCATACGTTTGCTCCTACCGGGTCAGCTGAGCACCGAATTTCTATTTAACCACCTGCTTTCATGAGAGACCTCAGGGCTGCATGTTTTGAGCCCAGTACTGAGCCTGAAAAGCATTTCAAACCCCACTCATATGTAAAACTAGCTAAAATGTGCCTGGCTTCTCTTCACTGAAAAGCTCATTCTGAGTACATTTTTAGCATACATTTGCTCCTGCCGGGTCAGCTGAGCAGCGAATTTCTATTTAACCACCTGCCATCATGAGAGACCTCAGGGCTGCATGTTTTGAGCCCAGTACTGATCCTGAAAAGCGTTTCCAACCCCACTTACAAGTAAAACTAGCTAAAATGTGCCTGGCTGCTATTCACTGAAAAGCTCATTCTGTGTACATTTTTGGCATACGTTTGCTCCTACCGGGTCAGCTGAGCAGCGAATTTCTATTTAACCACCTGCTTTCCTGAGAGACCTCAGGGCTGCATGTTTTGAGCCTAGTACTGAGCCTGAAAAGCATTTCCAACCCCACTTACAAGTAATACTAGCTAAAATGTGCCTGGCTTCTCTTCACTGAAAAGCTCATTCTGAGTACATTTTTAGCATACTTTTGCTCCTGCCGGGTCAGCTGAGCAGCGAATTTCTATTTAACCACCTGCTTTCATGAGAGACCTCAGGGCTGCATGTTTTGAGCCCAGTACTGAGCCTGAAAAGCATTTCAAACCCCACTTACAAGTAAAACTAGCTAAAATGTGCCTGGCTTATCTTCACTGAAAAGCTCATTCTGAGTACATTTTTAGCATACTTTTGCTCCTGCCGGGTCAGCTAAGCAGCGAATTCCTATTTAACCACCTGCTTTCATGAGAGACCTCAGGGCTGCATGTTTTGAGCCCAGTACTAAGCCTGAAAAGCATTTCCAACCCCACTTACAAGTAAAACTAGCTTAAATGTGCCTGGCTTCTCCTCACTGAAAAGCTCATTCTGTGTACATTTTTGGCATACGTTTGCTCCTACCGGGTCAGCTGAGCAGCAAATTTCTATTTAACCACCTGCTTTCATGAGAGACCTCAGGGCTGCATATTTTGAGCCCAGTACTGAGCCTGAAAAGCATTTCCAACCCCACTTACAAGTAAGACTAGCTAAAATGTGCCTGGCTGCTATTCACTGAAATGCTCATTCTGTGTACATTTTTGGCATACGTTTGCTCCTACCGGGTCAGCTGAGCCGCGAATTTCTATTTAACCACCTGCTTTCATGAGAGACCTCAGGGCTGCATGTTTTGAGCCCAGTACTGAGCCTGAAAAGCATTTCAAACCCCACTCATATGTAAAACTAGCTAAAATGTGCCTGGCTTCTCTTCACTGAAAAGCTCATTCTGAGTACATTTTTAGCATACGTTTGCTCCTGCCGGGTCAGCTGCGCAGCGAATTTCTATTTAACCACCTGCTATCATGAGAGACCTCAGGGCTGCATGTTTTGAGCCCAGTACTGATCCTGAAAAGCGTTTCCAACCCCACTTACAAGTAAAACTAGCTAAAATGTGCCTGGCTGCTATTCACTGAAAAGCTCATTCTGTGTACATTTTTGGCATACGTTTGCTCCTGCGGGGTCAGCTGAGCAGCGAATTTCTATTTAACCACCTGCTTTCATGAGAGACCTCAGGGCTGCAAGTTTTGAGCCCAGTACTGAGCCTGAAAAGCATTTCCAACCCCACTTACAAGTAAAACTAGCAAAAATGTGCCTGGCTTCTCTTCACTGAAAAGCTCATTCTGAGTACATTTTAAGCATACGTTTGCTCCTGCCGGGTCAGCTGAGCAGCGAATTTCTATTTAACCACCTGCTATCATGAGAGACCTCAGGGCTGCATGTTTTGAGCCCAGTACTGAGCCTGAAAAGCATTTCCAACCCCACTTACAAGTAAAACTAGCTAAAATGTGCCTGGCTTATCTTCACTGAAAAGCTCATTCTGAGTACATTTTTAGCATACTTTTGCTCCTGCCGGGTCAGCTAAGCAGCGAATTCCTATTTAACCACCTGCTTTCATGAGAGACCTCAGGGCTGCATGTTTTGAGCCCAGTACTAAGCCTGAAAAGCATTTCCAACCCCACTTACAAGTAAAACTAGCTTAAATGTGCCTGGCTTCTCTTCACTGAAAAGCTCATTCTGTGTACATTTTTGGCATACGTTTGCTACTACCGGGTCAGCTGAGCAGCGAATTTCTATTTAACCACCTGCTTTCATGAGAGACCTCAGGGCTGCATATTTTGAGCCCAGTACTGAGCCTGAAAAGCATTTCCAACCCCACTTACAAGTAAGACTAGCTAAAATGTGCCTGGCTGCTATTCACTGAAATGCTCATTCTGTGTACATTTTTGGCATACGTTTGCTCCTACCGGGTCAGCTGAGCCGCGAATTTCTATTTAACCACCTGCTTTCATGAGAGACCTCAGGGCTGCATGTTTTGAGCCCAGTTCTGAGCCTGAAAAGCATTTCAAACCCCACTCATATGTAAAACTAGCTAAAATGTGCCTGGCTTCTCTTCACTGAAAAGCTCATTCTGAGTACATTTTTAGCATACGTTTGCTCCTGCCGGGTCAGCTGAGCAGCGAATTTCTATTTAACCACCTGCTATCATGAGAGACCTCAGGGCTGCATGTTTTGAGCCCAGTACTGATCCTGAAAAGCGTTTCCAACCCCACTTACAAGTAAAACTAGCTAAAATGTGCCTGGCTGCTATTCACTGAAAAGCTCATTCTGTGTACATTTTTGGCATACGTTTGCTCCTGCGGGGTCAGCTGAGCAGCGAATTTCTATTTAACCACCTGCTATCACGAGAGACCTCAGGGCTGCATGTTTTGAGCCCAGTACTGATCCTGAAAAGCGTTTCCAACCCCACTTACAAGTAAAACTAGCTAAAATGTGCCTGGCTGCTATTCGCTGAAAAGCTATTTCTGTGTACATTTTTGGCATACGTTTGCGCCTACCGGGTCAGCTGAGCAGCGAATTTCTATTTAACCACCTGCTTTCATGAGAGACCTCAGGGCTGCAAGTTTTGAGCCCAGTACTGAGCCTGAAAAGCATTTCCAACCCCACTTACAAGTAAAACTAGCTAAAATGTGCCTGGCTTCTCTTCACTGAAAAGCTCATTCTGAGTACATTTTTAGCATACGTTTGCTCCTGCCGGGTCAGCTGAGCAGCGAATTTCTATTTAACCACCTGCTATCATGAGAGACCTCAGGGCTGCATGTTTTGAGCCCAGTACTGAGCCTGAAAAGCATTTCCAACCCCACTTACAAGTAAAACTAGCTAAAATGTGCCTGGCTTATCTTCACTGAAAAGCTCATTCTGAGTACATTTTTAGCATACTTTTGCTCCTGCCGGGTCAGCTAAGCAGCGAATTCCTATTTAACCACCTGCTTTCATGAGAGACCTCAGGGCTGCATGTTTTGAGCCCAGTACTAAGCCTGAAAAGCATTTCCAACCCCACTTACAAGTAAAACTAGCTTAAATGTGCCTGGCTTCTCTTCACTGAAAAGCTCATTCTGTGTACATTTTTGGCATACGTTTGCTACTACCGGGTCAGCTGAGCAGCGAATTTCTATTTAACCACCTGCTTTCATGAGAGACCTCAGGGCTGCATATTTTGAGCCCAGTACTGAGCCTGAAAAGCATTTCCAACCCCACTTACAAGTAAGACTAGCTAAAATGTGCCTGGCTGCTATTCACTGAAATGCTCATTCTGTGTACATTTTTGGCATACGTTTGCTCCTACCGGGTCAGCTGAGCCGCGAATTTCTATTTAACCACCTGCTTTCATGAGAGACCTCAGGGCTGCATGTTTTGAGCCCAGTACTGAGCCTGAAAAGCATTTCAAACCCCACTCATATGTAAAACTAGCTAAAATGTGCCTGGCTTCTCTTCACTGAAAAGCTCATTCTGAGTACATTTTTAGCATACGTTTGCTCCTGCCGGGTCAGCTGAGCAGCGAATTTCTATTTAACCACCTGCTATCATGAGAGACCTCAGGGCTGCATGTTTTGAGCCCAGTACTGATCCTGAAAAGCGTTTCCAACCCCACTTACAAGTAAAACTAGCTAAAATGTGCCTGGCTGCTATTCACTGAAAAGCTCATTCTGTGTACATTTTTGGCATACGTTTGCTCCTGCGGGGTCAGCTGAGCAGCGAATTTCTATTTAACCACCTGCTATCACGAGAGACCTCAGGGCTGCATGTTTTGAGCCCAGTACTGATCCTGAAAAGCGTTTCCAACCCCACTTACAAGTAAAACTAGCTAAAATGTGCCTGGCTGCTATTCGCTGAAAAGCTATTTCTGTGTACATTTTTGGCATACGTTTGCGCCTACCGGGTCAGCTGAGCAGCGAATTTCTATTTAACCACCTGCTTTCATGAGAGACCTCAGGGCTGCAAGTTTTGAGCCCAGTACTGAGCCTGAAAAGCATTTCCAACCCCACTTACAAGTAAAACTAGCTAAAATGTGCCTGGCTTCTCTTCACTGAAAAGCTCATTCTGAGTACATTTTTAGCATACATTTGCTCCTGCCGGGTCAGCTGAGCAGCGAATTTCTATTTAACCACCTGCTATCATGAGAGACCTCAGGGCTGCATGTTTTGAGCCCAGTACTGAGCCTGAAAAGCATTTCCAACCCCACTTACAAGTAAAACTAGCTAAAATGTGCCTGGCTTCTCTTCACTGAAAAGCTCATTCTGAGTACATTTTTAGCATACATTTGCTCCTGCCGGTTCAGCTGAGCAGCGAATTTCTATTTAACCACCTGCCATCATGAGAGACATCAGGGCTGCATGTTTTGAGCCCAGTACTGATCCTGAAAAGCGTTTCCAACCCCACTTACAAGTAAAACTAGCTAAAATGTGCCTGGCTGCTATTCACTGAAAAGCTCATTCTGTGTACATTTTTGGCATACGTTTGCTCCTATCGGGTCAGCTGAGCAGCGAATTTCTATTTAACCACCTGCTTTCCTGAGAGACCTCAGGGCTGCATGTTTTGAGCCTAGTACTGAGCCTGAAAAGAATTTCCAACCCCACTTACAAGTAAAACTAGCTAAAATGTGCCTGGCTTCTCTTCACTGAAAAGCTCATTCTGAGTACATTTTTAGCATACTTTTGCTCCTGCCGGGTCAGCTGAGCAGCGAATTTCTATTTAACCACCTGCTATCACGAGAGACCTCAGGGCTGCATGTTTTGAGCCCAGTACTGATCCTGAAAAGCGTTTCCAACCCCACTTTCAAGTCAAACTAGCTAAAATGTGCCTGGCTGCTATTCACTGAAAAGCTCATTCTGTGTACATTTTTGGCATACGTTTGCTCCTACCGGGTCAGCTGAGCACCGAATTTCTATTTAACCACCTGCTTTCATGAGAGACCTCAGGGCTGCATGTTTTGAGCCCAGTACTGAGCCTGAAAAGCATTTCCAACCCCACTTACAAGTAAAACTAGCTAAAATGTGCCTGGCTTCTCTTCACTGAAAAGCTCATTCTGAGTACATTTTTAGCATACTTTTGCTCCTGCCGGGTCAGCTAAGCAGCGAATTCCTATTTAACCACCTGCTTTCATGAGAGACCTCAGGGCTGCATGTTTTGAGCCCAGTACTGAGCCTGAAAAGCATTTCCAAACCTACTTACAAGTAAAACTAGCTTAAATGTGCCTGGCTTCTCTTCACTGAAAAGCTCATTCTGTGTACATTTTTGGCATACGTTTGCTCCTACCGGGTCAGCTGAGCAGCGAATTTCTATTTAACCACCTGCTTTCATGAGAGACCTCAGGGCTGCATATTTTGAGCCCAGTACTGAGCCTGAAAAGCATTTCCAACCCCACTTACAAGTAAGACTAGCTAAAATGTGCCTGGCTGCTATTCACTGAAATGCTCATTCTGTGTACATTTTTGGCATACGTTTGCTCCTACCGGGTCAGCTGAGCCGCGAATTTCTATTTAACCACCTGCTTTCATGAGAGACCTCAGGGCTGCATGTTTTGAGCCCAGTACTGAGCCTGAAAAGCATTTCAAACCCCACTCATATGTAAAACTAGCTAAAATGTGCCTGGCTTCTCTTCACTGAAAAGCTCATTCTGAGTACATTTTTAGCATACGTTTGCTCCTGCCGGGTCAGCTGAGCAGCGAATTTCTATTTAACCACCTGCTATCACGAGAGACCTCAGGGCTGCATGTTTTGAGCCCAGTACTGATCCTGAAAAGCGTTTCCAACCCCACTTACAAGTAAAACTAGCTAAAATGTGCCTGGCTTCTCTTCACTGAAAAGCTCATTCTGAGTACATTTTTAGCATAC
The DNA here is from genome assembly GCF_964263255.1 of Lissotriton vulgaris. Lineage (NCBI taxonomy): Eukaryota > Metazoa > Chordata > Amphibia > Caudata > Salamandridae > Lissotriton > Lissotriton vulgaris. Next base: position 12,505 of record NW_028241890.1, read on the forward strand.
TTTTGCTCCTGCCGGGTCAGCTGAGCAGCGAATTTCTATTTAACCACCTGCTATCACGAGAGACCTCAGGGCTGCATGTTTTGAGCCCAGTACTGATCCTGAAAAGCGTTTCCAACCCCACTTTCAAGTCAAACTAGCTAAAATGTGCCTGGCTGCTATTCACTGAAAAGCTCATTCTGTGTACATTTTTGGCATACGTTTGCTCCTACCGGGTCAGCTGAGCACCGAATTTCTATTTAACCACCTGCTTTCATGAGAGACCTCAGGGCTGCATGTTTTGAGCCCAGTACTGAGCCTGAAAAGCATTTCCAACCCCACTTACAAGTAAAACTAGCTAAAATGTGCCTGGCTTCTCTTCACTGAAAAGCTCATTCTGAGTACATTTTTAGCATACTTTTGCTCCTGCCGGGTCAGCTAAGCAGCGAATTCCTATTTAACCACCTGCTTTCATGAGAGACCTCAGGGCTGCATGTTTTGAGCCCAGTACTGAGCCTGAAAAGCATTTCCAAACCTACTTACAAGTAAAACTAGCTTAAATGTGCCTGGCTTCTCTTCACTGAAAAGCTCATTCTGTGTACATTTTTGGCATACGTTTGCTCCTACCGGGTCAGCTGAGCAGCGAATTTCTATTTAACCACCTGCTTTCATGAGAGACCTCAGGGCTGCATATTTTGAGCCCAGTACTGAGCCTGAAAAGCATTTCCAACCCCACTTACAAGTAAGACTAGCTAAAATGTGCCTGGCTGCTATTCACTGAAATGCTCATTCTGTGTACATTTTTGGCATACGTTTGCTCCTACCGGGTCAGCTGAGCCGCGAATTTCTATTTAACCACCTGCTTTCATGAGAGACCTCAGGGCTGCATGTTTTGAGCCCAGTACTGAGCCTGAAAAGCATTTCAAACCCCACTCATATGTAAAACTAGCTAAAATGTGCCTGGCTTCTCTTCACTGAAAAGCTCATTCTGAGTACATTTTTAGCATACGTTTGCTCCTGCCGGGTCAGCTGAGCAGCGAATTTCTATTTAACCACCTGCTATCATGAGAGACCTCAGGGCTGCATGTTTTGAGCCCAGTACTGATCCTGAAAAGCGTTTCCAACCGCACTTACAAGTAAAACTAGCTAAAATGTGCCTGGCTGCTATTCACTGAAAAGCTCATTCTGTGTACATTTTTGGCATATGTTTGCTCCTACCGGGTCAGCTGAGCAGCGAATTTCTATTTAACCACCTGCTCTCATGAGAGACCTCAGAGCTGCATGATTTGAGCCCAGTACTGATCCTGAAAAGCGTTTCGAACCCCACTTACAAGTAAAACTAGCTAAAATGTGCCTGGCTGCTATTCACTGAAAAGCTCATTCTGTGTACATTTTTGGCATACGCTTGCTCCTACCGGGTCAGCTGAGCAGCGAATTTCTATTTGACCACCTGCTATCATGAGAGACCTCAGGGCTGCATGTTTTGAGCCCAGTACTGATCCTGAAAAGCGTTTCCTACCCCACTTACAAGTAAAACTAGCTAAAATGTGCCTGGCTGCTATTCACTGAAAAGCTCATTCTGTGTACATTTTTAGCATACTTTTGCTCCTGCCGGGTCAGCTAAGCAGCGAATTCCTATTTAACCACCTGCTTTCATGAGAGACCTCAGGGCTGCATGTTTTGAGCCCAGTACTGAGCCTGAAAAGCATTTCCAACCCCACTTACAAGTAAAACTAGCTTAAATGTGCCTGGCTTCTCTTCACTGAAAAGCTTATTCTGTGTACATTTTTGGCATACGTTTGCTCCTACCGGGTCAGCTGAGCAGCGAATTTCTATTTAACCACCTGCTTTCATGAGAGACCTCAGGGCTGCATATTTTGAGCCCAGTACTGAGCCTGAAAAGCATTTCCAACCCCACTTACAAGTAAGACTAGCTAAAATGTGCCTGGCTGCTATTCACTGAAATGCTCATTCTGTGTACATTTTTGGCATACGTTTGCTCCTACCGGGTCAGCTGAGCCGCGAATTTCTATTTAACCACCTGCTTTCATGAGAGACCTCAGGGCTGCATGTTTTGAGCCCAGTACTGAGCCTGAAAAGCATTTCAACCCCCACTTACAAGTAAAACTAGCTAAAATGTGCCTGGCTTCTCTTCACTGAAAAGCTCATTCTGAGTACATTTTTAGCATACGTTTGCTCCTACCGGGTCAGCTGAGCAGCGAATTTCTATTTAACCACCTGCTATCATGAGAGACCTCAGGGCTGCATGTTTTGAGCCCAGTACTGATACTGAAAAGTGTTTCCAACCCCACTTACAAGTAAAACTAGCTAAAATGTGCCTGGCTGCTATTCACTGAAAAGCTCATTCTGTGTACATTTTTGGCATACGTTTGCTCCTGCGGGGTCAGCTGAGCAGCGAATTTCTATTTAACCACCTGCTATCATGAGAGACCTCAGGGCTGCATGTTTTGAGCCCAGTACTGATCCTGAAAAGCGTTTCCAACCCCACTTACAAGTAAAACTAGCTAAAATGTGCCTGGCTGCTATTCGCTGAAAAGCTCATTCTGTGTACATTTTTGGCATACGTTTGCTCCTACCGGGTCAGCTGAGCCGCAAATTTCTATTTAACCACGTGCTTTCATGAGAGACCTCAGGGCTGCATGTTTTGAGCCCAGTACTGAGCCTGAGAAGCATTTCCAACCCCACTTACAAGTAAAACTAGCTAAAATGTGCCTGGCTTCTCTTCACTGAAAAGCTCATTCTGAGTACATTTTTAGCATACTTTTGCTCCTGCCGGGTCAGCTAAGCAGCGAATTCCTATTTAACCACCTGCTTTCATGAGAGACCTCAGGGCTGCATGTTTTGAGCCCAGTACTGAGCCTGAAAAGCATTTCCAACCCCACTTACAAGTAAAACTAGCTTAAATGTGCCTGGCTTCTCTTCACTGAAAAGCTCATTCTGTGTAAATTTTTGGCATACGTTTGCTCCTACCGGGTCAGCTGAGCAGCGAATTTCTATTTAACCACCTGCTTTCATGAGAGACCTCAGGGCTGCATATTTTGAGCCCAGTACTGAGCCTGAAAAGCATTTCCAACCCCACTTACAAGTAAGACTAGCTAAAATGTGCCTGGCTGCTATTCACTGAAATGCTCATTCTGTGTACATTTTTGGCATACGTTTGCTCCTACCAGGTCAGCTGAGCCGCGAATTTCTATTTAACCACCTGCTTTCATGAGAGACCTCAGGGCTGCATGTTTTGAGCCCAGTTCTGAGCCTGAAAAGCATTTCAAACCCCACTCATATGTAAAACTAGCTAAAATGTGCCTGGCTTCTCTTCACTGAAAAGCTCATTCTGAGTACATTTTTAGCATACATTTGCTCCTGCCGGGTCAGCTGCGCAGCGAATTTCTATTTAACCACCTGCCATCATGAGAGACCTCAGGGCTGCATGTTTTGAGCCCAGTACTGATCCTGAAAAGCGTTTCCAACCCCACTTACAAGTAAAACTAGCTAAAATGTGCCTGGCTGCTATTCACTGAAAAGCTCATTCTGTGTACATTTTTGGCATACGTTTGCTCCTACCGGGTCAGCTGAGCAGCGAATTTCTATTTAACCACCTGCTTTCCTGAGAGACCTCAGGGCTGCATGTTTTGAGCCTAGTACTGAGCCTGAAAAGCATTTCCAACCCCACTTACAAGTAATACTAGCTAAAATGTGCCTGGCTTCTCTTCACTGAAAAGCTCATTCTGAGTACATTTTTAGCATACTTTTGCTCCTGCCGGGTCAGCTGAGCAGCGAATTTCTATTTAACCACCTGCTTTCATGAGAGACCTCAGGGCTGCATGTTTTGAGCCCAGTACTGAGCCTGAAAAGCATTTCAAACCCCACTCATATGTAAAACTAGCTAAAATGTGCCTGGCTTCTCTTCACTGAAAAGCTCATTCTGAGTACATTTTTAGCATACGTTTGCTCCTACCGGGTCAGCTGAGCAGCGAATTTCTATTTAACCACCTGCTATCATGAGAGACCTCAGGGCTGCATGTTTTGAGCCCAGTACTGATCCTGAAAAGTGTTTCCAACCCCACTTACAAGTAAAACTAGCTAAAATGTGCCTGGCTGCTATTCACTGAAAAGCTCATTCTGTGTACATTTTTGGCATGTGTTTGCTCCTGCCGGGTCAGCTGAGCAGCGAATTTCTATTTAACCACCTGCTATCACGAGAGACCTCAGGGCTGCATGTTTTGAGCCCAGTACTGATCCTGAAAAGCGTTTCTAACCCCACTTACAAGTAAAACTAGCTAAAATGTGCCTGGCTGCTATTCACTGAAAAGCTCATTCTGTGTACATTTTTGGCATGCGTTTGCTCCTGCCGGGTCAGCTGAGCAGCGAATTTCTATTTAACCAACTGCTTTCATGAGAGACCTCAGGGCTGCATGTTTTGAGCCCAGTACTGAGCCTGAAAAGCATTTCAAACCCCACTCATATGTAAAACTAGCTAAAATGTGCCTGGCTTCTCTTCACTGAAAAGCTCATTCTGAGTACATTTTTAGCATACGTTTGCTCCTGCCGGGTCAGCTGCGCAGCGAATTTCTATTTAACCACCTGCTATCATGAGAGACCTCAGGGCTGCATGTTTTGAGCCCAGTACTGATCCTGAAAAGCGTTTCCAACCCCACTTACAAGTAAAACTAGCTAAAATGTGCCTGGCTGCTATTCACTGAAAAGCTCATTCTGTGTACATTTTTGGCATACGTTTGCTCCTGCGGGGTCAGCTGAGCAGCGAATTTCTATTTAACCACCTGCTATCATGAGAGACCTCAGGGCTGCATGTTTTGAGCCCAGTACTGATCCTGAAAAGCGTTTCCAACCCCACTTACAAGTAAAACTAGCTAAAATGTGCCTGGCTGCTATTCGCTGAAAAGCTCATTCTGTGTACATTTTTGGCATACGTTTGCGCCTACCGGGTCAGCTGAGCAGCGAATTTCTATTTAACCACCTGCTTTCATGAGAGACCTCAGGGCTGCAAGTTTTGAGCCCAGTACTGAGCCTGAAAAGCATTTCCAACCCCACTTACAAGTAAAACTAGCAAAAATGTGCCTGGCTTCTCTTCACTGAAAAGCTCATTCTGAGTACATTTTAAGCATACGTTTGCTCCTGCCGGGTCAGCTGAGCAGCGAATTTCTATTTAACCACCTGCTATCATGAGAGACCTCAGGGCTGCATGTTTTGAGCCCAGTACTGAGCCTGAAAAGCATTTCCAACCCCACTTACAAGTAAAACTAGCTAAAATGTGCCTGGCTTATCTTCACTGAAAAGCTCATTCTGAGTACATTTTTAGCATACTTTTGCTCCTGCCGGGTCAGCTAAGCAGCGAATTCCTATTTAACCACCTGCTTTCATGAGAGACCTCAGGGCTGCATGTTTTGAGCCCAGTACTAAGCCTGAAAAGCATTTCCAACCCCACTTACAAGTAAAACTAGCTTAAATGTGCCTGGCTTCTCTTCACTGAAAAGCTCATTCTGTGTACATTTTTGGCATACGTTTGCTACTACCGGGTCAGCTGAGCAGCGAATTTCTATTTAACCACCTGCTTTCATGAGAGACCTCAGGGCTGCATATTTTGAGCCCAGTACTGAGCCTGAAAAGCATTTCCAACCCCACTTACAAGTAAGACTAGCTAAAATGTGCCTGGCTGCTATTCACTGAAATGCTCATTCTGTGTACATTTTTGGCATACGTTTGCTCCTACCGGGTCAGCTGAGCCGCGAATTTCTATTTAACCACCTGCTTTCATGAGAGACCTCAGGGCTGCATGTTTTGAGCCCAGTACTGAGCCTGAAAAGCATTTCAAACCCCACTCATATGTAAAACTAGCTAAAATGTGCCTGGCTTCTCTTCACTGAAAAGCTCATTCTGAGTACATTTTTAGCATACGTTTGCTCCTGCCGGGTCAGCTGAGCAGCGTATTTCTATTTAACCACCTGCTATCATGAGAGACCTCAGGGCTGCATGTTTTGAGCCCAGTACTGATCCTGAAAAGCGTTTCCAACCCCACTTACAAGTAAAACTAGCTAAAATGTGCCTGGCTGCTATTCACTGAAAAGCTCATTCTGTGTACATTTTTGGCATACGTTTGCTCCTGCGGGGTCAGCTGAGCAGCGAATTTCTATTTAACCACCTGCTATCACGAGAGACCTCAGGGCTGCATGTTTTGAGCCCAGTACTGATCCTGAAAAGCGTTTCCAACCCCACTTACAAGTAAAACTAGCTAAAATGTGCCTGGCTGCTATTCGCTGAAAAGCTATTTCTGTGTACATTTTTGGCATACGTTTGCGCCTACCGGGTCAGCTGAGCAGCGAATTTCTATTTAACCACCTGCTTTCATGAGAGACCTCAGGGCTGCAAGTTTTGAGCCCAGTACTGAGCCTGAAAAGCATTTCCAACCCCACTTACAAGTAAAACTAGCTAAAATGTGCCTGGCTTCTCTTCACTGAAAAGCTCATTCTGAGTACATTTTTAGCATACATTTGCTCCTGCCGGGTCAGCTGAGCAGCGAATTTCTATTTAACCACCTGCTATCATGAGAGACCTCAGGGCTGCATGTTTTGAGCCCAGTACTGAGCCTGAAAAGCATTTCCAACCCCACTTACAAGTAAAACTAGCTAAAATGTGCCTGGCTTCTCTTCACTGAAAAGCTCATTCTGAGTACATTTTTAGCATACATTTGCTCCTGCCGGTTCAGCTGAGCAGCGAATTTCTATTTAACCACCTGCCATCATGAGAGACATCAGGGCTGCATGTTTTGAGCCCAGTACTGATCCTGAAAAGCGTTTCCAACCCCACTTACAAGTAAAACTAGCTAAAATGTGCCTGGCTGCTATTCACTGAAAAGCTCATTCTGTGTACATTTTTGGCATACGTTTGCTCCTATCGGGTCAGCTGAGCAGCGAATTTCTATTTAACCACCTGCTTTCCTGAGAGACCTCAGGGCTGCATGTTTTGAGCCTAGTACTGAGCCTGAAAAGAATTTCCAACCCCACTTACAAGTAAAACTAGCTAAAATGTGCCTGGCTTCTCTTCACTGAAAAGCTCATTCTGAGTACATTTTTAGCATACTTTTGCTCCTGCCGGGTCAGCTGAGCAGCGAATTTCTATTTAACCACCTGCTATCACGAGAGACCTCAGGGCTGCATGTTTTGAGCCCAGTACTGATCCTGAAAAGCGTTTCCAACCCCACTTTCAAGTCAAACTAGCTAAAATGTGCCTGGCTGCTATTCACTGAAAAGCTCATTCTGTGTACATTTTTGGCATACGTTTGCTCCTACCGGGTCAGCTGAGCACCGAATTTCTATTTAACCACCTGCTTTCATGAGAGACTTTAGGGCTGCATGTTTTGAGCCCAGTACTGAGCCTGAAAAGCATTTCCAACCCCACTTACAAGTAAAACTAGCAAAAATGTGCCTGGCTTCTCTTCACTGAAAAGCTCATTCTGAGTACATTTTAAGCATACGTTTGCTCCTGCCGGGTCAGCTGAGCAGCGAATTTCTATTTAACCACCTGCTATCATGAGAGACCTCAGGGCTGCATGTTTTGAGCCCAGTACTGATCCTGAAAAGCGTTTCCAACCCCACTTACAAGTAAAACTAGCTAAAATGTGCCTGGCTGCTATTCGCTGAAAAGCTCATTCTGTGTACATTTTTGGCATACGTTTGCGCCTACCGGGTCAGCTGAGCAGCGAATTTCTATTTAACCACCTGCTTTCATGAGAGACTTCAGGGCTGCATGTTTTGAGCCCAGTACTGAGCCTGAAAAGCATTTCCAACCCCACATACAAGTAAGACTAGCTAAAATGTGCCTGGCTGCTATTCACTGAAATGCTCATTCTGTGTACATTTTTGGCATACGTTTGCTCCTACCGGGTCAGCTGAGCCGCGAATTTCTATTTAACCACGTGCTTTCATGAGAGACCTCAGGGCTGCATGTTTTGAGCCCAGTACTGAGCCTGAGAAGCATTTCCAACCCCACTTACAAGTAAAACTAGCTAAAATGTGCCTGGCTTCTCTTCACTGAAAAGCTCATTCTGAGTACATTTTTAGCATACTTTTGCTCCTGCCGGGTCAGCTAAGCAGCGAATTCCTATTTAACCACCTGCTTTCATGAGAGACCTCAGGGCTGCATGTTTTGAGCCCAGTACTGAGCCTGAAAAGCATTTCCAATCCAAATTACAAGTAAAACTAGCTTAAATGTGCCTGGCTTCTCTTCACTGAAAAGCTCATTCTGTGTACATTTTTGGCATACGTTTGCTCCTACCGGGTCAGCTGAGCAGCGAATTTCTATTTAACCACCTGCTTTCATGAGAGACCTCAGGGCTGCATATTTTGAGCCCAGTACTGAGCCTGAAAAGCATTTCCAACCCCACTTACAAGTAAGACTAGCTAAAATGTGCCTGGCTGCTATTCACTGAAATGCTCATTCTGTGTACATTTTTGGCATACGTTTGCTCCTACCGGGTCAGCTGAGCCGCGAATTTCTATTTAACCACCTGCTTTCATGAGAGACCTCAGGGCTGCATGTTTTGAGCCCAGTTCTGAGCCTGAAAAGCATTTCAAACCCCACTCATATGTAAAACTAGCTAAAATGTGCCTGGCTTCTCTTCACTGAAAAGCTCATTCTGAGTACATTTTTAGCATACATTTGCTCCTGCCGGGTCAGCTGAGCAGCGAATTTCTATTTAACCACCTGCCATCATGAGAGACCTCAGGGCTGCATGTTTTGAGCCCAGTACTGATCCTGAAAAGCGTTTCCAACCCCACTTACAAGTAAAACTAGCTAAAATGTGCCTGGCTGCTATTCACTGAAAAGCTCATTCTGTGTACATTTTTGGCATACGTTTGCTCCTACCGGGTCAGCTGAGCAGCGAATTTCTATTTAACCACCTGCTTTCCTGAGAGACCTCAGGGCTGCATGTTTTGAGCCTAGTACTGAGCCTGAAAAGCATTTCCAACCCCACTTACAAGTAAAACTAGCTAAAATGTGCCTGGCTTCTCTTCACTGAAAAGCTCATTCTGAGTACATTTTTAGCATACTTTTGCTCCTGCCGGGTCAACTGAGCAGCGAATTTCTATTTAACCACCTGCTTTCATGAGAGACCTCAGGGCTGCATGTTTTGAGCCCAGTACTGAGCCTGAAAAGCATTTCAAACCCCACTCATATGTAAAACTAGCTAAAATGTGCCTGGCTTCTCTTCACTGAAAAGCTCATTCTGAGTACATTTTTAGCATACGTTTGCTCCTACCGGGTCAGCTGAGCAGCGAATTTCTATTTAACCACCTGCTATCATGAGAGACCTCAGGGCTGCATGTTTTGAGCCCAGTACTGATCCTGAAAAGTGTTTCCAACCCCACTTACAAGTAAAACTAGCTAAAATGTGCCTGGCTGCTATTCACTGAAAAGCTCATTCTGTGTACATTTTTGGCATGTGTTTGCTCCTGCCGGGTCAGCTGAGCAGCGAATTTCTATTTAACCACCTGCCATCATGAGAGACCTCAGGGCTGCATGTTTTGAGCCCAGTACTGATCCTGAAAAGCGTTTCCAACACCACTTACAAGTAAAACTAGCTAAAATGTGCCTGGCTTCTCTTCACTGAAAAGCTCATTCTGAGTACATTTTTAGCATACATTTGCTCCTGCCGGTTCAGCTGAGCAGCGAATTTCTATTTAACCACCTGCCATCATGAGAGACATCAGGGCTGCATGTTTTGAGCCCAGTACTGATCCTGAAAAGCGTTTCCAACCCCACTTACAAGTAAAACTAGCTAAAATGTGCCTGGCTGCTATTCACTGAAAAGCTCATTCTGTGTACATTTTTGGCATACGTTTGCTCCTATCGGGTCAGCTGAGCAGCGAATTTCTATTTAACCACCTGCTTTCCTGAGAGACCTCAGGGCTGCATGTTTTGAGCCTAGTACTGAGCCTGAAAAGAATTTCCAACCCCACTTACAAGTAAAACTAGCTAAAATGTGCCTGGCTTCTCTTCACTGAAAAGCTCATTCTGAGTACATTTTTAGCATACTTTTGCTCCTGCCGGGTCAGCTGAGCAGCGAATTTCTATTTAACCACCTGCTATCACGAGAGACCTCAGGGCTGCATGTTTTGAGCCCAGTACTGATCCTGAAAAGCGTTTCCAACCCCACTTTCAAGTCAAACTAGCTAAAATGTGCCTGGCTGCTATTCACTGAAAAGCTCATTCTGTGTACATTTTTGGCATACGTTTGCTCCTACCGGGTCAGCTGAGCACCGAATTTCTATTTAACCACCTGCTTTCATGAGAGACTTTAGGGCTGCATGTTTTGAGCCCAGTACTGAGCCTGAAAAGCATTTCCAACCCCACTTACAAGTAAAACTAGCAAAAATGTGCCTGGCTTCTCTTCACTGAAAAGCTCATTCTGAGTACATTTTAAGCATACGTTTGCTCCTGCCGGGTCAGCTGAGCAGCGAATTTCTATTTAACCACCTGCTATCATGAGAGACCTCAGGGCTGCATGTTTTGAGCCCAGTACTGATCCTGAAAAGCGTTTCCAACCCCACTTACAAGTAAAACTAGCTAAAATGTGCCTGGCTGCTATTCGCTGAAAAGCTCATTCTGTGTACATTTTTGGCATACGTTTGCGCCTACCGGGTCAGCTGAGCAGCGAATTTCTATTTAACCACCTGCTTTCATGAGAGACTTCAGGGCTGCATGTTTTGAGCCCAGTACTGAGCCTGAAAAGCATTTCCAACCCCACATACAAGTAAGACTAGCTAAAATGTGCCTGGCTGCTATTCACTGAAATGCTCATTCTGTGTACATTTTTGGCATACGTTTGCTCCTACCGGGTCAGCTGAGCCGCGAATTTCTATTTAACCACGTGCTTTCATGAGAGACCTCAGGGCTGCATGTTTTGAGCCCAGTACTGAGCCTGAGAAGCATTTCCAACCCCACTTACAAGTAAAACTAGCTAAAATGTGCCTGGCTTCTCTTCACTGAAAAGCTCATTCTGAGTACATTTTTAGCATACTTTTGCTCCTGCCGGGTCAGCTAAGCAGCGAATTCCTATTTAACCACCTGCTTTCATGAGAGACCTCAGGGCTGCATGTTTTGAGCCCAGTACTGAGCCTGAAAAGCATTTCCAATCCAAATTACAAGTAAAACTAGCTTAAATGTGCCTGGCTTCTCTTCACTGAAAAGCTCATTCTGTGTACATTTTTGGCATACGTTTGCTCCTACCGGGTCAGCTGAGCAGCGAATTTCTATTTAACCACCTGCTTTCATGAGAGACCTCAGGGCTGCATATTTTGAGCCCAGTACTGAGCCTGAAAAGCATTTCCAACCCCACTTACAAGTAAGACTAGCTAAAATGTGCCTGGCTGCTATTCACTGAAATGCTCATTCTGTGTACATTTTTGGCATACGTTTGCTCCTACCGGGTCAGCTGAGCCGCGAATTTCTATTTAACCACCTGCTTTCATGAGAGACCTCAGGGCTGCATGTTTTGAGCCCAGTTCTGAGCCTGAAAAGCATTTCAAACCCCACTCATATGTAAAACTAGCTAAAATGTGCCTGGCTTCTCTTCACTGAAAAGCTCATTCTGAGTACATTTTTAGCATACATTTGCTCCTGCCGGGTCAGCTGAGCAGCGAATTTCTATTTAACCACCTGCCATCATGAGAGACCTCAGGGCTGCATGTTTTGAGCCCAGTACTGATCCTGAAAAGCGTTTCCAACCCCACTTACAAGTAAAACTAGCTAAAATGTGCCTGGCTGCTATTCACTGAAAAGCTCATTCTGTGTACATTTTTGGCATACGTTTGCTCCTACCGGGTCAGCTGAGCAGCGAATTTCTATTTAACCACCTGCTTTCCTGAGAGACCTCAGGGCTGCATGTTTTGAGCCTAGTACTGAGCCTGAAAAGCATTTCCAACCCCACTTACAAGTAAAACTAGCTAAAATGTGCCTGGCTTCTCTTCACTGAAAAGCTCATTCTGAGTACATTTTTAGCATACTTTTGCTCCTGCCGGGTCAACTGAGCAGCGAATTTCTATTTAACCACCTGCTTTCATGAGAGACCTCAGGGCTGCATGTTTTGAGCCCAGTACTGAGCCTGAAAAGCATTTCAAACCCCACTCATATGTAAAACTAGCTAAAATGTGCCTGGCTTCTCTTCACTGAAAAGCTCATTCTGAGTACATTTTTAGCATACGTTTGCTCCTACCGGGTCAGCTGAGCAGCGAATTTCTATTTAACCACCTGCTATCATGAGAGACCTCAGGGCTGCATGTTTTGAGCCCAGTACTGATCCTGAAAAGTGTTTCCAACCCCACTTACAAGTAAAACTAGCTAAAATGTGCCTGGCTGCTATTCACTGAAAAGCTCATTCTGTGTACATTTTTGGCATGTGTTTGCTCCTGCCGGGTCAGCTGAGCAGCGAATTTCTATTTAACCACCTGCCATCATGAGAGACCTCAGGGCTGCATGTTTTGAGCCCAGTACTGATCCTGAAAAGCGTTTCCAACCCCACTTACAAGTAAAACTAGCTAAAATGTGCCTGGCTGCTATTCACTGAAAAGCTCATTCTGTGTACATTTTTGGCATACGTTTGCTCCTACCGGGTCAGCTGAGCAGCGAATTTCTATTTAACCACCTGCTTTCATGAGAGACCTCAGGGCTGCATATTTTGAGCCCAGTACTGAGCCTGAAAAGCATTTCCAACCCCACTTACAAGTAAGACTAGCTAAAATGTGCCTGGCTGCTATTCACTGAAATGCTCATTCTGTGTACATTTTTGGCATACGTTTGCTCCTACCGGGTCAGCTGAGCCGCGAATTTCTATTTAACCACCTGCTTTCATGAGAGACCTCAGGGCTGCATGTTTTGAGCCCAGTACTGAGCCTGAAAAGCATTTCAAACCCCACTCATATGTAAAACTAGCTAAAATGTGCCTGGCTTCTCTTCACTGAAAAGCTCATTCTGAGTACATTTTTAGCATACGTTTGCTCCTGCCGGGTCAGCTGAGCAGCGTATTTCTATTTAACCACCTGCTATCATGAGAGACCTCAGGGCTGCATGTTTTGAGCCCAGTACTGATCCTGAAAAGCGTTTCCAACCCCACTTACAAGTAAAACTAGCTAAAATGTGCCTGGCTGCTATTCACTGAAAAGCTCATTCTGTGTACATTTTTGGCATACGTTTGCTCCTGCGGGGTCAGCTGAGCAGCGAATTTCTATTTAACCACCTGCTATCACGAGAGACCTCAGGGCTGCATGTTTTGAGCCCAGTACTGATCCTGAAAAGCGTTTCCAACCCCACTTACAAGTAAAACTAGCTAAAATGTGCCTGGCTGCTATTCGCTGAAAAGCTATTTCTGTGTACATTTTTGGCATACGTTTGCGCCTACCGGGTCAGCTGAGCAGCGAATTTCTATTTAACCACCTGCTTTCATGAGAGACCTCAGGGCTGCAAGTTTTGAGCCCAGTACTGAGCCTGAAAAGCATTTCCAACCCCACTTACAAGTAAAACTAGCTAAAATGTGCCTGGCTTCTCTTCACTGAAAAGCTCATTCTGAGTACATTTTTAGCATACATTTGCTCCTGCCGGGTCAGCTGAGCAGCGAATTTCTATTTAACCACCTGCTATCATGAGAGACCTCAGGGCTGCATGTTTTGAGCCCAGTACTGAGCCTGAAAAGCATTTCCAACCCCACTTACAAGTAAAACTAGCTAAAATGTGCCTGGCTTCTCTTCACTGAAAAGCTCATTCTGAGTACATTTTTAGCATACATTTGCTCCTGCCGGTTCAGCTGAGCAGCGAATTTCTATTTAACCACCTGCCATCATGAGAGACATCAGGGCTGCATGTTTTGAGCCCAGTACTGATCCTGAAAAGCGTTTCCAACCCCACTTACAAGTAAAACTAGCTAAAATGTGCCTGGCTGCTATTCACTGAAAAGCTCATTCTGTGTACATTTTTGGCATACGTTTGCTCCTATCGGGTCAGCTGAGCAGCGAATTTCTATTTAACCACCTGCTTTCCTGAGAGACCTCAGGGCTGCATGTTTTGAGCCTAGTACTGAGCCTGAAAAGAATTTCCAACCCCACTTACAAGTAAAACTAGCTAAAATGTGCCTGGCTTCTCTTCACTGAAAAGCTCATTCTGAGTACATTTTTAGCATACTTTTGCTCCTGCCGGGTCAGCTGAGCAGCGAATTTCTATTTAACCACCTGCTATCACGAGAGACCTCAGGGCTGCATGTTTTGAGCCCAGTACTGATCCTGAAAAGCGTTTCCAACCCCACTTTCAAGTCAAACTAGCTAAAATGTGCCTGGCTGCTATTCACTGAAAAGCTCATTCTGTGTACATTTTTGGCATACGTTTGCTCCTACCGGGTCAGCTGAGCACCGAATTTCTATTTAACCACCTGCTTTCATGAGAGACTTTAGGGCTGCATGTTTTGAGCCCAGTACTGAGCCTGAAAAGCATTTCCAACCCCACTTACAAGTAAAACTAGCAAAAATGTGCCTGGCTTCTCTTCACTGAAAAGCTCATTCTGAGTACATTTTAAGCATACGTTTGCTCCTGCCGGGTCAGCTGAGCAGCGAATTTCTATTTAACCACCTGCTATCATGAGAGACCTCAGGGCTGCATGTTTTGAGCCCAGTACTGATCCTGAAAAGCGTTTCCAACCCCACTTACAAGTAAAACTAGCTAAAATGTGCCTGGCTGCTATTCGCTGAAAAGCTCATTCTGTGTACATTTTTGGCATACGTTTGCGCCTACCGGGTCAGCTGAGCAGCGAATTTCTATTTAACCACCTGCTTTCATGAGAGACTTCAGGGCTGCATGTTTTGAGCCCAGTACTGAGCCTGAAAAGCATTTCCAACCCCACATACAAGTAAGACTAGCTAAAATGTGCCTGGCTGCTATTCACTGAAATGCTCATTCTGTGTACATTTTTGGCATACGTTTGCTCCTACCGGGTCAGCTGAGCCGCGAATTTCTATTTAACCACGTGCTTTCATGAGAGACCTCAGGGCTGCATGTTTTGAGCCCAGTACTGAGCCTGAGAAGCATTTCCAACCCCACTTACAAGTAAAACTAGCTAAAATGTGCCTGGCTTCTCTTCACTGAAAAGCTCATTCTGAGTACATTTTTAGCATACTTTTGCTCCTGCCGGGTCAGCTAAGCAGCGAATTCCTATTTAACCACCTGCTTTCATGAGAGACCTCAGGGCTGCATGTTTTGAGCCCAGTACTGAGCCTGAAAAGCATTTCCAATCCAAATTACAAGTAAAACTAGCTTAAATGTGCCTGGCTTCTCTTCACTGAAAAGCTCATTCTGTGTACATTTTTGGCATACGTTTGCTCCTACCGGGTCAGCTGAGCAGCGAATTTCTATTTAACCACCTGCTTTCATGAGAGACCTCAGGGCTGCATATTTTGAGCCCAGTACTGAGCCTGAAAAGCATTTCCAACCCCACTTACAAGTAAGACTAGCTAAAATGTGCCTGGCTGCTATTCACTGAAATGCTCATTCTGTGTACATTTTTGGCATACGTTTGCTCCTACCGGGTCAGCTGAGCCGCGAATTTCTATTTAACCACCTGCTTTCATGAGAGACCTCAGGGCTGCATGTTTTGAGCCCAGTTCTGAGCCTGAAAAGCATTTCAAACCCCACTCATATGTAAAACTAGCTAAAATGTGCCTGGCTTCTCTTCACTGAAAAGCTCATTCTGAGTACATTTTTAGCATACATTTGCTCCTGCCGGGTCAGCTGAGCAGCGAATTTCTATTTAACCACCTGCCATCATGAGAGACCTCAGGGCTGCATGTTTTGAGCCCAGTACTGATCCTGAAAAGCGTTTCCAACCCCACTTACAAGTAAAACTAGCTAAAATGTGCCTGGCTGCTATTCACTGAAAAGCTCATTCTGTGTACATTTTTGGCATACGTTTGCTCCTACCGGGTCAGCTGAGCAGCGAATTTCTATTTAACCACCTGCTTTCCTGAGAGACCTCAGGGCTGCATGTTTTGAGCCTAGTACTGAGCCTGAAAAGCATTTCCAACCCCACTTACAAGTAAAACTAGCTAAAATGTGCCTGGCTTCTCTTCACTGAAAAGCTCATTCTGAGTACATTTTTAGCATACTTTTGCTCCTGCCGGGTCAACTGAGCAGCGAATTTCTATTTAACCACCTGCTTTCATGAGAGACCTCAGGGCTGCATGTTTTGAGCCCAGTACTGAGCCTGAAAAGCATTTCAAACCCCACTCATATGTAAAACTAGCTAAAATGTGCCTGGCTTCTCTTCACTGAAAAGCTCATTCTGAGTACATTTTTAGCATACGTTTGCTCCTACCGGGTCAGCTGAGCAGCGAATTTCTATTTAACCACCTGCTATCATGAGAGACCTCAGGGCTGCATGTTTTGAGCCCAGTACTGATCCTGAAAAGTGTTTCCAACCCCACTTACAAGTAAAACTAGCTAAAATGTGCCTGGCTGCTATTCACTGAAAAGCTCATTCTGTGTACATTTTTGGCATGTGTTTGCTCCTGCCGGGTCAGCTGAGCAGCGAATTTCTATTTAACCACCTGCCATCATGAGAGACCTCAGGGCTGCATGTTTTGAGCCCAGTACTGATCCTGAAAAGCGTTTCCAACACCACTTACAAGTAAAACTAGCTAAAATGTGCCTGGCTTCTCTTCACTGAAAAGCTCATTCTGAGTACATTTTTAGCATACATTTGCTCCTGCCGGTTCAGCTGAGCAGCGAATTTCTATTTAACCACCTGCCATCATGAGAGACATCAGGGCTGCATGTTTTGAGCCCAGTACTGATCCTGAAAAGCGTTTCCAACCCCACTTACAAGTAAAACTAGCTAAAATGTGCCTGGCTGCTATTCACTGAAAAGCTCATTCTGTGTACATTTTTGGCATACGTTTGCTCCTATCGGGTCAGCTGAGCAGCGAATTTCTATTTAACCACCTGCTTTCCTGAGAGACCTCAGGGCTGCATGTTTTGAGCCTAGTACTGAGCCTGAAAAGAATTTCCAACCCCACTTACAAGTAAAACTAGCTAAAATGTGCCTGGCTTCTCTTCACTGAAAAGCTCATTCTGAGTACATTTTTAGCATACTTTTGCTCCTGCCGGGTCAGCTGAGCAGCGAATTTCTATTTAACCACCTGCTATCACGAGAGACCTCAGGGCTGCATGTTTTGAGCCCAGTACTGATCCTGAAAAGCGTTTCCAACCCCACTTTCAAGTCAAACTAGCTAAAATGTGCCTGGCTGCTATTCACTGAAAAGCTCATTCTGTGTACATTTTTGGCATACGTTTGCTCCTACCGGGTCAGCTGAGCACCGAATTTCTATTTAACCACCTGCTTTCATGAGAGACTTTAGGGCTGCATGTTTTGAGCCCAGTACTGAGCCTGAAAAGCATTTCCAACCCCACTTACAAGTAAAACTAGCAAAAATGTGCCTGGCTTCTCTTCACTGAAAAGCTCATTCTGAGTACATTTTAAGCATACGTTTGCTCCTGCCGGGTCAGCTGAGCAGCGAATTTCTATTTAACCACCTGCTATCATGAGAGACCTCAGGGCTGCATGTTTTGAGCCCAGTACTGATCCTGAAAAGCGTTTCCAACCCCACTTACAAGTAAAACTAGCTAAAATGTGCCTGGCTGCTATTCGCTGAAAAGCTCATTCTGTGTACATTTTTGGCATACGTTTGCGCCTACCGGGTCAGCTGAGCAGCGAATTTCTATTTAACCACCTGCTTTCATGAGAGACTTCAGGGCTGCATGTTTTGAGCCCAGTACTGAGCCTGAAAAGCATTTCCAACCCCACATACAAGTAAGACTAGCTAAAATGTGCCTGGCTGCTATTCACTGAAATGCTCATTCTGTGTACATTTTTGGCATACGTTTGCTCCTACCGGGTCAGCTGAGCCGCGAATTTCTATTTAACCACGTGCTTTCATGAGAGACCTCAGGGCTGCATGTTTTGAGCCCAGTACTGAGCCTGAGAAGCATTTCCAACCCCACTTACAAGTAAAACTAGCTAAAATGTGCCTGGCTTCTCTTCACTGAAAAGCTCATTCTGAGTACATTTTTAGCATACTTTTGCTCCTGCCGGGTCAGCTAAGCAGCGAATTCCTATTTAACCACCTGCTTTCATGAGAGACCTCAGGGCTGCATGTTTTGAGCCCAGTACTGAGCCTGAAAAGCATTTCCAATCCAAATTACAAGTAAAACTAGCTTAAATGTGCCTGGCTTCTCTTCACTGAAAAGCTCATTCTGTGTACATTTTTGGCATACGTTTGCTCCTACCGGGTCAGCTGAGCAGCGAATTTCTATTTAACCACCTGCTTTCATGAGAGACCTCAGGGCTGCATATTTTGAGCCCAGTACTGAGCCTGAAAAGCATTTCCAACCCCACTTACAAGTAAGACTAGCTAAAATGTGCCTGGCTGCTATTCACTGAAATGCTCATTCTGTGTACATTTTTGGCATACGTTTGCTCCTACCGGGTCAGCTGAGCCGCGAATTTCTATTTAACCACCTGCTTTCATGAGAGACCTCAGGGCTGCATGTTTTGAGCCCAGTTCTGAGCCTGAAAAGCATTTCAAACCCCACTCATATGTAAAACTAGCTAAAATGTGCCTGGCTTCTCTTCACTGAAAAGCTCATTCTGAGTACATTTTTAGCATACATTTGCTCCTGCCGGGTCAGCTGAGCAGCGAATTTCTATTTAACCACCTGCCATCATGAGAGACCTCAGGGCTGCATGTTTTGAGCCCAGTACTGATCCTGAAAAGCGTTTCCAACCCCACTTACAAGTAAAACTAGCTAAAATGTGCCTGGCTGCTATTCACTGAAAAGCTCATTCTGTGTACATTTTTGGCATACGTTTGCTCCTACCGGGTCAGCTGAGCAGCGAATTTCTATTTAACCACCTGCTTTCCTGAGAGACCTCAGGGCTGCATGTTTTGAGCCTAGTACTGAGCCTGAAAAGCATTTCCAACCCCACTTACAAGTAAAACTAGCTAAAATGTGCCTGGCTTCTCTTCACTGAAAAGCTCATTCTGAGTACATTTTTAGCATACTTTTGCTCCTGCCGGGTCAACTGAGCAGCGAATTTCTATTTAACCACCTGCTTTCATGAGAGACCTCAGGGCTGCATGTTTTGAGCCCAGTACTGAGCCTGAAAAGCATTTCAAACCCCACTCATATGTAAAACTAGCTAAAATGTGCCTGGCTTCTCTTCACTGAAAAGCTCATTCTGAGTACATTTTTAGCATACGTTTGCTCCTACCGGGTCAGCTGAGCAGCGAATTTCTATTTAACCACCTGCTATCATGAGAGACCTCAGGGCTGCATGTTTTGAGCCCAGTACTGATCCTGAAAAGTGTTTCCAACCCCACTTACAAGTAAAACTAGCTAAAATGTGCCTGGCTGCTATTCACTGAAAAGCTCATTCTGTGTACATTTTTGGCATGTGTTTGCTCCTGCCGGGTCAGCTGAGCAGCGAATTTCTATTTAACCACCTGCCATCATGAGAGACCTCAGGGCTGCATGTTTTGAGCCCAGTACTGATCCTGAAAAGCGTTTCCAACCCCACTTACAAGTAAAACTAGCTAAAATGTGCCTGGCTGCTATTCACTGAAAAGCTCATTCTGTGTACATTTTTGGCATACGTTTGCTCCTACCGGGTCAGCTGAGCAGCGAATTTCTATTTAACCACCTGCTTTCCTGAGAGACCTCAGGGCTGCATGTTTTGAGCCTAGTACTGAGCCTGAAAAGCATTTCCAACCCCACTTACAAGTAAAACTAGCTAAAATGTGCCTGGCTTCTCTTCACTGAAAAGCTCATTCTGAGTACATTTTTAGCATACTTTTGCTCCTGCCGGGTCAACTGAGCAGCGAATTTCTATTTAACCACCTGCTTTCATGAGAGACCTCAGGGCTGCATGTTTGGAGCCCAGTACTGAGCCTGAAAAGCGTTTCAAACCCCACTCATATGTAAAACTAGCTAAAATGTGCCTGGCTTCTCTTCACTGAAAAGCTCATTCTGAGTACATTTTTAGCATACGTTTGCTCCTACCGGGTCAGCTGAGCAGCGAATTTCTATTTAACCACCTGCTATCATGAGAGACCTCAGGGCTGCATGTTTTGAGCCCAGTACTGATCCTGAAAAGTGTTTCCAACCCCACTTACAAGTATAACTAGCTAAAATGTGCCTGGCTGCTATTCACTGAAAAGCTCATTCTGTGTACATTTTTGGCATGTGTTTGCTCCTGCCGGGTCAGCTGAGCAGCGAATTTCTATTTAACCACCTGCTATCACGAGAGACCTCAGGGCTGCATGTTTTGAGCCCAGTACTGATCCTGAAAAGCGTTTCTAACCCCACTTACAAGTAAAACTAGCTAAAATGTGCCTGGCTGCTATTCACTGAAAAGCTCATTCTGTGTACATTTTTGGCATGCGTTTGCTCCTGCCGGGTCAGCTGAGCAGCGAATTTCTATTTAACCAACTGCTTTCATGAGAGACCTCAGGGCTGCATGTTTTGAGCCCAGTACTGAGCCTGAAAAGCATTTCAAACCCCACTCATATGTAAAACTAGCTAAAATGTGCCTGGCTTCTCTTCACTGAAAAGCTCATTCTGAGTACATTTTTAGCATACGTTTGCTCCTGCCGGGTCAGCTGCGCAGCGAATTTCTATTTAACCACCTGCTATCATGAGAGACCTCAGGGCTGCATGTTTTGAGCCCAGTACTGATCCTGAAAAGCGTTTCCAACCCCACTTACAAGTAAAACTAGCTAAAATGTGCCTGGCTGCTATTCACTGAAAAGCTCATTCTGTGTACATTTTTGGCATACGTTTGCTCCTGCGGGGTCAGCTGAGCAGCGAATTTCTATTTAACCACCTGCTATCATGAGAGACCTCAGGGCTGCATGTTTTGAGCCCAGTACTGATCCTGAAAAGCGTTTCCAACCCCACTTACAAGTAAAACTAGCTAAAATGTGCCTGGCTGCTATTCGCTGAAAAGCTCATTCTGTGTACATTTTTGGCATACGTTTGCGCCTACCGGGTCAGCTGAGCAGCGAATTTCTATTTAACCACCTGCTTTCATGAGAGACCTCAGGGCTGCAAGTTTTGAGCCCAGTACTGAGCCTGAAAAGCATTTCCAACCCCACTTACAAGTAAAACTAGCAAAAATGTGCCTGGCTTCTCTTCACTGAAAAGCTCATTCTGAGTACATTTTAAGCATACGTTTGCTCCTGCCGGGTCAGCTGAGCAGCGAATTTCTATTTAACCACCTGCTATCATGAGAGACCTCAGGGCTGCATGTTTTGAGCCCCGTACTGAGCCTGAAAAGCATTTCCAACCCCACTTACAAGTAAAACTAGCTAAAATGTGCCTGGCTTATCTTCACTGAAAAGCTCATTCTGAGTACATTTTTAGCATACTTTTGCTCCTGCCGGGTCAGCTAAGCAGCGAATTCCTATTTAACCACCTGCTTTCATGAGAGACCTCAGGGCTGCATGTTTTGAGCCCAGTACTAAGCCTGAAAAGCATTTCCAACCCCACTTACAAGTAAAACTAGCTTAAATGTGCCTGGCTTCTCTTCACTGAAAAGCTCATTCTGTGTACATTTTTGGCATACGTTTGCTCCTACCGGGTCAGCTGAGCAGCGAATTTCTATTTAACCACCTGCTTTCATAAGAGACCTCAGGGCTGCATATTTTGAGCCCAGTACTGAGCCTGAAAAGCATTTCCAACCCCACTTACAAGTAAGACTAGCTAAAATGTGCCTGGCTGCTATTCACTGCAATGCTCATTCTGTGTACATTTTTGGCATACGTTTGCTCCTACCGGGTCAGCTGAGCCGCGAATTTCTATTTAACCACCTGCTTTCATGAGAGACCTCAGGGCTGCATGTTTTGAGCCCAGTACTGAGCCTGAAAAGCATTTCAAACCCCACTCATATGTAAAACTAGCTAAAATGTGCCTGGCTTCTCTTCACTGAAAAGCTCATTCTGAGTACATTTTTAGCATACGTTTGCTCCTGCCGGGTCAGCTGAGCAGCGAATTTCTATTTAACCACCTGCTATCATGAGAGACCTCAGGGCTGCATGTTTTGAGCCCAGTACTGATCCTGAAAAGCGTTTCCAACCCCACTTACAAGTAAAACTAGCTAAAATGTGCCTGGCTGCTATTCACTGAAAAGCTCATTCTGTGTACATTTTTGGCATACGTTTGCTCCTGCGGGGTCAGCTGAGCAGCGAATTTCTATTTAACCACCTGCTATCATGAGAGACCTCAGGGCTGCATGTTTTGAGCCCAGTACTGATCCTGAAAAGCGTTTCCAACCCCACTTACAAGTAAAACTAGCTAAAATGTGCCTGGCTGCTATTCGCTGAAAAGCTCATTCTGTGTACATTTTTGGCATACGTTTGCTCCTACCGGGTCAGCTGAGCCGCGAATTTCTATTTAACCACCTGCTTTAATGAGAGACCTCAGGGCTGCATGTTTTGAGCCCAGTACTGAGCCTGAAAAGCATTTCAAACCCCACTCATATGTAAAACTAGCTAAAATGTGCCTGGCTTCTCTCCACTGAAAAGCTCATTCTGTGTACATTTTTGGCATACGTTTGCGCCTACCGGGTCAGCTGAGCAGTGAATTTCTATTTAACCACCTGCTTTCATGAGAGACCTCAGGGCTGCAAGTTTTGAGCCCAGTACTGAGCCTGAAAAGCATTTCCAACCCCACTTACAAGTAAAACTAGCAAAAATGTGCCTTGCTTCTCTTCACTGAAAAGCTCATTCTGAGTACATTTTTAGCATACATTTGCTCCTGCCGGTTCAGCTGAGCAGCGAATTTCTATTTAACCACCTGCCATCATGAGAGACCTCAGGGCTGCATGTTTTGAGCCCAGTACTGATCCTGAAAAGCGTTTCCAACCCCACTTACAAGTAAAACTAGCTAAAATGTGCCTGGCTGCTATTCACTGAAAAGCTCATTCTGTGTACATTTTTGGCATACGTTTGCTCCTATCGGGTCAGCTGAGCAGCGAATTTCTATTTAACCACCTGCTTTCCTGAGAGACCTCAGGGCTGCATGTTTTGAGCCTAGTACTGAGCCTGAAAAGCATTTCCAACCCCACTTACAAGTAAAACTAGCTAAAATGTGCCTGGCTTCTCTTCACTGAAAAGCTCATTCTGAGTACATTTTAAGCATACGTTTGCTCCTGCCGGGTCAGCTGAGCAGCGAATTTCTATTTAACCACCTGCTATCATGAGAGACCTCAGGGCTGCATGTTTTGAGCCCAGTACTGATCCTGAAAAGCGTTTCCAACCCCACTTACAAGTAAAACTAGCTAAAATGTGCCTGGCTGCTATTCGCTGAAAAGCTCATTCTGTGTACATTTTTGGCATACGTTTGCGCCTACCGGGTCAGCTGAGCAGCGAATTTCTATTTAACCACCTGCTTTCATGAGAGACTTCAGGGCTGCATGTTTTGAGGTCAGTACTGAGCCTGAAAAGCATTTCCAACCCCACATACAAGTAAAACTAGCTTAAATGTGCCTGGCTTCTCTTCACTGAAAAGCTCATTCTGTGTACATTTTTGGCATACGTTTGCTCCTACCGGGTCAGCTGAGCAGCGAATTTCTATTTAACCACCTGCTTTCATGAGAGACCTCAGGGCTGCATGTTTTGAGCCCAGTTCTGAGCCTGAAAAGCATTTCAAACCCCACTCATATGTAAAACTAGCTAAAATGTGCCTGGCTTCTCTTCACTGAAAAGCTCATTCTGAGTACATTTTTAGCATACATTTGCTCCTGCCGGGTCAGCTGAGCAGCGAATTTCTATTTAACCACCTGCCATCATGAGAGACCTCAGGGCTGCATGTTTTGAGCCCAGTACTGATCCTGAAAAGCGTTTCCAACCCCACTTACAAGTAAAACTAGCTAAAATGTGCCTGGCTGCTATTCACTGAAAAGCTCATTCTGTGTACATTTTTGGCATACGTTTGCTCCTACCGGGTCAGCTGAGCAGCGAATTTCTATTTAACCACCTGCTTTCCTGAGAGACCTCAGGGCTGCATGTTTTGAGCCTAGTACTGAGCCTGAAAAGCATTTCCAACCCCACTTACAAGTAAAACTAGCTAAAATGTGCCTGGCTTCTCTTCACTGAAAAGCTCATTCTGAGTACATTTTTAGCATACGTTTGCTCCTACCGGGTCAGCTGAGCAGCGAATTTCTATTTAACCACCTGCTATCATGAGAGACCTCAGGGCTGCATGTTTTGAGCCCAGTACTGATCCTGAAAAGTGTTTCCAACCCCACTTACAAGTAAAACTAGCTAAAATGTGCCTGGCTGCTATTCACTGAAAAGCTCATTCTGTGTACATTTTTGGCATGTGTTTGCTCCTGCCGGGTCAGCTGAGCAGCGAATTTCTATTTAACCACCTGCTATCACGAGAGACCTCAGGGCTGCATGTTTTGAGCCCAGTACTGATCCTGAAAAGCGTTTCTAACCCCACTTACAAGTAAAACTAGCTAAAATGTGCCTGGCTGCTATTCGCTGAAAAGCTCATTCTGTGTACATTTTTGGCATACGTTTGCGCCTACCGGGTCAGCTGAGCAGCGAATTTCTATTTAACCACCTGCTTTCATGAGAGACTTCAGGGCTGCATGTTTTGAGCCCAGTACTGAGCCTGAAAAGCATTTCCAACCCCACATACAAGTAAGACTAGCTAAAATGTGCCTGGCTGCTATTCACTGAAATGCTCATTCTGTGTACATTTTTGGCATACGTTTGCTCCTACCGGGTCAGCTGAGCCGCGAATTTCTATTTAACCACGTGCTTTCATGAGAGACCTCAGGGCTGCATGTTTTGAGCCCAGTACTGAGCCTGAGAAGCATTTCCAACCCCACTTACAAGTAAAACTAGCTAAAATGTGCCTGGCTTCTCTTCACTGAAAAGCTCATTCTGAGTACATTTTTAGCATACTTTTGCTCCTGCCGGGTCAGCTAAGCAGCGAATTCCTATTTAACCACCTGCTTTCATGAGAGACCTCAGGGCTGCATGTTTTGAGCCCAGTACTGAGCCTGAAAAGCATTTCCAACCCCACTTACAAGTAAAACTAGCTTAAATGTGCCTGGCTTCTCTTCACTGAAAAGCTCATTCTGTGTACATTTTTGGCATACGTTTGCTCCTACCGGGTCAGCTGAGCAGCGAATTTCTATTTAACCACCTGCTTTCATGAGAGACCTCAGGGCTGCATATTTTGAGCGCAGTACTGAGCCTGAAAAGCATTTCCAACCCAACTTACAAGTAAGACTAGCTAAAATGTGCCTGGCTGCTATTCACTGAAATGCTCATTCTGTGTACATTTTTGGCATACGTTTGCTCCTACCGGGTCAGCTGAGCCGCGAATTTCTATTTAACCACCTGCTATCATGAGAGACCTCAGGGCTGCATGTTTTGAGCCCAGTACTGATCCTGAAAAGTGTTTCCAACCCCACTTACAAGTAAAACTAGCTAAAATGTGCCTGGCTGCTATTCACTGAAAAGCTCATTCTGTGTACATTTTTGGCATGTGTTTGCTCCTGCCGGGTCAGCTGAGCAGCGAATTTCTATTTAACCACCTGCTATCACGAGAGACCTCAGGGCTGCATGTTTTGAGCCCAGTACTGATCCTGAAAAGCGTTTCTAACCCCACTTACAAGTAAAACTAGCTAAAATGTGCCTGGCTGCTATTCGCTGAAAAGCTCATTCTGTGTACATTTTTGGCATACGTTTGCGCCTACCGGGTCAGCTGAGCAGCGAATTTCTATTTAACCACCTGCTTTCATGAGAGACTTCAGGGCTGCATGTTTTGAGCCCAGTACTGAGCCTGAAAAGCATTTCCAACCCCACATACAAGTAAGACTAGCTAAAATGTGCCTGGCTGCTATTCACTGAAATGCTCATTCTGTGTACATTTTTGGCATACGTTTGCTCCTACCGGGTCAGCTGAGCCGCGAATTTCTATTTAACCACGTGCTTTCATGAGAGACCTCAGGGCTGCATGTTTTGAGCCCAGTACTGAGCCTGAGAAGCATTTCCAACCCCACTTACAAGTAAAACTAGCTAAAATGTGCCTGGCTTCTCTTCACTGAAAAGCTCATTCTGAGTACATTTTTAGCATACTTTTGCTCCTGCCGGGTCAGCTAAGCAGCGAATTCCTATTTAACCACCTGCTTTCATGAGAGACCTCAGGGCTGCATGTTTTGAGCCCAGTACTGAGCCTGAAAAGCATTTCCAACCCCACTTACAAGTAAAACTAGCTTAAATGTGCCTGGCTTCTCTTCACTGAAAAGCTCATTCTGTGTACATTTTTGGCATACGTTTGCTCCTACCGGGTCAGCTGAGCAGCGAATTTCTATTTAACCACCTGCTTTCATGAGAGACCTCAGGGCTGCATATTTTGAGCGCAGTACTGAGCCTGAAAAGCATTTCCAACCCAACTTACAAGTAAGACTAGCTAAAATGTGCCTGGCTGCTATTCACTGAAATGCTCATTCTGTGTACATTTTTGGCATACGTTTGCTCCTACCGGGTCAGCTGAGCCGCGAATTTCTATTTAACCACCTGCTTTCATGAGAGACCTCAGGGCTGCATGTTTTGAGCCCAGTTCTGAGCCTGAAAAGCATTTCAAACCCCACTCATATGTAAAACTAGCTAAAATGTGCCTGGCTTCTCTTCACTGAAAAGCTCATTCTGAGTACATTTTTAGCATACATTTGCTCCTGCCGGGTCAGCTGAGCAGCGAATTTCTATTTAACCACCTGCCATCATGAGAGACCTCAGGGCTGCATGTTTTGAGCCCAGTACTGATCCTGAAAAGCGTTTCCAACCCCACTTACAAGTAAAACTAGCTAAAATGTGCCTGGCTGCTATTCACTGAAAAGCTCATTCTGTGTACATTTTTGGCATACGTTTGCTCCTACCGGGTCAGCTGAGCAGCGAATTTCTATTTAACCACCTGCTTTCCTGAGAGACCTCAGGGCTGCATGTTTTGAGCCTAGTACTGAGCCTGAAAAGCATTTCCAACCCCACTTACAAGTAAAACTAGCTAAAATGTGCCTGGCTTCTCTTCACTGAAAAGCTCATTCTGAGTACATTTTTAGCATACTTTTGCTCCTGCCGGGTCAGCTGAGCAGCGAATTTCTATTTAACCACCTGCTTTCATGAGAGACCTCAGGGCTGCATGTTTTGAGCCCAGTACTGAGCCTGAAAAGCATTTCAAACCCCACTCATATGTAAAACTAGCTAAAATGTGCCTGGCTTCTCTTCACTGAAAAGCTCATTCTGAGTACATTTTTAGCATACGTTTGCTCCTACCGGGTCAGCTGAGCAGCGAATTTCTATTTAACCACCTGCTATCATGAGAGACCTCAGGGCTGCATGTTTTGAGCCCAGTACTGATCCTGAAAAGTGTTTCCAGCCCACTTACAAGTAAAACTAGCTAAAATGTGCCTGGCTGCTATTCACTGAAAAGCTCATTCTGTGTACATTTTTGGCATGTGTTTGCTCCTGCCGGGTCAGCTGAGCAGCGAATTTCTATTTAACCACCTGCTATCACGAGAGACCTCAGGGCTGCATGTTTTGAGCCCAGTACTGATCCTGAAAAGCGTTTCTAACCCCACTTACAAGTAAAACTAGCTAAAATGTGCCTGGCTGCTATTCACTGAAAAGCTCATTCTGTGTACATTTTTGGCATGCGTTTGCTCCTGCCGGGTCAGCTGAGCAGCGAATTTCTATTTAACCAACTGCTTTCATGAGAGACCTCAGGGCTGCATGTTTTGAGCCCAGTACTGAGCCTGAAAAGCATTTCAAACCCCACTCATATGTAAAACTAGCTAAAATGTGCCTGGCTTCTCTTCACTGAAAAGCTCATTCTGAGTACATTTTTAGCATACGTTTGCTCCTGCCGGGTCAGCTGAGCAGCGAATTTCTATTTAACCACCTGCTATCATGAGAGACCTCAGGGCTGCATGTTTTGAGCCCAGTACTGAGCCTGAAAAGCATTTCCAACCCCACTTACAAGTAAAACTAGCTAAAATGTGCCTGGCTTATCTTCACTGAAAAGCTCATTCTGAATACATTTTTAGCATACTTTTGCTCCTGCCGGGTCAGCTAAGCAGCGAATTCCTATTTAACCACCTGCTTTCATGAGAGACCTCAGGGCTGCATGTTTTGAGCCCAGTACTAAGCCTGAAAAGCATTTCCAACCCCACTTACAAGTAAAACTAGCTTAAATGTGCCTGGCTTCTCTTCACTGAAAAGCTCATTCTGTGTACATTTTTGGCATACGTTTGCTCCTACCGGGTCAGCTGAGCAGCGAATTTCTATTTAACCACCTGCTTTCATAAGAGACCTCAGGGCTGCATATTTTGAGCCCAGTACTGAGCCTGAAAAGCATTTCCAACCCCACTTACAAGTAAGACTAGCTAAAATGTGCCTGGCTGCTATTCACTGAAATGCTCATTCTGTGTACATTTTTGGCATACGTTTGCTCCTACCGGGTCAGCTGAGCCGCGAAATTCTATTTAACCACCTGCTTTCATGAGAGACCTCAGGGCTGCATGTTTTGAGCCCAGTACTGAGCCTGAAAAGCATTTCAAACCCCACTCATATGTAAAACTAGCTAAAATGTGCCTGGCTTCTCTTCACTGAAAAGCTCATTCTGAGTACATTTTTAGCATACGTTTGCTCCTGCCGGGTCAGCTGAGCAGCGAATTTCTATTTAACCACCTGCTATCATGAGAGACCTCAGGGCTGCATGTTTTGAGCCCAGTACTGATCCTGAAAAGCGTTTCCAACCCCACTTACAAGTAAAACTAGCTAAAATGTGCCTGGCTGCTATTCACTGAAAAGCTCATTCTGTGTACATTTTTGACATACGTTTGCTCCTGCGGGGTCAGCTGAGCAGCGAATTTCTATTTAACCACCTGCTATCATGAGAGACCTCAGGGCTGCATGTTTTGAGCCCAGTACTGATCCTGAAAAGCGTTTCCAACCCCACTTACAAGTAAAACTAGCTAAAATGTGCCTGGCTGCTATTCGCTGAAAAGCTCATTCTGTGTACATTTTTGGCATACGTTTGCGCCTACCGGGTCAGCTGAGCAGCGAATTTCTATTTAACCACCTGCTTTCATGAGAGACCTCAGGGCTGCAAGTTTTGAGCCCAGTACTGAGCCTGAAAAGCATTTCCAACCCCACTTACAAGTAAAACTAGCAAAAATGTGCCTGGCTTCTCTTCACTGAAAAGCTCATTCTGAGTACATTTTTAGCATACGTTTGCTCCTGCCTGGTCAGCTGAGCAGCGAATTTCTATTTAACCACCTGCTATCATGAGAGACCTCAGGGCTGCATGTTTTGAGCCCAGTACTGAGCCTGAAAAGCATTTCCAACCCCACTTACAAGTAAAACTAGCTAAAATGTGCCTGGCTTCTCTTCACTGAAAAGCTCATTCTGAGTACATTTTTAGCATACATTTGCTCCTGCCGGTTCAGCTGAGCAGCGAATTTCTATTTAACCACCTGCCATCATGAGAGACCTCAGGGCTGCATGTTTTGAGCCCAGTACTGATCCTGAAAAGCGTTTCCAACCCCACTTACAAGTAAAACTAGCTAAAATGTGCCTGGCTGCTATTCACTGAAAAGCTCATTCTGTGTACATTTTTGGCATACGTTTGCTCCTATCGGGTCAGCTGAGCAGCGAATTTCTATTTAACCACCTGCTTTCATGAGAGACTTCAGGGCTGCATGTTTTGAGCCCAGTACTGAGCCTGAAAAGCATTTCCAACCCCACTTACAAGTAAAACTAGCAAAAATGTGCCTGGCTTCTCTTCACTGAAAAGCTCATTCTGAGTACATTTTAAGCATACGTTTGCTCCTGCCGGGTCAGCTGAGCAGCGAATTTCTATTTAACCACCTGCTATCATGAGAGACCTCAGGGCTGCATGTTTTGAGCCCAGTACTGAGCCTGAAAAGCATTTCCAACCCCACTTACAAGTAAAACTAGCTAAAATGTGCCTGGCTTATCTTCACTGAAAAGCTCATTCTGAGTACATTTTTAGCATACTTTTGCTCCTGCCGGGTCAGCTAAGCAGCGAATTCCTATTTAACCACCTGCTTTCATGAGAGACCTCAGGGCTGCATGTTTTGAGCCCAGTACTAAGCCTGAAAAGCATTTCCAACCCCACTTACAAGTAAAACTAGCTTAAATGTGCCTGGCTTCTCCTCACTGAAAAGCTCATTCTGTGTACATTTTTGGCATACGTTTGCTCCTACCGGGTCAGCTGAGCAGCAAATTTCTATTTAACCACCTGCTTTCATGAGAGACCTCAGGGCTGCATATTTTGAGCCCAGTACTGAGCCTGAAAAGCATTTCCAACCCCACTTACAAGTAAGACTAGCTAAAATGTGCCTGGCTGCTATTCACTGAAATGCTCATTCTGTGTACATTTTTGGCATACGTTTGCTCCTACCGGGTCAGCTGAGCCGCGAATTTCTATTTAACCACCTGCTTTCATGAGAGACCTCAGGGCTGCATGTTTTGAGCCCAGTACTGAGCCTGAAAAGCATTTCAAACCCCACTCATATGTAAAACTAGCTAAAATGTGCCTGGCTTCTCTTCACTGAAAAGCTCATTCTGAGTACATTTTTAGCATACGTTTGCTCCTGCCGGGTCAGCTGAGCAGCGAATTTCTATTTAACCACCTGCTCTCATGAGAGACCTCAGGGCTGCATGTTCTGAGCCCAGTACTGATCCTGAAAAGCGTTTCCAACCCCACTTACAAGTAAAACTAGCTAAAATGTGCCTGGCTGCTATTCACTGAAAAGCTCATTCTGTGTACATTTTTGGCATACGTTTGCTCCTGCGGGGTCAGCTGAGCAGCGAATTTCTATTTAACCACCTGCTATCATGAGAGACCTCAGGGCTGCATGTTTTGAGCCCAGTACTGATCCTGAAAAGCGTTTCCAACCCCACTTACAAGTAAAACTAGCTAAAATGTGCCTGGCTGCTATTCGCTGAAAAGCTCATTCTGTGTACATTTTTGGCATACGTTTGCGCCTACCGGGTCAGCTGAGCAGCGAATTTCTATTTAACCACCTGCTTTCATGAGAGACCTCAGGGCTGCAAGTTTTGAGCCCAGTACTGAGCCTGAAAAGCATTTCCAACCCCACTTACAAGTAAAACTAGCAAAAATGTGCCTGGCTTCTCTTCACTGAAAATCTCATTCTGAGTACATTTTTAGCATACGTTTGCTCCTGCCGGGTCAGCTGAGCAGCGAATTTCTATTTAACCACCTGCTATCATGAGAGACCTCAGGGCTGCATGTTTTGAGCCCAGTACTGAGCCTGAAAAGCATTTCCAACCCCACTTACAAGTAAAACTAGCTAAAATGTGCCTGGCTTCTCTTCACTGAAAAGCTCATTCTGAGTACATTTTTAGCATACATTTGCTCCTGCCGGTTCAGCTGAGCAGCGAATTTCTATTTAACCACCTGCCATCATGAGAGACCTCAGGGCTGCATGTTTTGAGCCCAGTACTGATCCTGAAAAGCGTTTCCAACCCCACTTACAAGTAAAACTAGCTAAAATGTGCCTGGCTGCTATTCACTGAAAAGCTCATTCTGTGTACATTTTTGGCATACGTTTGCTCCTATCGGGTCAGCTGAGCAGCGAATTTCTATTTAACCACCTGCTTTCCTGAGAGACCTCAGGGCTGCATGTTTTGAGCCTAGTACTGAGCCTGAAAAGCATTTCCAACCCCACTTACAAGTAAAACTAGCTAAAATGTGCCTGGCTTCTCTTCACTGAAAAGCTCATTCTGAGTACATTTTTAGCATACTTTTGCTCCTGCCGGGTCAGCTGAGCAGCGAATTTCTATTTAACCGCCTGCTATCATGAGAGACCTCAGGGCTGCATGTTTTGAGCCCAGTACTGATCCTGAAAAGCGTTTCCAACCCCACTTTCAAGTCAAACTAGCTAAAATGTGCCTGGCTGCTATTCACGAAAAGCTCATTCTGTGTACATTTTTGGCATACGTTTGCTCCTACCGGGTCAGCGGAGCACCGAATTTCTATTTAACCACCTGCTTTCATGAGAGACTTCAGGGCTGCATGTTTTGAGCCCAGTACTGAGCCTGAAAAGCATTTCCAACCCCACTTACAAGTAAAACTAGCTAAAATGTGCCTGGCTTCTCTTCACTGAAAAGCTCATTCTGAGTACATTTTTAGCATACGTTTGCTCCTGCCGGGTCACCTGAGCAGCGAATTTCTATTTACCCACCTGCCATCATGAGAGACCTCAGGGCTGCATGTTTTGAGCCCAGTACTGATCCTGAAAAGCGTTTCCAACCCCACTTACAAGTAAAACTAGCTAAAATGTGCCTGGCTGCTATTCACTGAAAAGCTCATTCTGTGTACATTTTTGGCATACGTTTGCTCCTACCGGGTCAGCTGAGCAGCGAATTTTTATTTAACCACCTGCTTTCATGAGAGACCTCAGGGCTGCATGTTTTGAGCCCAGTACTGAGCCTGAAAAGCATTTCCAACCCCACTTACAAGTAAAACTAGCTAAAATGTGCCTGGCTTCCCTTCACAGAAAAGCTCATTCTGAGTACATTTTTAGCATACGTTTGCTCCTGCTGGGTCAGCTGAGCAGGGAATTTCTATTTAACCACCTGCTATCATGAGAGACCTCAGGGCTGCATGTTTTGAGCCCAGTACTGATCCTGAAAAGCGTTTCCAACCCCACTTACAAGTAAAACTAGCTAAAATGTGCCTGGCTGCTATTCACTGAAAAGCTCATTCTGTGTACATTTTTGGCATACGTTTGCTCCTATCGGGTCAGCTGAGCAGCGAATTTCTATTTAACCACCTGCTTTCCTGAGAGACCTCAGGGCTGCATGTTTTGAGCCTAGTACTGATCCTGAAAAGCGTTTCCAACCCCACTTTCAAGTCAAACTAGCTAAAATGTGCCTGGCTGCTATTCACGAAAAGCTCATTCTGTGTACATTTTTGGCATACGTTTGCTCCTACCGGGTCAGCGGAGCACCGAATTTCTATTTAACCACCTGCTTTCATGAGAGACTTCAGGGCTGCATGTTTTGAGCCCAGTACTGAGCCTGAAAAGCATTTCCAACCCCACTTACAAGTAAAACTAGCTAAAATGTGCCTGGCTTCTCTTCACTGAAAAGCTCATTCTGAGTACATTTTTAGCATACGTTTGCTCCTGCCGGGTCACCTGAGCAGCGAATTTCTATTTACCCACCTGCCATCATGAGAGACCTCAGGGCTGCATGTTTTGAGCCCAGTACTGATCCTGAAAAGCGTTTCCAACCCCACTTACAAGTAAAACTAGCTAAAATGTGCCTGGCTGCTATTCACTGAAAAGCTCATTCTGTGTACATTTTTGGCATACGTTTGCTCCTACCGGGTCAGCTGAGCAGCGAATTTTTATTTAACCACCTGCTTTCATGAGAGACCTCAGGGCTGCATGTTTTGAGCCCAGTACTGAGCCTGAAAAGCATTTCCAACCCCACTTACAAGTAAAACTAGCTAAAATGTGCCTGGCTTCCCTTCACTGAAAAGCTCATTCTGAGTACATTTTTAGCATACGTTTGCTCCTGCTGGGTCAGCTGAGCAGGGAATTTCTATTTAACCACCTGCTATCATGAGAGACCTCAGGGCTGCATGTTTTGAGCCCAGTACTGAGCCTGAAAAGCATTTCCAACCCCACTTACAAGAAAACTAGCTAAAATGTGCCTGGCTTCTCTTCACTGAAAAGCTCATTCTGAGTACATTTTTAGCATACGTTTGCTCCTGCCGGGTCAGCTGAGCAGCGAATTTCTATGTAACCACCTGCTATCATGAGAGACTTCAGGGCTGCATGTTTTGAGCCCAGTACTGATCCTGAAAAGCGTTTCCAACCCCACTTACAAGTAAAACTAGCTAAAATGTGCCTGGCTGCTATTCACTGAAAAGCTCATTCTGTGTAAATTTTTGGCATACGTTTGCTCCTACCGGGCCAGCTGAGCAGCGAATTTCTATTTAACCACCTGCTTTCATGAGAGACCTCAGGGCTGCATGTTTTGAGCCCAGTACTGAGCCTAAAAAGCATTTCCAACCAAACTTACAAGTAAAACTAGCTAAAATGTGCCTGGCTTCTCTTCACTGAAAAGCTCATTCTGAGTACATTTTTAGCATACGTTTGCTCGTGCCAGGTCAGCTGAGCAGCAAATTTCTATTTAACCACCTGCTATCATGAGAGACCTCAGGGCTGCATGTTTTGAGCCCAGTACTGATCCTGAAAAGCGTTTCCAACCCCACTTACAAGTAAAACTAGCTAAAATGTGCCTGGCTGCTATTCACTGAAAAGCTCATTCTGTGTACATTTTTGGCATATGTTTGCTCCTACCGGGTCAGCTGAGCAGCGAATTTCTATTTAACCACCTGCTCTCATGAGAGACCTCAGAGCTGCATGATTTGAGCCCAGTACTGATCCTGAAAAGCGTTTCCAACCCCACTTACAAGTAAAACTAGCTAAAATGTGCCTGGCTGCTATTCACTGAAAAGCTCATTCTGTGTACATTTTTGGCATACGCTTGCTCCTACCGGGTCAGCTGAGCAGCGAATTTCTATTTAACCACCTGCTATCATGAGAGACCTCAGGGCTGCATGTTTTGAGCCCAGTACTGATCCTGAAAAGCGTTTCCTACCCCACTTACAAGTAAAACTAGCTAAAATTTGCCTGGCTGCTATTCACTGAAAAGCTCATTCTGTGTACATTTTTAGCATACTTTTGCTCCTGCCGGGTCAGCTAAGCAGTGAATTCCTATTTAACCACCTGCTTTCATGAGAGACCTCAGGGCTGCATGTTTTGAGCCCAGTACTGAGCCTGAAAAGCATTTCCAACCCCACTTACAAGTAAAACTAGCTTAAATGTGCCTGGCTTCTCTTCACTGAAAAGCTTATTCTGTGTACATTTTTGGCATACGTTTGCTCCTACCGGGTCAGCTGAGCAGCGAATTTCTATTTAACCACCTGCTTTCATGAGAGACCTCAGGGCTGCTTATTTTGAGCCCAGTACTGAGCCTGAAAAGCATTTCCAACCCCACTTACAAGTAAGACTAGCTAAAATGTGCCTGGCTGCTATTCACTGAAATGCTCATTCTGTGTACATTTTTGGCATACGTTTGCTCCTGCCGGGTTAGCTGAGGAGCGAATTTCTATTTAACCACCTGCTATCATGAGAGACCTCAGGGCTGCATGTTATGAGCCCAGTACTGATCCTGAAAGGCATTTCCAACCCCACTTACAAGTAAAACTAGCTAAAATGTGCCTGGCTTCACTTCACTGAAAAGCTCATTCTGTGTACATTTTTGGCATACGTTTGCTCCTACCGGGTCAGCTGAGCAGCGAATTTCTATTTAACCACTTGCTTTCATGAGAGACCTCAGGGCTGCATGTTTTGAGCCCAGTACTGAGCCTGAAAAGCATTTCCAACCCCACTTACAAGTAAAACTAGCTAAAATGTGCCTGGCTGCTATTCACTGAAAAGCTCATTCTGTGTACATTTTTGGCATACGTTTGCTCCTACCGGGTCAGCTGAGCAGCGAATTTCTATTTAACCACCTGCTTTCATGAGAGACCTCAGGGCTGCATGTTTTGAGCCCTGTACTGAGCCTGAAAAGCATTTCCAAACCCACTTACAAGTAAAAGTAGCTAAAATGTGCCTGGCTTCTCTTCACTGAAAAGCTCATTCTGAGTACATTTTTAGCATACGTTTGCTCCTGCCGGGTCAGCTGAGCAGCGAATTTCTATTTACCCACCTGCTATCATGAGAGACCTCAGGGCTGCATGTTTTGAGCCCAGTACTGAGCCTGAAAAGCATTTCCAACCCCACTTACAAGTAAAACTAGCTAAAATGTGCCTGGCTTCTCTTCACTGAAAAGCTCACACTGAGTACATTTTTAGCATACGTTTGCTCCTGCCGGGTCAGCTGAGCAGCGAATTTCTATTCAACCACCTGCTATCATGAGAGACCTCAGGGCTGCATGTTTTGAGCCCAGTACTGAGCCTGAAAAGCGTTTCCAACCCCACTTACAAGTAAAACTAGCTAAAATGTGCCTGGCTTCTCTTCAATGAAAAGCTCATTCTGAGTACATTTTTAGCATACATTTGCTCCTGCCGGGTCAGCTGAGCAGCAATTTCTATTTAACCACCTGCTTTCATGAGAGACCTCAGGGATGCATGTTTTGAGCCCAGCACCGAGCCTGAAAAGCGTTTCCAACCCCACTTACAAGTAAAAGTAGCTAAAATGTGCCTGGCTTCTCTTCACTGAAAAGCTCATTCTGAGTACATTTTTAGCATACGTTTGCTCCTGCCGGGTCAGCTGAGCAGCGAATTTCTATTTAACCACCTGCTTTCATGAGAGACCTCAGGGATGCATGTTTTGAGCCCAGCACAGAGCCTGAAAAGCGTTTCCAACCCCACTTACAAGTAAAACTAGCTAAAATGTGCCTGGCTTCTCTTCACTGAAAAGCTCATTCTGAGTAAATTTTTAGCATACGTTTGCTCCTGCCGGGTCAGCTGAGCAGCGAATTTCTATTTAACCACCTGCTATCATGAGAGACCTCAGGGCTGCATGTTTTGAGCCCAGTATTGATCCTGAAAAGCGTTTCCAACCCCACTTACAAGTAAAACTAGCTAAAATGTGCCTGGCTGCTATTCACTGAAATGCTCATTCTGTGTACATTTTTGGCATACGTTTGCTCCTGCCGGGTCAGCTGAGCAGCGAATTTCTATTTAACCACCTGCTTTCATGAGAGACCTCAGGGATGCATGTTTTGAGCCCAGCACTGAGCCTGAAAAGCGTTTCCAACCCCACTTACAAGTAAAACTAGCTAAAATGTGCCTGGCTTCTCTTCACTGAAAAGCTCATTCTGAGTACATTTTTAGCATACGTTTGCTCCTGCCGGGTCAGCTGAGCAGCGAATTTCTATTTAACCACCTGCTATCATGAGAGACCTCAGGGCTGCATGTTTTGAGCCCAGTACTGATCCTGAAAAGCGTTTCCAAACCCACTTACAAGTAAAACTAGCTAAAATGTGCCTGGCTGCTATTCACTGAAAAGCTCATTCTGTGTACATTTTTGGCATGCGTTTGCTCCTACCGGGTCAGCTGAGCAGCGAATTTCTATTTAACCACTTGCTTTCATGAGAGACCTCAGGGATGCATGTTTTGAGCCCAGTACTGAGCCTGAAAAGCGTTTCCAACACCACTTACAAGTAAAACTAGCTAAAATGTGCCTGGCTTCTCTTCACTGAAAAAGCTCATTCTGAGTACATTTTTAGCATACGTTTGCTCCTGCCGGGTCAGCTGAGCAGCGAATTTCTATTTAACCACCTGCTATCATGAGAGACCTCAGGGCTGCATGTTTTGAGCCCAGTATTGATCCTGAAAAGCGTTTCCAACCCCACTTACAAGTAAAACTAGCTAAAATGTGCCTGGCTGCTATTCACTGAAATGCTCATTCTGTGTACATTTTTGGCATACGTTTGCTCCTACCGATTCAGCTGAGCAGCGAATTTCTATTTAACCACTTGCTTTCATGAGAGACCTCAGGGATGCATGTTTTGAGCCCAGTACTGAGCCTGAAAAGCGTTTCCAACACCACTTACAAGTAAAACTAGCTAAAATGTGCCTGGCTTCTCTTCACTGAAAAGCTCATTCTGAGTACATTTTTAGCATACGTTTGCTCCTGCCGGGTCAGCTGAGCAGCGAATTTCTATTTAACCACCTGCTTTCATGAGAGACCTCAGGGATGCATGTTTTGAGCCCAGCACAGAGCCTGAAAAGCGTTTCCAACCCCACTTACAAGTAAAACTAGCTAAAATGTGCCTGGCTTCTCTTCACTGAAAAGCTCATTCTGAGTAAATTTTTAGCATACGTTTGCTCCTGCCGGGTCAGCTGAGCAGCGAATTTCTATTTAACCACCTGCTATCATGAGAGACCTCAGGGCTGCATGTTTTGAGCCCAGTATTGATCCTGAAAAGCGTTTCCAACCCCACTTACAAGTAAAACTAGCTAAAATGTGCCTGGCTGCTATTCACTGAAATGCTCATTCTGTGTACATTTTTGGCATACGTTTGCTCCTGCCGGGTCAGCTGAGCAGCGAATTTCTATTTAACCACCTGCTTTCATGAGAGACCTCAGGGATGCATGTTTTGAGCCCAGCACTGAGCCTGAAAAGCGTTTCCAACCCCACTTACAAGTAAAACTAGCTAAAATGTGCCTGGCTTCTCTTCACTGAAAAGCTCATTCTGAGTACATTTTTAGCATACGTTTGCTCCTGCCGGGTCAGCTGAGCAGCGAATTTCTATTTAACCACCTGCTATCATGAGAGACCTCAGGGCTGCATGTTTTGAGCCCAGTACTGATCCTGAAAAGCGTTTCCAAACCCACTTACAAGTAAAACTAGCTAAAATGTGCCTGGCTGCTATTCACTGAAAAGCTCATTCTGTGTACATTTTTGGCATGCGTTTGCTCCTACCGGGTCAGCTGAGCAGCGAATTTCTATTTAACCACTTGCTTTCATGAGAGACCTCAGGGATGCATGTTTTGAGCCCAGTACTGAGCCTGAAAAGCGTTTCCAACACCACTTACAAGTAAAACTAGCTAAAATGTGCCTGGCTTCTCTTCACTGAAAAAGCTCATTCTGAGTACATTTTTAGCATACGTTTGCTCCTGCCGGGTCAGCTGAGCAGCGAATTTCTATTTAACCACCTGCTATCATGAGAGACCTCAGGGCTGCATGTTTTGAGCCCAGTATTGATCCTGAAAAGCGTTTCCAACCCCACTTACAAGTAAAACTAGCTAAAATGTGCCTGGCTGCTATTCACTGAAATGCTCATTCTGTGTACATTTTTGGCATACGTTTGCTCCTACCGATTCAGCTGAGCAGCGAATTTCTATTTAACCACTTGCTTTCATGAGAGACCTCAGGGATGCATGTTTTGAGCCCAGTACTGAGCCTGAAAAGCGTTTCCAACACCACTTACAAGTAAAACTAGCTAAAATGTGCCTGGCTTCTCTTCACTGAAAAAGCTCATTCTGAGTACATTTTTAGCATACGTTTGCTCCTGCCGGGTCAGCTGAGCAGTGAATTTCTATTTAACCACCTGCTATCATGAGAGACCTCAGGGCTGCATGTTTTGAGCCCAGTATTGATCCTGAAAAGCGTTTCCAACCCCACTTACAAGTAAAACTAGCTAAAATGTGCCTGGCTGCTATTCACTGAAATGCTCATTCTGTGTACATTTTTGGCATACGTTTGCTCCTACCGGGTCAGCTGAGCAGCGAATTTCTATTTAACCACCTGCTTTCATGAGAGACCTCAGGGCTGCATGTTTTGAGCCCAGTACTGAGCCTGAAAAGCATTTCCAACCCCACTTACAAGTAAAACTAGCTAAAATGTGCCTGGCTTCTCTTCACTGAAAAGCTCATTCTGTGTACATTTTTAGCATACGTTTGCTCCTGCCGGGTCAGCTGAGCAGCGAATTTCTATTTAACCACCTGCTATCATGAGAGACCTCAGGGCTGCATGTTTTGAGCCCAGTACTGATCCTGAAAAGCGTTTCCAACCCCACTTACAAGTAAAACAAGCTAAAATGTGCCTGGCTGCTATTCACTGAAAAGCTCATTCTGTGTACATTTTTGGCATACGTTTGCTCCTACCGGGTCAGCTGAGCAGCGAATTTCTATTTAACCACCTGCTTTCATGAGAGACCTCAGAGCTGCATGTTTTGAGCCCAGTACTGAGCCTGAAAAGCATTTCCAACCCCACTTACAAGTAAAACTAGCTAAAATGTGCCTGGCTTCTCTTCACTGAAAAGCTCATTCTGAGTAAATTTTTAGCATACGTTTGCTCCTGCTGGGTCAGCTGAGCAGCGAATTTCTATTTAACCACCTGCTTTCATGAGGGACCTCAGGGCTGCATGTTTTGAGCCCAGTACTGAGCCTGAAAAGCATTTCCAACCCCACTTACAAGTAAAACTAGCTAAAATGTGCCTGGCTTCTCGTCACTGAAAAGCTCATTCTGAGTACATTTTTAGCATACGTTTGCTCCTGCCGGGTCAGCTGAGCAGCGAATTTCTATTTAACCACCTGCTTTCATGAGAGACCTCAGGGATGCATGTTTTGAGCCCAGAACTGAGCCTGAAAAGCGTTTCCAACCCCACTTACAAGTAAAACTAGCTAAAATGTGCCTGGCTTCTCTTCACTGAAAAGCTCATTCTGAGTACATTTTTAGCATACGTTTGCTCCTGCCGGGTCAGCTGAGCAGCGAATTTCTATTTAACCACCTGCTATCATGAGAGACCTCAGGGCTGCATGTTTTGAGCCCAGTACTATTCCTGAAAAGCGTTTCCAACCCCACTTACAAGTAAAACTAGCTAAAATGTGCCTGGCTTCTCTTCACTGAAAAAGCTCATTCTGAGTACATTTTTAGCATACGTTTGCTCCTGCCGGGTCAGCTGAGCAGCGAATTTCTATTTAACCACCTGCTTTCATGAGAGACCTCAGGGATGCATGTTTTGAGCCCAGCACTGAGCCTGAAAAGCGTTTCCAACCCCACTTACAAGTAAAACTAGCTAAAATGTGCCTGGCTTCTCTTCACTGAAAAGCTCATTCTGAGTACATTTTTAGCATACGTTTGCTCCTGCCGGGTCAGCTGAGCAGCGAATTTCTATTTAACCACCTGCTATCATGAGAGACCTCAGGGCTGCATGTTTTGAGCCCAGTACTGATCCTGAAAAGCGTTTCCAAACCCACTTACAAGTAAAACTAGCTAAAATGTGCCTGGCTGCTATTCACTGAAAAGCTCATTCTGTGTACATTTTTGGCATGCGTTTGCTCCTACCGGGTCAGCTGAGCAGCGAATTTCTATTTAACCACTTGCTTTCATGAGAGACCTCAGGGATGCATGTTTTGAGCCCAGTACTGAGCCTGAAAAGCGTTTCCAACACCACTTACAAGTAAAACTAGCTAAAATGTGCCTGGCTTCTCTTCACTGAAAAAGCTCATTCTGAGTACATTTTTAGCATACATTTGCTCCTGCCGGGTCAGCTGAGCAGCAATTTCTATTTAACCACCTGCTTTCATGAGAGACCTCAGGGATGCATGTTTTGAGCCCAGCACCGAGCCTGAAAAGCGTTTCCAACCCCACTTACAAGTAAAAGTAGCTAAAATGTGCCTGGCTTCTCTTCACTGAAAAGCTCATTCTGAGTACATTTTTAGCATACGTTTGCTCCTGCCGGGTCAGCTGAGCAGCGAATTTCTATTTAACCACCTGCTTTCATGAGAGACCTCAGGGATGCATGTTTTGAGCCCAGCACAGAGCCTGAAAAGCGTTTCCAACCCCACTTACAAGTAAAACTAGCTAAAATGTGCCTGGCTTCTCTTCACTGAAAAGCTCATTCTGAGTAAATTTTTAGCATACGTTTGCTCCTGCCGGGTCAGCTGAGCAGCGAATTTCTATTTAACCACCTGCTATCATGAGAGACCTCAGGGCTGCATGTTTTGAGCCCAGTATTGATCCTGAAAAGCGTTTCCAACCCCACTTACAAGTAAAACTAGCTAAAATGTGCCTGGCTGCTATTCACTGAAATGCTCATTCTGTGTACATTTTTGGCATACGTTTGCTCCTGCCGGGTCAGCTGAGCAGCGAATTTCTATTTAACCACCTGCTTTCATGAGAGACCTCAGGGATGCATGTTTTGAGCCCAGCACTGAGCCTGAAAAGCGTTTCCAACCCCACTTACAAGTAAAACTAGCTAAAATGTGCCTGGCTTCTCTTCACTGAAAAGCTCATTCTGAGTACATTTTTAGCATACGTTTGCTCCTGCCGGGTCAGCTGAGCAGCGAATTTCTATTTAACCACCTGCTATCATGAGAGACCTCAGGGCTGCATGTTTTGAGCCCAGTACTGATCCTGAAAAGCGTTTCCAAACCCACTTACAAGTAAAACTAGCTAAAATGTGCCTGGCTGCTATTCACTGAAAAGCTCATTCTGTGTACATTTTTGGCATGCGTTTGCTCCTACCGGGTCAGCTGAGCAGCGAATTTCTATTTAACCACTTGCTTTCATGAGAGACCTCAGGGATGCATGTTTTGAGCCCAGTACTGAGCCTGAAAAGCGTTTCCAACACCACTTACAAGTAAAACTAGCTAAAATGTGCCTGGCTTCTCTTCACTGAAAAAGCTCATTCTGAGTACATTTTTAGCATACGTTTGCTCCTGCCGGGTCAGCTGAGCAGCGAATTTCTATTTAACCACCTGCTATCATGAGAGACCTCAGGGCTGCATGTTTTGAGCCCAGTATTGATCCTGAAAAGCGTTTCCAACCCCACTTACAAGTAAAACTAGCTAAAATGTGCCTGGCTGCTATTCACTGAAATGCTCATTCTGTGTACATTTTTGGCATACGTTTGCTCCTACCGATTCAGCTGAGCAGCGAATTTCTATTTAACCACTTGCTTTCATGAGAGACCTCAGGGATGCATGTTTTGAGCCCAGTACTGAGCCTGAAAAGCGTTTCCAACACCACTTACAAGTAAAACTAGCTAAAATGTGCCTGGCTTCTCTTCACTGAAAAAGCTCATTCTGAGTACATTTTTAGCATACGTTTGCTCCTGCCGGGTCAGCTGAGCAGTGAATTTCTATTTAACCACCTGCTATCATGAGAGACCTCAGGGCTGCATGTTTTGAGCCCAGTATTGATCCTGAAAAGCGTTTCCAACCCCACTTACAAGTAAAACTAGCTAAAATGTGCCTGGCTGCTATTCACTGAAATGCTCATTCTGTGTACATTTTTGGCATACGTTTGCTCCTACCGGGTCAGCTGAGCAGCGAATTTCTATTTAACCACCTGCTTTCATGAGAGACCTCAGGGCTGCATGTTTTGAGCCCAGTACTGAGCCTGAAAAGCATTTCCAACCCCACTTACAAGTAAAACTAGCTAAAATGTGCC
Organism: Lissotriton vulgaris; assembly: GCF_964263255.1. Taxonomy (NCBI): domain Eukaryota; kingdom Metazoa; phylum Chordata; class Amphibia; order Caudata; family Salamandridae; genus Lissotriton; species Lissotriton vulgaris. The sequence continues at coordinate 55,601 of NW_028241890.1, forward strand.
TGGCTTCTCTTCACTGAAAAGCTCATTCTGTGTACATTTTTAGCATACGTTTGCTCCTGCCGGGTCAGCTGAGCAGCGAATTTCTATTTAACCACCTGCTATCATGAGAGACCTCAGGGCTGCATGTTTTGAGCCCAGTACTGATCCTGAAAAGCGTTTCCAACCCCACTTACAAGTAAAACAAGCTAAAATGTGCCTGGCTGCTATTCACTGAAAAGCTCATTCTGTGTACATTTTTGGCATACGTTTGCTCCTACCGGGTCAGCTGAGCAGCGAATTTCTATTTAACCACCTGCTTTCATGAGAGACCTCAGAGCTGCATGTTTTGAGCCCAGTACTGAGCCTGAAAAGCATTTCCAACCCCACTTACAAGTAAAACTAGCTAAAATGTGCCTGGCTTCTCTTCACTGAAAAGCTCATTCTGAGTAAATTTTTAGCATACGTTTGCTCCTGCTGGGTCAGCTGAGCAGCGAATTTCTATTTAACCACCTGCTTTCATGAGGGACCTCAGGGCTGCATGTTTTGAGCCCAGTACTGAGCCTGAAAAGCATTTCCAACCCCACTTACAAGTAAAACTAGCTAAAATGTGCCTGGCTTCTCGTCACTGAAAAGCTCATTCTGAGTACATTTTTAGCATACGTTTGCTCCTGCCGGGTCAGCTGAGCAGCGAATTTCTATTTAACCACCTGCTTTCATGAGAGACCTCAGGGATGCATGTTTTGAGCCCAGAACTGAGCCTGAAAAGCGTTTCCAACCCCACTTACAAGTAAAACTAGCTAAAATGTGCCTGGCTTCTCTTCACTGAAAAGCTCATTCTGAGTACATTTTTAGCATACGTTTGCTCCTGCCGGGTCAGCTGAGCAGCGAATTTCTATTTAACCACCTGCTATCATGAGAGACCTCAGGGCTGCATGTTTTGAGCCCAGTACTATTCCTGAAAAGCGTTTCCAACCCCACTTACAAGTAAAACTAGCTAAAATGTGCCTGGCTTCTCTTCACTGAAAAAGCTCATTCTGAGTACATTTTTAGCATACGTTTGCTCCTGCCGGGTCAGCTGAGCAGTGAATTTCTATTTAACCACCTGCTTTCATGAGGGACCTCAGGGCTGCATGTTTTGAGCCCAGTACTGAGCCTGAAAAGCATTTCCAACCCCACTTACAAGTAAAACTAGCTAAAATGTGCCTGGCTTCTCGTCACTGAAAAGCTCATTCTGAGTACATTTTTAGCATACGTTTGCTCCTGCCGGGGCAGCTGAGCAGCGAATTTCTATTTAACCACCTGCTTTCATGAGAGACCTCAGGGATGCATGTTTTGAGCCCAGAACTGAGCCTGAAAAGCGTTTCCAACCCCACTTACAAGTAAAACTAGCTAAAATGTGCCTGGCTTCTCTTCACTGAAAAGCTCATTCTGAGTACATTTTTAGCATACGTTTGCTCCTGCCGGGTCAGCTGAGCAGCGAATTTCTATTTAACCACCTGCTATCATGAGAGACCTCAGGGCTGCATGTTTTGAGCCCAGTATTGATCCTGAAAAGCGTTTCCAACCCCACTTACAAGTAAAACTAGCTAAAATGTGCCTGGCTGCTATTCACTGAAATGCTCATTCTGTGTACATTTTTGGCATACGTTTGCTCCTGCCGGGTCAGCTGAGCAGCGAATTTCTATTTAACCACCTGCTTTCATGAGAGACCTCAGGGATGCATGTTTTGAGCCCAGCACTGAGCCTGAAAAGCGTTTCCAACCCCACTTACAAGTAAAACTAGCTAAAATGTGCCTGGCTTCTCTTCACTGAAAAGCTCATTCTGAGTACATTTTTAGCATACGTTTGCTCCTGCCGGGTCAGCTGAGCAGCGAATTTCTATTTAACCACCTGCTATCATGAGAGACCTCAGGGCTGCATGTTTTGAGCCCAGTACTGATCCTGAAAAGCGTTTCCAAACCCACTTACAAGTAAAACTAGCTAAAATGTGCCTGGCTGCTATTCACTGAAAAGCTCATTCTGTGTACATTTTTGGCATGCGTTTGCTCCTACCGGGTCAGCTGAGCAGCGAATTTCTATTTAACCACTTGCTTTCATGAGAGACCTCAGGGATGCATGTTTTGAGCCCAGTACTGAGCCTGAAAAGCGTTTCCAACACCACTTACAAGTAAAACTAGCTAAAATGTGCCTGGCTTCTCTTCACTGAAAAAGCTCATTCTGAGTACATTTTTAGCATACGTTTGCTCCTGCCGGGTCAGCTGAGCAGCGAATTTCTATTTAACCACCTGCTATCATGAGAGACCTCAGGGCTGCATGTTTTGAGCCCAGTATTGATCCTGAAAAGCGTTTCCAACCCCACTTACAAGTAAAACTAGCTAAAATGTGCCTGGCTGCTATTCACTGAAATGCTCATTCTGTGTACATTTTTGGCATACGTTTGCTCCTACCGATTCAGCTGAGCAGCGAATTTCTATTTAACCACTTGCTTTCATGAGAGACCTCAGGGATGCATGTTTTGAGCCCAGTACTGAGCCTGAAAAGCGTTTCCAACACCACTTACAAGTAAAACTAGCTAAAATGTGCCTGGCTTCTCTTCACTGAAAAAGCTCATTCTGAGTACATTTTTAGCATACGTTTGCTCCTGCCGGGTCAGCTGAGCAGTGAATTTCTATTTAACCACCTGCTATCATGAGAGACCTCAGGGCTGCATGTTTTGAGCCCAGTATTGATCCTGAAAAGCGTTTCCAACCCCACTTACAAGTAAAACTAGCTAAAATGTGCCTGGCTGCTATTCACTGAAATGCTCATTCTGTGTACATTTTTGGCATACGTTTGCTCCTACCGGGTCAGCTGAGCAGCGAATTTCTATTTAACCACCTGCTTTCATGAGAGACCTCAGGGCTGCATGTTTTGAGCCCAGTACTGAGCCTGAAAAGCATTTCCAACCCCACTTACAAGTAAAACTAGCTAAAATGTGCCTGGCTTCTCTTCACTGAAAAGCTCATTCTGTGTACATTTTTAGCATACGTTTGCTCCTGCCGGGTCAGCTGAGCAGCGAATTTCTATTTAACCACCTGCTATCATGAGAGACCTCAGGGCTGCATGTTTTGAGCCCAGTACTGATCCTGAAAAGCGTTTCCAACCCCACTTACAAGTAAAACAAGCTAAAATGTGCCTGGCTGCTATTCACTGAAAAGCTCATTCTGTGTACATTTTTGGCATACGTTTGCTCCTACCGGGTCAGCTGAGCAGCGAATTTCTATTTAACCACCTGCTTTCATGAGAGACCTCAGAGCTGCATGTTTTGAGCCCAGTACTGAGCCTGAAAAGCATTTCCAACCCCACTTACAAGTAAAACTAGCTAAAATGTGCCTGGCTTCTCTTCACTGAAAAGCTCATTCTGAGTAAATTTTTAGCATACGTTTGCTCCTGCTGGGTCAGCTGAGCAGCGAATTTCTATTTAACCACCTGCTTTCATGAGGGACCTCAGGGCTGCATGTTTTGAGCCCAGTACTGAGCCTGAAAAGCATTTCCAACCCCACTTACAAGTAAAACTAGCTAAAATGTGCCTGGCTTCTCGTCACTGAAAAGCTCATTCTGAGTACATTTTTAGCATACGTTTGCTCCTGCCGGGTCAGCTGAGCAGCGAATTTCTATTTAACCACCTGCTTTCATGAGAGACCTCAGGGATGCATGTTTTGAGCCCAGAACTGAGCCTGAAAAGCGTTTCCAACCCCACTTACAAGTAAAACTAGCTAAAATGTGCCTGGCTTCTCTTCACTGAAAAGCTCATTCTGAGTACATTTTTAGCATACGTTTGCTCCTGCCGGGTCAGCTGAGCAGCGAATTTCTATTTAACCACCTGCTATCATGAGAGACCTCAGGGCTGCATGTTTTGAGCCCAGTACTATTCCTGAAAAGCGTTTCCAACCCCACTTACAAGTAAAACTAGCTAAAATGTGCCTGGCTGCTATTCACTAAAAAGCTCATTCTGTGTACATTTTTGGCATGCGTTTGCTCCTACCGGGTCAGCTGAGCAGCGAATTTCTATTTAACCACTTGCTTTCATGAGAGACCTCAGGGCTGCATGTTTTGAGCCCAGTACTGAGCCTGAAAAGCATTTCCAACCCCACTTACAAGTAAAACTAGCTAAAATGTGCCTGGCTTCTCTTCACTGAAAAGCTCATTCTGAGTACATTTTTAGCATACGTTTGCTCCTGCCGGGTCAGCTGAGCAGTGAATTTCTATTTAACCACCTGCTATCATGAGAGACCTCAGGGCTGCATGTTTTGAGCCCAGTACTGATCCTGAAAAGCGTTTCCAACCCCACTTACAAGTAAAACTAGCTAAAATGTGCCTGGCTGCTATTCACTGAAAAGCTCATTCTGTGTACATTTTTGGCATACGTTTGCTCCTACCGGGTCAGCTGAGCAGCGAATTTCTATTTAACCACCTGCTTTCATGAGAGACCTCAGGGCTGCATGTTTTGAGCCCCGTACTGAGCCTGAAAAGCATTTCCAACCCCACTTACAAGTAAAACTAGCTAAAATGTGCCTGGCTTCTCTTCACTGAAAAGCTCATTCTGAGTACATTTTTAGCATACGTTTGCTCCTGCCGGGTCAGCTGAGCAGCGAATTTCTATTTAACCACCTGCTATCATGAGAGACCTCGGGGCTGCATGTTTTGAGCCCAGTACTGAGCCTGAAAAGCATTTCCAACCCCACTTACAAGTAAAACTAGCTAAAATGTGCCTGGCTTCTCTTCACTGAAAAGCTCATTCTGAGTAAATTTTTAGCATACGTTTGCTCCTGCCGGGTCAGCTGAGCAGCGAATTTCTATTTAACCACCTGCTATCATGAGAGACCTCAGGGCTGCATGTTTTGAGCCCAGTACTGATCCTGAAAAGCATTTCCAACCCCTTTTACAAGTAAAACTAGCTAAAATGTGCCTGGCTTCTCTTCACTGAAAAGCTCATTCTGAGTACATTTTTAGCATACGTTTGCTCCTGCCGGGTCAGCTTAGCAGCAAATTTCTATTTAACCACCTGCTTTCATGAGAGACCTCAGGGATGCATGTTTTGAGCCCAGCACTGAGCCTGAAAAGCGTTTCCAACCCCACTTACAAGTAAAACTAGCTAAAATGTGCCTGGCTTCTCTTCACTGAAAAGCTCATTCTGAGTACATTTTTAGCATACGTTTGCTCCTGCCGGGTCAGCTGAGCAGTGAATTTCTATTTAACCACCTGCTATCATGAGAGACCTCAGGGCTGCATGTTTTGAGCCCAGTACTGATCCTGAAAAGCATTTCCAACCCCACTTACAAGTAAAACTAGCTAAAATGTGCCTGGCTGCTATTCACTAAAACGCTCATTCTGAGTAAATTTTTAGCATACGTTTGCTCCTGCTGGGTCAGCTGAGCAGCGAATTTCTATTTAACCACCTGCTATCATGAGAGACCTCAGGGCTGCATGTTTTGAGCCCAGTACTGATCCTGAAAAGCATTTCCAACCCCTTTTACAAGTAAAACTAGCTAAAATGTGCCTGGCTTCTCTTCACTGAAAAGCTCATTCTGAGTACATTTTTAGCATACGTTTGCTCCTGCCGGGTCATCTTAGCAGCAAATTTCTATTTAACCACCTGCTTTCATGAGAGACCTCAGGGATGCATGTTTTGAGCCCAGCACTGAGCCTGAAAAGCGTTTCCAACCCCACTTACAAGTAAAACTAGCTAAAATGTGCCTGGCTTCTCTTCACTGAAAAGCTCATTCTGAGTACATTTTTAGCATACGTTTGCTCCTGCCGGGTCAGCTGAGCAGCGAATTTCTATTTAACCACCTGATATCATGAGAGACCTCAGGGCTGCATGTTTTGAGCCCAGTACTGATCCTGAAAAGCGTTTCCAACCCCACTTACAAGTAAAACTAGCTAAAATGTGCCTGGCTGCTATTCACTGAAAAGCTCATTCTGTGTAAATTTTTGGCATACGTTTGCTCCTGCCGGGTCAGCTGAGCAGCGAATTTCTATTTAACCACCTGCTTTCATGAGAGACCTCAGGGATGCATGTTTTGAGCCCAGCACTGAGCCTGAAAAGCGTTTCCAACCCCACTTACAAGTAAAACTAGCTAAAATGTGCCTGGCTTCTCTTCACTGAAAAGCTCATTCTGAGTACATTTTTAGCATACGTTTGCTCCTGCCGGGTCAGCTGAGCAGCGAATTTCTATTTAACCACCTGCTATCATGAGAGACCTCAGGGCTGCATGTTTTGAGCCCAGTACTGATCCTGAAAAGCGTTTCCAAACCCACTTACAAGTAAAACTAGCTAAAATGTGCCTGGCTGCTATTCACTGAAAAGCTCATTCTGTGTACATTTTTGGCATGCGTTTGCTCCTACCGGGTCAGCTGAGCAGCGAATTTCTATTTAACCACTTGCTTTCATGAGAGACCTCAGGGATGCATGTTTTGAGCCCAGTACTGAGCCTGAAAAGCGTTTCCAACACCACTTACAAGTAAAACTAGCTAAAATGTGCCTGGCTTCTCTTCACTGAAAAAGCTCATTCTGAGTACATTTTTAGCATACGTTTGCTCCTGCCGGGTCAGCTGAGCAGCGAATTTCTATTTAACCACCTGCTATCATGAGAGACCTCAGGGCTGCATGTTTTGAGCCCAGTATTGATCCTGAAAAGCGTTTCCAACCCCACTTACAAGTAAAACTAGCTAAAATGTGCCTGGCTGCTATTCACTGAAATGCTCATTCTGTGTACATTTTTGGCATACGTTTGCTCCTACCGATTCAGCTGAGCAGCGAATTTCTATTTAACCACTTGCTTTCATGAGAGACCTCAGGGATGCATGTTTTGAGCCCAGTACTGAGCCTGAAAAGCGTTTCCAACACCACTTACAAGTAAAACTAGCTAAAATGTGCCTGGCTTCTCTTCACTGAAAAAGCTCATTCTGAGTACATTTTTAGCATACGTTTGCTCCTGCCGGGTCAGCTGAGCAGTGAATTTCTATTTAACCACCTGCTATCATGAGAGACCTCAGGGCTGCATGTTTTGAGCCCAGTATTGATCCTGAAAAGCGTTTCCAACCCCACTTACAAGTAAAACTAGCTAAAATGTGCCTGGCTGCTATTCACTGAAATGCTCATTCTGTGTACATTTTTGGCATACGTTTGCTCCTACCGGGTCAGCTGAGCAGCGAATTTCTATTTAACCACCTGCTTTCATGAGAGACCTCAGGGCTGCATGTTTTGAGCCCAGTACTGAGCCTGAAAAGCATTTCCAACCCCACTTACAAGTAAAACTAGCTAAAATGTGCCTGCCTTCTCTTCACTGAAAAGCTCATTCTGTGTACATTTTTAGCATACGTTTGCTCCTGCCGGGTCAGCTGAGCAGCGAATTTCTATTTAACCACCTGCTATCATGAGAGACCTCAGGGCTGCATGTTTTGAGCCCAGTACTGATCCTGAAAAGCGTTTCCAACCCCACTTACAAGTAAAACAAGCTAAAATGTGCCTGGCTGCTATTCACTGAAAAGCTCATTCTGTGTACATTTTTGGCATACGTTTGCTCCTACCGGGTCAGCTGAGCAGCGAATTTCTATTTAACCACCTGCTTTCATGAGAGACCTCAGAGCTGCATGTTTTGAGCCCAGTACTGAGCCTGAAAAGCATTTCCAACCCCACTTACAAGTAAAACTAGCTAAAATGTGCCTGGCTTCTCTTCACTGAAAAGCTCATTCTGAGTAAATTTTTAGCATACGTTTGCTCCTGCTGGGTCAGCTGAGCAGCGAATTTCTATTTAACCACCTGCTTTCATGAGGGACCTCAGGGCTGCATGTTTTGAGCCCAGTACTGAGCCTGAAAAGCATTTCCAACCCCACTTACAAGTAAAACTAGCTAAAATGTGCCTGGCTTCTCGTCACTGAAAAGCTCATTCTGAGTACATTTTTAGCATACGTTTGCTCCTGCCGGGTCAGCTGAGCAGCGAATTTCTATTTAACCACCTGCTTTCATGAGAGACCTCAGGGATGCATGTTTTGAGCCCAGAACTGAGCCTGAAAAGCGTTTCCAACCCCACTTACAAGTAAAACTAGCTAAAATGTGCCTGGCTTCTCTTCACTGAAAAGCTCATTCTGAGTACATTTTTAGCATACGTTTGCTCCTGCCGGGTCAGCTGAGCAGCGAATTTCTATTTAACCACCTGCTATCATGAGAGACCTCAGGGCTGCATGTTTTGAGCCCAGTACTATTCCTGAAAAGCGTTTCCAACCCCACTTACAAGTAAAACTAGCTAAAATGTGCCTGGCTGCTATTCACTAAAAAGCTCATTCTGTGTACATTTTTGGCATGCGTTTGCTCCTACCGGGTCAGCTGAGCAGCGAATTTCTATTTAACCACTTGCTTTCATGAGAGACCTCAGGGCTGCATGTTTTGAGCCCAGTACTGAGCCTGAAAAGCATTTCCAACCCCACTTACAAGTAAAACTAGCTAAAATGTGCCTGGCTTCTCTTCACTGAAAAGCTCATTCTGAGTACATTTTTAGCATACGTTTGCTCCTGCCGGGTCAGCTGAGCAGTGAATTTCTATTTAACCACCTGCTATCATGAGAGACCTCAGGGCTGCATGTTTTGAGCCCAGTACTGATCCTGAAAAGCGTTTCCAACCCCACTTACAAGTAAAACTAGCTAAAATGTGCCTGGCTGCTATTCACTGAAAAGCTCATTCTGTGTACATTTTTGGCATACGTTTGCTCCTACCGGGTCAGCTGAGCAGCGAATTTCTATTTAACCACCTGCTTTCATGAGAGACCTCAGGGCTGCATGTTTTGAGCCCCGTACTGAGCCTGAAAAGCATTTCCAACCCCACTTACAAGTAAAACTAGCTAAAATGTGCCTGGCTTCTCTTCACTGAAAAGCTCATTCTGAGTACATTTTTAGCATACGTTTGCTCCTGCCGGGTCAGCTGAGCAGCGAATTTCTATTTAACCACCTGCTATCATGAGAGACCTCGGGGCTGCATGTTTTGAGCCCAGTACTGAGCCTGAAAAGCATTTCCAACCCCACTTACAAGTAAAACTAGCTAAAATGTGCCTGGCTTCTCTTCACTGAAAAGCTCATTCTGAGTAAATTTTTAGCATACGTTTGCTCCTGCCGGGTCAGCTGAGCAGCGAATTTCTATTTAACCACCTGCTATCATGAGAGACCTCAGGGCTGCATGTTTTGAGCCCAGTACTGATCCTGAAAAGCATTTCCAACCCCTTTTACAAGTAAAACTAGCTAAAATGTGCCTGGCTTCTCTTCACTGAAAAGCTCATTCTGAGTACATTTTTAGCATACGTTTGCTCCTGCCGGGTCAGCTTAGCAGCAAATTTCTATTTAACCACCTGCTTTCATGAGAGACCTCAGGGATGCATGTTTTGAGCCCAGCACTGAGCCTGAAAAGCGTTTCCAACCCCACTTACAAGTAAAACTAGCTAAAATGTGCCTGGCTTCTCTTCACTGAAAAGCTCATTCTGAGTACATTTTTAGCATACGTTTGCTCCTGCCGGGTCAGCTGAGCAGTGAATTTCTATTTAACCACCTGCTATCATGAGAGACCTCAGGGCTGCATGTTTTGAGCCCAGTACTGATCCTGAAAAGCATTTCCAACCCCACTTACAAGTAAAACTAGCTAAAATGTGCCTGGCTGCTATTCACTAAAACGCTCATTCTGAGTAAATTTTTAGCATACGTTTGCTCCTGCTGGGTCAGCTGAGCAGCGAATTTCTATTTAACCACCTGCTATCATGAGAGACCTCAGGGCTGCATGTTTTGAGCCCAGTACTGATCCTGAAAAGCATTTCCAACCCCTTTTACAAGTAAAACTAGCTAAAATGTGCCTGGCTTCTCTTCACTGAAAAGCTCATTCTGAGTACATTTTTAGCATACGTTTGCTCCTGCCGGGTCAGCTTAGCAGCAAATTTCTATTTAACCACCTGCTTTCATGAGAGACCTCAGGGATGCATGTTTTGAGCCCAGCACTGAGCCTGAAAAGCGTTTCCAACCCCACTTACAAGTAAAACTAGCTAAAATGTGCCTGGCTTCTCTTCACTGAAAAGCTCATTCTGAGTACATTTTTAGCATACGTTTGCTCCTGCCGGGTCAGCTGAGCAGCAAATTTCTATTTAACCACCTGATATCATGAGAGACCTCAGGGCTGCATGTTTTGAGCCCAGTACTGATCCTGAAAAGCGTTTCCAACCCCACTTACAAGTAAAACTAGCTAAAATGTGCCTGGCTGCTATTCACTGAAAAGCTCATTCTGTGTAAATTTTTGGCATACGTTTGCTCCTGCCGGGTCAGCTGAGCAGCGAATTTCTATTTAACCACCTGCTATCATGAGAGACCTCAGGGCTGCATGTTTTGAGCCCAGTACTGATCCTGAAAAGCGTTTCCAACCCCACTTACAAGTAAAACTAGCTAAAATGTGCCTGGCTGCTATTCACTGAAAAGCTCATTCTGTGTACTTTTTTGGCATACGTTTGCTCCTACCGGATCAGCTGAGCAGCGAATTTCTATTTAACCACCTGCTTTCATGAGAGACCTCAGGGCTGCATGTTTTGAGCCCAGTACTGAGCCTGAAAAGCATTTCCAACCCCACTTACAAGTAAAACTAGCTAAAATGTGCCTGGCTTCTCTTCACTGAAAAGCTCATTCTGAGTACATTTTTAGCATACGTTTGCTCCTGCCGGGTCAGCTGAGCAGCGAATTTCTATTTAACCACCTGCTTTCATGAGAGACCTCAGGGATGCATGTTTTGAGCCCAGCACAGAGCCTGAAAAGTGTTTCCAACCCCACTTACAAGTAAAACCAGCTAAAATGTGCCTGGCTTCTCTTCACTGAAAAGCTCATTCTGAGTACATTTTTAGCATACGTTTGCTCCTGCCGGGTCAGCTGAGCAGCGAATTTCTATTTAACCACCTGCTATCATAAAAGACCTCAGGGCTGCATGTTTTGAGCCCAGTATTGATCCTGAAAAGCGTTTCCAACCCCACTTACAAGTAAAACTAGCTAAAATGTGCCTGGCTGCTATTCACTGAAAAGCTCATTCTGTGTACATTTTTGGCATACGTTTGCTCCTACCGGGTCAGCTGAGCAGCGAATTTCTATTTAACCACCTGCTTTCATGAGAGACCTCAGGGCTGCATGTTTTGAGCCCAGTACTGAGCCTGAAAGGCATTTCCAACCCCACTTACAAGTAAAACTAGCTAAAATGTGCCTGGCTTCTCTTCACTGAAAAGCTCATTCTGAGTACATTTTTAGCATACGTTTGCTCCTGCCAGGTCAGCTGAGCAGCGAATTTCTATTTAACCACCTGCTATCATGAGAGACCTCAGGGCTGCATGTTTTGAGCCCAGTACTGATCCTAAAAAGCGTTTCCAACCCCACTTACAAGTAAAACTAGCTAAAATGTGCCTGGCTGCTATTCACTGAAAAGCTCATTCTGTGTACATTTTTGGCATACGTTTGCTCCTACCGGGTCAGCTGAGCAGCGAATTTCTATTTAACCACCTGCTTTCATGAGAGACCTCAGAGCTGCATGTTTTGAGCCCAGTACTGAGCCTGAAAAGCATTTCCAACCCCACTTACAAGTAAAACTAGCTAAAATGTGCCTGGCTTCTCTTCACTGAAAAGCTCATTCTGAGTACATTTTTAGCATACGTTTGCTCCGGTCGGGTCAGCTGAGCAGCGAATTTCTATTTAACCACCTGCTTTCATGAGAGTGCTCAGGGCTGCATGTTTTGAGCCCAGTACTGAGCCTGAAAAGCATTTCCAACCCCACTTACAAGTAAAACTAGCTAAAATGTGCCTGGCTTCTCTTCACTGAAAAGCTCATTCTGAGTACATTTTTAGCATACGTTTGCTCCTGCCGGGTCAGCTGAGCAGCGAATTTCTATTTAACCACCTGCTTTCATGAGAGACCTCAGGGATGCATGTTTTGAGCCCAGTACTGAGCCTGAAAAGCATTTCCAACCCCACTTACAAGTAAAACTAGCTAAAATGTGCCTGGCTTCTCTTCACTGAAAAGCTAATTCTGAGTAAATTTTTAGCATACGTTTGCTCCTGCCGGGTCAGCTGAGCAGCGAATTTCTATTTAACCACCTGCTATCATGAGAGACCTCAGGGCTGCATGTTTTGAGCCCAGTACTGATCCTGAAAAGCATTTCCAACCCCTTTTACACGTAAAACTAGCTAAAATGTGCCTGGCTTCTCTTCACTGAAAAGCTCATTCTGAGTACATTTTTAGCATACGTTTGCTCCTGCCGGGTCAGCTTAGCAGCAAATTTCTATTTAACCACCTGCTTTCATGAGAGACCTCAGGGATGCATGTTTTGAGCCCAGTACTGATCCTAAAAAGCGTTTCCAACCCCACTTACAAGTAAAACTAGCTAAAATGTGCCTGGCTGCTATTCACTGAAAAGCTCATTCTGTGTACATTTTTGGCATACGTTTGCTCCTACCGGGTCAGCTGAGCAGCGAATTTCTATTTAACCACCTGCTTTCACGAGAGACCTCAGAGCTGCATGTTTTGAGCCCAGTACTGAGCCTGAAAAGCATTTCCAACCCCACTTACAAGTAAAACTAGCTAAAATGTGCCTGGCTTCTCTTCACTGAAAAGCTCATTCTGAGTACATTTTTAGCATACGTTTGCTCCGGTCGGGTCAGCTGAGCAGCGAATTTCTATTTACCCACCTGCTTTCATGAGAGTGCTCAGGGCTGCATGTTTTGAGCCCAGTACTGAGCCTGAAAAGCATTTCCAACCCCACTTACAAGTAAAACTAGCTAAAATGTGCCTGGCTTCTCTTCACTGAAAAGCTCATTCTGAGTACATTTTTAGCATACGTTTGCTCCTGCCGGGTCAGCTGAGCAGCGAATTTCTATTTAACCACCTGCTTTCATGAGAGACCTCAGGGATGCATGTTTTGAGCCCAGTACTGAGCCTGAAAAGCATTTCCAACCCCACTTACAAGTAAAACTAGCTAAAATGTGCCTGGCTTCTCTTCACTGAAAAGCTAATTCTGAGTAAATTTTTAGCATACGTTTGCTCCTGCCGGGTCAGCTGAGCAGCGAATTTCTATTTAACCACCTGCTATCATGAGAGACCTCAGGGCTGCATGTTTTGAGCCCAGTACTGATCCTGAAAAGCATTTCCAACCCCTTTTACAAGTAAAACTAGCTAAAATGTGCCTGGCTTCTCTTCACTGAAAAGCTCATTCTGAGTACATTTTTAGCATACGTTTGCTCCTGCCGGGTCAGCTTAGCAGCAAATTTCTATTTAACCACCTGCTTTCATGAGAGACCTCAGGGATGCATGTTTTGAGCCCAGCACTGAGCCTGAAAAGCGTTTCCAACCCCACTTACAAGTAAAACTAGCTAAAATGTGCCTGGCTTCTCTTCACTGAAAAGCTCATTCTGAGTACATTTTTAGCATACGTTTGCTCCTGCCGGGTCAGCTGAGCAGTGAATTTCTATTTAACCACCTGCTATCATGAGAGACCTCAGGGCTGCATGTTTTGAGCCCAGTACTGATCCTGAAAAGCATTTCCAACCCCACTTACAAGTAAAACTAGCTAAAATGTGCCTGGCTGCTATTCACTAAAACGCTCATTCTGAGTAAATTTTTAGCATACGTTTGCTCCTACCGGGTCAGCTGAGCAGCAAATTTCTATTTAACCACCTGCTTTCATGAGAGACCTCAGGGCTGCATGTTTTGAGCCCAGTACTGAGCCTGAAAAGCATTTCCAACCCCACTTACAAGTAAAACCAGCTAAAATGTGCCTGGCTTCTCTTCACTGAAAAGCTCATTCTGAGTACATTTTTAGCATACGTTTGCTCCTGCCGGGTCAGCTGAGCAGCGAATTTCTATTTAACCACCTGATATCATGAGAGACCTCAGGGCTGCATGTTTTGAGCCCAGTACTGATCCTGAAAAGCGTTTCCAACCCCACTTACAAGTAAAACTAGCTAAAATGTGCCTGGCTGCTATTCACTGAAAAGCTCATTCTGTGTAAATTTTTGGCATACGTTTGCTCCTGCCGGGTCAGCTGAGCAGCGAATTTCTATTTAACCACCTGCTATCATGAGAGACCTCAGGGCTGCATGTTTTGAGCCCAGTACTGATCCTGAAAAGCGTTTCCAACCCCACTTACAAGTAAAACTAGCTAAAATGTGCCTGGCTGCTATTCACTGAAAAGCTCATTCTGTGTACTTTTTTGGCATACGTTTGCTCCTACCGGATCAGCTGAGCAGCGAATTTCTATTTAACCACCTGCTTTCATGAGAGACCTCAGGGCTGCATGTTTTGAGCCCAGTACTGAGCCTGAAAAGCATTTCCAACCCCACTTACAAGTAAAACTAGCTAAAATGTGCCTGGCTTCTCTTCACTGAAAAGCTCATTCTGAGTACATTTTTAGCATACGTTTGCTCCTGCCGGGTCAGCTGAGCAGCGAATTTCTATTTAACCACCTTCTTTAATGAGAGACCTCAGGGATGCATGTTTTGAGCCCAGCACAGAGCCTGAAAAGTGTTTCCAACCCCACTTACAAGTAAAACCAGCTAAAATGTGCCTGGCTTCTCTTCACTGAAAAGCTCATTCTGAGTACATTTTTAGCATACGTTTGCTCCTGCCGGGTCAGCTGAGCAGCGAATTTCTATTTAACCACCTGCTATCATAAAAGACCTCAGGGCTGCATGTTTTGAGCCCAGTATTGATCCTGAAAAGCGTTTCCAACCCCACTTACAAGTAAAACTAGCTAAAATGTGCCTGGCTGCTATTCACTGAAAAGCTCATTCTGTGTACATTTTTGGCATACGTTTGCTCCTACCGGGTCAGCTGAGCAGCGAATTTCTATTTAACCACCTGCTTTCATGAGAGACCTCAGGGCTGCATGTTTTGAGCCCAGTACTGAGCCTGAAAGGCATTTCCAACCCCACTTACAAGTAAAACTAGCTAAAATGTGCCTGGCTTCTCTTCACTGAAAAGCTCATTCTGAGTACATTTTTAGCATACGTTTGCTCCTGCCAGGTCAGCTGAGCAGCGAATTTCTATTTAACCACCTGCTATCATGAGAGACCTCAGGGCTGCATGTTTTGAGCCCAGTACTGATCCTAAAAAGCGTTTCCAACCCCACTTACAAGTAAAACTAGCTAAAATGTGCCTGGCTGCTATTCACTGAAAAGCTCATTCTGTGTACATTTTTGGCATACGTTTGCTCTTACCGGGTCAGCTGAGCAGCGAATTTCTATTTAACCACCTGCTTTCATGAGAGACCTCAGAGCTGCATGTTTTGAGCCCAGTACTGAGCCTGAAAAGCATTTCCAACCCCACTTACAAGTAAAACTAGCTAAAATGTGCCTGGCTTCTCTTCACTGAAAAGCTCATTCTGAGTACATTTTTAGCATACGTTTGCTCCTGTCGGGTCAGCTGAGCAGCGAATTTCTATTTAACCACCTGCTTTCATGAGAGTGCTCAGGGCTGCATGTTTTGAGCCCAGTACTGAGCCTGAAAAGCATTTCCAACCCCACTTACAAGTAAAACTAGCTAAAATGTGCCTGGCTTCTCTTCACTGAAAAGCTCATTCTGAGTACATTTTTAGCATACGTTTGCTCCTGCCGGGTCAGCTGAGCAGCGAATTTCTATTTAACCACCTGCTTTCATGAGAGACCTCAGGGATGCATGTTTTGAGCCCAGCATTGAGCCTGAAAAGCGTTTCCAACCCCACTTACACGTAAAACTAGCTAAAATGTGCCTGGCTTCTCTTCACTGAAAAGCTCATTCTGAGTACATTTTTAGCATACGTTTGCTCCTGCCGGGTTAGCTGAGCAGCGAATTTCTATTTAACCACCTGCTATCATGAGAGACCTCAGGGCTGCATGTTTTGAGCCCAGTACTGATCCTGAAAAGCGTTTCCAACCCCACTTACAAGTAAAACTAGCTAAAATGTGCCTGGCTGCTATTCACTAAAAAGCTCATTCTGTGTACATTTTTGGCATATGTTTGCTCCTACCGGGTCAGCTGAGCAGCGAATTTCTATTTAACCACTTGCTTTCATGAGAGACCTCAGGGCTGCATGTTTTGAGCCCAGTACTGAGCCTGAAAAGCATTTCCAACCCCACTTACAAGTAAAACTAGCTAAAATGTGCCTGGCTTCTCTTCACTGAAAAGCTCATTCTGAGTACATTTTTAGCATACGTTTGCTCCTGCCGGGTCAGCTGAGCAGCGAATTTCTATTTAACCACCTGCTTTCATAAGAGACCTCAGGGCTGCATGTTTTGAGCCCTGTACTGAGCCTGAAAAGCATTTCCAACCCCACTTACAAGTAAAAGTAGCTAAAATGTGCCTGGCTTCACTTCACTGAAAAGCTCATTCTGAGTACATTTTCAGCATACGTTTGCTCCTGCCGGGTCAGCTGAGCAGCGAATTTCTATTTAACCACCTGCTATCATGAGAGACCTCAGGGCTGCATGTTTTGAGCCCAGTACTGATCCTAAAAAGCGTTTCCAACCCCACTTACAAGTAAAACTAGCTAAAATGTGCCTGGCTGCTATTCACTGAAAAGCTCATTCTGTGTACATTTTTGGCATACGTTTGCTCCTACCGGGTCAGCTGAGCAGCGAATTTCTATTTAACCACCTGCTTTCATGAGAGACCTCAGGGCTGCATGTGTTGAGCCCTGTACTGAGCCTGAAAAGCATTTCCAACCCCACTTACAAGTAAAAGTAGCTAAAATGTGCCTGGCTTCTCTTCACTGAAAAGCTCATTCTGAGTACATTTTTAGCATACGTTTGCTCCTGCCGGGTCAGCTGAGCAGCGAATTTCTATTTAACCACCTGCTATCATGAGAGACCTCAGGGCTGCATGTTTTGAGCCCAGTACTGATCCTGAAAAGCGTTTCCAACCCCACTTACAAGTAAAACTAGCTAAAATGTGCCTGGCTTCTCTTCAATGAAAAGCTCATTCTGAGTACATTTTTAGCATACGTTTGCTCCTGCCGGGTCAGCTGAGCAGCAATTTCTATTTAACCACCTGCTTTCATGAGAGACCTCAGGAATGCATGTTTTGAGCCCAGCACCGAGCCTGAAAAGCGTTTCCAACCCCACTTACAAGTAAAACTAGCTAAAATGTGCCTGGCTGCTATTCACTGAAAAGCTCATTCTGTGTACTTTTTTGGCATACGTTTGCTCCTACCGGATCAGCTGAGCAGCGAATTTCTATTTAACCACCTGCTTTCATGAGAGACCTCAGGGCTGCATGTTTTGAGCCCAGTACTGAGCCTGAAAAGCATTTCCAACCCCACTTACAAGTAAAACTAGCTAAAATGTGCCTGGCTTCTCTTCACTGAAAAGCTCATTCTGAGTACATTTTTAGCATACGTTTGCTCCTGCCGGGTCAGCTGAGCAGCGAATTTCTATTTAACCACCTGCTTTCATGAGAGACCTCAGGGATGCATGTTTTGAGCCCAGCACAGAGCCTGAAAAGTGTTTCCAACCCCACTTACAAGTAAAACCAGCTAAAATGTGCCTGGCTTCTCTTCAATGAAAAGCTCATTCTGAGTACATTTTTAGCATACGTTTGCTCCTGCCGGGTCAGCTGAGCAGCGAATTTCTATTTAACCACCTGCTATCATGAGAGACCTCAGGGCTGCATGTTTTGAGCCCAGTATTGATCCTGAAAAGCGTTTCCAACCCCACTTACAAGTAAAACTAGCTAAAATGTGCCTGGCTGCTATTCACTGAAAAGCTCATTCTGTGTACATTTTTGGCATACGTTTGCTCCTACCGGGTCAGCTGAGCAGCGAATTTCTATTTAACCACCTGCTTTCATGAGAGACCTCAGGGCTGCATGTTTTGAGCCCAGTACTGAGCCTGAAAGGCATTTCCAACCCCACTTACAAGTAAAACTAGCTAAAATGTGCCTGGCTTCTCTTCACTGAAAAGCTCATTCTGAGTACATTTTTAGCATACGTTTGCTCCTGCCAGGTCAGCTGAGCAGCGAATTTCTATTTAACCACCTGCTATCATGAGAGACCTCAGGGCTGCATGTTTTGA
Source organism: Lissotriton vulgaris (assembly GCF_964263255.1). Lineage (NCBI taxonomy): Eukaryota > Metazoa > Chordata > Amphibia > Caudata > Salamandridae > Lissotriton > Lissotriton vulgaris. The sequence continues at coordinate 73,664 of NW_028241890.1, forward strand.
GCCCAGTACTGATCCTAAAAAGCGTTTCCAACCCCACTTACAAGTAAAACTAGCTAAAATGTGCCTGGCTGCTATTCACTGAAAAGCTCATTCTGTGTACATTTTTGGCATACGTTTGCTCCTACCGGGTCAGCTGAGCAGCGAATTTCTATTTAACCACCTGCTTTCATGAGAGACCTCAGAGCTGCATGTTTTGAGCCCAGTACTGAGCCTGAAAAGCATTTCCAACCCCACTTACAAGTAAAACTAGCTAAAATGTGCCTGGCTTCTCTTCACTGAAAAGCTCATTCTGAGTACATTTTTAGCATACGTTTGCTCCTGTCGGGTCAGCTGAGCAGCGAATTTCTATATAACCACCTGCTTTCATGAGAGTGCTCAGGGCTGCATGTTTTGAGCCCAGTACTGAGCCTGAAAAGCATTTCCAACCCCACTTACAAGTAAAACTAGCTAAAATGTGCCTGGCTTCTCTTCACTGAAAGCTCATTCTGAGTACATTTTTAGCATACGTTTGCTCCTGCCGGGTCAGCTGAGCAGCGAATTTCTATTTAACCACCTGCTTTCATGAGAGACCTCAGGGATGCATGTTTTGAGCCCAGCATTGAGCCTGAAAAGCGTTTCCAACCCCACTTACACGTAAAACTAGCTAAAATGTGCCTGGCTTCTCTTCACTGAAAAGCTCATTCTGAGTACATTTTTAGCATACGTTTGCTCCTGCCGGGTTAGCTGAGCAGCGAATTTCTATTTAACCACCTGCTATCATGAGAGACCTCAGGGCTGCATGTTTTGAGCCCAGTACTGATCCTGAAAAGCGTTTCCAACCCCACTTACAAGTAAAACTAGCTAAAATGTGCCTGGCTGCTATTCACTAAAAAGCTCATTCTGTGTACATTTTTGGCATACGTTTGCTCCTACCGGGTCAGCTGAGCAGCGAATTTCTATTTAACCACTTGCTTTCATGAGAGACCTCAGGGCTGCATGTTTTGAGCCCAGTACTGAGCCTGAAAAGCATTTCCAACCCCACTTACAAGTAAAACTAGCTAAAATGTGCCTGGCTTCTCTTCACTGAAAAGCTCATTCTGAGTACATTTTTAGCATACGTTTGCTCCTGCCGGGTCAGCTGAGCAGCGAATTTCTATTTAACCACCTGCTTTCATGAGAGACCTCAGGGCTGCATGTTTTGAGCCCTGTACTGAGCCTGAAAAGCATTTCCAACCCCACTTACAAGTAAAAGTAGCTAAAATGTGCCTGGCTTCACTTCACTGAAAAGCTCATTCTGAGTACATTTTTAGAATACGTTTGCTCCTGCCGGGTCAGCTGAGCAGCGAATTTCTATTTAACCACCTGCTATCATGAGAGACCTCAGGGCTGCATGTTTTGAGCCCAGTACTGATCCTAAAAAGCGTTTCCAACCCCACTTACAAGTAAAACTAGCTAAAATGTGCCTGGCTGCTATTCACTGAAAAGCTCATTCTGTGTACATTTTTGGCATACGTTTGCTCCTACCGGGTCAGCTGAGCAGCGAATTTCTATTTAACCACCTGCTTTCATGAGAGACCTCAGGGCTGCATGTTTTGAGCCCTGTACTGAGCCTGAAAAGCATTTCCAACCCCACTTACAAGTAAAAGTAGCTAAAATGTGCCTGGCTTCTCTTCACTGAAAAGCTCATTCTGAGTACATTTTTAGCATACGTTTGCTCCTGCCGGGTCAGCTGAGCAGCGAATTTCTATTTAACCACCTGCTATGATGAGAGACCTCAGGGCTGCATGTTTTGAGCCCAGTATTGATCCTGAAAAGCGTTTCCAACCCCACTTACAAGTAAAACTAGCTAAAATGTGCCTGGCTTCTCTTCAATGAAAAGCTCATTCTGAGTACATTTTTAGCATACGTTTGCTCCTGCCGGGTCAGCTGAGCAGCAATTTCTATTTAACCACCTGCTTTCATGAGAGACCTCAGGGATGCATGTTTTGAGCCCAGCACCGAGCCTGAAAAGCGTTTCCAACCCCACTTACAAGTAAAAGTAGCTAAAATGTGCCTGGCTTCTCTTCACTAAAAAGCTCATTCTGAGTACATTTTTAGCATACGTTTGCTCCTGCCGGGTCAGCTGAGCAGCGAATTTCTATTTAACCACCTGCTTTCATGAGAGACCTCAGGGATGCATGTTTTGAGCCCAGCACAGAGCCTGAAAAGCGTTTCCAACCCCACTTACAAGTAAAACTAGCTAAAATGTGCCTTGCTTCTCTTCACTGAAAAGCTCATTCTGAGTAAATTTTTAGCATACGTTTGCTCCTGCCGGGTCAGCTGAGCAGCGAATTTCTATTTAACCACCTGCTATCATGAGAGACCTCAGGGCTGCATGTTTTGAGCCCAGTATTGATCCTGAAAAGCGTTTCCAAACCCCACTTACAAGTAAAACTAGCTAAAATGTGCCTGGCTGCTATTCACTGAAAAGCTCATTCTGTGTACATTTTTGGCATACGTTTGCTCCTACCGGGTCAGCTGAGCAGCGAATTTCTATTTAACCACCTGCTTTCACGAGAGACCCCAGGGCTGCATGTTTTGAGCCCAGTACTGAGCCTGAAAGGCATTTCCAACCCCACTTACAAGTAAAACTAGCTAAAATGTGCCTGGCTTCTCTTCACTGAAAAGCTCATTCTGAGTACATTTTTAGCATACGTTTGCTCCTGCCGGGTCAGCTGAGCAGCGAATTTCTATTTAACCACCTGCTATCATGAGAGACCTCAGGGCTGCATGTTTTGAGCCCAGTACTGATCCTAAAAAGCGTTTCCAACCCCACTTACAAGTAAAACTAGCTAAAATGTGCCTGGCTGCTATTCACTGAAAAGCTCATTCTGTGTACATTTTTGGCATACGTTTGCTCATACCGGGTCAGCTGAGCAGCGAATTTCTATTTAACCACCTGCTTTCATGAGAGACCTCAGAGCTGCATGTTTTGAGCCCAGTACTGAGCCTGAAAAGCATTTCCAACCCCACTTACAAGTAAAACTAGCTAAAATGTGCCTGGCTTCTCTTCACTGAAAAGCTCATTCTGAGTACATTTTTAGCATACGTTTGCTCCTGTCGGGTCAGCTGAGCAGCGAATTTCTATTTAACCACCTGCTTTCATGAGAGACCTCAGGGCTGCATGTTTTGAGCCCAGTACTGAGCCTGAAAAGCATTTCCAACACCACTTACAAGTAAAACTAGCGAAAATGTGCCTGGCTTCTCTTCACTGAAAAGCTCATTCTGAGTACATTTTTAGCATACGTTTGCTCCTGCCGGGTCAGCTGAGCAGCGAATTTCTATTTAACCACCTGCTTTCATGAGAGACCTCAGGGATGCATGTTTTGAGCCCAGCACTGAGCCTGAAAAGCGTTTCCAACCCCACTTACAAGTAAAACTAGCTAAAATGTGCCTGGCTTCTCTTCACTGAAAAGCTCATTCTGAGTACATTTTTAGCATACGTTTGCTCCTGCCGGGTTAGCTGAGCAGCGAATTTCTATTTAACCACCTGCTATCATGAGAGACCTCAGGGCTGCATGTTTTGAGCCCAGTACTGATCCTGAAATGCGTTTCCAACCCCACTTACAAGTAAAACTAGCTAAAATGTGCCTGGCTGCTATTCACTAAAAAGCTCATTCTGTGTACATTTTTGGCATACGTTTGCTCCTACCGGGTCAGCTGAGCAGCGAATTTCTATTTAACCATTTGCTTTCATGAGAGACCTCAGGGCTGCATATTTTGAGCCCAGTACTGAGCCTGAAAAGCATTTCCAACCCCACTTACAAGTAAAACTAGCTAAAATGTGCCTGGCTTCTCTTCACTGAAAAGCTCATTCTGAGTACATTTTTAGCATACTTTTGCTCCTGCCGGGTCAGCTGAGCAGCGAATTTCTATTTAACCACCTGCTTTCATGAGAGACCTCAGGGATGCATGTTTTGAGCCCAGCACCGAGCCTGAAAAGCATTTCCAACCCCACTTACAAGTAAAAGTAGCTAAAATGTGCCTGGCTTCTCTTCACTGAAAAGCTCATTCTGAGTACATTTTTAGCATATGTTTGCTCCTGCCGGGTCAGCTGAGCAGCGATTTTCTATTTAACCACCTGCTATCATGAGAGACCTCAGGGCTGCATGTTTTGAGCCCAGTACTGATCCTGAAAAGCGTTTCCAACCCCACTTACAAGTAAAACTAGCTAAAATGTGCCTGGCTGCTATTCACTGAAAAGCTCATTCTGTGTACATTTTTGGCATACGTTTGCTCTTACCGGGTCAGCTGAGCAGCGAATTTCTATTTAACCACCTGCTTTCATGAGAGACCTCAGAGCTGCATGTTTTGAGCCCAGTACTGAGCCTGAAAAGCATTTCCAACCCCACTTACAAGTAAAACTAGCTAAAATGTGCCTGGCTTCTCTTCACTGAAAAGCTCATTCTGAGTACATTTTTAGCATACGTTTGCTCCTGTCGGGTCAGCTGAGCAGCGAATTTCTATTTAACCACCTGCTTTCATGAGAGTGCTCAGGGCTGCATGTTTTGAGCCCAGTACTGAGCCTGAAAAGCATTTCCAACCCCACTTACAAGTAAAACTAGCTAAAATGTGCCTGGCTTCTCTTCACTGAAAAGCTCATTCTGAGTACATTTTTAGCATACGTTTGCTCCTGCCGGGTCAGCTGAGCAGCGAATTTCTATTTAACCACCTGCTTTCATGAGAGACCTCAGGGATGCATGTTTTGAGCCCAGCATTGAGCCTGAAAAGCGTTTCCAACCCCACTTACACGTAAAACTAGCTAAAATGTGCCTGGCTTCTCTTCACTGAAAAGCTCATTCTGAGTACATTTTTAGCATACGTTTGCTCCTGCCGGGTTAGCTGAGCAGCGAATTTCTATTTAACCACCTGCTATCATGAGAGACCTCAGGGCTGCATGTTTTGAGCCCAGTACTGATCCTGAAAAGCGTTTCCAACCCCACTTACAAGTAAAACTAGCTAAAATGTGCCTGGCTGCTATTCACTAAAAAGCTCATTCTGTGTACATTTTTGGCATATGTTTGCTCCTACCGGGTCAGCTGAGCAGCGAATTTCTATTTAACCACTTGCTTTCATGAGAGACCTCAGGGCTGCATGTTTTGAGCCCAGTACTGAGCCTGAAAAGCATTTCCAACCCCACTTACAAGTAAAACTAGCTAAAATGTGCCTGGCTTCTCTTCACTGAAAAGCTCATTCTGAGTACATTTTTAGCATACGTTTGCTCCTGCCGGGTCAGCTGAGCAGCGAATTTCTATTTAACCACCTGCTTTCATAAGAGACCTCAGGGCTGCATGTTTTGAGCCCTGTACTGAGCCTGAAAAGCATTTCCAACCCCACTTACAAGTAAAAGTAGCTAAAATGTGCCTGGCTTCACTTCACTGAAAAGCTCATTCTGAGTACATTTTCAGCATACGTTTGCTCCTGCCGGGTCAGCTGAGCAGCGAATTTCTATTTAACCACCTGCTATCATGAGAGACCTCAGGGCTGCATGTTTTGAGCCCAGTACTGATCCTAAAAAGCGTTTCCAACCCCACTTACAAGTAAAACTAGCTAAAATGTGCCTGGCTGCTATTCACTGAAAAGCTCATTCTGTGTACATTTTTGGCATACGTTTGCTCCTACCGGGTCAGCTGAGCAGCGAATTTCTATTTAACCACCTGCTTTCATGAGAGACCTCAGGGCTGCATGTGTTGAGCCCTGTACTGAGCCTGAAAAGCATTTCCAACCCCACTTACAAGTAAAAGTAGCTAAAATGTGCCTGGCTTCTCTTCACTGAAAAGCTCATTCTGAGTACATTTTTAGCATACGTTTGCTCCTGCCGGGTCAGCTGAGCAGCGAATTTCTATTTAACCACCTGCTATCATGAGAGACCTCAGGGCTGCATGTTTTGAGCCCAGTACTGATCCTGAAAAGCGTTTCCAACCCCACTTACAAGTAAAACTAGCTAAAATGTGCCTGGCTTCTCTTCAATGAAAAGCTCATTCTGAGTACATTTTTAGCATACGTTTGCTCCTGCCGGGTCAGCTGAGCAGCAATTTCTATTTAACCACCTGCTTTCATGAGAGACCTCAGGGATGCATGTTTTGAGCCCAGCACCGAGCCTGAAAAGCGTTTCCAACCCCACTTACAAGTAAAACTAGCTAAAATGTGCCTGGCTGCTATTCACTGAAAAGCTCATTCTGTGTACTTTTTTGGCATACGTTTGCTCCTACCGGATCAGCTGAGCAGCGAATTTCTATTTAACCACCTGCTTTCATGAGAGACCTCAGGGCTGCATGTTTTGAGCCCAGTACTGAGCCTGAAAAGCATTTCCAACCCCACTTACAAGTAAAACTAGCTAAAATGTGCCTGGCTTCTCTTCACTGAAAAGCTCATTCTGAGTACATTTTTAGCATACGTTTGCTCCTGCCGGGTCAGCTGAGCAGCGAATTTCTATTTAACCACCTGCTTTCATGAGAGACCTCAGGGATGCATGTTTTGAGCCCAGCACAGAGCCTGAAAAGTGTTTCCAACCCCACTTACAAGTAAAACCAGCTAAAATGTGCCTGGCTTCTCTTCAATGAAAAGCTCATTCTGAGTACATTTTTAGCATACGTTTGCTCCTGCCGGGTCAGCTGAGCAGCGAATTTCTATTTAACCACCTGCTATCATGAGAGACCTCAGGGCTGCATGTTTTGAGCCCAGTATTGATCCTGAAAAGCGTTTCCAACCCCACTTACAAGTAAAACTAGCTAAAATGTGCCTGGCTGCTATTCACTGAAAAGCTCATTCTGTGTACATTTTTGGCATACGTTTGCTCCTACCGGGTCAGCTGAGCAGCGAATTTCTATTTAACCACCTGCTTTCATGAGAGACCTCAGGGCTGCATGTTTTGAGCCCAGTACTGAGCCTGAAAGGCATTTCCAACCCCACTTACAAGTAAAACTAGCTAAAATGTGCCTGGCTTCTCTTCACTGAAAAGCTCATTCTGAGTACATTTTTAGCATACGTTTGCTCCTGCCAGGTCAGCTGAGCAGCGAATTTCTATTTAACCACCTGCTATCATGAGAGACCTCAGGGCTGCATGTTTTGAGCCCAGTACTGATCCTAAAAAGCGTTTCCAACCCCACTTACAAGTAAAACTAGCTAAAATGTGCCTGGCTGCTATTCACTGAAAAGCTCATTCTGTGTACATTTTTGGCATACGTTTGCTCCTACCGGGTCAGCTGAGCAGCGAATTTCTATTTAACCACCTGCTTTCATGAGAGACCTCAGAGCTGCATGTTTTGAGCCCAGTACTGAGCCTGAAAAGCATTTCCAACCCCACTTACAAGTAAAACTAGCTAAAATGTGCCTGGCTTCTCTTCACTGAAAAGCTCATTCTGAGTACATTTTTAGCATACGTTTGCTCCTGTCGGGTCAGCTGAGCAGCGAATTTCTATATAACCACCTGCTTTCATGAGAGTGCTCAGGGCTGCATGTTTTGAGCCCAGTACTGAGCCTGAAAAGCATTTCCAACCCCACTTACAAGTAAAACTAGCTAAAATGTGCCTGGCTTCTCTTCACTGAAAGCTCATTCTGAGTACATTTTTAGCATACGTTTGCTCCTGCCGGGTCAGCTGAGCAGCGAATTTCTATTTAACCACCTGCTTTCATGAGAGACCTCAGGGATGCATGTTTTGAGCCCAGCATTGAGCCTGAAAAGCGTTTCCAACCCCACTTACACGTAAAACTAGCTAAAATGTGCCTGGCTTCTCTTCACTGAAAAGCTCATTCTGAGTACATTTTTAGCATACGTTTGCTCCTGCCGGGTTAGCTGAGCAGCGAATTTCTATTTAACCACCTGCTATCATGAGAGACCTCAGGGCTGCATGTTTTGAGCCCAGTACTGATCCTGAAAAGCGTTTCCAACCCCACTTACAAGTAAAACTAGCTAAAATGTGCCTGGCTGCTATTCACTAAAAAGCTCATTCTGTGTACATTTTTGGCATACGTTTGCTCCTACCGGGTCAGCTGAGCAGCGAATTTCTATTTAACCACTTGCTTTCATGAGAGACCTCAGGGCTGCATGTTTTGAGCCCAGTACTGAGCCTGAAAAGCATTTCCAACCCCACTTACAAGTAAAACTAGCTAAAATGTGCCTGGCTTCTCTTCACTGAAAAGCTCATTCTGAGTACATTTTTAGCATACGTTTGCTCCTGCCGGGTCAGCTGAGCAGCGAATTTCTATTTAACCACCTGCTTTCATGAGAGACCTCAGGGCTGCATGTTTTGAGCCCTGTACTGAGCCTGAAAAGCATTTCCAACCCCACTTACAAGTAAAAGTAGCTAAAATGTGCCTGGCTTCACTTCACTGAAAAGCTCATTCTGAGTACATTTTTAGAATACGTTTGCTCCTGCCGGGTCAGCTGAGCAGCGAATTTCTATTTAACCACCTGCTATCATGAGAGACCTCAGGGCTGCATGTTTTGAGCCCAGTACTGATCCTAAAAAGCGTTTCCAACCCCACTTACAAGTAAAACTAGCTAAAATGTGCCTGGCTGCTATTCACTGAAAAGCTCATTCTGTGTACATTTTTGGCATACGTTTGCTCCTACCGGGTCAGCTGAGCAGCGAATTTCTATTTAACCACCTGCTTTCATGAGAGACCTCAGGGCTGCATGTTTTGAGCCCTGTACTGAGCCTGAAAAGCATTTCCAACCCCACTTACAAGTAAAAGTAGCTAAAATGTGCCTGGCTTCTCTTCACTGAAAAGCTCATTCTGAGTACATTTTTAGCATACGTTTGCTCCTGCCGGGTCAGCTGAGCAGCGAATTTCTATTTAACCACCTGCTATGATGAGAGACCTCAGGGCTGCATGTTTTGAGCCCAGTATTGATCCTGAAAAGCGTTTCCAACCCCACTTACAAGTAAAACTAGCTAAAATGTGCCTGGCTTCTCTTCAATGAAAAGCTCATTCTGAGTACATTTTTAGCATACGTTTGCTCCTGCCGGGTCAGCTGAGCAGCAATTTCTATTTAACCACCTGCTTTCATGAGAGACCTCAGGGATGCATGTTTTGAGCCCAGCACCGAGCCTGAAAAGCGTTTCCAACCCCACTTACAAGTAAAAGTAGCTAAAATGTGCCTGGCTTCTCTTCACTAAAAAGCTCATTCTGAGTACATTTTTAGCATACGTTTGCTCCTGCCGGGTCAGCTGAGCAGCGAATTTCTATTTAACCACCTGCTTTCATGAGAGACCTCAGGGATGCATGTTTTGAGCCCAGCACAGAGCCTGAAAAGCGTTTCCAACCCCACTTACAAGTAAAACTAGCTAAAATGTGCCTTGCTTCTCTTCACTGAAAAGCTCATTCTGAGTAAATTTTTAGCATACGTTTGCTCCTGCCGGGTCAGCTGAGCAGCGAATTTCTATTTAACCACCTGCTATCATGAGAGACCTCAGGGCTGCATGTTTTGAGCCCAGTATTGATCCTGAAAAGCGTTTCCAAACCCCACTTACAAGTAAAACTAGCTAAAATGTGCCTGGCTGCTATTCACTGAAAAGCTCATTCTGTGTACATTTTTGGCATACGTTTGCTCCTACCGGGTCAGCTGAGCAGCGAATTTCTATTTAACCACCTGCTTTCACGAGAGACCCCAGGGCTGCATGTTTTGAGCCCAGTACTGAGCCTGAAAGGCATTTCCAACCCCACTTACAAGTAAAACTAGCTAAAATGTGCCTGGCTTCTCTTCACTGAAAAGCTCATTCTGAGTACATTTTTAGCATACGTTTGCTCCTGCCGGGTCAGCTGAGCAGCGAATTTCTATTTAACCACCTGCTATCATGAGAGACCTCAGGGCTGCATGTTTTGAGCCCAGTACTGATCCTAAAAAGCGTTTCCAACCCCACTTACAAGTAAAACTAGCTAAAATGTGCCTGGCTGCTATTCACTGAAAAGCTCATTCTGTGTACATTTTTGGCATACGTTTGCTCATACCGGGTCAGCTGAGCAGCGAATTTCTATTTAACCACCTGCTTTCATGAGAGACCTCAGAGCTGCATGTTTTGAGCCCAGTACTGAGCCTGAAAAGCATTTCCAACCCCACTTACAAGTAAAACTAGCTAAAATGTGCCTGGCTTCTCTTCACTGAAAAGCTCATTCTGAGTACATTTTTAGCATACGTTTGCTCCTGTCGGGTCAGCTGAGCAGCGAATTTCTATTTAACCACCTGCTTTCATGAGAGACCTCAGGGCTGCATGTTTTGAGCCCAGTACTGAGCCTGAAAAGCATTTCCAACACCACTTACAAGTAAAACTAGCGAAAATGTGCCTGGCTTCTCTTCACTGAAAAGCTCATTCTGAGTACATTTTTAGCATACGTTTGCTCCTGCCGGGTCAGCTGAGCAGCGAATTTCTATTTAACCACCTGCTTTCATGAGAGACCTCAGGGATGCATGTTTTGAGCCCAGCACTGAGCCTGAAAAGCGTTTCCAACCCCACTTACAAGTAAAACTAGCTAAAATGTGCCTGGCTTCTCTTCACTGAAAAGCTCATTCTGAGTACATTTTTAGCATACGTTTGCTCCTGCCGGGTTAGCTGAGCAGCGAATTTCTATTTAACCACCTGCTATCATGAGAGACCTCAGGGCTGCATGTTTTGAGCCCAGTACTGATCCTGAAATGCGTTTCCAACCCCACTTACAAGTAAAACTAGCTAAAATGTGCCTGGCTGCTATTCACTAAAAAGCTCATTCTGTGTACATTTTTGGCATACGTTTGCTCCTACCGGGTCAGCTGAGCAGCGAATTTCTATTTAACCATTTGCTTTCATGAGAGACCTCAGGGCTGCATATTTTGAGCCCAGTACTGAGCCTGAAAAGCATTTCCAACCCCACTTACAAGTAAAACTAGCTAAAATGTGCCTGGCTTCTCTTCACTGAAAAGCTCATTCTGAGTACATTTTTAGCATACTTTTGCTCCTGCCGGGTCAGCTGAGCAGCGAATTTCTATTTAACCACCTGCTTTCATGAGAGACCTCAGGGATGCATGTTTTGAGCCCAGCACCGAGCCTGAAAAGCATTTCCAACCCCACTTACAAGTAAAAGTAGCTAAAATGTGCCTGGCTTCTCTTCACTGAAAAGCTCATTCTGAGTACATTTTTAGCATATGTTTGCTCCTGCCGGGTCAGCTGAGCAGCGATTTTCTATTTAACCACCTGCTATCATGAGAGACCTCAGGGCTGCATGTTTTGAGCCCAGTACTGATCCTGAAAAGCGTTTCCAACCCCACTTACAAGTAAAACTAGCTAAAATGTGCCTGGCTGCTATTCACTAAAAAGCTCATTCTGTGTACATTTTTGGCATACGTTTGCTCCTACCGGGTCAACTGAGCAGCGAATTTCTATTTAACCACTTGCTGTCATGAGAGACCTCAGGGCTGCATGTTTTGAGTCCAGTACTGAGCCTGAAAAGCATTTCCAACCCCACTTACAAGTAAAACTAGCTAAAATGTGCCTGGCTTCTCTTCACTGAAAAGCTCATTCTGAGTACATTATTAGCATACGTTTGCTCCTGCCGGGTCAGCTGAGCAGCAAATTTCTATTTAACCACCTGCTATCATGAGAGACCTCAGGGCTGCATGTTTTGAGCCCAGTACTGATCCTGAAAAGCGTTTCCAATCCCACTTACAAGTAAAACTAGCTAAAATGTGCCTGGCTGCTATTCACTGAAAAGCTCATTCTGTGTACATTTTTGGCATACGTTTGCTCCTACCGGGCCAGCTGAGCAGCGAATTTCTATTTAACCACCTGCTATCATGAGAGACCTCAGGGCTGCATGTTTTGAGCCCAGTACTGATCCTAAAAAGCGTTTCCAACCCCACTTACAAGTAAAACTAGCTAAAATGTGCCTGGCTGCTATTCACTGAAAAGCTCATTCTGTGTACATTTTTGGCATACGTTTGCTCTTACCGGGTCAGCTGAGCAGCGAATTTCTATTTAACCACCTGCTTTCATGAGAGACCTCAGAGCTGCATGTTTTGAGCCCAGTACTGAGCCTGAAAAGCATTTCCAACCCCACTTACAAGTAAAACTAGCTAAAATGTGCCTGGCTTCTCTTCACTGAAAAGCTCATTCTGAGTACATTTTTAGCATACGTTTGCTCCTGTCGGGTCAGCTGAGCAGCGAATTTCTATTTAACCACCTGCTTTCATGAGAGTGCTCAGGGCTGCATGTTTTGAGCCCAGTACTGAGCCTGAAAAGCATTTCCAACCCCACTTACAAGTAAAACTAGCTAAAATGTGCCTGGCTTCTCTTCACTGAAAAGCTCATTCTGAGTACATTTTTAGCATACGTTTGCTCCTGCCGGGTCAGCTGAGCAGCGAATTTCTATTTAACCACCTGCTTTCATGAGAGACCTCAGGGATGCATGTTTTGAGCCCAGCATTGAGCCTGAAAAGCGTTTCCAACCCCACTTACACGTAAAACTAGCTCAAATGTGCCTGGCTTCTCTTCACTGAAAAGCTCATTCTGAGTACATTTTTAGCATACGTTTGCTCCTGCCGGGTTAGCTGAGCAGCGAATTTCTATTTAACCACCTGCTATCATGAGAGACCTCAGGGCTGCATGTTTTGAGCCCAGTACTGATCCTGAAAAGCGTTTCCAACCCCACTTACAAGTAAAACTAGCTATAATGTGCCTGGCTGCTATTCACTAAAAAGCTCATTCTGTGTACATTTTTGGCATATGTTTGCTCCTACCGGGTCAGCTGAGCAGCGAATTTCTATTTAACCACTTGCTTTCATGAGAGACCTCAGGGCTGCATGTTTTGAGCCCAGTACTGAGCCTGAAAAGCATTTCCAACCCCACTTACAAGTAAAACTAGCTAAAATGTGCCTGGCTTCTCTTCACTGAAAAGCTCATTCTGAGTACATTTTTAGCATACGTTTGCTCCTGCCGGGTCAGCTGAGCAGCGAATTTCTATTTAACCACCTGCTTTCATAAGAGACCTCAGGGCTGCATGTTTTGAGCCCTGTACTGAGCCTGAAAAGCATTTCCAACCCCACTTACAAGTAAAAGTAGCTAAAATGTGCCTGGCTTCTCTTCACTGAAAAGCTCATTCTGAGTACATTTTTAGCATACGTTTGCTCCTGCCGGGTTAGCTGAGCAGCGAATTTCTATTTAACCACCTGCTATCATGAGAGACCTCAGGGCTGCATGTTTTGAGCCCAGTACTGATCCTGAAATGCGTTTCCAACCCCACTTACAAGTAAAACTAGCTAAAATGTGCCTGGCTGCTATTCACTAAAAAGCTCATTCTGTGTACATTTTTGGCATACGTTTGCTCCTACCGGGTCAGCTGAGCAGCGAATTTCTATTTAACCATTTGCTTTCATGAGAGACCTCAGGGCTGCATATTTTGAGCCCAGTACTGAGCCTGAAAAGCATTTCCAACCCCACTTACAAGTAAAACTAGCTAAAATGTGCCTGGCTTCTCTTCACTGAAAAGCTCATTCTGAGTACATTTTTAGCATACTTTTGCTCCTGCCGGGTCAGCTGAGCAGCGAATTTCTATTTAACCACCTGCTTTCATGAGAGACCTCAGGGATGCATGTTTTGAGCCCAGCACCGAGCCTGAAAAGCATTTCCAACCCCACTTACAAGTAAAAGTAGCTAAAATGTGCCTGGCTTCTCTTCACTGAAAAGCTCATTCTGAGTACATTTTTAGCATATGTTTGCTCCTGCCGGGTCAGCTGAGCAGCGATTTTCTATTTAACCACCTGCTATCATGAGAGACCTCAGGGCTGCATGTTTTGAGCCCAGTACTGATCCTGAAAAGCGTTTCCAACCCCACTTACAAGTAAAACTAGCTAAAATGTGCCTGGCTGCTATTCACTAAAAAGCTCATTCTGTGTACATTTTTGGCATACGTTTGCTCCTACCGGGTCAACTGAGCAGCGAATTTCTATTTAACCACTTGCTGTCATGAGAGACCTCAGGGCTGCATGTTTTGAGTCCAGTACTGAGCCTGAAAAGCATTTCCAACCCCACTTACAAGTAAAACTAGCTAAAATGTGCCTGGCTTCTCTTCACTGAAAAGCTCATTCTGAGTACATTATTAGCATACGTTTGCTCCTGCCGGGTCAGCTGAGCAGCAAATTTCTATTTAACCACCTGCTATCATGAGAGACCTCAGGGCTGCATGTTTTGAGCCCAGTACTGATCCTGAAAAGCGTTTCCAATCCCACTTACAAGTAAAACTAGCTAAAATGTGCCTGGCTGCTATTCACTGAAAAGCTCATTCTGTGTACATTTTTGGCATACGTTTGCTCCTACCGGGCCAGCTGAGCAGCGAATTTCTATTTAACCACCTGCTATCATGAGAGACCTCAGGGCTGCATGTTTTGAGCCCAGTACTGATCCTAAAAAGCGTTTCCAACCCCACTTACAAGTAAAACTAGCTAAAATGTGCCTGGCTGCTATTCACTGAAAAGCTCATTCTGTGTACATTTTTGGCATACGTTTGCTCTTACCGGGTCAGCTGAGCAGCGAATTTCTATTTAACCACCTGCTTTCATGAGAGACCTCAGAGCTGCATGTTTTGAGCCCAGTACTGAGCCTGAAAAGCATTTCCAACCCCACTTACAAGTAAAACTAGCTAAAATGTGCCTGGCTTCTCTTCACTGAAAAGCTCATTCTGAGTACATTTTTAGCATACGTTTGCTCCTGTCGGGTCAGCTGAGCAGCGAATTTCTATTTAACCACCTGCTTTCATGAGAGTGCTCAGGGCTGCATGTTTTGAGCCCAGTACTGAGCCTGAAAAGCATTTCCAACCCCACTTACAAGTAAAACTAGCTAAAATGTGCCTGGCTTCTCTTCACTGAAAAGCTCATTCTGAGTACATTTTTAGCATACGTTTGCTCCTGCCGGGTCAGCTGAGCAGCGAATTTCTATTTAACCACCTGCTTTCATGAGAGACCTCAGGGATGCATGTTTTGAGCCCAGCATTGAGCCTGAAAAGCGTTTCCAACCCCACTTACACGTAAAACTAGCTCAAATGTGCCTGGCTTCTCTTCACTGAAAAGCTCATTCTGAGTACATTTTTAGCATACGTTTGCTCCTGCCGGGTTAGCTGAGCAGCGAATTTCTATTTAACCACCTGCTATCATGAGAGACCTCAGGGCTGCATGTTTTGAGCCCAGTACTGATCCTGAAAAGCGTTTCCAACCCCACTTACAAGTAAAACTAGCTATAATGTGCCTGGCTGCTATTCACTAAAAAGCTCATTCTGTGTACATTTTTGGCATATGTTTGCTCCTACCGGGTCAGCTGAGCAGCGAATTTCTATTTAACCACTTGCTTTCATGAGAGACCTCAGGGCTGCATGTTTTGAGCCCAGTACTGAGCCTGAAAAGCATTTCCAACCCCACTTACAAGTAAAACTAGCTAAAATGTGCCTGGCTTCTCTTCACTGAAAAGCTCATTCTGAGTACATTTTTAGCATACGTTTGCTCCTGCCGGGTCAGCTGAGCAGCGAATTTCTATTTAACCACCTGCTTTCATAAGAGACCTCAGGGCTGCATGTTTTGAGCCCTGTACTGAGCCTGAAAAGCATTTCCAACCCCACTTACAAGTAAAAGTAGCTAAAATGTGCCTGGCTTCACTTCACTGAAAAGCTCATTCTGAGTACATTTTTAGCATACGTTTGCTCCTGCCGGGTCAGCTGAGCAGCGAATTTCTATTTAACCACCTGCTATCATGAGAGACCTCAGGGCTGCATGTTTTGAGCCCAGTACTGATCCTAAAAAGCGTTTCCAACCCCACTTACAAGTAAAACTAGCTAAAATGTGCCTGGCTGCTATTCACTGAAAAGCTCATTCTGTGTACATTTTTGGCATACGTTTGCTCCTACCGGGTCAGCTGAGCAGCGAATTTCTATTTAACCACCTGCTTTCATGAGAGACCTCAGGGCTGCATGTTTTGAGCCCTGTACTGAGCCTGAAAAGCATTTCCAACCCCACTTACAAGTAAAAGTAGCTAAAATGTGCCTGGCTTCTCTTCACTGAAAAGCTCATTCTGAGTACATTTTTAGCATACGTTTGCTCCTGCCGGGTCAGCTGAGCAGCGAATTTCTATTTAACCACCTGCTATCATGAGAGACCTCAGGGCTGCATGTTTTGAGCCCAGTACTGATCCTGAAAAGCGTTTCCAACCCCACTTACAAGTAAAACTAGCTAAAATGTGCCTGGCTTCTCTTCAATGAAAAGCTCATTCTGAGTACATTTTTAGCATACGTTTGCTCCTGCCGGGTCAGCTGAGCAGCAATTTCTATTTAACCACCTGCTTTCATGAGAGACCTCAGGGATGCATGTTTTGAGCCCAGCACCGAGCCTGAAAAGCGTTTCCAACCCCACTTACAAGTAAAACTAGCTAAAATGTGCCTGGCTGCTATTCACTGAAAAGCTCATTCTGTGTACTTTTTTGGCATACGTTTGCTCCTACCGGATCAGCTGAGCAGCGAATTTCTATTTAACCACCTGCTTTCATGAGAGACCTCAGGGCTGCATGTTTTGAGCCCAGTACTGAGCCTGAAAAGCATTTCCAACCCCACTTACAAGTAAAACTAGCTAAAATGTGCCTGGCTTCTCTTCACTGAAAAGCTCATTCTGAGTACATTTTTAGCATACGTTTGCTCCTGCCGGGTCAGCTGAGCAGCGAATTTCTATTTAACCACCTGCTTTCATGAGAGACCTCAGGGATGCATGTTTTGAGCCCAGCACAGAGCCTGAAAAGTGTTTCCAACCCCACTTACAAGTAAAACCAGCTAAAATGTGCCTGGCTTCTCTTCACTGAAAAGCTCATTCTGAGTACATTTTTAGCATACGTTTGCTCCTGCCGGGTCAGCTGAGCAGCGAATTTCTATTTAACCACCTGCTATCATGAGAGACCTCAGGGCTGCATGTTTTGAGCCCAGTATTGATCCTGAAAAGCGTTTCCAACCCCACTTACAAGTAAAACTAGCTAAAATGTGCCTGGCTGCTATTCACTGAAAAGCTCATTCTGTGTACATTTTTGGCATACGTTTGCTCCTACCGGGTCAGCTGAGCAGCGAATTTCTATTTAACCACCTGCTTTCATGAGAGACCTCAGGGCTGCATGTTTTGAGCCCAGTACTGAGCCTGAAAGGCATTTCCAACCCCACTTACAAGTAAAACTAGCTAAAATGTGCCTGGCTTCTCTTCACTGAAAAGCTCATTCTGAGTACATTTTTAGCATACGTTTGCTCCTGCCAGGTCAGCTGAGCAGCGAATTTCTATTTAACCACCTGCTATCATGAGAGACCTCAGGGCTGCATGTTTTGAGCCCAGTACTGATCCTAAAAAGCGTTTCCAACCCCACTTACAAGTAAAACTAGCTAAAATGTGCCTGGCTGCTATTCACTGAAAAGCTCATTCTGTGTACATTTTTGGCATACGTTTGCTCCTACCGGGTCAGCTGAGCAGCGAATTTCTATTTAACCACCTGCTTTCATGAGAGACCTCAGAGCTGCATGTTTTGAGCCCAGTACTGAGCCTGAAAAGCATTTCCAACCCCACTTACAAGTAAAACTAGCTAAAATGTGCCTGGCTTCTCTTCACTGAAAAGCTCATTCTGAGTACATTTTTAGCATACGTTTGCTCCTGTCGGGTCAGCTGAGCAGCGAATTTCTATATAACCACCTGCTTTCATGAGAGTGCTCAGGGCTGCATGTTTTGAGCCCAGTACTGAGCCTGAAAAGCATTTCCAACCCCACTTACAAGTAAAACTAGCTAAAATGTGCCTGGCTTCTCTTCACTGAAAGCTCATTCTGAGTACATTTTTAGCATACGTTTGCTCCTGCCGGGTCAGCTGAGCAGCGAATTTCTATTTAACCACCTGCTTTCATGAGAGACCTCAGGGATGCATGTTTTGAGCCCAGCATTGAGCCTGAAAAGCGTTTCCAACCCCACTTACACGTAAAACTAGCTAAAATGTGCCTGGCTTCTCTTCACTGAAAAGCTCATTCTGAGTACATTTTTAGCATACGTTTGCTCCTGCCGGGTTAGCTGAGCAGCGAATTTCTATTTAACCACCTGCTATCATGAGAGACCTCAGGGCTGCATGTTTTGAGCCCAGTACTGATCCTGAAAAGCGTTTCCAACCCCACTTACAAGTAAAACTAGCTAAAATGTGCCTGGCTGCTATTCACTAAAAAGCTCATTCTGTGTACATTTTTGGCATACGTTTGCTCCTACCGGGTCAGCTGAGCAGCGAATTTCTATTTAACCACTTGCTTTCATGAGAGACCTCAGGGCTGCATGTTTTGAGCCCAGTACTGAGCCTGAAAAGCATTTCCAACCCCACTTACAAGTAAAACTAGCTAAAATGTGCCTGGCTTCTCTTCACTGAAAAGCTCATTCTGAGTACATTTTTAGCATACGTTTGCTCCTGCCGGGTCAGCTGAGCAGCGAATTTCTATTTAACCACCTGCTTTCATGAGAGACCTCAGGGCTGCATGTTTTGAGCCCTGTACTGAGCCTGAAAAGCATTTCCAACCCCACTTACAAGTAAAAGTAGCTAAAATGTGCCTGGCTTCACTTCACTGAAAAGCTCATTCTGAGTACATTTTTAGCATACGTTTGCTCCTGCCGGGTCAGCTGAGCAGCGAATTTCTATTTAACCACCTGCTATCATGAGAGACCTCAGGGCTGCATGTTTTGAGCCCAGTACTGATCCTAAAAAGCGTTTCCAACCCCACTTACAAGTAAAACTAGCTAAAATGTGCCTGGCTGCTATTCACTGAAAAGCTCATTCTGTGTACATTTTTGGCATACGTTTGCTCCTACCGGGTCAGCTGAGCAGCGAATTTCTATTTAACCACCTGCTTTCATGAGAGACCTCAGGGCTGCATGTTTTGAGCCCTGTACTGAGCCTGAAAAGCATTTCCAACCCCACTTACAAGTAAAAGTAGCTAAAATGTGCCTGGCTTCTCTTCACTGAAAAGCTCATTCTGAGTACATTTTTAGCATACGTTTGCTCCTGCCGGGTCAGCTGAGCAGCGAATTTCTATTTAACCACCTGCTATGATGAGAGACCTCAGGGCTGCATGTTTTGAGCCCAGTACTGATCCTGAAAAGCGTTTCCAACCCCACTTACAAGTAAAACTAGCTAAAATGTGCCTGGCTTCTCTTCAATGAAAAGCTCATTCTGAGTACATTTTTAGCATACGTTTGCTCCTGCCGGGTCAGCTGAGCAGCAATTTCTATTTAACCACCTGCTTTCATGAGAGACCTCAGGGATGCATGTTTTGAGCCCAGCACCGAGCCTGAAAAGCGTTTCCAACCCCACTTACAAGTAAAAGTAGCTAAAATGTGCCTGGCTTCTCTTCACTAAAAAGCTCATTCTGAGTACATTTTTAGCATACGTTTGCTCCTGCCGGGTCAGCTGAGCAGCGAATTTCTATTTAACCACCTGCTTTCATGAGAGACCTCAGGGATGCGTGTTTTGAGCCCAGCACAGAGCCTGAAAAGCGTTTCCAACCCCACTTACAAGTAAAACTAGCTAAAATGTGCCTTGCTTCTCTTCACTGAAAAGCTCATTCTGAGTAAATTTTTAGCATACGTTTGCTCCTGCCGGGTCAGCTGAGCAGCGAATTTCTATTTAACCACCTGCTATCATGAGAGACCTCAGGGCTGCATGTTTTGAGCCCAGTATTGATCCTGAAAAGCGTTTCCAAACCCCACTTACAAGTAAAACTAGCTAAAATGTGCCTGGCTGCTATTCACTGAAAAGCTCATTCTGTGTACATTTTTGGCATACGTTTGCTCCTACCGGGTCAGCTGAGCAGCGAATTTCTATTTAACCACCTGCTTTCACGAGAGACCCCAGGGCTGCATGTTTTGAGCCCAGTACTGAGCCTGAAAGGCATTTCCAACCCCACTTACAAGTAAAACTAGCTAAAATGTGCCTGGCTTCTCTTCACTGAAAAGCTCATTCTGAGTACATTTTTAGCATACGTTTGCTCCTGCCGGGTCAGCTGAGCAGCGAATTTCTATTTAACCACCTGCTATCATGAGAGACCTCAGGGCTGCATGTTTTGAGCCCAGTACTGATCCTAAAAAGCGTTTCCAACCCCACTTACAAGTAAAACTAGCTAAAATGTGCCTGGCTGCTATTCACTGAAAAGCTCATTCTGTGTACATTTTTGGCATACGTTTGCTCATACCGGGTCAGCTGAGCAGCGAATTTCTATTTAACCACCTGCTTTCATGAGAGACCTCAGAGCTGCATGTTTTGAGCCCAGTACTGAGCCTGAAAAGCATTTCCAACCCCACTTACAAGTAAAACTAGCTAAAATGTGCCTGGCTTCTCTTCACTGAAAAGCTCATTCTGAGTACATTTTTAGCATACGTTTGCTCCTGTCGGGTCAGCTGAGCAGCGAATTTCTATTTAACCACCTGCTTTCATGAGAGACCTCAGGGCTGCATGTTTTGAGCCCAGTACTGAGCCTGAAAAGCGTTTCCAACCCCACTTACAAGTAAAACTAGCTAAAATGTGCCTGGCTTCTCTTCACTGAAAAGCTCATTCTGAGTACATTTTTAGCATACGTTTGCTCCTGCCGGGTTAGCTGAGCAGCGAATTTCTATTTAACCACCTGCTATCATGAGAGACCTCAGGGCTGCATGTTTTGAGCCCAGTACTGATCCTGAAATGCGTTTCCAACCCCACTTACAAGTAAAACTAGCTAAAATGTGCCTGGCTGCTATTCACTAAAAAGCTCATTCTGTGTACATTTTTGGCATACGTTTGCTCCTACCGGGTCAGCTGAGCAGCGAATTTCTATTTAACCATTTGCTTTCATGAGAGACCTCAGGGCTGCATGTTTTGAGCCCAGTACTGAGCCTGAAAAGCATTTCCAACCCCACTTACAAGTAAAACTAGCTAAAATGTGCCTGGCTTCTCTTCACTGAAAAGCTCATTCTGAGTACATTTTTAGCATACGGTTGCTCCTGCCGGGTCAGCTGAGCAGCGAATTTCTATTTAACCACCTGCTATCACGAGAGACCTCAGGGCTGCATATTTTGAGCCCAGTACTGATCCTGAAAAGCGTTTACAACCCCACTTACAAGTAAAACTAGCTAAAATGTGCCTGGCTGCTATTTACTGAAAAGCTCATTCTGTGTACATTTTTGGCATACGTTTGCCCCTACCGGGTCAGCTGAGCAGCGAATTAACTATTTAACCACCTGCTTTCATGAGAGACCTCAGGGCTGCATGTTTTGAGCCCTGTACTGAGCCTGAAAAGCATTTCCAACCCCACTTACAAGTAAAAGTAGCTAAAATGTGCCTGGCTTCTCTTCACTGAAAAGCTCATTCTGAGTACATTTTTAGCATACGTTTGCTCCTGCCGGGTCAGCTGAGCAGCGAATTTCTATTTAACCACCTGCTATCATGAGAGACCTCAGGGCTGCATGTTTTGAGCCCAGTACTGAGCCTGAAAAGCATTTTCAACCCCACTTACAAGTAAAACTAGCTAAAATGTGCCTGGCTTCTCTTCACTGAAAAGGTCATTCTGAGTACATTTTTAGCATACGTTTGCTCCTGCCGGGTCAGCTGAGCAGCGAATTTCTATTTAACCACCTGCTATCATGAGAGACCTCAGGGCTGCATGTTTTGAGCCCAGTACTGATCCTGAAAAGCGTTTCCAACCCCACTTACAAGTAAAACTAGCTAAAATGTGCCTGGCTTCTCTTCACTGAAAAGCTCATTCTGAGTACATTTTTAGCATACTTTTGCTCCTGCCGGGTCAGCTGAGCAGCGAATTTCTATTTAACCACCTGCTTTCATGAGAGACCTCAGGGATGCATGTTTTGAGCCCAGCACCGAGCCTGAAAAGCATTTCCAACCCCACTTACAAGTAAAAGTAGCTAAAATGTGCCTGGCTTCTCTTCACTGAAAAGCTCATTCTGAGTACATTTTTAGCATATGTTTGCTCCTGCCGGGTCAGCTGAGCAGCGATTTTCTATTTAACCACCTGCTATCATGAGAGACCTCAGGGCTGCATGTTTTGAGCCCAGTACTGATCCTGAAAAGCGTTTCCAACCCCACTTACAAGTAAAACTAGCTAAAATGTGCCTGGCTGCTATTCACTAAAAAGCTCATTCTGTGTACATTTTTGGCATACGTTTGCTCCTACCGGGTCAACTGAGCAGCGAATTTCTATTTAACCACTTGCTGTCATGAGAGACCTCAGGGCTGCATGTTTTGAGTCCAGTACTGAGCCTGAAAAGCATTTCCAACCCCACTTACAAGTAAAACTAGCTAAAATGTGCCTGGCTTCTCTTCACTGAAAAGCTCATTCTGAGTACATTATTAGCATACGTTTGCTCCTGCCGGGTCAGCTGAGCAGCAAATTTCTATTTAACCACCTGCTATCATGAGAGACCTCAGGGCTGCATGTTTTGAGCCCAGTACTGATCCTGAAAAGCGTTTCCAATCCCACTTACAAGTAAAACTAGCTAAAATGTGCCTGGCTGCTATTCACTGAAAAGCTCATTCTGTGTACATTTTTGGCATACGTTTGCTCCTACCGGGCCAGCTGAGCAGCGAATTTCTATTTAACCACCTGCTTTCATGAGAGACCTCAGGGCTGCATGTTTTGAGCCCAGTACTGAGCCTAAAAAGCATTTCCAACCAAACTTACAAGTAAAACTAGCTAAAATGTGCCTGGCTTCTCTTCACTGAAAAGCTCATTCTGAGTACATTTTTAGCATACGTTTGCTCCTGCCGGGTCAGCTGAGCAGCGAATTTCTATTTAACCACCTGCTATCATGAGAGACCTCAGGGCTGCATGTTTTGACCCCAGTACTGATCCTGAAAAGCGTTTCCAACCCCACTTACAAGTAAAACTAGCTAAAATGTGCCTGGCTGCTATTCACTGAAAAGCTCATTCTGTGTACATTTTTGGCATATGTTTGCTCCTACCGGGTCAGCTGAGCAGCGAATTTCTATTTAACC
Source organism: Lissotriton vulgaris (assembly GCF_964263255.1). Classification (NCBI taxonomy): domain Eukaryota; kingdom Metazoa; phylum Chordata; class Amphibia; order Caudata; family Salamandridae; genus Lissotriton; species Lissotriton vulgaris. Next base: position 96,670 of record NW_028241890.1, read on the forward strand.
ACCTGCTCTCATGAGAGACCTCAGAGCTGCATGATTTGAGCCCAGTACTGATCCTGAAAAGCGTTTCCAACCCCACTTACAAGTAAAACTAGCTAAAATGTGCCTGGCTGCTATTCACTGAAAAGCTCATTCTGTGTACATTTTTGGCATACGCTTGCTCCTACCGGGTCAGCTGAGCAGCGAATTTCTATTTAACCACCTGCTATCATGAGAGACCTCAGGGCTGCATGTTTTGAGCCCAGTACTGATCCTGAAAAGCGTTTCCTACCCCACTTACAAGTAAAACTAGCTAAAATTTGCCTGGCTGCTATTCACTGAAAAGCTCATTCTGTGTACATTTTTAGCATACTTTTGCTCCTGCCGGGTCAGCTAAGCAGTGAATTCCTATTTAACCACCTGCTTTCATGAGAGACCTCAGGGCTGCATGTTTTGAGCCCAGTACTGAGCCTGAAAAGCATTTCCAACCCCACTTACAAGTAAAACTAGCTTAAATGTGCCTGGCTTCTCTTCACTGAAAAGCTTATTCTGTGTACATTTTTGGCATACGTTTGCTCCTGTCGGGTCAGCTGAGCAGCGAATTTCTATTTAACCACCTGCTTTCATGAGAGACCTCAGGGCTGCATGTTTTGAGCCCAGTACTGAGCCTGAAAAGCATTTCCAACACCACTTACAAGTAAAACTAGCTAAAATGTGCCTGGCTTCTCTTCACTGAAAAGCTCATTCTGAGTACATTTTTAGCATACGTTTGCTCCTGCCGGGTCAGCTGAGCAGCGAATTTCTATTTAACCACCTGCTTTCATGAGAGACCTCAGGGATGCATGTTTTGAGCCCAGCACTGAGCCTGAAAAGCGTTTCCAACCCCACTTACAAGTAAAACAAGCTAAAATGTGCCTGGCTGCTATTCACTAAAAAGCTCATTCTGTGTACATTTTTGGCATACGTTTGCTCCTACCGGGTCAGCTGAGCAGCGAATTTCTATTTAACCATTTGCTTTCATGAGAGACCTCAGGGCTGCATGTTTTGAGCCCAGTACTGAGCCTGAAAAGCATTTCCAACCCCACTTACAAGTAAAACTAGCTAAAATGTGCATGGCTTCTCTTCACTGAAAAGCTCATTCTGAGTACATTTTTAGCATACGGTTGCTCCTGCCGGGTCAGCTGAGCAGCGAATTTCTATTTAACCACCTGCTATCACGAGAGACCTCAGGGCTGCATATTTTGAGCCCAGTACTGATCCTGAAAAGCGTTTACAATCCCACTTACAAGTAAAACTAGCTAAAATGTGCCTGGCTGCTATTCACTGAAAAGCTCATTCTGTGTACATTTTTGGCATACGTTTGCTCCTACCGGGCCAGATGAGCAGCGAATTTCTATTTAACCACCTGCTTTCATGAGAGACCTCAGGGCTGCATGTTTTGAGCCCAGTACTGAGCCTAAAAAGCATTTCCAACCAAACTTACAAGTAAAACTAGCTAAAATGTGCCTGGCTTCTCTTCACTGAAAAGCTCATTCTGAGTACATTTTTAGCATACGTTTGCTCGTGCCGGGTCAGCTGAGCAGCAAATTTCTATTTAACCACCTGCTATCATGAGAGACCTCAGGGCTGCATGTTTTGAGCCCAGTACTGATCCTGAAAAGCGTTTCCAACCCCACTTACAAGTAAAACTAGCTAAAATGTGCCTGGCTGCTATTCACTGAAAAGCTCATTCTGTGTACATTTTTGGCATATGTTTGCTCCTACCGGGTCAGCTGAGCAGCAAATTTCTATTTAACCACCTGCTCTCATGAGAGACCTCAGAGCTGCATGATTTGAGCCCAGTACTGATCCTGAAAAGCGTTTCCAACCCCACTTACAAGTAAAACTAGCTAAAATGTGCCTGGCTGCTATTCACTGAAAAGCTCATTCTGTGTACATTTTTGGCATACGCTTGCTCCTACCGGGTCAGCTGAGCAGCGAATTTCTATTTAACCACCTGCTATCATGAGAGACCTCAGGGCTGCATGTTTTGAGCCCAGTACTGATCCTGAAAAGCGTTTCCTACCCCACTTACAAGTAAAACTAGCTAAAATTTGCCTGGCTGCTATTCACTGAAAAGCTCATTCTGTGTACATTTTTAGCATACTTTTGCTCCTGCCGGGTCAGCTAAGCAGTGAATTCCTATTTAACCACCTGCTTTCATGAGAGACCTCAGGGCTGCATGTTTTGAGCCCAGTACTGAGCCTGAAAAGCATTTCCAACCCCACTTACAAGTAAAACTAGCTTAAATGTGCCTGGCTTCTCTTCACTGAAAAGCTTATTCTGTGTACATTTTTGGCATACGTTTGCTCCTGTCGGGTCAGCTGAGCAGCGAATTTCTATTTAACCACCTGCTTTCATGAGAGACCTCAGGGCTGCATGTTTTGAGCCCAGTACTGAGCCTGAAAAGCATTTCAATCACCACTTACAAGTAAAACTAGCTAAAATGTGCCTGGCTTCTCTTCACTGAAAAGCTCATTCTGAGTACATTTTTAGCATACGTTTGCTCCTGCCGGGTCAGCTGAGCAGCGAATTTCTATTTAACCACCTGCTTTCATGAGAGACCTCAGGGATGCATGTTTTGAGCCCAGCACTGAGCCTGAAAAGCGTTTCCAACCCCACTTACAAGTAAAACTAGCTAAAATGTGCCTGGCTTCTCTTCACTGAAAAGCTCATTCTGAGTACATTTTTAGCATACGTTTGCTCCTGCCGGGTTAGCTGAGCAGCGAATTTCTATTTAACCACCTGCTATCATGAGAGACCTCAGGGCTGCATGTTTTGAGCCCAGTACTGATCCTAAAAAGCGTTTCCAACCCCACTTACAAGTAAAACTAGCTAAAATGTGCCTGGCTGCTATTCACTGAAAAGCTCATTCTGTGTACATTTTTGGCATACGTTTGCTCCTACCGGGTCAGCTGAGCAGCGAATTTCTATTTAACCACCTGCTTTCATGAGAGACCTCAGGGCTGCATGTTTTGAGCCCCGTACTGAGCCTGAAAAGCATTTCCAAACCCACTTACAAGTAAAAGTAGCTAAAATGTGCCTGGCTTCTCTTCACTGAAAAGCTCATTCTGAGTACATTTTTAGCATACGTTTGCTCCTGCCGGGTCAGCTGAGCAGCGAATTTCTATTTACCCACCTGCTATCATGAGAGACCTCAGGGCTGCATGTTTTGAGCCCAGTACTGAGCCTGAAAAGCATTTCCAACCCCACTTACAAGTAAAACTAGCTAAAATGTGCCTGGCTTCTCTTCACTGAAAAGCTCATCCTGAGTACATTTTTAGCATACGTTTGCTCCTGCCGGGTCAGCTGAGCAGCGAATTTCTATTCAACCACCTGCTATCATGAGAGACCTCAGGGCTGCATGTTTTGAGCCCAGTACTGATCCTGAAAAGCATTTCCAACCCCACTTACAAGTAAAACTAGCTAAAATGTGCCTGGCTTCTCTTCAATGAAAAGCTCATTCTGAGTACATTTTTAGCATACGTTTGCTCCTGCCGGGTCAGCTGAGCAGCAATTTCTATTTAACCACCTGCTTTCATGAGAGACCTCAGGGATGCATGTTTTGAGCCCAGCACCGAGCCTGAAAAGCGTTTCCAACCCCACTTACAAGTAAAAGTAGCTAAAATGTGCCTGGCTTCTCTTCACTGAAAAGCTCATTCTGAGTACATTTTTAGCATACGTTTGCTCCTGCCGGGTCAGCTGAGCAGCGAATTTCTATTTAACCACCTGCTTTCATGAGAGACCTCAGGGATGCATGTTTTGAGCCCAGCACAGAGCCTGAAAAGCGTTTCCAACCCCACTTACAAGTAAAACTAGCTAAAATGTGCCTGGCTTCTCTTCACTGAAAAGCTCATTCTGAGTAAATTTTTAGCATACGTTTGCTCCTGCCGGGTCAGCTGAGCAGCGAATTTCTATTTAACCACCTGCTATCATGAGAGACCTCAGGGCTGCATGTTTTGAGCCCAGTATTGATCCTGAAAAGCGTTTCCAACCCCACTTACAAGTAAAACTAGCTAAAATGTGCCTGGCTGCTATTCACTGAAATGCTCATTCTGTGTACATTTTTGGCATACGTTTGCTCCTACCGGGTCAGCTGAGCAGCGAATTTCTATTTAACCACCTGCTTTCATGAGAGACCTCAGGGCTGCATGTTTTGAGCCCAGTACTGAGCCTGAAAAGCATTTCCAACCCCCCTTACAAGTAAAACTAGCTAAAATGTGCCTGGCTTCTTTTCACCGAAAAGCTCATTCTGTGTACATTTTTGGCATACGTTTGCTCCTACCGGATCAGCTGAGCAGCGAACTTCTATTTAACCACCTGCTTTCATGAGAGACCTCAGAGCTGCATGTTTTGAGCCCAGTACTGAGCCTGAAAAGCATTTCCAACCCCACTTACAAGTAAAACTAGCTAAAATGTGCCTGGCTTCTCTTCACTGAAAAGCTCATTCTGAGTACATTTTTAGCATACGTTTGCTCCTGCTGGGTCAGCTGAGCAGCGAATTTCTATTTAACCACCTGCTTTCATGAGAGACCTCAGGGCTGCATGTTTTGAGCCCAGTACTGAGCCTGAAAAGCATTTCCAACCCCACTTACAAGTAAAACTAGCTAAAATGTGCCTGGCTTCTCTTCACTGAAAAGCTCATTCTGAGTACATTTTTAGCATACGTTTGCTCCTGCCGGGTCAGCTGAGCAGCGAATTTCTATTTAACCACCTGCTTTCATGAGAGACCTCAGGGCTGCATGTTTTGAGCCCAGTACTGAGCCTGAAAAGCATTTCCAACCCCACTTACAAGTAAAACTAGCTAAAATGTGCCTGGCTTCTCTTCACTGAAAAGCTCATTCTGTGTACATTTTTAGCATACGTTTGCTCCTGCCGGGTCAGCTGAGCAGCGAATTTCTATTTAACCACCTGCTATCATGAGAGACCTCAGGGCTGCATGTTTTGAGCCCAGTACTGATCCTGAAAAGCGTTTCCAACCCCACTTACAAGTAAAACTAGCTAAAATGTGCCTGGCTGCTATTCACTGAAAAGCTCATTCTGTGTACATTTTTGGCATACGTTTGCTCCTACCGGGTCAGCTGAGCAGCGAATTTCTATTTAACCACCTGCTTTCATGAGAGACCTCAGAGCTGCATGTTTTGATCCCAGTACTGAGCCTGAAAAGCATTTCCAACCCCACTTACAAGTAAAACTAGCTAAAATGTGCCTGGCTTCTCTTCACTGAAAAGCTCATTCTGAGTACATTTTTAGCATACGTTTACTCCTGCTGGGTCAGCTGAGCAGCGAATTTCTATTTAACCACCTGCTTTCATGAGGGACCTCAGGGCTGCATGTTTTGAGCCCAGTACTGAGCCTGAAAAGCATTTCCAACCCCACTTACAAGTAAAACTAGCTAAAATGTGCCTGGCTTCTCTTCACTGAAAAGCTCATTCTGAGTACATTTTTAGCATACGTTTGCTCCTGCCGGGTCAGCTGAGCAGCGAATTTCTATTTAACCACCTGCTTTCATGAGAGACCTCAGGGATGCATGTTTTGAGCCCAGAACTGAGCCTGAAAAGCGTTTCCAACCCCACTTACAAGTAAAACTAGCTAAAATGTGCCTGGCTTCTCTTCACTGAAAAGCTCATTCTGAGTACATTTTTAGCATACGTTTGCTCCTGCCGGGTCAGCTGAGCAGCGAATTTCTATTTAACCACCTGCTATCATGAGAGACCTCAGGGCTGCATGTTTTGAGCCCAGTACTGATCCTGAAAAGCGTTTCCAACCCCACTTACAAGTAAAACTAGCTAAAATGTGCCTGGCTGCTATTCACTAAAAAGCTCATTCTGTGTACATTTTTGGCATGCGTTTGCTCCTACTGGGTCAGCTGAGCAGCGAATTTCTATTTAACCACTTGCTTTCATGAGAGACCTCAGGGCTGCATGTTTTGAGCCCAGTACTGAGCCTGAAAAGCATTTCCAACCCCACTTACAAGTAAAATTAGCTAAAATGTGCCTGGCTTCTCTTCACTGAAAAGCTCATTCTGAGTACATTTTTAGCATACGTTTGCTCCTGCCGGGTCAGCTGAGCAGTGAATTTCTATTTAACCACCTGCTATCATGAGAGACCTCAGGGCTGCATGTTTTGAGCCCAGTACTGATCCTGAAAAGCGTTTCCAACCCCACTTACAAGTAAAACTAGCTAAAATGTGCCTGGCTGCTATTCACTGAAAAGCTCATTCTGTGTACATTTTTGGCATACGTTTGCTCCTACCGGGTCAGCTGAGCAGCGAATTTCTATTTAACCACCTGCTTTCATGAGAGACCTCAGGGCTGCATGTTTTGAGCCCCGTACTGAGCCTGAAAAGCATTTCCAACCCCACTTACAAGTAAAACTAGCTAAAATGTGCCTGGCTTCTCTTCACTGAAAAGCTCATTCTGAGTACATTTTTAGCATACGTTTGCTCCTGCCGGGTCAGCTGAGCAGCGAATTTCTATTTAACCACCTGCTATCATGAGAGACCTCAGGGCTGCATGTTTTGAGCCCAGTACTGATCCTGAAAAGCATTTCCAACCCCTTTTACAAGTAAAACTAGCTAAAATGTGCCTGGCTTCTCTTCACTGAAAAGCTCATTCTGAGTACATTTTTAGCATACGTTTGCTCCTGCCGGGTCAGCTTAGCAGCAAATTTCTATTTAACCACCTGCTTTCATGAGAGACCTCAGGGATGCATGTTTTGAGCCCAGCAATGAGCCTGAAAAGCGTTTCCAACCCCACTTACAAGTAAAACTAGCTAAAATGTGCCTGGCTTCTCTTCACTGAAAAGCTCATTCTGAGTACATTTTTAGCATACGTTTGCTCCTGCCGGGTCAGCTGAGCAGTGAATTTCTATTTAACCACCTGCTATCATGAGAGACCTCAGGGCTGCATGTTTTGAGCCCAGTACTGATCCTGAAAAGCGTTTCCAACCCCACTTACAAGTAAAACTAGCTAAAATGTGCCTGGCTGCTATTCACTAAAACGCTCATTCTGTGTACATTTTTGGCATATGTTTGCTCCTACCGGGTCAGCTGAGGAGCGAATTTCTATTTAACCACTTGCTTTCATGAGAGACCTCAGGGCTGCATGTTTTGAGCCCAGTACTGAGCCTGAAAAGCATTTCCAACCCCAATTACAAGTAAAACTAGTTAAAATGTGCCTGGCTTCTCTTCACTGAAAAGCTCATTCTTAGTAAATTTTTAGCATACGTTTGCTCCTGCTGGGTCAGCTGAGCAGCGAATTTCTATTTAACCACCTGCTATCATGAGAGACCTCAGGGCTGCATGTTTTGAGCCCAGTACTGATCCTGAAAAGCGTTTCCAACCCCACTTACAAGTAAAACTAGCTAAAATGTGCCTGGCTGCTATTCACTGAAAAGCTCATTCTGTGTACATTTTTGGCATACGTTTGCTCCTACCGGGTCAGCTGAGCAGCAAATTTCTATTTAACCACCTGCTTTCATGAGAGACCTCGGGCTGCATGTTTTGAGCCCAGTACTGAGCCTGAAAAGCATTTCCAACCCCACTTACAAGTAAAACCAGCTAAAATGTGCCTGGCTTCTCTTCACTGAAAAGCTCATTCTGAGTACATTTTTAGCATACGTTTGCTCCTGCCGGGTCAGCTGAGCAGCGAATTTCTATTTAACCACCTGATATCATGAGAGACCTCAGGGCTGCATGTTTTGAGCCCAGTACTGATCCTGAAAAGCGTTTCCAACCCCACTTACAAGTAAAACTAGCTAAAATGTGCCTGGCTGCTATTCACTGAAAAGCTCATTCTGTGTAAATTTTTGGCATACGTTTGCTCCTGCCGGGTCAGCTGAGCAGCGAATTTCTATTTAACCACCTGCTATCATGAGAGACCTCAGGGCTGCATGTTTTGAGCCCAGTACTGATCCTGAAAAGCGTTTCCAACCCCACTTACAAGTAAAACTAGCTAAAATGTGCCTGGCTGCTATTCACTGAAAAGCTCATTCTGTGTACTTTTTTGGCATACGTTTGCTCCTACCGGATCAGCTGAGCAGCGAATTTCTATTTAACCACCTGCTTTCATGAGAGACCTCAGGGCTGCATGTTTTGAGCCCAGTACTGAGCCTGAAAAGCATTTCCAACCCCACTTACAAGTAAAACTAGCTAAAATGTGCCTGGCTTCTCTTCACTGAAAAGCTCATTCTGAGTACATTTTTAGCATACGTTTGCTCCTGCCGGGTCAGCTGAGCAGCGAATTTCTATTTAACCACCTGCTTTCATGAGAGACCTCAGGGATGCATGTTTTGAGCCCAGCACAGAGCCTGAAAAGTGTTTCCAACCCCACTTACAAGTAAAACCAGCTAAAATGTGCCTGGCTTCTCTTCACTGAAAAGCTCATTCTGAGTACATTTTTAGCATACGTTTGCTCCTGCCGGGTCAGCTGAGCAGCGAATTTCTATTTAACCACCTGCTATCATGAGAGACCTCAGGGCTGCATGTTTTGAGCCCAGTATTGATCCTGAAAAGCGTTTCCAACCCCACTTACAAGTAAAACTAGCTAAAATGTGCCTGGCTGCTATTCACTGAAAAGCTCATTCTGTGTACATTTTTGGCATACGTTTGCTCCTACCGGGTCAGCTGAGCAGTGAATTTCTATTTAACCACCTGCTTTCATGAGAGACCTCAGAGCTGCATGTTTTGAGCCCAGTACTGAGCCTGAAAAGCATTTCCAACCCCACTTACAAGTAAAACTTGCTAAAATGTGCCTGGCTTCTCTTCACTGAAAAGCTCATTCTGAGTACATTTTTAGCATACGTTTGCTCCTGTCGGGTCAGCTGAGCAGCGAATTTCTATTTAACCACCTGCTTTCATGAGAGTCCTCAGGGCTGCATGTTTTGAGCCCAGTACTGAGCCTGAAAAGCATTTCCAACCCCACTTACAAGTAAAACTAGCTAAAATGTGCCTGGCTTCTCTTCACTGAAAAGCTCATTCTGAGTACATTTTTAGCATACGTTTGCTCCTGCCGGGTCAGCTGAGCAGCGAATTTCTATTTAACCACCTGCTTTCATGAGAGACCTCAGGGATGCATGTTTTGAGCCCAGCATTGAGCCTGAAAAGCGTTTCCAACCCCACTTACAAGTAAAACTAGCTAAAATGTGCCTGGCTTCTCTTCACTGAAAAGCTCATTCTGAGTACATTTTTAGCATACGTTTGCTCCTGCCGGGTTAGCTGAGCAGCGAATTTCTATTTAACCACCTGCTATCATGAGAGACCTCAGGGCTGCATGTTTTGAGCCCAGTACTGATCCTAAAAAGCGTTTCCAACCCCACTTACAAGTAAAACTAGCTAAAATGTGCCTGGCTGCTATTCACTGAAAAGCTCATTCTGTGTACATTTTTGGCATACGTTTGCTCCTACCGGGTCAGCTGAGCAGCGAATTTCTATTTAACCACCTGCTTTCATGAGAGACCTCAGGGCTGCATGTTTTGAGCCCTGTACTGAGCCTGAAAAGCATTTCCAACCCCACTTACAAGTAAAAGTAGCTAAAATGTGCCTGGCTTCTCTTCACTGAAAAGCTCATTCTGAGTACATTTTTAGCATACGTTTGCTCCTGCCGGGTCAGCTGAGCAGCGAATTTCTATTTAACCACCTGCTATCATGAGAGACCTCAGGGCTGCATGTTTTGAGCCCAGTACTGAGCCTGAAAAGCATTTCCAACCCCACTTACAAGTAAAACTAGCTAAAATGTGCCTGGCTTCTCTTCACTGAAAAGCTCATTCTGAGTACATTTTTAGCATACGTTTGCTCCTGCCGGGTCAGCTGAGCAGCAAATTTCTATTTAACCACCTGCTACCATGAGAGACCTCAGGGCTGCATGTTTTGAGCCCAGTACTGATCCTGAAAAGCGTTTCCAACCCCACTTACAAGTAAAACTAGCTAAAATGTGCCTGGCTTCTCTTCAATGAAAAGCTCATTCTGAGTACATTTTTAGCATACGTTTGCTCCTGCCGGGTCAGCTGAGCAGCAATTTCTATTTAACCACCTGCTTTCATGAGAGACCTCAGGGATGCATGTTTTGAGCCCAGCACCGAGCCTGAAAAGCGTTTCCAACCCCACTTACAAGTAAAAGTAGCTAAAATGTGCCTGGCTTCTCTTCACTGAAAAGCTCATTCTGAGTACATTTTTAGCATACGTTTGCTCCTGCCGGGTCAGCTGAGCAGCGAATTTCTATTTAACCACCTGCTTTCACGAGAGACCTCAGGGATGCATGTTTTGAGCCCAGCACAGAGCCTGAAAAGCGTTTCCAACCCCACTTACAAGTAAAACTAGCTAAAATGTGCCTTGCTTCTCTTCACTGAAAAGCTCATTCTGAGTAAATTTTTAGCATACGTTTGCTCCTGCCGGGTCAGCTGAGCAGCGAATTTCTATTTAACCACCTGCTATCATGAGAGACCTCAGGGCTGCATGTTTTGAGCCCAGTATTGATCCTGAAAAGCGTTTCCAAACCCCACTTACAAGTAAAACTAGCTAAAATGTGCCTGGCTGCTATTCACTGAAAAGCTCATTCTGTGTACATTTTTGGCATACGTTTGCTCCTACCGGGTCAGCTGAGCAGCGAATTTCTATTTAACCACCTGCTTTCACGAGAGACCCCAGGGCTGCATGTTTTGAGCCCAGTACTGAGCCTGAAAGGCATTTCCAACCCCACTTACAAGTAAAACTAGCTAAAATGTGCCTGGCTTCTCTTCACTGAAAAGCTCATTCTGAGTACATTTTTAGCATACGTTTGCTCCTGCCGGGTCAGCTGAGCAGCGAATTTCTATTTAACCACCTGCTATCATGAGAGACCTCAGGGCTGCATGTTTTGAGCCCAGTACTGATCCTAAAAAGCGTTTCCAACCCCACTTACAAGTAAAACTAGCTAAAATGTGCCTGGCTGCTATTCACTGAAAAGCTCATTCTGTGTACATTTTTGGCATACGTTTGCTCATACCGGGTCAGCTGAGCAGCGAATTTCTATTTAACCACCTGCTTTCATGAGAGACCTCAGAGCTGCATGTTTTGAGCCCAGTACTGAGCCTGAAAAGCATTTCCAACCCCACTTACAAGTAAAACTAGCTAAAATGTGCCTGGCTTCTCTTCACTGAAAAGCTCATTCTGAGTACATTTTTAGCATACGTTTGCTCCTGTCGGGTCAGCTGAGCAGCGAATTTCTATTTAACCACCTGCTTTCATGAGAGACCTCAGGGCTGCATGTTTTGAGCCCAGTACTGAGCCTGAAAAGCATTTCCAACACCACTTACAAGTAAAACTAGCTAAAATGTGCCTGGCTTCTCTTCACTGAAAAGCTCATTCTGAGTACATTTTTAGCATACGTTTGCTCCTGCCGGGTCAGCTGAGCAGCGAATTTCTATTTAACCACCTGCTTTCATGAGAGACCTCAGGGATGCATGTTTTGAGCCCAGCACTGAGCCTGAAAAGCATTTCCAACCCCACTTACAAGTAAAACTAGCTAAAATGTGCCTGGCTTCTCTTCACTGAAAAGCTCATTCTGAGTACATTTTTAGCATACGTTTGCTCCTGCCGGGTCAGCTGAGCAGCGAATTTCTATTTAACCACCTGCTTTCATGAGAGACCTCAGGGATGCATGTTTTGAGCCCAGCATTGAGCCTGAAAAGCGTTTCCAACCCCACTTACAAGTAAAACTAGCTAAAATGTGCCTGGCTTCTCTTCACTGAAAAGCTCATTCTGAGTACATTTTTAGCATACGTTTGCTCCTGCCGGGTTAGCTGAGCAGCGAATTTCTATTTAACCACCTGCTATCATGAGAGACCTCAGGGCTGCATGTTTTGAGCCCAGTACTGATCCTAAAAAGCGTTTCCAACCCCACTTACAAGTAAAACTAGCTAAAATGTGCCTGGCTGCTATTCACTGAAAAGCTCATTCTGTGTACATTTTTGGCATACGTTTGCTCCTACCGGGTCAGCTGAGCAGCGAATTTCTATTTAACCACCTGCTTTCATGAGAGACCTCAGGGCTGCATGTTTTGAGCCCTGTACTGAGCCTGAAAAGCATTTCCAACCCCACTTACAAGTAAAAGTAGCTAAAATGTGCCTGGCTTCTCTTCACTGAAAAGCTCATTCTGAGTACATTTTTAGCATACGTTTGCTCCTGCCGGGTCAGCTGAGCAGCGAATTTCTATTTAACCACCTGCTATCATGAGAGACCTCAGGGCTGCATGTTTTGAGCCCAGTACTGAGCCTGAAAAGCATTTCCAACCCCACTTACAAGTAAAACTAGCTAAAATGTGCCTGGCTTCTCTTCACTGAAAAGCTCATTCTGAGTACATTTTTAGCATACGTTTGCTCCTGCCGGGTCAGCTGAGCAGCAAATTTCTATTTAACCACCTGCTACCATGAGAGACCTCAGGGCTGCATGTTTTGAGCCCAGTACTGATCCTGAAAAGCGTTTCCAACCCCACTTACAAGTAAAACTAGCTAAAATGTGCCTGGCTTCTCTTCAATGAAAAGCTCATTCTGAGTACATTTTTAGCATACGTTTGCTCCTGCCGGGTCAGCTGAGCAGCAATTTCTATTTAACCACCTGCTTTCATGAGAGACCTCAGGGATGCATGTTTTGAGCCCAGCACCGAGCCTGAAAAGCGTTTCCAACCCCACTTACAAGTAAAAGTAGCTAAAATGTGCCTGGCTTCTCTTCACTGAAAAGCTCATTCTGAGTACATTTTTAGCATACGTTTGCTCCTGCCGGGTCAGCTGAGCAGCGAATTTCTATTTAACCACCTGCTTTCACGAGAGACCTCAGGGATGCATGTTTTGAGCCCAGCACAGAGCCTGAAAAGTGTTTCCAACCCCACTTACAAGTAAAACTAGCTAAAATGTGCCTTGCTTCTCTTCACTGAAAAGCTCATTCTGAGTAAATTTTTAGCATACGTTTGCTCCTGCCGGGTCAGCTGAGCAGCGAATTTCTATTTAACCACCTGCTATCATGAGAGACCTCAGGGCTGCATGTTTTGAGCCCAGTATTGATCCTGAAAAGCGTTTCCAAACCCCACTTACAAGTAAAACTAGCTAAAATGTGCCTGGCTGCTATTCACTGAAAAGCTCATTCTGTGTACATTTTTGGCATACGTTTGCTCCTACCGGGTCAGCTGAGCAGCGAATTTCTATTTAACCACCTGCTTTCACGAGAGACCCCAGGGCTGCATGTTTTGAGCCCAGTACTGAGCCTGAAAGGCATTTCCAACCCCACTTACAAGTAAAACTAGCTAAAATGTGCCTGGCTTCTCTTCACTGAAAAGCTCATTCTGAGTACATTTTTAGCATACGTTTGCTCCTGCCGGGTCAGCTGAGCAGCGAATTTCTATTTAACCACCTGCTATCATGAGAGACCTCAGGGCTGCATGTTTTGAGCCCAGTACTGATCCTAAAAAGCGTTTCCAACCCCACTTACAAGTAAAACTAGCTAAAATGTGCCTGGCTGCTATTCACTGAAAAGCTCATTCTGTGTACATTTTTGGCATACGTTTGCTCATACCGGGTCAGCTGAGCAGCGAATTTCTATTTAACCACCTGCTTTCATGAGAGACCTCAGAGCTGCATGTTTTGAGCCCAGTACTGAGCCTGAAAAGCATTTCCAACCCCACTTACAAGTAAAACTAGCTAAAATGTGCCTGGCTTCTCTTCACTGAAAAGCTCATTCTGAGTACATTTTTAGCATACGTTTGCTCCTGTCGGGTCAGCTGAGCAGCGAATTTCTATTTAACCACCTGCTTTCATGAGAGACCTCAGGGCTGCATGTTTTGAGCCCAGTACTGAGCCTGAAAAGCATTTCCAACACCACTTACAAGTAAAACTAGCTAAAATGTGCCTGGCTTCTCTTCACTGAAAAGCTCATTCTGAGTACATTTTTAGCATACGTTTGCTCCTGCCGGGTCAGCTGAGCAGCGAATTTCTATTTAACCACCTGCTTTCATGAGAGACCTCAGGGATGCATGTTTTGAGCCCAGCACTGAGCCTGAAAAGCGTTTCCAACCCCACTTACAAGTAAAACTAGCTAAAATGTGCCTGGCTTCTCTTCACTGAAAAGCTCATTCTGAGTACATTTTTAGCATACGTTTGCTCCTGCCGGGTTAGCTGAGCAGCGAATTTCTATTTAACCACCTGCTATCATGAGAGACCTCAGGGCTGCATGTTTTGAGCCCAGTACTGATCCTGAAAAGCGTTTCCAACCCCACTTACAAGTAAAACTAGCTAAAATGTGCCTGGCTGCTATTCACTAAAAAGCTCATTCTGTGTACATTTTTGGCATACGTTTGCTCCTACCGGGTCAGCTGAGCAGCGAATTTCTATTTAACCACTTGCTTTCATGAGAGACCTCAGGGCTGCATGTTTTGAGCCCAGTACTGAGCCTGAAAAGCATTTCCAACCCCACTTACAAGTAAAACTAGCTAAAATGTGCCTGGCTTCTCTTCACTGAAAAGCTCATTCTGAGTACATTTTTAGCATACGTTTGCTCCTGCCGGGTCAGCTGAGCAGCGAATTTCTATTTAACCGCCTGCTATCATGAGAGACCTCAGGGCTGCATATTTTGAGCCCAGTACTGATCCTGAAAAGCGTTTACAACCCCACTTACAAGTAAAACTAGCTAAAATGTGCCTGGCTGCTATTTACTGAAAAGCTCATTCTGTGTACATTTTTGGCATACGTTTGCCCCTACCGGGTCAGCTGAGCAGCGAATTTCTATTTAACCACCTGCTTTCATGAGAGACCTCAGGGCTGCATGTTTTGAGCCCTGTACTGAGCCTGAAAAGCATTTCCAACCCCACTTACAAGTAAAAGTAGCTAAAATGTGCCTGGCTTCTCTTCACTGAAAAGCTCATTCTGAGTACATTTTTAGCATACGTTTGCTCCTTCCGGGTCAGCTGAGCAGCAAATTTCTATTTAACCACCTGCTATCATGAGAGACCTCAGGGCTGCATGTTTTGAGCCCAGTACTGAGCCTGAAAAGCATTTCCAACCCCACTTACAAGTAAAACTAGCTAAAATGTGCCTGGCTTCTCTTCACTGAAAAGCTCATTCTGAGTACATTTTTAGCATACGTTTGCTCCTGCCGGGTCAGCTGAGCAGCGAATTTCTATTTAACCACCTGCTATCATGAGAGACCTCAGGGCTGCATGTTTTGAGCCCAGTACTGATCCTGAAAAGCGTTTCCAACCCCACTTACAAGTAAAACTAGCTAAAATGTGCCTGGCTTCTCTTCACTGAAAAGCTCATTCTGAGTACATTTTTAGCATACTTTTGCTCCTGCCGGGTCAGCTGAGCAGCGAATTTCTATTTAACCACCTGCTTTCATGAGAGACCTCAGGGATGCATGTTTTGAGCCCAGCACCGAGCCTGAAAAGCGTTTCCAACCCCACTTACAAGTAAAAGTAGCTAAAATGTGCCTGGCTTCTCTTCACTGAAAAGCTCATTCTGAGTACATTTTTAGCATATGTTTGCTCCTGCCGGGTCAGCTGAGCAGCGATTTTCTATTTAACCACCTGCTATCATGAGAGACCTCAGGGCTGCATGTTTTGAGCCCAGTACTGATCCTGAAAAGCGTTTCCAACCCCACTTACAAGTAAAACTAGCTAAAATGTGCCTGGCTGCTATTCACTGAAAAGCTCATTCTGTGTACATTTTTGGCATACGTTTGCTCCTACCGGGTCAACTGAGCAGCGAATTTCTAATTAACCACTTGCTGTCATGAGAGACCTCAGGGCTGCATGTTTTGAGTCCAGTACTGAGCCTGAAAAGCATTTCCAACCCCACTTACAAGTAAAACTAGCTAAAATGTGCCTGGCTTCTCTTCACTGAAAAGCTCATTCTGAGTACATTATTAGCATACGTTTGCTCCTACCGGGTCAGCTGAGCCGCAAATTTCTATTTAACCACGTGCTTTCATGAGAGACCTCAGGGCTGCATGTTTTGAGCCCAGTACTGAGCCTGAAAAGCGTTTCCAATCCCACTTACAAGTAAAACTAGCTAAAATGTGCCTGGCTTCTCTTCACTGAAAAGCTCATTCTGAGTACATTTTTAGCATACTTTTGCTCCTGCCGGGTCAGCTAAGCAGCGAATTCCTATTTAACCACCTGCTTTCATGAGAGACCTCAGGGCTGCATGTTTTGAGCCCAGTACTGAGCCTGAAAAGCATTTCCAACCCCACTTACAAGTAAAACTAGCTTAAATGTGCCTGGCTTCTCTTCACTGAAAAGCTCATTCTGTGTACATTTTTGGCATACGTTTGCTCCTACCGGGTCAGCTGAGCAGCGAATTTCTATTTAACCACCTGCTTTCATGAGAGACCTCAGGGCTGCATATTTTGAGCGCAGTACTGAGCCTGAAAAGCATTTCCAACCCCACTTACAAGTAAGACTAGCTAAAATGTGCCTGGCTGCTATTCACTGAAATGCTCATTCTGTGTACATTTTTGGCATACGTTTGCTCCTACCGGGTCAGCTGAGCCGCGAATTTCTATTTAACCACCTGCTTTCATGAGAGACCTCAGGGCTGCATGTTTTGAGCCCAGTTCTGAGCCTGAAAAGCATTTCAAACCCCACTCATATGTAAAACTAGCTAAAATGTGCCTGGCTTCTCTTCACTGAAAAGCTCATTCTGAGTACATTTTTAGCATACATTTGCTCCTGCCGGGTCAGCTGAGCAGCGAATTTCTATTTAACCACCTGCCATCATGAGAGACCTCAGGGCTGCATGTTTTGAGCCCAGTACTGATCCTGAAAAGCGTTTCCAACCCCACTTACAAGTAAAACTAGCTAAAATGTGCCTGGCTGCTATTCACTGAAAAGCTCATTCTGTGTACATTTTTGGCATACGTTTGCTCCTACCGGGTCAGCTGAGCAGCGAATTTCTATTTAACCACCTGCTTTCCTGAGAGACCTCAGGGCTGCATGTTTTGAGCCTAGTACTGAGCCTGAAAAGCATTTCCAACCCCACTTACAAGTAAAACTAGCTAAAATGTGCCTGGCTTCTCTTCACTGAAAAGCTCATTCTGAGTACATTTTTAGCATACTTTTGCTCCTGCCGGGTCAGCTGAGCAGCGAATTTCTATTTAACCACCTGCTTTCATGAGAGACCTCAGGGCTGCATGTTTTGAGCCCAGTACTGAGCCTGAAAAGCATTTCAAACCCCACTCATATGTAAAACTAGCTAAAATGTGCCCGGCTTCTCTTCACTGAAAAGCTCATTCTGAGTACATTTTTAGCATACGTTTGCTCCTACCGGGTCAGCTGAGCAGCGAATTTCTATTTAACCACCTGCTATCATGAGAGACCTCAGGGCTGCATGTTTTGAGCCCAGTACTGATCCTGAAAAGTGTTTCCAGCCCACTTACAAGTAAAACTAGCTAAAATGTGCCTGGCTGCTATTCACTGAAAAGCTCATTCTGTGTACATTTTTGGCATGTGTTTGCTCCTGCCGGGTCAGCTGAGCAGCGAATTTCTATTTAACCACCTGCTATCACGAGAGACCTCAGGGCTGCATGTTTTGAGCCCAGTACTGATCCTGAAAAGCGTTTCTAACCCCACTTACAAGTAAAACTAGCTAAAATGTGCCTGGCTGCTATTCACTGAAAAGCTCATTCTGTGTACATTTTTGGCATGCGTTTGCTCCTGCCGGGTCAGCTGAGCAGCGAATTTCTATTTAACCAACTGCTTTCATGAGAGACCTCAGGGCTGCATGTTTTGAGCCCAGTACTGAGCCTGAAAAGCATTTCAAACCCCACTCATATGTAAAACTAGCTAAAATGTGCCTGGCTTCTCTTCACTGAAAAGCTCATTCTGAGTACATTTTTAGCATACGTTTGCTCCTGCCGGGTCAGCTGCGCAGCGAATTTCTATTTAACCACCTGCTATCATGAGAGACCTCAGGGCTGCATGTTTTGAGCCCAGTACTGATCCTGAAAAGCGTTTCCAACCCCACTTACAAGTAAAACTAGCTAAAATGTGCCTGGCTGCTATTCGCTGAAAAGCTCATTCTGTGTACATTTTTGGCATACGTTTGCGCCTACCGGGTCAGCTGAGCAGCGAATTTCTATTTAACCACCTGCTTTCATGAGAGACCTCAGGGCTGCAAGTTTTGAGCCCAGTACTGAGCCTGAAAAGCATTTCCATCCCCACTTACAAGTAAAACTAGCAAAAATGTGCCTGGCTTCTCTTCACTGAAAAGCTCATTCTGAGTACATTTTAAGCATACGTTTGCTCCTGCCGGGTCAGCTGAGCAGCGAATTTCTATTTAACCACCTGCTATCATGAGAGACCTCAGGGCTGCATGTTTTGAGCCCAGTACTGAGCCTGAAAAGCATTTCCAACCCCACTTACAAGTAAAACTAGCTAAAATGTGCCTGGCTTATCTTCACTGAAAAGCTCATTCTGAATACATTTTTAGCATACTTTTGCTCCTGCCGGGTCAGCTAAGCAGCGAATTCCTATTTAACCACCTGCTTTCATGAGAGACCTCAGGGCTGCATGTTTTGAGCCCAGTACTAAGCCTGAAAAGCATTTCCAACCCCACTTACAAGTAAAACTAGCTTAAATGTGCCTGGCTTCTCTTCACTGAAAAGCTCATTCTGTGTACATTTTTGGCATACGTTTGCTCCTACCGGGTCAGCTGAGCAGCGAATTTCTATTTAACCACCTGCTTTCATAAGAGACCTCAGGGCTGCATATTTTGAGCCCAGTACTGAGCCTGAAAAGCATTTCCAACCCCACTTACAAGTAAGACTAGCTAAAATGTGCCTGGCTGCTATTCACTGAAATGCTCATTCTGTGTACATTTTTGGCATACGTTTGCTCCTACCGGGTCAGCTGAGCCGCGAAATTCTATTTAACCACCTGCTTTCATGAGAGACCTCAGGGCTGCATGTTTTGAGCCCAGTACTGAGCCTGAAAAGCATTTCAAACCCCACTCATATGTAAAACTAGCTAAAATGTGCCTGGCTTCTCTTCACTGAAAAGCTCATTCTGAGTACATTTTTAGCATACGTTTGCTCCTGCCGGGTCAGCTGAGCAGCGAATTTCTATTTAACCACCTGCTATCATGAGAGACCTCAGGGCTGCATGTTTTGAGCCCAGTACTGATCCTGAAAAGCGTTTCCAACCCCACTTACAAGTAAAACTAGCTAAAATGTGCCTGGCTGCTATTCACTGAAAAGCTCATTCTGTGTACATTTTTGGCATACGTTTGCTCCTGCGGGGTCAGCTGAGCAGCGAATTTCTATTTAACCACCTGCTATCATGAGAGACCTCAGGGCTGCATGTTTTGAGCCCAGTACTGATCCTGAAAAGCGTTTCCAACCCCACTTACAAGTAAAACTAGCTAAAATGTGCCTGGCTGCTATTCGCTGAAAAGCTCATTCTGTGTACATTTTTGGCATACGTTTGCGCCTACCGGGTCAGCTGAGCAGCGAATTTCTATTTAACCACCTGCTTTCATGAGAGACCTCAGGGCTGCAAGTTTTGAGCCCAGTACTGAGCCTGAAAAGCATTTCCAACCCCACTTACAAGTAAAACTAGCAAAAATGTGCCTGGCTTCTCTTCACTGAAAAGCTCATTCTGAGTACATTTTTAGCATACGTTTGCTCCTGCCTGGTCAGCTGAGCAGCGAATTTCTATTTAACCACCTGCTATCATGAGAGACCTCAGGGCTGCATGTTTTGAGCCCAGTACTGAGCCTGAAAAGCATTTCCAACCCCACTTACAAGTAAAACTAGCTAAAATGTGCCTGGCTTCTCTTCACTGAAAAGCTCATTCTGAGTACATTTTTAGCATACATTTGCTCCTGCCGGTTCAGCTGAGCAGCGAATTTCTATTTAACCACCTGCCATCATGAGAGACCTCAGGGCTGCATGTTTTGAGCCCAGTACTGATCCTGAAAAGCGTTTCCAACCCCACTTACAAGTAAAACTAGCTAAAATGTGCCTGGCTGCTATTCACTGAAAAGCTCATTCTGTGTACATTTTTGGCATACGTTTGCTCCTATCGGGTCAGCTGAGCAGCGAATTTCTATTTAACCACCTGCTTTCCTGAGAGACCTCAGGGCTGCATGTTTTGAGCCTAGTACTGAGCCTGAAAAGCATTTCCAACCCCACTTACAAGTAAAACTAGCTAAAATGTGCCTGGCTTCTCTTCACTGAAAAGCTCATTCTGAGTACATTTTTAGCATACTTTTGCTCCTGCCGGGTCAGCTGAGCAGCGAATTTCTATTTAACCACCTGCTATCATGAGAGACCTCAGGGCTGCATGTTTTGAGCCCAGTACTGATCCTGAAAAGCGTTTCCAACCCCACTTTCAAGTCAAACTAGCTAAAATGTGCCTGGCTGCTATTCACTGAAAAGCTCATTCTGTGTACATTTTTGGCATACGTTTGCTCCTACCGGGTCAGCTGAGCACCGAATTTCTATTTAACCACCTGCTTTCATGAGAGACTTCAGGGCTGCATGTTTTGAGCCCAGTACTGAGCCTGAAAAGCATTTCCAACCCCACTTACAAGTAAAACTAGCAAAAATGTGCCTGGCTTCTCTTCACTGAAAAGCTCATTCTGAGTACATTTTAAGCATACGTTTGCTCCTGCCGGGTCAGCTGAGCAGCGAATTTCTATTTAACCACCTGCTATCATGAGAGACCTCAGGGCTGCATGTTTTGAGCCCAGTACTGAGCCTGAAAAGCATTTCCAACCCCACTTACAAGTAAAACTAGCTAAAATGTGCCTGGCTTATCTTCACTGAAAAGCTCATTCTGAGTACATTTTTAGCATACTTTTGCTCCTGCCGGGTCAGCTAAGCAGCGAATTCCTATTTAACCACCTGCTTTCATGAGAGACCTCAGGGCTGCATGTTTTGAGCCCAGTACTAAGCCTGAAAAGCATTTCCAACCCCACTTACAAGTAAAACTAGCTTAAATGTGCCTGGCTTCTCTTCACTGAAAAGCTCATTCTGTGTACATTTTTGGCATACGTTTGCTCCTACCGGGTCAGCTGAGCAGCGAATTTCTATTTAACCACCTGCTTTCATGAGAGACCTCAGGGCTGCATATTTTGAGCCCAGTACTGAGCCTGAAAAGCATTTCCAACCCCACTTACAAGTAAGACTAGCTAAAATGTGCCTGGCTGCTATTCACTGAAATGCTCATTCTGTGTACATTTGTGGCATACGTTTGCTCCTACCGGGTCAGCTGAGCCGCGAATTTCTATTTAACCACCTGCTTTCATGAGAGACCTCAGGGCTGCATGTTTTGAGCCCAGTACTGAGCCTGAAAAGCATTTCAAACCCCACTCATTTGTAAAACTAGCTAAAATGTGCCTGGCTTCTCTTCACTGAAAAGCTCATTCTGAGTACATTTTTAGCATACGTTTGCTCCTGCCGGGTCAGCTGAGCAGCGAATTTCTATTTAACCACCTGCTATCATGAGAGACCTCAGGGCTGCATGTTCTGAGCCCAGTACTGATCCTGAAAAGCGTTTCCAACCCCACTTACAAGTAAAACTAGCTAAAATGTGCCTGGCTGCTATTCACTGAAAAGCTCATTCTGTGTACATTTTTGGCATACGTTTGCTCCTGCGGGGTCAGCTGAGCAGCGAATTTCTATTTAACCACCTGCTATCATGAGAGACCTCAGGGCTGCATGTTTTGAGCCCAGTACTGATCCTGAAAAGCGTTTCCAACCCCACTTACAAGTAAAACTAGCTAAAATGTGCCTGGCTGCTATTCGCTGAAAAGCTCATTCTGTGTACATTTTTGGCATACGTTTGCGCCTACCGGGTCAGCTGAGCAGCGAATTTCTATTTAACCACCTGCTTTCATGAGAGACCTCAGGGCTGCAAGTTTTGAGCCCAGTACTGAGCCTGAAAAGCATTTCCAACCCCACTTACAAGTAAAACTAGCAAAAATGTGCCTGGCTTCTCTTCACTGAAAATCTCATTCTGAGTACATTTTTAGCATACGTTTGCTCCTGCCGGGTCAGCTGAGCAGCGAATTCCTATTTAACCACCTGCTTTCATGAGAGACCTCAGGGCTGCAAGTTTTGAGCCCAGTACTGAGCCTGAAAAGCATTTCCAACCCCACTTACAAGTAAAACTAGCAAAAATGTGCCTGGCTTCTCTTCACTGAAAAGCTCATTCTGAGTACATTTTTAGCATACGTTTGCTCCTGCCTGGTCAGCTGAGCAGCGAATTTCTATTTAACCACCTGCTATCATGAGAGACCTCAGGGCTGCATGTTTTGAGCCCAGTACTGAGCCTGAAAAGCATTTCCAACCCCACTTACAAGTAAAACTAGCTAAAATGTGCCTGGCTTCTCTCCACTGAAAAGCTCATTCTGAGTACATTTTTAGCATACATTTGCTCCTGCCGGTTCAGCTGAGCAGCGAATTTCTATTTAACCACCTGCCATCATGAGAGACCTCAGGGCTGCATGTTTTGAGCCCAGTACTGATCCTGAAAAGCGTTTCCAACCCCACTTACAAGTAAAACTAGCTAAAATGTGCCTGGCTTCTCTTCACTGAAAAGCTCATTCTGTGTACATTTTTGGCATACGTTTGCTCCTATCGGGTCAGCTGAGCAGCGAATTTCTATTTAACCACCTGCTTTCCTGAGAGACCTCAGGGCTGCATGTTTTGAGCCTAGTACTGAGCCTGAAAAGCATTTCCAACCCCACTTACAAGTAAAACTAGCTAAAATGTGCCTGGCTTCTCTTCACTGAAAAGCTCATTCTGAGTACATTTTTAGCATACTTTTGCTCCTGCCGGGTCAGCTGAGCAGCGAATTTCTATTTAACCACCTGCTATCATGAGAGACCTCAGGGCTGCATGTTTTGAGCCCAGTACTGATCCTGAAAAGCGTTTCCAACCCCACTTTCAAGTCAAACTAGCTAAAATTTGCCTGGCTGCTATTCACTGAAAAGCTCATTCTGTGTACATTTTTGGCATACGTTTGCTCCTACCGGGTCAGCTGAGCACCGAATTTCTATTTAACCACCTGCTTTCATGAGAGACTTCAGGGCTGCATGTTTTGAGCCCAGTACTGAGCCTGAAAAGCATTTCCAACCCCACTTACAAGTAAAACTAGCAAAAATGTGCCTGGCTTCTCTTCACTGAAAAGCTCATTCTGAGTACATTTTAAGCATACGTTTGCTCCTGCCGGGTCAGCTGAGCAGCGAATTTCTATTTAACCACCTGCTATCATGAGAGACCTCAGGGCTGCATGTTTTAAGCCCAGTACTGAGCCTGAAAAGCATTTCCAACCCCACTTACAAGTAAAACTAGCTAAAATGTGCCTGGCTTATCTTCACTGAAAAGCTCATTCTGAGTACATTTTTAGCATACTTTTGCTCCTGCCGGGTCAGCTAAGCAGCGAATTCCTATTTAACCACCTGCTTTCATGAGAGACCTCAGGGCTGCATGTTTTGAGCCCAGTACTAAGCCTGAAAAGCATTTCCAACCCCACTTACAAGTAAAACTAGCTTAAATGTGCCTGGCTTCTCTTCACTGAAAAGCTCATTCTGTGTACATTTTTGGCATACGTTTGCTCCTACCGGGTCAGCTGAGCAGCGAATTTCTATTTAACCACCTGCTTTCATGAGAGACCTCAGGGCTGCATATTTTGAGCCCAGTACTGAGCCTGAAAAGCATTTCCAACCCCACTTACAAGTAAGACTAGCTAAAATGTGCCTGGCTGCTATTCACTGAAATGCTCATTCTGTGTACATTTTTGGCATACGTTTGCTCCTACCGGGTCAGCTGAGCCGCGAATTTCTATTTAACCACCTGCTTTCATGAGAGACCTCAGGGCTGCATGTTTTGAGCCCAGTACTGAGCCTGAAAAGCATTTCAAACCCCACTCATATGTAAAACTAGCTAAAATGTGCCTGGCTTCTCTTCACTGAAAAGCTCATTCTGAGTACATTTTTAGCATACGTTTGCTCCTGCCGGGTCAGCTGAGCAGCGAATTTCTATTTAACCACCTGCTATCATGAGAGACCTCAGGGCTGCATGTTCTGAGCCCAGTACTGATCCTGAAAAGCGTTTCCAACCCCACTTACAAGTAAAACTAGCTAAAATGTGCCTGGCTGCTATTCACTGAAAAGCTCATTCTGTGTACATTTTTGGCATACGTTTGCTCCTGCGGGGTCAGCTGAGCAGCGAATTTCTATTTAACCACCTGCTATCATGAGAGACCTCAGGGCTGCATGTTTTGAGCCCAGTACTGATCCTGAAAAGCGTTTCCAACCCCACTTACAAGTAAAACTAGCTAAAATGTGCCTGGCTGCTATTCGCTGAAAAGCTCATTCTGTGTACATTTTTGGCATACGTTTGCGCCTACCGGGTCAGCTGAGCAGCGAATTTCTATTTAACCACCTGCTTTCATGAGAGACCTCAGGGCTGCAAGTTTTGAGCCCAGTACTGAGCCTGAAAAGCATTTCCAACCCCACTTACAAGTAAAACTAGCAAAAATGTGCCTGGCTTCTCTTCACTGAAAATCTCATTCTAAGTACATTTTTAGCATACGTTTGCTCCTGCCGGGTCAGCTGAGCAGCGAATTTCTATTTAACCACCTGCTATCATGAGAGACCTCAGGGCTGCATGTTTTGAGCCCAGTACTGAGCCTGAAAAGCATTTCCAACCCCACTTACAAGTAAAACTAGCTAAAATGTGCCTGGCTTCTCTTCACTGAAAAGCTCATTCTGAGTACATTTTTAGCATACATTTGCTCCTGCCGGTTCAGCTGAGCAGCGAATTTCTATTTAACCACCTGCCATCATGAGAGACCTCAGGGCTGCATGTTTTGAGCCCAGTACTGATCCTGAAAAGCGTTTCCAACCCCACTTACAAGTAAAACTAGCTAAAATGTGCCTGGCTGCTATTCACTGAAAAGCTCATTCTGTGTACATTTTTGGCATACGTTTGCTCCTATCGGGTCAGCTGAGCAGCGAATTTCTATTTAACCACCTGCTTTCCTGAGAGACCTCAGGGCTGCATGTTTTGAGCCTAGTACTGAGCCTGAAAAGCATTTCTAACCCCACTTACAAGTAAAACTAGCTAAAATGTGCCTGGCTTCTCTTCACTGAAAAGCTCATTCTGAGTACATTTTTAGCATACTTTTGCTCCTGCCGGGTCAGCTGAGCAGCGAATTTCTATTTAACCGCCTGCTATCATGAGAGACCTCAGGGCTGCATGTTTTGAGCCCAGTACTGATCCTGAAAAGCGTTTCCAACCCCACTTTCAAGTCAAACTAGCTAAAATGTGCCTGGCTGCTATTCACGAAAAGCTCATTCTGTGTACATTTTTGGCATACGTTTGCTCCTACCGGGTCAGCGGAGCACCGCATTTCTATTTAACCACCTGCTTTCATGAGAGACTTCAGGGCTGCATGTTTTGAGCCCAGTACTGAGCCTGAAAAGCATTTCCAACCCCACTTACAAGTAAAACTAGCTAAAATGTGCCTGGCTTCTCTTCACTGAAAAGCTCATTCTGAGTACATTTTTAACATACGTTTGCTCCTGCCGGGTCACCTGAGCAGCGAATTTCCATTTACCCACCTGCCATCATGAGAGACCTCAGGGCTGCATGTTTTGAGCCCAGTACTGATCCTGAAAAGCGTTTCCAACCCCACTTACAAGTAAAACTAGCTAAAATGTGCCTGGCTGCTATTCACTGAAAAGCTCATTCTGTGTACATTTTTGGCATACGTTTGCTCCTACCGGGTCAGCTGAGCAGCGAATTTTTATTTAACCACCTGCTTTCATGAGAGACCCCAG
The DNA here is from genome assembly GCF_964263255.1 of Lissotriton vulgaris. Classification (NCBI taxonomy): domain Eukaryota; kingdom Metazoa; phylum Chordata; class Amphibia; order Caudata; family Salamandridae; genus Lissotriton; species Lissotriton vulgaris. The sequence continues at coordinate 122,497 of NW_028241890.1, forward strand.
GGCTGCATGTTTTGAGCCCAGTACTGAGCCTGAAAAGCATTTCCAACCCCACTTACAAGTAAAACTAGCTAAAATGTGCCTGGCTTCCCTTCACTGAAAAGCTCATTCTGAGTACATTTTTAGCATACGTTTGCTCCTGCTGGGTCAGCTGAGCAGGGAATTTCTATTTAACCACCTGCTATCATGAGAGACCTCAGGGCTGCATGTTTTGAGCCCAGTACTGAGCCTGAAAAGCATTTCCAACCCCACTTACAAGAAAACTAGCTAAAATGTGCCTGGCTTCTCTTCACTGAAAAGCTCATTCTGAGTACATTTTTAGCATACGTTTGCTCCTGCCGGGTCAGCTGAGCAGCGAATTTCTATGTAACCACCTGCTATCATGAGAGACTTCAGGGCTGCATGTTTTGAGCCCAGTACTGATCCTGAAAAGCGTTTCCAACCCCACTTACAAGTAAAACTAGCTAAAATGTGCCTGGCTGCTATTCACTGAAAAGCTCATTCTGTGTACATTTTTGGCATACGTTTGCTCCTGCCGGGCCAGCTGAGCAGCGAATTTCTATTTAACCACCTGCTTTCATGAGAGACCTCAGGGCTGCATGTTTTGAGCCCAGTACTGAGCCTAAAAAGCATTTCCAACCAAACTTACAAGTAAAACTAGCTAAAATGTGCCTGGCTTCTCTTCACTGAAAAGCTCATTCTGAGTACATTTTTAGCATACGTTTGCTCGTGCCAGGTCAGCTGAGCAGCAAATTTCTATTTAACCACCTGCTATCATGAGAGACCTCAGGGCTGCATGTTTTGAGCCCAGTACTGATCCTGAAAAGCGTTTCCAACCCCACTTACAAGTAAAACTAGCTAAAATGTGCCTGGCTGCTATTCACTGAAAAGCTCATTCTGTGTACATTTTTGGCATATGTTTGCTCCTACCGGGTCAGCTGAGCAGCGAATTTCTATTTAACCACCTGCTCTCATGAGAGACCTCAGAGCTGCATGATTTGAGCCCAGTACTGATCCTGAAAAGCGTTTCCAACCCAACTTACAAGTAAAACTAGCTAAAATGTGCCTGGCTGCTATTCACTGAAAAGCTCATTCTGTGTACATTTTTGGCATACGCTTGCTCCTACCGGGTCAGCTGAGCAGCGAATTTCTATTTAACCACCTGCTATCATGAGAGACCTCAGGGCTGCATGTTTTGAGCCCAGTACTGATCCTGAAAAGCGTTTCCTACCCCACTTACAAGTAAAACTAGCTAAAATTTGCCTGGCTGCTATTCACTGAAAAGCTCATTCTGTGTACATTTTTGGCATACGTTTGCTCCTATCGGGTCAGCTGAGCAGCGAATTTCTATTTAACCACCTGCTTTCCTGAGAGACCTCAGGGCTGCATGTTTTGAGCCTAGTACTGAGCCTGAAAAGCATTTCTAACCCCACTTACAAGTAAAACTAGCTAAAATGTGCCTGGCTTCTCTTCACTGAAAAGCTCATTCTGAGTACATTTTTAGCATACTTTTGCTCCTGCCGGGTCAGCTGAGCAGCGAATTTCTATTTAACCGCCTGCTATCATGAGAGACCTCAGGGCTGCATGTTTTGAGCCCAGTACTGATCCTGAAAAGCGTTTCCAACCCCACTTTCAAGTCAAACTAGCTAAAATGTGCCTGGCTGCTATTCACGAAAAGCTCATTCTGTGTACATTTTTGGCATACGTTTGCTCCTACCGGGTCAGCGGAGCACCGCATTTCTATTTAACCACCTGCTTTCATGAGAGACTTCAGGGCTGCATGTTTTGAGCCCAGTACTGAGCCTGAAAAGCATTTCCAACCCCACTTACAAGTAAAACTAGCTAAAATGTGCCTGGCTTCTCTTCACTGAAAAGCTCATTCTGAGTACATTTTTAACATACGTTTGCTCCTGCCGGGTCACCTGAGCAGCGAATTTCCATTTACCCACCTGCCATCATGAGAGACCTCAGGGCTGCATGTTTTGAGCCCAGTACTGATCCTGAAAAGCGTTTCCAACCCCACTTACAAGTAAAACTAGCTAAAATGTGCCTGGCTGCTATTCACTGAAAAGCTCATTCTGTGTACATTTTTGGCATACGTTTGCTCCTACCGGGTCAGCTGAGCAGCGAATTTTTATTTAACCACCTGCTTTCATGAGAGACCTCAGGGCTGCATGTTTTGAGCCCAGTACTGAGCCTGAAAAGCATTTCCAACCCCACTTACAAGTAAAACTAGCTAAAATGTGCCTGGCTTCCCTTCACTGAAAAGCTCATTCTGAGTACATTTTTAGCATACGTTTGCTCCTGCTGGGTCAGCTGAGCAGGGAATTTCTATTTAACCACCTGCTATCATGAGAGACCTCAGGGCTGCATGTTTTGAGCCCAGTACTGAGCCTGAAAAGCATTTCCAACCCCACTTACAAGAAAACTAGCTAAAATGTGCCTGGCTTCTCTTCACTGAAAAGCTCATTCTGAGTACATTTTTAGCATACGTTTGCTCCTGCCGGGTCAGCTGAGCAGCGAATTTCTATGTAACCACCTGCTATCATGAGAGACTTCAGGGCTGCATGTTTTGAGCCCAGTACTGATCCTGAAAAGCGTTTCCAACCCCACTTACAAGTAAAACTAGCTAAAATGTGCCTGGCTGCTATTCACTGAAAAGCTCATTCTGTGTACATTTTTGGCATACGTTTGCTCCTGCCGGGCCAGCTGAGCAGCGAATTTCTATTTAACCACCTGCTTTCATGAGAGACCTCAGGGCTGCATGTTTTGAGCCCAGTACTGAGCCTAAAAAGCATTTCCAACCAAACTTACAAGTAAAACTAGCTAAAATGTGCCTGGCTTCTCTTCACTGAAAAGCTCATTCTGAGTACATTTTTAGCATACGTTTGCTCGTGCCAGGTCAGCTGAGCAGCAAATTTCTATTTAACCACCTGCTATCATGAGAGACCTCAGGGCTGCATGTTTTGAGCCCAGTACTGATCCTGAAAAGCGTTTCCAACCCCACTTACAAGTAAAACTAGCTAAAATGTGCCTGGCTGCTATTCACTGAAAAGCTCATTCTGTGTACATTTTTGGCATATGTTTGCTCCTACCGGGTCAGCTGAGCAGCGAATTTCTATTTAACCACCTGCTCTCATGAGAGACCTCAGAGCTGCATGATTTGAGCCCAGTACTGATCCTGAAAAGCGTTTCCAACCCCACTTACAAGTAAAACTAGCTAAAATGTGCCTGGCTGCTATTCACTGAAAAGCTCATTCTGTGTACATTTTTGGCATACGCTTGCTCCTACCGGGTCAGCTGAGCAGCGAATTTCTATTTAACCACCTGCTATCATGAGAGACCTCAGGGCTGCATGTTTTGAGCCCAGTACTGATCCTGAAAAGCGTTTCCTACCCCACTTACAAGTAAAACTAGCTAAAATTTGCCTGGCTGCTATTCACTGAAAAGCTCATTCTGTGTACATTTTTAGCATACTTTTGCTCCTGCCGGGTCAGCTAAGCAGTGAATTCCTATTTAACCACCTGCTTTCATGAGAGACCTCAGGGCTGCATGTTTTGAGCCCAGTACTGAGCCTGAAAAGCATTTCCAACCCCACTTACAAGTAAAACTAGCTTAAATGTGCCTGGCTTCTCTTCACTGAAAAGCTTATTCTGTGTACATTTTTGGCATACGTTTGCTCCTACCGGGTCAGCTGAGCAGCGAATTTCTATTTAACCACCTGCTTTCATGAGAGACCTCAGGGCTGCTTATTTTGAGCCCAGTACTGAGCCTGAAAAGCATTTCCAACCCCACTTACAAGTAAGACTAGCTAAAATGTGCCTGGCTGCTATTCACTGAAATGCTCATTCTGTGTACATTTTTGGCATACGTTTGCTCCTGCCGGGTTAGCTGAGGAGCGAATTTCTGTTTAACCACCTGCTATCATGAGAGACCTCAGGGCTGCATGTTTTGAGCCCAGTACTGATCCTGAAAGGCATTTCCAACCCCACTTACAAGTAAAACTAGCTAAAATGTGCCTGGCTTCACTTCACTGAAAAGCTCATTCTGTGTACATTTTTGGCATACGTTTGCTCCTACCGGGTTAGCTGAGCAGCGAATTTCTATTTAACCACTTGCTTTCATGAGAGACCTCAGGGCTGCATGTTTTGAGCCCAGTACTGAGCCTGAAAAGCATTTCCAACCCCACTTACAAGTAAAACTAGCTAAAATGTGCCTGGCTGCTATTCACTGAAAAGCTCATTCTGTGTACATTTTTGGCATACGTTTGCTCCTACCGGGTCAGCTGAGCAGCGAATTTCTATTTAACCACCTGCTTTCATGAGAGACCTCAGGGCTGCATGTTTTGAGCCCTGTACTGAGCCTGAAAAGCATTTCCAAACCCACTTACAAGTAAAAGTAGCTAAAATGTGCCTGGCTTCTCTTCACTGAAAAGCTCATTCTGAGTACATTTTTAGCATACGTTTGCTCCTGCCGGGTCAGCTGAGCAGCAAATTTCTATTTACCCACCTGCTATCATGAGAGACCTCAGGGCTGCATGTTTTGAGCCCAGTACTGAGCCTGAAAAGCATTTCCAACCCCACTTACAAGTAAAACTAGCTAAAATGTGCCTGGCTTCTCTTCACTGAAAAGCTCACACTGAGTACATTTTTAGCATACGTTTGCTCCTGCCGGGTCAGCTGAGCAGCGAATTTCTATTCAACCACCTGCTATCATGAGAGACCTCAGGGCTGCATGTTTTGAGCCCAGTACTGATCCTGAAAAGCGTTTCCAACCCCACTTACAAGTAAAACTAGCTAAAATGTGCCTGGCTTCTCTTCAATGAAAAGCTCATTCTGAGTACATTTTTAGCATACGTTTGCTCCTGCCGGGTCAGCTGAGCAGCAATTTCTATTTAACCACCTGCTTTCATGAGAGACCTCAGGGATGCATGTTTTGAGCCCAGCACCGAGCCTGAAAAGCGTTTCCAACCCCGCTTACAAGTAAAAGTAGCTAAAATGTGCCAGGCTTCTCTTCACTGAAAAGCTCATTCTGAGTACATTTTTAGCATACGTTTGCTCCTGCCGGGTCAGCTGAGCAGCGAATTTCTATTTAACCACCTGCTTTCATGAGAGACCTCAGGGATGCATGTTTTGAGCCCAGCACAGAGCCTGAAAAGCGTTTCCAACCCCACTTACAAGTAAAACTAGCTAAAATGTGCCTGGCTTCTCTTCACTGAAAAGCTCATTCTGAGTAAATTTTTAGCATACGTTTGCTCCTGCCGGGTCAGCTGAGCAGCGAATTTCTATTTAACCACCTGCTTTCATGAGAGACCTCAGGGATGCATGTTTTGAGCCCAGTATTGATCCTGAAAAGCGTTTCCAACCCCACTTACAAGTAAAACTAGCTAAAATGTGCCTGGCTGCTATTCACTGAAATGCTCATTCTGTGTACATTTTTGGCATACGTTTGCTCCTGCCGGGTCAGCTGAGCAGCGAATTTCTATTTAACCACCTGCTTTCATGAGAGACCTCAGGGATGCATGTTTTGAGCCCAGCACTGAGCCTGAAAAGCGTTTCCAACCCCACTTACAAGTAAAACTAGCTAAAATGTGCCTGGCTTCTCTTCACTGAAAAGCTCATTCTGAGTACATTTTTAGCATACGTTTGCTCCTGCCGGGTCAGCTGAGCAGCGAATTTCTATTTAACCACCTGCTATCATGAGAGACCTCAGGGCTGCATGTTTTGAGCCCAGTACTGATCCTGAAAAGCGTTTCCAACCCCACTTACAAGTAAAACTAGCTAAAATGTGCCTGGCTGCTATTCACTGAAATGCTCATTCTGAGTAAATTTTTAGCATACGTTTGCTCCTGCCGGGTCAGCTGAGCAGCGAATTTCTATTTAACCACCTGCTTTCATGAGAGACCTCAGGGATGCATGTTTTGAGCCCAGTATTGATCCTGAAAAGCGTTTCCAACCCCACTTACAAGTAAAACTAGCTAAAATGTGCCTGGCTGCTATTCACTGAAATGCTCATTCTGTGTACATTTTTGGCATACGTTTGCTCCTGCCGGGTCAGCTGAGCAGCGAATTTCTATTTAACCACCTGCTTTCATGAGAGACCTCAGGGATGCATGTTTTGAGCCCAGCACTGAGCCTGAAAAGCGTTTCCAACCCCACTTACAAGTAAAACTAGCTAAAATGTGCCTGGCTTCTCTTCACTGAAAAGCTCATTCTGAGTACATTTTTAGCATACGTTTGCTCCTGCCGGGTCAGCTGAGCAGCGAATTTCTATTTAACCACCTGCTATCATGAGAGACCTCAGGGCTGCATGTTTTGAGCCCAGTATTGATCCTGAAAAGCGTTTCCAACCCCACTTACAAGTAAAACTAGCTAAAATGTGCCTGGCTGCTATTCACTGAAATGCTCATTCTGTGTACATTTTTGGCATACGTTTGCTCCTGCCGGGTCAGCTGAGCAGCGAATTTCTATTTAACCACCTGCTTTCATGAGAGACCTCAGGGATGCATGTTTTGAGCCCAGCACTGAGCCTGAAAAGCGTTTCCAACCCCACTTACAAGTAAAACTAGCTTAAATGTGCCTGGCTTCTCTTCACTGAAAAGCTCATTCTGTGTACATTTTTGGCATACGTTTGCTCCTACCGGGTCAGCTGAGCAGCGAATTTCTATTTAACCACCTGCTTTCATGAGAGACCTCAGGGCTGCATATTTTGAGCCCAGTACTGAGCCTGAAAAGCATTTCCAACCCCACTTACAAGTAAGACTAGCTAAAATGTGCCTGGCTGCTATTCACTGAAATGCTCATTCTGTGTACATTTTTGGCATACGTTTGCTCCTACCGGGTCAGCTGAGCCGCGAATTTCTATTTAACCACCTGCTTTCATGAGAGACCTCAGGGCTGCATGTTTTGAGCCCAGTACTGAGCCTGAAAAGCATTTCAAACCCCACTCATATGTAAAACTAGCTAAAATGTGCCTGGCTTCTCTTCACTGAAAAGCTCATTCTGAGTACATTTTTAGCATACGTTTGCTCCTGCCGGGTCAGCTGAGCAGCGAATTTCTATTTAACCACCTGCTATCATGAGAGACCTCAGGGCTGCATGTTCTGAGCCCAGTACTGATCCTGAAAAGCGTTTCCAACCCCACTTACAAGTAAAACTAGCTAAAATGTGCCTGGCTGCTATTCACTGAAAAGCTCATTCTGTGTACATTTTTGGCATACGTTTGCTCCTGCGGGGTCAGCTGAGCAGCGAATTTCTATTTAACCACCTGCTATCATGAGAGACCTCAGGGCTGCATGTTTTGAGCCCAGTACTGATCCTGAAAAGCGTTTCCAACCCCACTTACAAGTAAAACTAGCTAAAATGTGCCTGGCTGCTATTCGCTGAAAAGCTCATTCTGTGTACATTTTTGGCATACGTTTGCGCCTACCGGGTCAGCTGAGCAGCGAATTTCTATTTAACCACCTGCTTTCATGAGAGACCTCAGGGCTGCAAGTTTTGAGCCCAGTACTGAGCCTGAAAAGCATTTCCAACCCCACTTACAAGTAAAACTAGCAAAAATGTGCCTGGCTTCTCTTCACTGAAAATCTCATTCTAAGTACATTTTTAGCATACGTTTGCTCCTGCCGGGTCAGCTGAGCAGCGAATTTCTATTTAACCACCTGCTATCATGAGAGACCTCAGGGCTGCATGTTTTGAGCCCAGTACTGAGCCTGAAAAGCATTTCCAACCCCACTTACAAGTAAAACTAGCTAAAATGTGCCTGGCTTCTCTTCACTGAAAAGCTCATTCTGAGTACATTTTTAGCATACATTTGCTCCTGCCGGTTCAGCTGAGCAGCGAATTTCTATTTAACCACCTGCCATCATGAGAGACCTCAGGGCTGCATGTTTTGAGCCCAGTACTGATCCTGAAAAGCGTTTCCAACCCCACTTTCAAGTCAAACTAGCTAAAATGTGCCTGGCTGCTATTCACGAAAAGCTCATTCTGTGTACATTTTTGGCATACGTTTGCTCCTACCGGGTCAGCGGAGCACCGCATTTCTATTTAACCACCTGCTTTCATGAGAGACTTCAGGGCTGCATGTTTTGAGCCCAGTACTGAGCCTGAAAAGCATTTCCAACCCCACTTACAAGTAAAACTAGCTAAAATGTGCCTGGCTTCTCTTCACTGAAAAGCTCATTCTGAGTACATTTTTAACATACGTTTGCTCCTGCCGGGTCACCTGAGCAGCGAATTTCCATTTACCCACCTGCCATCATGAGAGACCTCAGGGCTGCATGTTTTGAGCCCAGTACTGATCCTGAAAAGCGTTTCCAACCCCACTTACAAGTAAAACTAGCTAAAATGTGCCTGGCTGCTATTCACTGAAAAGCTCATTCTGTGTACATTTTTGGCATACGTTTGCTCCTACCGGGTCAGCTGAGCAGCGAATTTTTATTTAACCACCTGCTTTCATGAGAGACCCCAGGGCTGCATGTTTTGAGCCCAGTACTGAGCCTGAAAAGCATTTCCAACCCCACTTACAAGTAAAACTAGCTAAAATGTGCCTGGCTTCCCTTCACTGAAAAGCTCATTCTGAGTACATTTTTAGCATACGTTTGCTCCTGCTGGGTCAGCTGAGCAGGGAATTTCTATTTAACCACCTGCTATCATGAGAGACCTCAGGGCTGCATGTTTTGAGCCCAGTACTGAGCCTGAAAAGCATTTCCAACCCCACTTACAAGAAAACTAGCTAAAATGTGCCTGGCTTCTCTTCACTGAAAAGCTCATTCTGAGTACATTTTTAGCATACGTTTGCTCCTGCCGGGTCAGCTGAGCAGCGAATTTCTATGTAACCACCTGCTATCATGAGAGACTTCAGGGCTGCATGTTTTGAGCCCAGTACTGATCCTGAAAAGCGTTTCCAACCCCACTTACAAGTAAAACTAGCTAAAATGTGCCTGGCTGCTATTCACTGAAAAGCTCATTCTGTGTACATTTTTGGCATACGTTTGCTCCTGCCGGGCCAGCTGAGCAGCGAATTTCTATTTAACCACCTGCTTTCATGAGAGACCTCAGGGCTGCATGTTTTGAGCCCAGTACTGAGCCTAAAAAGCATTTCCAACCAAACTTACAAGTAAAACTAGCTAAAATGTGCCTGGCTTCTCTTCACTGAAAAGCTCATTCTGAGTACATTTTTAGCATACGTTTGCTCGTGCCAGGTCAGCTGAGCAGCAAATTTCTATTTAACCACCTGCTATCATGAGAGACCTCAGGGCTGCATGTTTTGAGCCCAGTACTGATCCTGAAAAGCGTTTCCAACCCCACTTACAAGTAAAACTAGCTAAAATGTGCCTGGCTGCTATTCACTGAAAAGCTCATTCTGTGTACATTTTTGGCATATGTTTGCTCCTACCGGGTCAGCTGAGCAGCGAATTTCTATTTAACCACCTGCTCTCATGAGAGACCTCAGAGCTGCATGATTTGAGCCCAGTACTGATCCTGAAAAGCGTTTCCAACCCCACTTACAAGTAAAACTAGCTAAAATGTGCCTGGCTGCTATTCACTGAAAAGCTCATTCTGTGTACATTTTTGGCATACGCTTGCTCCTACCGGGTCAGCTGAGCAGCGAATTTCTATTTAACCACCTGCTATCATGAGAGACCTCAGGGCTGCATGTTTTGAGCCCAGTACTGATCCTGAAAAGCGTTTCCTACCCCACTTACAAGTAAAACTAGCTAAAATTTGCCTGGCTGCTATTCACTGAAAAGCTCATTCTGTGTACATTTTTGGCATACGTTTGCTCCTATCGGGTCAGCTGAGCAGCGAATTTCTATTTAACCACCTGCTTTCCTGAGAGACCTCAGGGCTGCATGTTTTGAGCCTAGTACTGAGCCTGAAAAGCATTTCTAACCCCACTTACAAGTAAAACTAGCTAAAATGTGCCTGGCTTCTCTTCACTGAAAAGCTCATTCTGAGTACATTTTTAGCATACTTTTGCTCCTGCCGGGTCAGCTGAGCAGCGAATTTCTATTTAACCGCCTGCTATCATGAGAGACCTCAGGGCTGCATGTTTTGAGCCCAGTACTGATCCTGAAAAGCGTTTCCAACCCCACTTTCAAGTCAAACTAGCTAAAATGTGCCTGGCTGCTATTCACGAAAAGCTCATTCTGTGTACATTTTTGGCATACGTTTGCTCCTACCGGGTCAGCGGAGCACCGCATTTCTATTTAACCACCTGCTTTCATGAGAGACTTCAGGGCTGCATGTTTTGAGCCCAGTACTGAGCCTGAAAAGCATTTCCAACCCCACTTACAAGTAAAACTAGCTAAAATGTGCCTGGCTTCTCTTCACTGAAAAGCTCATTCTGAGTACATTTTTAACATACGTTTGCTCCTGCCGGGTCACCTGAGCAGCGAATTTCCATTTACCCACCTGCCATCATGAGAGACCTCAGGGCTGCATGTTTTGAGCCCAGTACTGATCCTGAAAAGCGTTTCCAACCCCACTTACAAGTAAAACTAGCTAAAATGTGCCTGGCTGCTATTCACTGAAAAGCTCATTCTGTGTACATTTTTGGCATACGTTTGCTCCTACCGGGTCAGCTGAGCAGCAAATTTTTATTTAACCACCTGCTTTCATGAGAGACCTCAGGGCTGCATGTTTTGAGCCCAGTACTGAGCCTGAAAAGCATTTCCAACCCCACTTACAAGTAAAACTAGCTAAAATGTGCCTGGCTTCCCTTCACTGAAAAGCTCATTCTGAGTACATTTTTAGCATACGTTTGCTCCTGCTGGGTCAGCTGAGCAGGGAATTTCTATTTAACCACCTGCTATCATGAGAGACCTCAGGGCTGCATGTTTTGAGCCCAGTACTGAGCCTGAAAAGCATTTCCAACCCCACTTACAAGAAAACTAGCTAAAATGTGCCTGGCTTCTCTTCACTGAAAAGCTCATTCTGAGTACATTTTTAGCATACGTTTGCTCCTGCCGGGTCAGCTGAGCAGCGAATTTCTATGTAACCACCTGCTATCATGAGAGACTTCAGGGCTGCATGTTTTGAGCCCAGTACTGATCCTGAAAAGCGTTTCCAACCCCACTTACAAGTAAAACTAGCTAAAATGTGCCTGGCTGCTATTCACTGAAAAGCTCATTCTGTGTACATTTTTGGCATACGTTTGCTCCTGCCGGGCCAGCTGAGCAGCGAATTTCTATTTAACCACCTGCTTTCATGAGAGACCTCAGGGCTGCATGTTTTGAGCCCAGTACTGAGCCTAAAAAGCATTTCCAACCAAACTTACAAGTAAAACTAGCTAAAATGTGCCTGGCTTCTCTTCACTGAAAAGCTCATTCTGAGTACATTTTTAGCATACGTTTGCTCGTGCCAGGTCAGCTGAGCAGCAAATTTCTATTTAACCACCTGCTATCATGAGAGACCTCAGGGCTGCATGTTTTGAGCCCAGTACTGATCCTGAAAAGCGTTTCCAACCCCACTTACAAGTAAAACTAGCTAAAATGTGCCTGGCTGCTATTCACTGAAAAGCTCATTCTGTGTACATTTTTGGCATATGTTTGCTCCTACCGGGTCAGCTGAGCAGCGAATTTCTATTTAACCACCTGCTCTCATGAGAGACCTCAGAGCTGCATGATTTGAGCCCAGTACTGATCCTGAAAAGCGTTTCCAACCCCACTTACAAGTAAAACTAGCTAAAATGTGCCTGGCTGCTATTCACTGAAAAGCTCATTCTGTGTACATTTTTGGCATACGCTTGCTCCTACCGGGTCAGCTGAGCAGCGAATTTCTATTTAACCACCTGCTATCATGAGAGACCTCAGGGCTGCATGTTTTGAGCCCAGTACTGATCCTGAAAAGCGTTTCCTACCCCACTTACAAGTAAAACTAGCTAAAATTTGCCTGGCTGCTATTCACTGAAAAGCTCATTCTGTGTACATTTTTAGCATACTTTTGCTCCTGCCGGGTCAGCTAAGCAGTGAATTCCTATTTAACCACCTGCTTTCATGAGAGACCTCAGGGCTGCATGTTTTGAGCCCAGTACTGAGCCTGAAAAGCATTTCCAACCCCACTTACAAGTAAAACTAGCTTAAATGTGCCTGGCTTCTCTTCACTGAAAAGCTTATTCTGTGTACATTTTTGGCATACGTTTGCTCCTACCGGGTCAGCTGAGCAGCGAATTTCTATTTAACCACCTGCTTTCATGAGAGACCTCAGGGCTGCTTATTTTGAGCCCAGTACTGAGCCTGAAAAGCATTTCCAACCCCACTTACAAGTAAGACTAGCTAAAATGTGCCTGGCTGCTATTCACTGAAATGCTCATTCTGTGTACATTTTTGGCATACGTTTGCTCCTGCCGGGTTAGCTGAGGAGCGAATTTCTGTTTAACCACCTGCTATCATGAGAGACCTCAGGGCTGCATGTTTTGAGCCCAGTACTGATCCTGAAAGGCATTTCCAACCCCACTTACAAGTAAAACTAGCTAAAATGTGCCTGGCTTCACTTCACTGAAAAGCTCATTCTGTGTACATTTTTGGCATACGTTTGCTCCTACCGGGTTAGCTGAGCAGCGAATTTCTATTTAACCACTTGCTTTCATGAGAGACCTCAGGGCTGCATGTTTTGAGCCCAGTACTGAGCCTGAAAAGCATTTCCAACCCCACTTACAAGTAAAACTAGCTAAAATGTGCCTGGCTGCTATTCACTGAAAAGCTCATTCTGTGTACATTTTTGGCATACGTTTGCTCCTACCGGGTCAGCTGAGCAGCGAATTTCTATTTAACCACCTGCTTTCATGAGAGACCTCAGGGCTGCATGTTTTGAGCCCTGTACTGAGCCTGAAAAGCATTTCCAAACCCACTTACAAGTAAAAGTAGCTAAAATGTGCCTGGCTTATCTTCACTGAAAAGCTCATTCTGAGTACATTTTTAGCATACGTTTGCTCCTGCCGGGTCAGCTGAGCAGCAAATTTCTATTTACCCACCTGCTATCATGAGAGACCTCAGGGCTGCATGTTTTGAGCCCAGTACTGAGCCTGAAAAGCATTTCCAACCCCACTTACAAGTAAAACTAGCTAAAATGTGCCTGGCTTCTCTTCACTGAAAAGCTCACACTGAGTACATTTTTAGCATACGTTTGCTCCTGCCGGGTCAGCTGAGCAGCGAATTTCTATTCAACCACCTGCTATCATGAGAGACCTCAGGGCTGCATGTTTTGAGCCCAGTACTGATCCTGAAAAGCGTTTCCAACCCCACTTACAAGTAAAACTAGCTAAAATGTGCCTGGCTTCTCTTCAATGAAAAGCTCATTCTGAGTACATTTTTAGCATACGTTTGCTCCTGCCGGGTCAGCTGAGCAGCAATTTCTATTTAACCACCTGCTTTCATGAGAGACCTCAGGGATGCATGTTTTGAGCCCAGCACCGAGCCTGAAAAGCGTTTCCAACCCCGCTTACAAGTAAAAGTAGCTAAAATGTGCCAGGCTTCTCTTCACTGAAAAGCTCATTCTGAGTACATTTTTAGCATACGTTTGCTCCTGCCGGGTCAGCTGAGCAGCGAATTTCTATTTAACCACCTGCTTTCATGAGAGACCTCAGGGATGCATGTTTTGAGCCCAGCACAGAGCCTGAAAAGCGTTTCCAACCCCACTTACAAGTAAAACTAGCTAAAATGTGCCTGGCTTCTCTTCACTGAAAAGCTCATTCTGAGTAAATTTTTAGCATACGTTTGCTCCTGCCGGGTCAGCTGAGCAGCGAATTTCTATTTAACCACCTGCTTTCATGAGAGACCTCAGGGATGCATGTTTTGAGCCCAGTATTGATCCTGAAAAGCGTTTCCAACCCCACTTACAAGTAAAACTAGCTAAAATGTGCCTGGCTGCTATTCACTGAAATGCTCATTCTGTGTACATTTTTGGCATACGTTTGCTCCTGCCGGGTCAGCTGAGCAGCGAATTTCTATTTAACCACCTGCTTTCATGAGAGACCTCAGGGATGCATGTTTTGAGCCCAGCACTGAGCCTGAAAAGCGTTTCCAACCCCACTTACAAGTAAAACTAGCTAAAATGTGCCTGGCTTCTCTTCACTGAAAAGCTCATTCTGAGTACATTTTTAGCATACGTTTGCTCCTGCCGGGTCAGCTGAGCAGCGAATTTCTATTTAACCACCTGCTATCATGAGAGACCTCAGGGCTGCATGTTTTGAGCCCAGTACTGATCCTGAAAAGCGTTTCCAACCCCACTTACAAGTAAAACTAGCTAAAATGTGCCTGGCTGCTATTCACTGAAATGCTCATTCTGAGTAAATTTTTAGCATACGTTTGCTCCTGCCGGGTCAGCTGAGCAGCGAATTTCTATTTAACCACCTGCTTTCATGAGAGACCTCAGGGATGCATGTTTTGAGCCCAGTATTGATCCTGAAAAGCGTTTCCAACCCCACTTACAAGTAAAACTAGCTAAAATGTGCCTGGCTGCTATTCACTGAAATGCTCATTCTGTGTACATTTTTGGCATACGTTTGCTCCTGCCGGGTCAGCTGAGCAGCGAATTTCTATTTAACCACCTGCTTTCATGAGAGACCTCAGGGATGCATGTTTTGAGCCCAGCACTGAGCCTGAAAAGCGTTTCCAACCCCACTTACAAGTAAAACTAGCTAAAATGTGCCTGGCTTCTCTTCACTGAAAAGCTCATTCTGAGTACATTTTTAGCATACGTTTGCTCCTGCCGGGTCAGCTGAGCAGCGAATTTCTATTTAACCACCTGCTATCATGAGAGACCTCAGGGCTGCATGTTTTGAGCCCAGTATTGATCCTGAAAAGCGTTTCCAACCCCACTTACAAGTAAAACTAGCTAAAATGTGCCTGGCTGCTATTCACTGAAATGCTCATTCTGTGTACATTTTTGGCATACGTTTGCTCCTGCCGGGTCAGCTGAGCAGCGAATTTCTATTTAACCACCTGCTTTCATGAGAGACCTCAGGGATGCATGTTTTGAGCCCAGCACTGAGCCTGAAAAGCGTTTCCAACCCCACTTACAAGTAAAACTAGCTAAAATGTGCCTGGCTTCTCTTCACTGAAAAGCTCATTCTGAGTACATTTTTAGCATACGTTTGCTCCTGCCGGGTCAGCTGAGCAGCGAATTTCTGTTTAACCACCTGCTATCATGAGAGACCTCAGGGCTGCATGTTTTGAGCCCAGTACTGATCCTGAAAGGCATTTCCAACCCCACTTACAAGTAAAACTAGCTAAAATGTGCCTGGCTTCACTTCACTGAAAAGCTCATTCTGTGTACATTTTTGGCATACGTTTGCTCCTACCGGGTCAGCTGAGCAGCGAATTTCTATTTAACCACTTGCTTTCATGAGAGACCTCAGGGCTGCATGTTTTGAGCCCAGTACTGAGCCTGAAAAGCATTTCCAACCCCACTTACAAGTAAAACTAGCTAAAATGTGCCTGGCTGCTATTCACTGAAAAGCTCATTCTGTGTACATTTTTGGCATACGTTTGCTCCTACCGGGTCAGCTGAGCAGCGAATTTCTATTTAACCACCTGCTTTCATGAGAGACCTCAGGGCTGCATGTTTTGAGCCCTGTACTGAGCCTGAAAAGCATTTCCAAACCCACTTACAAGTAAAAGTAGCTAAAATGTGCCTGGCTTCTCTTCACTGAAATGCTCATTCTGTGTACATTTTTGGCATACGTTTGCTCCTGCCGGGTTAGCTGAGGAGCGAATTTCTGTTTAACCACCTGCTATCATGAGAGACCTCAGGGCTGCATGTTTTGAGCCCAGTACTGATCCTGAAAGGCATTTCCAACCCCACTTACAAGTAAAACTAGCTAAAATGTGCCTGGCTTCACTTCACTGAAAAGCTCATTCTGTGTACATTTTTGGCATACGTTTGCTCCTACCGGGTCAGCTGAGCAGCGAATTTCTATTTAACCACTTGCTTTCATGAGAGACCTCAGGGCTGCATGTTTTGAGCCCAGTACTGAGCCTGAAAAGCATTTCCAACCCCACTTACAAGTAAAACTAGCTAAAATGTGCCTGGCTGCTATTCACTGAAAAGCTCATTCTGTGTACATTTTTGGCATACGTTTGCTCCTACCGGGTCAGCTGAGCAGCGAATTTCTATTTAACCACCTGCTTTCATGAGAGACCTCAGGGCTGCATGTTTTGAGCCCTGTACTGAGCCTGAAAAGCATTTCCAAACCCACTTACAAGTAAAAGTAGCTAAAATGTGCCTGGCTTCTCTTCACTGAAAAGCTCATTCTGAGTACATTTTTAGCATACGTTTGCTCCTGCCGGGTCAGCTGAGCAGCAAATTTCTATTTACCCACCTGCTATCATGAGAGACCTCAGGGCTGCATGTTTTGAGCCCAGTACTGAGCCTGAAAAGCATTTCCAACCCCACTTACAAGTAAAACTAGCTAAAATGTGCCTGGCTTCTCTTCACTGAAAAGCTCACACTGAGTACATTTTTAGCATACGTTTGCTCCTGCCGGGTCAGCTGAGCAGCGAATTTCTATTCAACCACCTGCTATCATGAGAGACCTCAGGGCTGCATGTTTTGAGCCCAGTACTGATCCTGAAAAGCGTTTCCAACCCCACTTACAAGTAAAACTAGCTAAAATGTGCCTGGCTTCTCTTCAATGAAAAGCTCATTCTGAGTACATTTTTAGCATACGTTTGCTCCTGCCGGGTCAGCTGAGCAGCAATTTCTATTTAACCACCTGCTTTCATGAGAGACCTCAGGGATGCATGTTTTGAGCCCAGCACCGAGCCTGAAAAGCGTTTCCAACCCCACTTACAAGTAAAAGTAGCTAAAATGTGCCTGGCTTCTCTTCACTGAAAAGCTCATTCTGAGTACATTTTTAGCATACGTTTGCTCCTGCCGGGTCAGCTGAGCAGCGAATTTCTATTTAACCACCTGCTTTCATGAGAGACCTCAGGGATGCATGTTTTGAGCCCAGCACAGAGCCTGAAAAGCGTTTCCAACCCCACTTACAAGTAAAACTAGCTAAAATGTGCCTGGCTTCTCTTCACTGAAAAGCTCATTCTGAGTAAATTTTTAGCATACGTTTGCTCCTGCCGGGTCAGCTGAGCAGCGAATTTCTATTTAACCACCTGCTTTCATGAGAGACCTCAGGGATGCATGTTTTGAGCCCAGTATTGATCCTGAAAAGCGTTTCCAACCCCACTTACAAGTAAAACTAGCTAAAATGTGCCTGGCTGCTATTCACTGAAATGCTCATTCTGTGTACATTTTTGGCATACGTTTGCTCCTGCCGGGTCAGCTGAGCAGCGAATTTCTATTTAACCACCTGCTTTCATGAGAGACCTCAGGGATGCATGTTTTGAGCCCAGCACTGAGCCTGAAAAGCGTTTCCAACCCCACTTACAAGTAAAACTAGCTAAAATGTGCCTGGCTTCTCTTCACTGAAAAGCTCATTCTGAGTACATTTTTAGCATACGTTTGCTCCTGCCGGGTCAGCTGAGCAGCGAATTTCTATTTAACCACCTGCTATCATGAGAGACCTCAGGGCTGCATGTTTTGAGCCCAGTACTGATCCTGAAAAGCGTTTCCAACCCCACTTACAAGTAAAACTAGCTAAAATGTGCCTGGCTGCTATTCACTGAAATGCTCATTCTGAGTAAATTTTTAGCATACGTTTGCTCCTGCCGGGTCAGCTGAGCAGCGAATTTCTATTTAACCACCTGCTTTCATGAGAGACCTCAGGGATGCATGTTTTGAGCCCAGTATTGATCCTGAAAAGCGTTTCCAACCCCACTTACAAGTAAAACTAGCTAAAATGTTCCTGGCTGCTATTCACTGAAATGCTCATTCTGTGTACATTTTTGGCATACGTTTGCTCCTGCCGGGTCAGCTGAGCAGCGAATTTCTATTTAACCACCTGCTTTCATGAGAGACCTCAGGGATGCATGTTTTGAGCCCAGCACTGAGCCTGAAAAGCGTTTCCAACCCCACTTACAAGTAAAACTAGCTAAAATGTGCCTGGCTTCTCTTCACTGAAAAGCTCATTCTGAGTACATTTTTAGCATACGTTTGCTCCTGCCGGGTCAGCTGAGCAGCGAATTTCTATTTAACCACCTGCTATCATGAGAGACCTCAGGGCTGCATGTTTTGAGCCCAGTATTGATCCTGAAAAGCGTTTCCAACCCCACTTACAAGTAAAACTAGCTAAAATGTGCCTGGCTGCTATTCACTGAAATGCTCATTCTGTGTACATTTTTGGCATACGTTTGCTCCTGCCGGGTCAGCTGAGCAGCGAATTTCTATTTAACCACCTGCTTTCATGAGAGACCTCAGGGATGCATGTTTTGAGCCCAGCACTGAGCCTGAAAAGCGTTTCCAACCCCACTTACAAGTAAAACTAGCTAAAATGTGCCTGGCTTCTCTTCACTGAAAAGCTCATTCTGAGTACATTTTTAGCATACGTTTGCTCCTGCCGGGTCAGCTGAGCAGCGAATTTCTATTTAACCACCTGCTATCATGAGAGACCTCAGGGCTGCATGTTTTGAGCCCAGTACTGATCCTGAAAAGCGTTTCCAAACCCACTTACAAGTAAAACTAGCTAAAATGTGCCTGGCTGCTATTCACTAAAAAGCTCATTCTGTGTACATTTTTGGCATGCGTTTGCTCCTACCGGGTCAGCTGAGCAGCGAATTTCTATTTAACCACTTGCTTTCATGAGAGACCTCAGGGATGCATGTTTTGAGCCCAGTACTGAGCCTGAAAAGCGTTTCCAACACCACTTACAAGTAAAACTAGCTAAAATGTGCCTGGCTTCTCTTCACTGAAAAAGCTCATTCTGAGTACATTTTTAGCATACGTTTGCTCCTGCCGGGTCAGCTGAGCAGCGAATTTCTATTTAACCACCTGCTATCATGAGAGACCTCAGGGCTGCATGTTTTGAGCCCAGTATTGATCCTGAAAAGCGTTTCCAACCCCACTTACAAGTAAAACTAGCTAAAATGTGCCTGGCTGCTATTCACTGAAATGCTCATTCTGTGTACATTTTTGGCATACGTTTGCTCCTACCGGGTCAGCTGAGCAGCGAATTTCTATTTAACCACCTGCTTTCATGAGAGACCTCAGGGCTGCATGTTTTGAGCCCAGTACTGAGCCTGAAAAGCATTTCCAACCCCACTTACAAGTAAAACTAGCTAAAATGTGCCTGGCTTCTCTTCACTGAAAAGCTCATTCTGTGTACATTTTTAGCATACGTTTGCTCCTGCCGGGTCAGCTGAGCAGCGAATTTCTATTTAACCACCTGCTATCATGAGAGACCTCAGGGCTGCATGTTTTGAGCCCAGTACTGATCCTGAAAAGCGTTTCCAACCCCACTTACAAGTAAAACAAGCTAAAATGTGCCTGGCTGCTATTCACTAAAAAGCTCATTCTGTGTACATTTTTGGCATACGTTTGCTCCTACCGGGTCAGCTGAGCAGCGAATTTCTATTTAACCACCTGCTTTCATGAGAGACCTCAGAGCTGCATGTTTTGAGCCCAGTACTGAGCCTGAAAAGCATTTCCAACCCCACTTACAAGTAAAACTAGCTAAAATGTGCCTGGCTTCTCTTCACTGAAAAGCTCATTCTGAGTACATTTTTAGCATACGTTTGCTCCTGCTGGGTCAGCTGAGCAGCGAATTTCTATTTAACCACCTGCTTTCATGAGGGACCTCAGGGCTGCATGTTTTGAGCCCAGTACTGAGCCTGAAAAGCATTTCCAACCCCACTTACAAGTAAAACTAGCTAAAATGTGCCTGGCTTCTCTTCACTGAAAAGCTCATTCTGAGTACATTTTTAGCATACGTTTGCTCCTGCCAGGTCAGCTGAGCAGCGAATTTCTATTTAACCACCTGCTTTCATGAGAGACCTCAGGGATGCATGTTTTGAGCCCAGAACTGAGCCTGAAAAGCGTTTCCAACCCCACTTACAAGTAAAACTAGCTAAAATGTGCCTGGCTTCTCTTCACTGAAAAGCTCATTCTGAGTACATTTTTAGCATACGTTTGCTCCTGCCGGGTCAGCTGAGCAGCGAATTTCTATTTAACCACCTGCTATCATGAGAGACCTCAGGGCTGCATGTTTTGAGCCCAGTACTGATCCTGAAAAGCGTTTCCAACCCCACTTACAAGTAAAACTAGCTAAAATGTGCCTGGCTGCTATTCACTAAAAAGCTCATTCTGTGTACATTTTTGGCATGCGTTTGCTCCTACCGGGTCAGCTGAGCAGCGAATTTCTATTTAACCACTTGCTTTCATGAGAGACCTCAGGGCTGCATGTTTTGAGCCCAGTACTGAGCCTGAAAAGCATTTCCAACCCCACTTACAAGTAAAACTAGCTAAAATGTGCCTGGCTTCTCTTCACTGAAAAGCTCATTCTGAGTACATTTTTAGCATACGTTTGCTCCTGCCGGGTCAGCTGAGCAGTGAATTTCTATTTAACCACCTGCTATCATGAGAGACCTCAGGGCTGCATGTTTTGAGCCCAGTACTGATCCTGAAAAGCGTTTCCAACCCCACTTACAAGTAAAACTAGCTAAAATGTGCCTGGCTGCTATTCACTGAAAAGCTCATTCTGTGTACATTTTTGGCATACGTTTGCTCCTACCGGGTCAGCTGAGCAGCGAATTTCTATTTAACCACCTGCTTTCATGAGAGACCTCAGGGCTGCATGTTTTGAGCCCCGTACTGAGCCTGAAAAGCATTTCCAACCCCACTTACAAGTAAAACTAGCTAAAATGTGCCTGGCTTCTCTTCACTGAAAAGCTCATTCTGAGTACATTTTTAGCATACGTTTGCTCCTGCCGGGTCAGCTGAGCAGCGAATTTCTATTTAACCACCTGCTATCATGAGAGACCTCGGGGCTGCATGTTTTGAGCCCAGTACTGAGCCTGAAAAGCATTTCCAACCCCACTTACAAGTAAAACTAGCTAAAATGTGCCTGGCTTCTCTTCACTGAAAAGCTCATTCTGAGTAAATTTTTAGCATACGTTTGCTCCTGCCGGGTCAGCTGAGCAGCGAATTTCTATTTAACCACCTGCTATCATGAGAGACCTCAGGGCTGCATGTTTTGAGCCCAGTACTGATCCTGAAAAGCATTTCCAACCCCTTTTACAAGTAAAACTAGCTAAAATGTGCCTGGCTTCTCTTCACTGAAAAGCTCATTCTGAGTACATTTTTAGCATACGTTTGCTCCTGCCGGGTCAGCTTAGCAGCAAATTTCTATTTAACCACCTGCTTTCATGAGAGACCTCAGGGATGCATGTTTTGAGCCCAGCACTGAGCCTGAAAAGCGTTTCCAACCCCACTTACAAGTAAAACTAGCTAAAATGTGCCTGGCTTCTCTTCACTGAAAAGCTCATTCTGAATACATTTTTAGCATACGTTTGCTCCTGCCGGGTCAGCTGAGCAGTGAATTTCTATTTAACCACCTGCTATCATGAGAGACCTCAGGGCTGCATGTTTTGAGCCCAGTACTGATCCTGAAAAGCATTTCCAACCCCACTTACAAGTAAAACTAGCTAAAATGTGCCTGGCTGCTATTCACTAAAACGCTCATTCTGAGTAAATTTTTAGCATACGTTTGCTCCTGCTGGGTTAGCTGAGCAGCGAATTTCTATTTAACCACCTGCTATCATGAGAGACCTCAGGGCTGCATGTTTTGAGCCCTGTACTGAGCCTGAAAAGCATTTCCAACCCCACTTACAAGTAAAACTAGCTAAAATGTGCCTGGCTTCTCTTCACTGAAAAGCTCATTCTGAGTACATTTTTAGCATACGTTTGCTCCTGCCGGGTCAGCTGAGCAGCGAATTTCTATTTAACCACCTGCTATCATGAGAGACCTCGGGGCTGCATGTTTTGAGCCCAGTACTGAGCCTTAAAAGCATTTCCAACCCCACTTACAAGTAAAACTAGCTAAAATGCGCCTGGCTTCTCTTCACTGAAAAGCTCATTCTGAGTAAATTTTTAGCATACATTTGCTCCTGCCGGGTCAGCTGAGCAGCGAATTTCTATTTAACCACCTGCTATCATGAGAGACCTCAGGGCTGCATGTTTTGAGCCCAGTACTGATCCTGAAAAGCATTTCCAACCCCTTTTACAAGTAAAACTAGCTAAAATGTGCCTGGCTTCTCTTCACTGAAAAGCTCATTCTGAGTACATTTTTAGCATACGTTTGCTCCTGCCGGGTCAGCTTAGCAGCAAATTTCTATTTAACCACCTGCTTTCATGAGAGACCTCAGGGATGCATGTTTTGAGCCCAGCACTGAGCCTGAAAAGCGTTTCCAACCCCACTTACAAGTAAAACTAGCTAAAATGTGCCTGGCTTCTCTTCACTGAAAAGCTCATTCTGAGTACATTTTTAGCATACGTTTGCTCCTGCCGGGTCAGCTGAGCAGTGAATTTCTATTTAACCACCTGCTATCATGAGAGACCTCAGGGCTGCATGTTTTGAGCCCAGTACTGATCCTGAAAAGCATTTCCAACCCCACTTACAAGTAAAACTAGCTAAAATGTGCCTGGCTGCTATTCACTAAAACGCTCATTCTGAGTAAATTTTTAGCATACGTTTGCTCCTGCTGGGTCAGCTGAGCAGCGAATTTCTATTTAACCACCTGCTATCATGAGAGACCTCAGGGCTGCATGTTTTGAGCCCAGTACTGAGCCTGAAAAGCATTTCCAACCCCACTTACAAGAAAACTAGCTAAAATGTGCCTGGCTTCTCTTCACTGAAAAGCTCATTCTGAGTACATTTTTAGCATACGTTTGCTCCTGCCGGGTCAGCTGAGCAGCGAATTTCTATGTAACCACCTGCTATCATGAGAGACTTCAGGGCTGCATGTTTTGAGCCCAGTACTGATCCTGAAAAGCGTTTCCAACCCCACTTACAAGTAAAACTAGCTAAAATGTGCCTGGCTGCTATTCACTGAAAAGCTCATTCTGTGTACATTTTTGGCATACGTTTGCTCCTGCCGGGCCAGCTGAGCAGCGAATTTCTATTTAACCACCTGCTTTCATGAGAGACCTCAGGGCTGCATGTTTTGAGCCCAGTACTGAGCCTAAAAAGCATTTCCAACCAAACTTACAAGTAAAACTAGCTAAAATGTGCCTGGCTTCTCTTCACTGAAAAGCTCATTCTGAGTACATTTTTAGCATACGTTTGCTCGTGCCAGGTCAGCTGAGCAGCAAATTTCTATTTAACCACCTGCTATCATGAGAGACCTCAGGGCTGCATGTTTTGAGCCCAGTACTGATCCTGAAAAGCGTTTCCAACCCCACTTACAAGTAAAACTAGCTAAAATGTGCCTGGCTGCTATTCACTGAAAAGCTCATTCTGTGTACATTTTTGGCATATGTTTGCTCCTACCGGGTCAGCTGAGCAGCGAATTTCTATTTAACCACCTGCTCTCATGAGAGACCTCAGAGCTGCATGATTTGAGCCCAGTACTGATCCTGAAAAGCGTTTCCAACCCCACTTACAAGTAAAACTAGCTAAAATGTGCCTGGCTGCTATTCACTGAAAAGCTCATTCTGTGTACATTTTTGGCATACGCTTGCTCCTACCGGGTCAGCTGAGCAGCGAATTTCTATTTAACCACCTGCTATCATGAGAGACCTCAGGGCTGCATGTTTTGAGCCCAGTACTGATCCTGAAAAGCGTTTCCTACCCCACTTACAAGTAAAACTAGCTAAAATTTGCCTGGCTGCTATTCACTGAAAAGCTCATTCTGTGTACATTTTTGGCATACGTTTGCTCCTATCGGGTCAGCTGAGCAGCGAATTTCTATTTAACCACCTGCTTTCCTGAGAGACCTCAGGGCTGCATGTTTTGAGCCTAGTACTGAGCCTGAAAAGCATTTCTAACCCCACTTACAAGTAAAACTAGCTAAAATGTGCCTGGCTTCTCTTCACTGAAAAGCTCATTCTGAGTACATTTTTAGCATACTTTTGCTCCTGCCGGGTCAGCTGAGCAGCGAATTTCTATTTAACCGCCTGCTATCATGAGAGACCTCAGGGCTGCATGTTTTGAGCCCAGTACTGATCCTGAAAAGCGTTTCCAACCCCACTTTCAAGTCAAACTAGCTAAAATGTGCCTGGCTGCTATTCACGAAAAGCTCATTCTGTGTACATTTTTGGCATACGTTTGCTCCTACCGGGTCAGCGGAGCACCGCATTTCTATTTAACCACCTGCTTTCATGAGAGACTTCAGGGCTGCATGTTTTGAGCCCAGTACTGAGCCTGAAAAGCATTTCCAACCCCACTTACAAGTAAAACTAGCTAAAATGTGCCTGGCTTCTCTTCACTGAAAAGCTCATTCTGAGTACATTTTTAACATACGTTTGCTCCTGCCGGGTCACCTGAGCAGCGAATTTCCATTTACCCACCTGCCATCATGAGAGACCTCAGGGCTGCATGTTTTGAGCCCAGTACTGATCCTGAAAAGCGTTTCCAACCCCACTTACAAGTAAAACTAGCTAAAATGTGCCTGGCTGCTATTCACTGAAAAGCTCATTCTGTGTACATTTTTGGCATACGTTTGCTCCTACCGGGTCAGCTGAGCAGCGAATTTTTATTTAACCACCTGCTTTCATGAGAGACCTCAGGGCTGCATGTTTTGAGCCCAGTACTGAGCCTGAAAAGCATTTCCAACCCCACTTACAAGTAAAACTAGCTAAAATGTGCCTGGCTTCCCTTCACTGAAAAGCTCATTCTGAGTACATTTTTAGCATACGTTTGCTCCTGCTGGGTCAGCTGAGCAGGGAATTTCTATTTAACCACCTGCTATCATGAGAGACCTCAGGGCTGCATGTTTTGAGCCCAGTACTGAGCCTGAAAAGCATTTCCAACCCCACTTACAAGAAAACTAGCTAAAATGTGCCTGGCTTCTCTTCACTGAAAAGCTCATTCTGAGTACATTTTTAGCATACGTTTGCTCCTGCCGGGTCAGCTGAGCAGCGAATTTCTATGTAACCACCTGCTATCATGAGAGACTTCAGGGCTGCATGTTTTGAGCCCAGTACTGATCCTGAAAAGCGTTTCCAACCCCACTTACAAGTAAAACTAGCTAAAATGTGCCTGGCTGCTATTCACTGAAAAGCTCATTCTGTGTACATTTTTGGCATACGTTTGCTCCTGCCGGGCCAGCTGAGCAGCGAATTTCTATTTAACCACCTGCTTTCATGAGAGACCTCAGGGCTGCATGTTTTGAGCCCAGTACTGAGCCTAAAAAGCATTTCCAACCAAACTTACAAGTAAAACTAGCTAAAATGTGCCTGGCTTCTCTTCACTGAAAAGCTCATTCTGAGTACATTTTTAGCATACGTTTGCTCGTGCCAGGTCAGCTGAGCAGCAAATTTCTATTTAACCACCTGCTATCATGAGAGACCTCAGGGCTGCATGTTTTGAGCCCAGTACTGATCCTGAAAAGCGTTTCCAACCCCACTTACAAGTAAAACTAGCTAAAATGTGCCTGGCTGCTATTCACTGAAAAGCTCATTCTGTGTACATTTTTGGCATATGTTTGCTCCTACCGGGTCAGCTGAGCAGCGAATTTCTATTTAACCACCTGCTCTCATGAGAGACCTCAGAGCTGCATGATTTGAGCCCAGTACTGATCCTGAAAAGCGTTTCCAACCCCACTTACAAGTAAAACTAGCTAAAATGTGCCTGGCTGCTATTCACTGAAAAGCTCATTCTGTGTACATTTTTGGCATACGCTTGCTCCTACCGGGTCAGCTGAGCAGCGAATTTCTATTTAACCACCTGCTATCATGAGAGACCTCAGGGCTGCATGTTTTGAGCCCAGTACTGATCCTGAAAAGCGTTTCCTACCCCACTTACAAGTAAAACTAGCTAAAATTTGCCTGGCTGCTATTCACTGAAAAGCTCATTCTGTGTACATTTTTAGCATACTTTTGCTCCTGCCGGGTCAGCTAAGCAGTGAATTCCTATTTAACCACCTGCTTTCATGAGAGACCTCAGGGCTGCATGTTTTGAGCCCAGTACTGAGCCTGAAAAGCATTTCCAACCCCACTTACAAGTAAAACTAGCTTAAATGTGCCTGGCTTCTCTTCACTGAAAAGCTTATTCTGTGTACATTTTTGGCATACGTTTGCTCCTACCGGGTCAGCTGAGCAGCGAATTTCTATTTAACCACCTGCTTTCATGAGAGACCTCAGGGCTGCTTATTTTGAGCCCAGTACTGAGCCTGAAAAGCATTTCCAACCCCACTTACAAGTAAGACTAGCTAAAATGTGCCTGGCTGCTATTCACTGAAATGCTCATTCTGTGTACATTTTTGGCATACGTTTGCTCCTGCCGGGTTAGCTGAGGAGCGAATTTCTGTTTAACCACCTGCTATCATGAGAGACCTCATGTTAGGACCCGTAGCGCTTAGGGGGATTCTAGGCCTTCAAGCTTTGTGCCAAGTGTGTGGTAATGTGCTTTTTTCCTACCAGGGACTACATGTCCCAGAATGCCTTGAGGCGGGATATGGAATCCCTGCCTCCTTTGCACCAATCAGCTGCTGCCTGGGAGGTTCATATGTCTCCTCCCTCTTCTTGGCGGTGCTTGGTTTTCGTTCCTGGATTCCTGCCTGGTGCCGACCCGAGTCTCCTCTGGTTCTGTTCCTGAGTTCCCCGTGATCTGAAGTCGTGTGTCTCACCTTTTCCCCCTCCCGGTGAAGTCTCTCCTCGAGACCGCGTGGGCTCACGCGGTCTCTTTCAAGATCCGCCACGGAGTTTGTTTCAAGTCTCCTGCATGTTCTTTTTCCCGACGTGGAGATTGGAGTTACCCCGCCTCCTCCCTAAACGGCTCACAGGTGTGCCGCATAGACTCACTGCCTGGTGTCGTCAGTTTCTCTTCGGCTCCTCGGTGCCTCCGCACCGCCTCGCTGCAATTTTCAGAAAATAACTCTCTGCCTTTGTTTTGCGGACATTTCTCCGCGTAGTTCGTTTGATGCCCAGAGACCCTCCGCGAAGTTAGCGAGTTGGTTTGTCTCTCGGGGAACATTGTTACAAGCATTTATTGACCGGTGTATTTTTTGCCTACACAGAGAGGATCAACTTGTACCTACCGTTATTTATTACTGGATATACCGAATTAGGAAGTGACTCAAGACTATTATTGAACCCACGGAATTCGTATCCTTTTTTGTTTTGGAGAGACCAACGTATGCACCCATCTTTTGGTTCGTAATTATCTTTTCTTTCCTGGAAACCTTTTTGGGTTCTCTGCACTCCAAGGGCAGGTAGGAGCATTGCAGCACACTTGGTACATACACCTATTGTCTCCTTAGTTTGAATGTCCTTTTTGTTAATTTGCTAAGACCTTGTTGTATGTGTTGTTTTCTCTCTCCTCTGCAGGTTACTGCGTACGCTGTGCATATCCTTCCCAAGTGCCCTATCTTCTATTCAGGAGACCTATGGGTTTTGGTCTCTCTCTTTTCTAGCGACCACTCAAACCTATGTGTGTTTCTAATTCACTGGGTGCGTGGTGTCGTTTATAACAGAGAGAGACACTGTCTACACTTCTGAGGAAGCTGGTCTCTGCCTGGAACCCGTTGGGAGCCCGACAGAAAACCAAGCCCACGTTTTATTTTCCTCCCGAGTGTAGACAGTCATGGATGACGCAGCCATGCTAGGCGAGACAGATGAGGTAACATTAAGAGAGTTAGCGACCACTGTGGTGAATCTGCAAACAGAACTAAAACAGGGGTCAAAGGATTTATTGACATATATCACTGCCTTCAATAGATTAGTGACAGAGACCCACTGGCCGGATGATAAGAGAACGTCTATATTTTATAGAGGGCTGCGAGACGAACTAAAAGACATCTTATCACAAATCGTAGATCCTCCTGAAAACTGTGCTGAATTTATTGACCTGGTGGTCAAATTAGACCACAGACTGGCTGAAAGAAAGGGAGAAAAATCTCGTAGTGACCTCCCTAAATTCTTTCTAACGAAGCAGGTGAAGAGTGATCCCAAAGACACAAGCGAACCCATGCAAATCGGGGGTATTCGTGGCCCATTAACTCCAGAAGAAAAGGAAAAAAGGCGAAAGCTAAATCTTTGCCTATATTGTGGAAAGGCTGGCCATTTTGCCCGTGAATGTCCTGTGAAGCCCAAAACTTCCATGAGTGGGGGGTTACCGAAATACTCTAAGAATACGCCTTCGGAAAACTAGTTGACTTGGGGAGTACTGAGGTCGCTCTTCCAAGTCCCTCTTTGTCTCAGACCTCTAAATATGTGGCTAACACATATTCATCCATTCCCAAACCTTTTACCATTACAGTGGTATTAGTGTTGCCTTCACAGGGAAGACATTCTATGGCTCTTCTTTTGGATTCAGGGGCAACTGGTAACTTCCTGGATATCACTCTAGCTAAATCCTTGGGTATGCAGTTCATAAAAAAGGACGTACCTGAAAACGTCAGAGCAGTAGACGGATCAGCCCTATCATCTGGGATGTTGAAATACCATACCCCTGACATTCTTGTGTTATGCGACAATGGTCATAGTGAGAGCATATCCTTTGACCTAATTGATACCCCCAATTTCGGGGCTATCTTGGGTGTACCCTGGCTTCAGACTCACAATCCCCATATAGATTGGGTAGCCAGAACTGTTACCCTACGCTCAGCCCACTGTCTTACTCATTGTTATAGAGACATCAACCACTGGCATACTCCCGTATATTGTGCCTCTACCACTATTGACGGGGCGACATTGCCTTTTGAATATAGACAATTTGCTGACGTATTTGATGATGTAAAAGCAGTGGCCTTACCGCCACATCGTTCCTACGATTGTAGGATAGATTTAATACCAGGCGCTGATTTACCTGTTAGTCGCATATATGCGCTTACGGAAACAGAGACTAAATACCTGCAAGAATATTTACAAGACATGTTGGCCAAAGGTTTCATCAGTCATTCCACCTCGCCAGTGTCATCCCCCCTTTTTTTTATTCCTAAACGGGAAGGGGGACTCAGAGCTTGCCTAGACTACAGAGTATTGAATAAAGCAACCATAAAAAACAAATATCCTCTTCCCCTCATTTCCACGCTGCTTGATCAGGTTAGAAAGGCCACTATTTTTACCAAACTTGACTTAAGAGGAGCCTATCACCTGATCAGAGTTAAACGAGGGGATGAATGGAAGACTGCCTTCCGAACG
The DNA here is from genome assembly GCF_964263255.1 of Lissotriton vulgaris. NCBI lineage: Eukaryota > Metazoa > Chordata > Amphibia > Caudata > Salamandridae > Lissotriton > Lissotriton vulgaris. The sequence goes on from NW_028241890.1 coordinate 151,686, forward strand.
AAATTCGGGCTCTATGAGTACAACGTCATGCCCTTCGGGCTGTGTAATGCTCCCGCAGCGTTTCAGTTTTTTATAAATGAGATACTGCGGGAGTATCTGGACATTTTTGTCATCGTGTATATCGATGATATACTCATTTATTCCTCTAACGAGTCTGAACATGTGTCCCATGTACAAGCCATATTGGGAAAACTACAAGAACATCACCTCTTTGCAAAACTTGACAAGTGCATCTTCCATACCCACAGCGTAGCCTTTTTAGGATTTGTTATTTCATCCAAGGGGATACATATGGATCCTGCAAAAATTTCTGCCATTATAGAGTGGGCCAGTCCCACTTCCGTAAAGGAGATTCAATCCTTCCTAGGATTTGCCAACTTTTATAGAAGGTTTGTGGACCATTTTTCTGATCTGGTAGCTCCCATCACACGCCTGCTAAAAAAAGGGGTTGAGTTTATCTGGGATGGGGAAGCCGAAAAAGCCTTTCAGGCTCTTAAGGTCAGTTTCACTTCCGATCCCATTATGAAACATGCAGACGAAACGCAACCCTACTTCTTGGAAGTGGATGCTTCGCAATATGCGGTGGGTGGCGTGTTATCACAACGTGACATCATCAAAGGCACCCTCCATCCTATTGCGTATTTTTCGAAAACCTTGACACAATCAGAACAAAATTATACCATCGGGGAAAGGGAACTCCTTGCAATCAAGCGAGCCTTCCAAGAATGGCGTCACTACCTTTTAGGTTCCCCTCATGTGATCACTGTTTATTCGGATCATCAGAACTTACAATACTTTCGAACAGCTAAAGCCCTAACACCGAGACAGCTACGGTGGGTTGCATTTTTTGGGGAATATGATTTTTTGATTCATTTCAGGCCAGGAATAAGACAGGGTAAGGCGGATGCCTTATCCAGACTGGGTAAGGAAAACAAGTGGGTTCAGGAGAAGCCGGTGCCCCTTATGCCTGAGAATAGACTAGTGGCGCTAGGGGAAAGAATTCCTGATTCACGTACCTTCTTGGAGCACTTAGAACAGGCCTATGCCCCTTTAGATCCGCTCACCTGGTTACAAGATTCAAAAAACACCATTGTGGACAATCTGTGGTATCATGACAATAAAATCTTTTTACCTACTACAGACTTACATCATCTTGTTTTACAATGGTGTCACAATATGCCCTTAGCAGGTCATCCGGGGGAACACAAAACTAAGAGTCTCTGTCAACGATGGTTTTGGTGGCCACAACTATCGCATGATGTTAAGCATCATGTCAAGACCTGTCCCACATGTGCCCGCCAAAAGGCCTCACATTCCGTACCTGCGGGATTACTACAGCCCCTTCCTGTTCCCAATTGCCCCTGGACCACCCTTAGCATGGATTTCATAACAGACTTACCCAACACTCATGGATATACCACCATCCTGGTGGTAGTAGATCTATTGTCCAAAATGGCCCATTTTGTACCCCTAAAAAAGATCCCTTCAGCAGTGGAGTTAGCAGAGGTGTTTATCCGAGAAATTGTCCGGTTACATGGATTGCCTTCTGTTATAGTATCAGACAGGGGTCCCCAATTTGTTTCTAGATTCTGGCAAGGGTTATGCAAATCTCTCTACATCGATCATAGGTTGTCCTCAGCCTATCACCCCCAGACAGACGGGCAAACAGAGAGGACAAATCAAACCTTAGAGCAGTATCTCAGGTGTTTGATAACCACCTCCTGTCAGGATTGGGTACAAGCACTACCTCTAGCAGAATTTGCATACAATAATTCTACACACACTGCTTCTAAGATTTCTCCGTTCTTTTTCACCACTGGTTATCACCCCAAAATACTCCCCCTTGAGGTACTCCCCTCTGATACGTTAAACCCTGCGGTTCTCGATCATCACCAAACCCTGCTAAAGATATGGGAAACAGCCAAATCAGAACTAACCCTGGCGAAAGAGCAAATGAAGGCCCAAGAGGACAAACATAGAAGACCTGCTCCTGTTTACTCAGTAGGCGATAGGGTTTGGTTATCATCTAAGAACTTGAGACTCGAAGGGCCTCGTAAATTACAACCACGCTATCTAGGGCCCTTTGAAATACAAAAAGTCATATCCCCGGTGGTTCTCAAATTAGTCCTGCCCCCTGATATGCTGATACATCCTGTGTTTCATACATCTCTTCTGAAACCTTATGTGGCCCCTCTACTCCCAGAACCTCCTCCCCCCCCTGTCATGGTTGAGGGAGACATAGAATACGAGGTGCGAAGAGTTCTAGACTCACGCAGGCACAGGGGTAGACTCCAGTATTTAATTGACTGGGTGGGTTACCCTCCAGAAGACAGGACCTGGGAACCAGCGGATAACATTCATGCCCCTAGACTTATACGTAGATTCCATGCTCTTCATCCCTCCAAACCTCGACCTGTGCGTAGGCCTTTAGGGGGGGGTACTGTTAGGACCCGTAGCGCTTAGGGGGATTCTAGGCCTTCAAGCTTTGTGCCAAGTGTGTGGTAATGTGCTTTTTTCCTACCAGGGACTACATGTCCCAGAATGCCTTGAGGCGGGATATGGAATCCCTGCCTCCTTTGCACCAATCAGCTGCTGCCTGGGAGGTTCATATGTCTCCTCCCTCTTCTTGGCGGTGCTTGGTTTTCGTTCCTGGATTCCTGCCTGGTGCCGACCCGAGTCTCCTCTGGTTCTGTTCCTGAGTTCCCCGTGATCTGAAGTCGTGTGTCTCACCTTTTCCCCCTCCCGGTGAAGTCTCTCCTCGAGACCGCGTGGGCTCACGCGGTCTCTTTCAAGATCCGCCACGGAGTTTGTTTCAAGTCTCCTGCATGTTCTTTTTCCCGACGTGGAGATTGGAGTTACCCCGCCTCCTCCCTAAACGGCTCACAGGTGTGCCGCATAGACTCACTGCCTGGTGTCGTCAGTTTCTCTTCGGCTCCTCGGTGCCTCCGCACCGCCTCGCTGCAATTTTCAGAAAATAACTCTCTGCCTTTGTTTTGCGGACATTTCTCCGCGTAGTTCGTTTGATGCCCAGAGACCCTCCGCGAAGTTAGCGAGTTGGTTTGTCTCTCGGGGAACATTGTTACAAGCATTTATTGACCGGTGTATTTTTTGCCTACACAGAGAGGATCAACTTGTACCTACCGTTATTTATTACTGGATATACCGAATTAGGAAGTGACTCAAGACTATTATTGAACCCACGGAATTCGTATCCTTTTTTGTTTTGGAGAGACCAACGTATGCACCCATCTTTTGGTTCGTAATTACCTTTTCTTTCCTGGAAACCTTTTTGGGTTCTCTGCACTCCAAGGGCAGGTAGGAGCATTGCAGCACACTTGGTACATACACCTATTGTCTCCTTAGTTTGAATGTCCTTTTTGTTAATTTGCTAAGACCTTGTTGTATGTGTTGTTTTCTCTCTCCTCTGCAGGTTACTGCGTACGCTGTGCATATCCTTCCCAAGTGCCCTATCTTCTATTCAGGAGACCTATGGGTTTTGGTCTCTCTCTTTTCTAGCGACCACTCAAACCTATGTGTGTTTCTAATTCACTGGGTGCGTGGTGTCGTTTATAACAGAGAGAGACACTGTCTACACTTCTGAGGAAGCTGGTCTCTGCCTGGAACCCGTTGGGAGCCCGACACCTCAGGGCTGCATGTTTTGAGCCCAGTACTGATCCTGAAAGGCATTTCCAACCCCACTTACAAGTAAAACTAGCTAAAATGTGCCTGGCTTCACTTCACTGAAAAGCTCATTCTGTGTACATTTTTGGCATACGTTTGCTCCTACCGGGTCAGCTGAGCAGCGAATTTCTATTTAACCACTTGCTTTCATGAGAGACCTCAGGGCTGCATGTTTTGAGCCCAGTACTGAGCCTGAAAAGCATTTCCAACCCCACTTACAAGTAAAACTAGCTAAAATGTGCCTGGCTGCTATTCACTGAAAAGCTCATTCTGTGTACATTTTTGGCATACGTTTGCTCCTACCGGGTCAGCTGAGCAGCGAATTTCTATTTAACCACCTGCTTTCATGAGAGACCTCAGGGCTGCATGTTTTGAGCCCTGTACTGAGCCTGAAAAGCATTTCCAAACCCACTTACAAGTAAAAGTAGCTAAAATGTGCCTGGCTTCTCTTCACTGAAAAGCTCATTCTGAGTACATTTTTAGCATACGTTTGCTCCTGCCGGGTCAGCTGAGCAGCAAATTTCTATTTACCCACCTGCTATCATGAGAGACCTCAGGGCTGCATGTTTTGAGCCCAGTACTGAGCCTGAAAAGCATTTCCAACCCCACTTACAAGTAAAACTAGCTAAAATGTGCCTGGCTTCTCTTCACTGAAAAGCTCACACTGAGTACATTTTTAGCATACGTTTGCTCCTGCCGGGTCAGCTGAGCAGCGAATTTCTATTCAACCACCTGCTATCATGAGAGACCTCAGGGCTGCATGTTTTGAGCCCAGTACTGATCCTGAAAAGCGTTTCCAACCCCACTTACAAGTAAAACTAGCTAAAATGTGCCTGGCTTCTCTTCAATGAAAAGCTCATTCTGAGTACATTTTTAGCATACGTTTGCTCCTGCCGGGTCAGCTGAGCAGCAATTTCTATTTAACCACCTGCTTTCATGAGAGACCTCAGGGATGCATGTTTTGAGCCCAGCACCGAGCCTGAAAAGCGTTTCCAACCCCACTTACAAGTAAAAGTAGCTAAAATGTGCCTGGCTTCTCTTCACTGAAAAGCTCATTCTGAGTACATTTTTAGCATACGTTTGCTCCTGCCGGGTCAGCTGAGCAGCGAATTTCTATTTAACCACCTGCTTTCATGAGAGACCTCAGGGATGCATGTTTTGAGCCCAGCACAGAGCCTGAAAAGCGTTTCCAACCCCACTTACAAGTAAAACTAGCTAAAATGTGCCTGGCTTCTCTTCACTGAAAAGCTCATTCTGAGTAAATTTTTAGCATACGTTTGCTCCTGCCGGGTCAGCTGAGCAGCGAATTTCTATTTAACCACCTGCTTTCATGAGAGACCTCAGGGATGCATGTTTTGAGCCCAGTATTGATCCTGAAAAGCGTTTCCAACCCCACTTACAAGTAAAACTAGCTAAAATGTGCCTGGCTGCTATTCACTGAAATGCTCATTCTGTGTACATTTTTGGCATACGTTTGCTCCTGCCGGGTCAGCTGAGCAGCAAATTTCTATTTAACCACCTGCTTTCATGAGAGACCTCAGGGATGCATGTTTTGAGCCCAGCACTGAGCCTGAAAAGCGTTTCCAACCCCACTTACAAGTAAAACTAGCTAAAATGTGCCTGGCTTCTCTTCACTGAAAAGCTCATTCTGAGTACATTTTTAGCATACGTTTGCTCCTGCCGGGTCAGCTGAGCAGCGAATTTCTATTTAACCACCTGCTATCATGAGAGACCTCAGGGCTGCATGTTTTGAGCCCAGTACTGATCCTGAAAAGCGTTTCCAACCCCACTTACAAGTAAAACTAGCTAAAATGTGCCTGGCTGCTATTCACTGAAATGCTCATTCTGAGTAAATTTTTAGCATACGTTTGCTCCTGCCGGGTCAGCTGAGCAGCGAATTTCTATTTAACCACCTGCTTTCATGAGAGACCTCAGGGATGCATGTTTTGAGCCCAGTATTGATCCTGAAAAGCGTTTCCAACCCCACTTACAAGTAAAACTAGCTAAAATGTGCCTGGCTGCTATTCACTGAAATGCTCATTCTGTGTACATTTTTGGCATACGTTTGCTCCTGCCGGGTCAGCTGAGCAGCGAATTTCTATTTAACCACCTGCTTTCATGAGAGACCTCAGGGATGCATGTTTTGAGCCCAGCACTGAGCCTGAAAAGCGTTTCCAACCCCACTTACAAGTAAAACTAGCTAAAATGTGCCTGGCTTCTCTTCACTGAAAAGCTCATTCTGAGTACATTTTTAGCATACGTTTGCTCCTGCCGGGTCAGCTGAGCAGCGAATTTCTATTTAACCACCTGCTATCATGAGAGACCTCAGGGCTGCATGTTTTGAGCCCAGTATTGATCCTGAAAAGCGTTTCCAACCCCACTTACAAGTAAAACTAGCTAAAATGTGCCTGGCTGCTATTCACTGAAATGCTCATTCTGTGTACATTTTTGGCATACGTTTGCTCCTGCCGGGTCAGCTGAGCAGCGAATTTCTATTTAACCACCTGCTTTCATGAGAGACCTCAGGGATGCATGTTTTGAGCCCAGCACTGAGCCTGAAAAGCGTTTCCAACCCCACTTACAAGTAAAACTAGCTAAAATGTGCCTGGCTTCTCTTCACTGAAAAGCTCATTCTGAGTACATTTTTAGCATACGTTTGCTCCTGCCGGGTCAGCTGAGCAGCGAATTTCTGTTTAACCACCTGCTATCATGAGAGACCTCAGGGCTGCATGTTTTGAGCCCAGTACTGATCCTGAAAGGCATTTCCAACCCCACTTACAAGTAAAACTAGCTAAAATGTGCCTGGCTTCACTTCACTGAAAAGCTCATTCTGTGTACATTTTTGGCATACGTTTGCTCCTACCGGGTCAGCTGAGCAGCGAATTTCTATTTAACCACTTGCTTTCATGAGAGACCTCAGGGCTGCATGTTTTGAGCCCAGTACTGAGCCTGAAAAGCATTTCCAACCCCACTTACAAGTAAAACTAGCTAAAATGTGCCTGGCTGCTATTCACTGAAAAGCTCATTCTGTGTACATTTTTGGCATACGTTTGCTCCTACCGGGTCAGCTGAGCAGCGAATTTCTATTTAACCACCTGCTTTCATGAGAGACCTCAGGGCTGCATGTTTTGAGCCCTGTACTGAGCCTGAAAAGCATTTCCAAACCCACTTACAAGTAAAAGTAGCTAAAATGTGCCTGGCTTCTCTTCACTGAAATGCTCATTCTGTGTACATTTTTGGCATACGTTTGCTCCTGCCGGGTTAGCTGAGGAGCGAATTTCTGTTTAACCACCTGCTATCATGAGAGACCTCAGGGCTGCATGTTTTGAGCCCAGTACTGATCCTGAAAGGCATTTCCAACCCCACTTACAAGTAAAACTAGCTAAAATGTGCCTGGCTTCACTTCACTGAAAAGCTCATTCTGTGTACATTTTTGGCATACGTTTGCTCCTACCGGGTCAGCTGAGCAGCGAATTTCTATTTAACCACTTGCTTTCATGAGAGACCTCAGGGCTGCATGTTTTGAGCCCAGTACTGAGCCTGAAAAGCATTTCCAACCCCACTTACAAGTAAAACTAGCTAAAATGTGCCTGGCTGCTATTCACTGAAAAGCTCATTCTGTGTACATTTTTGGCATACGTTTGCTCCTACCGGGTCAGCTGAGCAGCGAATTTCTATTTAACCACCTGCTTTCATGAGAGACCTCAGGGCTGCATGTTTTGAGCCCTGTACTGAGCCTGAAAAGCATTTCCAAACCCACTTACAAGTAAAAGTAGCTAAAATGTGCCTGGCTTCTCTTCACTGAAAAGCTCATTCTGAGTACATTTTTAGCATACGTTTGCTCCTGCCGGGTCAGCTGAGCAGCAAATTTCTATTTACCCACCTGCTATCATGAGAGACCTCAGGGCTGCATGTTTTGAGCCCAGTACTGAGCCTGAAAAGCATTTCCAACCCCACTTACAAGTAAAACTAGCTAAAATGTGCCTGGCTTCTCTTCACTGAAAAGCTCACACTGAGTACATTTTTAGCATACGTTTGCTCCTGCCGGGTCAGCTGAGCAGCGAATTTCTATTCAACCACCTGCTATCATGAGAGACCTCAGGGCTGCATGTTTTGAGCCCAGTACTGATCCTGAAAAGCGTTTCCAACCCCACTTACAAGTAAAACTAGCTAAAATGTGCCTGGCTTCTCTTCAATGAAAAGCTCATTCTGAGTACATTTTTAGCATACGTTTGCTCCTGCCGGGTCAGCTGAGCAGCAATTTCTATTTAACCACCTGCTTTCATGAGAGACCTCAGGGATGCATGTTTTGAGCCCAGCACCGAGCCTGAAAAGCGTTTCCAACCCCACTTACAAGTAAAAGTAGCTAAAATGTGCCTGGCTTCTCTTCACTGAAAAGCTCATTCTGAGTACATTTTTAGCATACGTTTGCTCCTGCCGGGTCAGCTGAGCAGCGAATTTCTATTTAACCACCTGCTTTCATGAGAGACCTCAGGGATGCATGTTTTGAGCCCAGCACAGAGCCTGAAAAGCGTTTCCAACCCCACTTACAAGTAAAACTAGCTAAAATGTGCCTGGCTTCTCTTCACTGAAAAGCTCATTCTGAGTAAATTTTTAGCATACGTTTGCTCCTGCCGGGTCAGCTGAGCAGCGAATTTCTATTTAACCACCTGCTTTCATGAGAGACCTCAGGGATGCATGTTTTGAGCCCAGTATTGATCCTGAAAAGCGTTTCCAACCCCACTTACAAGTAAAACTAGCTAAAATGTGCCTGGCTGCTATTCACTGAAATGCTCATTCTGTGTACATTTTTGGCATACGTTTGCTCCTGCCGGGTCAGCTGAGCAGCGAATTTCTATTTAACCACCTGCTTTCATGAGAGACCTCAGGGATGCATGTTTTGAGCCCAGCACTGAGCCTGAAAAGCGTTTCCAACCCCACTTACAAGTAAAACTAGCTAAAATGTGCCTGGCTTCTCTTCACTGAAAAGCTCATTCTGAGTACATTTTTAGCATACGTTTGCTCCTGCCGGGTCAGCTGAGCAGCGAATTTCTATTTAACCACCTGCTATCATGAGAGACCTCAGGGCTGCATGTTTTGAGCCCAGTACTGATCCTGAAAAGCGTTTCCAACCCCACTTACAAGTAAAACTAGCTAAAATGTGCCTGGCTGCTATTCACTGAAATGCTCATTCTGAGTAAATTTTTAGCATACGTTTGCTCCTGCCGGGTCAGCTGAGCAGCGAATTTCTATTTAACCACCTGCTTTCATGAGAGACCTCAGGGATGCATGTTTTGAGCCCAGTATTGATCCTGAAAAGCGTTTCCAACCCCACTTACAAGTAAAACTAGCTAAAATGTTCCTGGCTGCTATTCACTGAAATGCTCATTCTGTGTACATTTTTGGCATACGTTTGCTCCTGCCGGGTCAGCTGAGCAGCGAATTTCTATTTAACCACCTGCTTTCATGAGAGACCTCAGGGATGCATGTTTTGAGCCCAGCACTGAGCCTGAAAAGCGTTTCCAACCCCACTTACAAGTAAAACTAGCTAAAATGTCCCTGGCTTCTCTTCACTGAAAAGCTCATTCTGAGTACATTTTTAGCATACGTTTGCTCCTGCCGGGTCAGCTGAGCAGCGAATTTCTATTTAACCACCTGCTATCATGAGAGACCTCAGGGCTGCATGTTTTGAGCCCAGTATTGATCCTGAAAAGCGTTTCCAACCCCACTTACAAGTAAAACTAGCTAAAATGTGCCTGGCTGCTATTCACTGAAATGCTCATTCTGTGTACATTTTTGGCATACGTTTGCTCCTGCCGGGTCAGCTGAGCAGCGAATTTCTATTTAACCACCTGCTTTCATGAGAGACCTCAGGGATGCATGTTTTGAGCCCAGCACTGAGCCTGAAAAGCGTTTCCAACCCCACTTACAAGTAAAACTAGCTAAAATGTGCCTGGCTTCTCTTCACTGAAAAGCTCATTCTGAGTACATTTTTAGCATACGTTTGCTCCTGCCGGGTCAGCTGAGCAGCGAATTTCTATTTAACCACCTGCTATCATGAGAGACCTCAGGGCTGCATGTTTTGAGCCCAGTACTGATCCTGAAAAGCGTTTCCAAACCCACTTACAAGTAAAACTAGCTAAAATGTGCCTGGCTGCTATTCACTAAAAAGCTCATTCTGTGTACATTTTTGGCATGCGTTTGCTCCTACCGGGTCAGCTGAGCAGCGAATTTCTATTTAACCACTTGCTTTCATGAGAGACCTCAGGGATGCATGTTTTGAGCCCAGTACTGAGCCTGAAAAGCGTTTCCAACACCACTTACAAGTAAAACTAGCTAAAATGTGCCTGGCTTCTCTTCACTGAAAAAGCTCATTCTGAGTACATTTTTAGCATACGTTTGCTCCTGCCGGGTCAGCTGAGCAGCGAATTTCTATTTAACCACCTGCTATCATGAGAGACCTCAGGGCTGCATGTTTTGAGCCCAGTATTGATCCTGAAAAGCGTTTCCAACCCCACTTACAAGTAAAACTAGCTAAAATGTGCCTGGCTGCTATTCACTGAAATGCTCATTCTGTGTACATTTTTGGCATACGTTTGCTCCTACCGGGTCAGCTGAGCAGCGAATTTCTATTTAACCACCTGCTTTCATGAGAGACCTCAGGGCTGCATGTTTTGAGCCCAGTACTGAGCCTGAAAAGCATTTCCAACCCCACTTACAAGTAAAACTAGCTAAAATGTGCCTGGCTTCTCTTCACTGAAAAGCTCATTCTGTGTACATTTTTAGCATACGTTTGCTCCTGCCGGGTCAGCTGAGCAGCGAATTTCTATTTAACCACCTGCTATCATGAGAGACCTCAGGGCTGCATGTTTTGAGCCCAGTACTGATCCTGAAAAGCGTTTCCAAACCCACTTACAAGTAAAACTAGCTAAAATGTGCCTGGCTGCTATTCACTAAAAAGCTCATTCTGTGTACATTTTTGGCATGCGTTTGCTCCTACCGGGTCAGCTGAGCAGCGAATTTCTATTTAACCACTTGCTTTCATGAGAGACCTCAGGGATGCATGTTTTGAGCCCAGTACTGAGCCTGAAAAGCGTTTCCAACACCACTTACAAGTAAAACTAGCTAAAATGTGCCTGGCTTCTCTTCACTGAAAAAGCTCATTCTGAGTACATTTTTAGCATACGTTTGCTCCTGCCGGGTCAGCTGAGCAGCGAATTTCTATTTAACCACCTGCTATCATGAGAGACCTCAGGGCTGCATGTTTTGAGCCCAGTATTGATCCTGAAAAGCGTTTCCAACCCCACTTACAAGTAAAACTAGCTAAAATGTGCCTGGCTGCTATTCACTGAAATGCTCATTCTGTGTACATTTTTGGCATACGTTTGCTCCTACCGGGTCAGCTGAGCAGCGAATTTCTATTTAACCACCTGCTTTCATGAGAGACCTCAGGGCTGCATGTTTTGAGCCCAGTACTGAGCCTGAAAAGCATTTCCAACCCCACTTACAAGTAAAACTAGCTAAAATGTGCCTGGCTTCTCTTCACTGAAAAGCTCATTCTGTGTACATTTTTAGCATACGTTTGCTCCTGCCGGGTCAGCTGAGCAGCGAATTTCTATTTAACCACCTGCTATCATGAGAGACCTCAGGGCTGCATGTTTTGAGCCCAGTACTGATCCTGAAAAGCGTTTCCAACCCCACTTACAAGTAAAACAAGCTAAAATGTGCCTGGCTGCTATTCACTGAAAAGCTCATTCTGTGTACATTTTTGGCATACGTTTGCTCCTACCGGGTCAGCTGAGCAGCGAATTTCTATTTAACCACCTGCTTTCATGAGAGACCTCAGAGCTGCATGTTTTGAGCCCAGTACTGAGCCTGAAAAGCATTTCCAACCCCACTTACAAGTAAAACTAGCTAAAATGTGCCTGGCTTCTCTTCACTGAAAAGCTCATTCTGAGTACATTTTTAGCATACGTTTGCTCCTGCTGGGTCAGCTGAGCAGCGAATTTCTATTTAACCACCTGCTTTCATGAGGGACCTCAGGGCTGCATGTTTTGAGCCCAGTACTGAGCCTGAAAAGCATTTCCAACCCCACTTACAAGTAAAACTAGCTAAAATGTGCCTGGCTTCTCTTCACTGAAAAGCTCATTCTGAGTACATTTTTAGCATACGTTTGCTCCTGCCGGGTCAGCTGAGCAGCGAATTTCTATTTAACCACCTGCTTTCATGAGAGACCTCAGGGATGCATGTTTTGAGCCCAGAACTGAGCCTGAAAAGCATTTCCAACCCCACTTACAAGTAAAACTAGCTAAAATGTGCCTGGCTTCTCTTCACTGAAAAGCTCATTCTGAGTACATTTTTAGCATACGTTTGCTCCTGCCGGGTCAGCTGAGCAGCGAATTTCTATTTAACCACCTGCTATCATGAGAGACCTCAGGGCTGCATGTTTTGAGCCCAGTACTGATCCTGAAAAGCGTTTCCAACCCCACTTACAAGTAAAACTAGCTAAAATGTGCCTGGCTGCTATTCACTAAAAAGCTCATTCTGTGTACATTTTTGGCATGCGTTTGCTCCTACCGGGTCAGCTGAGCAGCGAATTTCTATTTAACCACTTGCTTTCATGAGAGACCTCAGGGCTGCATGTTTTGAGCCCAGTACTGAGCCTGAAAAGCATTTCCAACCCCACTTACAAGTAAAACTAGCTAAAATGTGCCTGGCTTCTCTTCACTGAAAAGCTCATTCTGAGTACATTTTTAGCATACGTTTGCTCCTGCCGGGTCAGCTGAGCAGTGAATTTCTATTTAACCACCTGCTATCATGAGAGACCTCAGGGCTGCATGTTTTGAGCCCAGTACTGATCCTGAAAAGCGTTTCCAACCCCACTTACAAGTAAAACTAGCTAAAATGTGCCTGGCTGCTATTCACTGAAAAGCTCATTCTGTGTACATTTTTGGCATACGTTTGCTCCTACCGGGTCAGCTGAGCAGCGAATTTCTATTTAACCACCTGCTTTCATGAGAGACCTCAGGGCTGCATGTTTTGAGCCCCGTACTGAGCCTGAAAAGCATTTCCAACCCCACTTACAAGTAAAACTAGCTAAAATGTGCCTGGCTTCTCTTCACTGAAAAGCTCATTCTGAGTACATTTTTAGCATACGTTTGCTCCTGCCGGGTCAGCTGAGCAGCGAATTTCTATTTAACCACCTGCTATCATGAGAGACCTCGGGGCTGCATGTTTTGAGCCCAGTACTGAGCCTGAAAAGCATTTCCAACCCCACTTACAAGTAAAACTAGCTAAAATGTGCCTGGCTTCTCTTCACTGAAAAGCTCATTCTGAGTAAATTTTTAGCATACGTTTGCTCCTGCCGGGTCAGCTGAGCAGCGAATTTCTATTTAACCACCTGCTATCATGAGAGACCTCAGGGCTGCATGTTTTGAGCCCAGTACTGATCCTGAAAAGCATTTCCAACCCCTTTTACAAGTAAAACTAGCTAAAATGTGCCTGGCTTCTCTTCACTGAAAAGCTCATTCTGAGTACATTTTTAGCATACGTTTGCTCCTGCCGGGTCAGCTTAGCAGCAAATTTCTATTTAACCACCTGCTTTCATGAGAGACCTCAGGGATGCATGTTTTGAGCCCAGCACTGAGCCTGAAAAGCGTTTCCAACCCCACTTACAAGTAAAACTAGCTAAAATGTGCCTGGCTTCTCTTCACTGAAAAGCTCATTCTGAATACATTTTTAGCATACGTTTGCTCCTGCTGGGTTAGCTGAGCAGCGAATTTCTATTTAACCACCTGCTATCATGAGAGACCTCAGGGCTGCATGTTTTGAGCCCTGTACTGAGCCTGAAAAGCATTTCCAACCCCACTTACAAGTAAAACTAGCTAAAATGTGCCTGGCTTCTCTTCACTGAAAAGCTCATTCTGAGTACATTTTTAGCATACGTTTGCTCCTGCCGGGTCAGCTGAGCAGCGAATTTCTATTTAACCACCTGCTATCATGAGAGACCTCGGGGCTGCATGTTTTGAGCCCAGTACTGAGCCTTAAAAGCATTTCCAACCCCACTTACAAGTAAAACTAGCTAAAATGCGCCTGGCTTCTCTTCACTGAAAAGCTCATTCTGAGTAAATTTTTAGCATACATTTGCTCCTGCCGGGTCAGCTGAGCAGCGAATTTCTATTTAACCACCTGCTATCATGAGAGACCTCAGGGCTGCATGTTTTGAGCCCAGTACTGATCCTGAAAAGCATTTCCAACCCCTTTTACAAGTAAAACTAGCTAAAATGTGCCTGGCTTCTCTTCACTGAAAAGCTCATTCTGAGTACATTTTTAGCATACGTTTGCTCCTGCCGGGTCAGCTTAGCAGCAAATTTCTATTTAACCACCTGCTTTCATGAGAGACCTCAGGGATGCATGTTTTGAGCCCAGCACTGAGCCTGAAAAGCGTTTCCAACCCCACTTACAAGTAAAACTAGCTAAAATGTGCCTGGCTTCTCTTCACTGAAAAGCTCATTCTGAGTACATTTTTAGCATACGTTTGCTCCTGCCGGGTCAGCTGAGCAGTGAATTTCTATTTAACCACCTGCTATCATGAGAGACCTCAGGGCTGCATGTTTTGAGCCCAGTACTGATCCTGAAAAGCATTTCCAACCCCACTTACAAGTAAAACTAGCTAAAATGTGCCTGGCTGCTATTCACTAAAACGCTCATTCTGAGTAAATTTTTAGCATACGTTTGCTCCTGCTGGGTCAGCTGAGCAGCGAATTTCTATTTAACCACCTGCTATCATGAGAGACCTCAGGGCTGCATGTTTTGAGCCCAGTACTGATCCTGAAAAGCGTTTCCAACCCCACTTACAAGTAAAACTAGCTAAAATGTGCCTGGCTGCTATTCACTGAAAAGCTCATTCTGTGTACATTTTTGGCATACGTTTGCTCCTATCGGGTCAGCTGAGCAGCGAATTTCTATTTAACCACCTGCTTTCCTGAGAGACCTCAGGGCTGCATGTTTTGAGCCTAGTACTGAGCCTGAAAAGCATTTCCAACCCCACTTACAAGTAAAACTAGCTAAAATGTGCCTGGCTTCTCTTCACTGAAAAGCTCATTCTGAGTACATTTTTAGCATACGTTTGCTCCTGCCGGGTCAGCTGAGCAGCGAATTTCTATTTAACCACCTGATATCATGAGAGACCTCAGGGCTGCAGGTTTTGAGCCCAGTACTGATCCTGAAAAGCGTTTCCAACCCCACTTACAAGTAAAACTAGCTAAAATGTGCCTGGCTGCTATTCACTGAAAAGCTCATTCTGTGTAAATTTTTGGCATACGTTTGCTCCTGCCGGGTCAGCTGAGCAGCGAATTTCTATTTAACCACCTGCTATCATGAGAGACCTCAGGGCTGCATGTTTTGAGCCCAGTACTGATCCTGAAAAGCGTTTCCAACCCCACTTACAAGTAAAACTAGCTAAAATGTGCCTGGCTGCTATTCACTGAAAAGCTCATTCTGTGTACTTTTTTGGCATACGTTTGCTCCTACCGGATCAGCTGAGCAGCGAATTTCTATTTAACCACCTGCTTTCATGAGAGACCTCAGGGCTGCATGTTTTGAGCCCAGTACTGAGCCTGAAAAGCATTTCCAACCCCACTTACAAGTAAAACTAGCTAAAATGTGCCTGGCTTCTCTTCACTGAAAAGCTCATTCTGAGTACATTTTTAGCATACGTTTGCTCCTGCCGGGTCAGCTGAGCAGCGAATTTCTATTTAACCACCTGCTTTCATGAGAGACCTCAGGGATGCATGTTTTGAGCCCAGCACAGAGCCTGAAAAGTGTTTCCAACCCCACTTACAAGTAAAACCAGCTAAAATGTGCCTGGCTTCTCTTCACTGAAAAGCTCATTCTGAGTACATTTTTAGCATACGTTTGCTCCTGCCGGGTCAGCTGAGCAGCGAATTTCTATTTAACCACCTGCTATCATAAAAGACCTCAGGGCTGCATGTTTTGAGCCCAGTATTGATCCTGAAAAGCGTTTCCAACCCCACTTACAAGTAAAACTAGCTAAAATGTGCCTGGCTGCTATTCACTGAAAAGCTCATTCTGTGTACATTTTTGGCATACGTTTGCTCCTACCGGGTCAGCTGAGCAGCGAATTTCTATTTAACCACCTGCTTTCATGAGAGACCTCAGGGCTGCATGTTTTGAGCCCAGTACTGAGCCTGAAAGGCATTTCCAACCCCACTTACAAGTAAAACTAGCTAAAATGTGCCTGTCTTCTCTTCACTGAAAAGCTCATTCTGAGTACATTTTTAGCATACGTTTGCTCCTGCCAGGTCAGCTGAGCAGCGAATTTCTATTTAACCACCTGCTATCATGAGAGACCTCAGGGCTGCATGTTTTGAGCCCAGTACTGATCCTAAAAAGCGTTTCCAACCCCACTTACAAGTAAAACTAGCTAAAATGTGCCTGGCTGCTATTCACTGAAAAGCTCATTCTGTGTACATTTTTGGCATACGTTTGCTCCTACCGGGTCAGCTGAGCAGCGAATTTCTATTTAACCACCTGCTTTCATGAGAGACCTCAGAGCTGCATGTTTTGAGCCCAGTACTGATCCTGAAAAGCATTTCCAACCCCACTTACAAGTAAAACTAGCTAAAATGTGCCTGGCTTCTCTTCACTGAAAAGCTCATTCTGAGTACATTTTTAGCATACGTTTGCTCCTGTCGGGTCAGCTGAGCAGCGAATTTCTATTTAACCACCTGCTTTCATGAGAGTGCTCAGGGCTGCATGTTTTGAGCCCAGTACTGAGCCTGAAAAGCATTTCCAACCCCACTTACAAGTAAAACTAGCTAAAATGTGCCTGGCTTCTCTTCACTGAAAAGCTCATTCTGAGTACATTTTTAGCATACGTTTGCTCCTGCCGGGTCAGCTGAGCAGCGAATTTCTATTTAACCACCTGCTTTCATGAGAGACCTCAGGGATGCATGTTTTGAGCCCAGTACTGAGCCTGAAAAGCATTTCCAACCCCACTTACAAGTAAAACTAGCTAAAATGTGCCTGGCTTCTCTTCACTGAAAAGCTAATTCTGAGTACATTTTTAGCATACGTTTGCTCCTGCCGGGTCAGCTGAGCAGCGAATTTCTATTTAACCACCTGCTATCATGAGAGACCTCAGGGCTGCATGTTTTGAGCCCAGTACTGATCCTGAAAAGCATTTCCAACCCCTTTTACAAGTAAAACTAGCTAAAATGTGCCTGGCTTCTCTTCACTGAAAAGCTCATTCTGAGTACATTTTTAGCATACGTTTGCTCCTGCCGGGTCAGCTTAGCAGCAAATTTCTATTTAACCACCTGCTTTCATGAGAGACCTCAGGGATGCATGTTTTGAGCCCAGCACTGAGCCTGAAAAGCGTTTCCAACCCCACTTACAAGTAAAACTAGCTAAAATGTGCCTGGCTTCTCTTCACTGAAAAGCTCATTCTGAGTACATTTTTAGCATACGTTTGCTCCTGCCGGGTCAGCTGAGCAGTGAATTTCTATTTAACCACCTGCTATCATGAGAGACCTCAGGGCTGCATGTTTTGAGCCCAGTACTGATCCTGAAAAGCATTTCCAACCCCACTTACAAGTAAAACTAGCTAAAATGTGCCTGGCTGCTATTCACTAAAACGCTCATTCTGAGTAAATTTTTAGCATACGTTTGCTCCTGCTGGGTCAGCTGAGCAGCGAATTTCTATTTAACCACCTGCTATCATGAGAGACCTCAGGGCTGCATGTTTTAAGCCCAGTACTGATCCTGAAAAGCGTTTCCAACCCCACTTACAAGTAAAACTAGCTAAAATGTGCCTGGCTGCTATTCACTGAAAAGCTCATTCTGTGTACATTTTTGAAATATGTTTGCTCCTACCGGGTCAGCTGAGCAGCAAATTTCTATTTAACCACCTGCTTTCATGAGAGACCTCAGGGCTGCATGTTTTGAGCCCAGTACTGAGCCTGAAAAGCATTTCCAACCCCACTTACAAGTAAAACCAGCTAAAATGTGCCTGGCTTCTCTTCACTGAAAAGCTCATTCTGAGTACATTTTTAGCATACGTTTGCTCCTGCCGGGTCAGCTGAGCAGCGAATTTCTATTTAACCACCTGATATCATGAGAGACCTCAGGGCTGCATGTTTTGAGCCCAGTACTGATCCTGAAAAGCGTTTCCAACCCCACTTACAAGTAAAACTAGCTAAAATGTGCCTGGCTGCTATTCACTGAAAAGCTCATTCTGTGTAAATTTTTGGCATACGTTTGCTCCTGCCGGGTCAGCTGAGCAGCGAATTTCTATTTAACCACCTGCTATCATGAGAGACCTCAGGGCTGCATGTTTTGAGCCCAGTACTGATCCTGAAAAGCGTTTCCAACCCCACTTACAAGTAAAACTAGCTAAAATGTGCCTGGCTGCTATTCACTGAAAAGCTCATTCTGTGTACTTTTTTGGCATACGTTTGCTCCTACCGGATCAGCTGAGCAGCGAATTTCTATTTAACCACCTGCTTTCATGAGAGACCTCAGGGCTGCATGTTTTGAGCCCAGTACTGAGCCTGAAAAGCATTTCCAACCCCACTTACAAGTAAAACTAGCTAAAATGTGCCTGGCTGCTATTCACTAAAACGCTCATTCTGAGTAAATTTTTAGCATACGTTTGCTCCTGCTGGGTTAGCTGAGCAGCGAATTTCTATTTAACCACCTGCTATCATGAGAGACCTCAGGGCTGCATGTTTTGAGCCCAGTACTGAGCCTGAAAAGCATTTCCAACCCCACTTACAAGTAAAACTAGCTAAAATGTGCCTGGCTTCTCTTCACTGAAAAGCTCATTCTGAGTACATTTTTAGCATACGTTTGCTCCTGCCGGGTCAGCTGAGCAGGGAATTTCTATTTAACCACCTGCTATCATGAGAGACCTCGGGGCTGCATGTTTTGAGCCCAGTACTGAGCCTTAAAAGCA
Source organism: Lissotriton vulgaris (assembly GCF_964263255.1). Classification (NCBI taxonomy): domain Eukaryota; kingdom Metazoa; phylum Chordata; class Amphibia; order Caudata; family Salamandridae; genus Lissotriton; species Lissotriton vulgaris. The sequence continues at coordinate 170,344 of NW_028241890.1, forward strand.
TTTCCAACCCCACTTACAAGTAAAACTAGCTAAAATGTGCCTGGCTTCTCTTCACTGAAAAGCTCATTCTGAGTAAATTTTTAGCATACATTTGCTCCTGCCGGGTCAGCTGAGCAGCGAATTTCTATTTAACCACCTGCTATCATGAGAGACCTCAGGGCTGCATGTTTTGAGCCCAGTACTGATCCTGAAAAGCATTTCCAACCCCTTTTACAAGTAAAACTAGCTAAAATGTGCCTGGCTTCTCTTCACTGAAAAGCTCATTCTGAGTACATTTTTAGCATACGTTTGCTCCTGCCGGGTCAGCTTAGCAGCAAATTTCTATTTAACCACCTGCTTTCATGAGAGACCTCAGGGATGCATGTTTTGAGCCCAGCACTGAGCCTGAAAAGCGTTTCCAACCCCACTTACAAGTAAAACTAGCTAAAATGTGCCTGGCTTCTCTTCACTGAAAAGCTCATTCTGAGTACATTTTTAGCATACGTTTGCTCCTGCCGGGTCAGCTGAGCAGTGAATTTCTATTTAACCACCTGCTATCATGAGAGACCTCAGGGCTGCATGTTTTGAGCCCAGTACTGATCCTGAAAAGCATTTCCAACCCCACTTACAAGTAAAACTAGCTAAAATGTGCCTGGCTGCTATTCACTAAAACGCTCATTCTGAGTAAATTTTTAGCATACGTTTGCTCCTGCTGGGTCAGCTGAGCAGCGAATTTCTATTTAACCACCTGCTATCATGAGAGACCTCAGGGCTGCATGTTTTGAGCCCAGTACTGATCCTGAAAAGCGTTTCCAACCCCACTTACAAGTAAAACTAGCTAAAATGTGCCTGGCTGCTATTCACTGAAAAGCTCATTCTGTGTACATTTTTGGCATACGTTTGCTCCTATCGGGTCAGCTGAGCAGCGAATTTCTATTTAACCACCTGCTTTCCTGAGAGACCTCAGGGCTGCATGTTTTGAGCCTAGTACTGAGCCTGAAAAGCATTTCCAACCCCACTTACAAGTAAAACTAGCTAAAATGTGCCTGGCTTCTCTTCACTGAAAAGCTCATTCTGAGTACATTTTTAGCATACGTTTGCTCCTGCCGGGTCAGCTGAGCAGCGAATTTCTATTTAACCACCTGATATCATGAGAGACCTCAGGGCTGCAGGTTTTGAGCCCAGTACTGATCCTGAAAAGCGTTTCCAACCCCACTTACAAGTAAAACTAGCTAAAATGTGCCTGGCTGCTATTCACTGAAAAGCTCATTCTGTGTAAATTTTTGGCATACGTTTGCTCCTGCCGGGTCAGCTGAGCAGCGAATTTCTATTTAACCACCTGCTATCATGAGAGACCTCAGGGCTGCATGTTTTGAGCCCAGTACTGATCCTGAAAAGCGTTTCCAACCCCACTTACAAGTAAAACTAGCTAAAATGTGCCTGGCTGCTATTCACTGAAAAGCTCATTCTGTGTACTTTTTTGGCATACGTTTGCTCCTACCGGATCAGCTGAGCAGCGAATTTCTATTTAACCACCTGCTTTCATGAGAGACCTCAGGGCTGCATGTTTTGAGCCCAGTACTGAGCCTGAAAAGCATTTCCAACCCCACTTACAAGTAAAACTAGCTAAAATGTGCCTGGCTTCTCTTCACTGAAAAGCTCATTCTGAGTACATTTTTAGCATACGTTTGCTCCTGCCGGGTCAGCTGAGCAGCGAATTTCTATTTAACCACCTGCTTTCATGAGAGACCTCAGGGATGCATGTTTTGAGCCCAGCACAGAGCCTGAAAAGTGTTTCCAACCCCACTTACAAGTAAAACCAGCTAAAATGTGCCTGGCTTCTCTTCACTGAAAAGCTCATTCTGAGTACATTTTTAGCATACGTTTGCTCCTGCCGGGTCAGCTGAGCAGCGAATTTCTATTTAACCACCTGCTATCATAAAAGACCTCAGGGCTGCATGTTTTGAGCCCAGTATTGATCCTGAAAAGCGTTTCCAACCCCACTTACAAGTAAAACTAGCTAAAATGTGCCTGGCTGCTATTCACTGAAAAGCTCATTCTGTGTACATTTTTGGCATACGTTTGCTCCTACCGGGTCAGCTGAGCAGCGAATTTCTATTTAACCACCTGCTTTCATGAGAGACCTCAGGGCTGCATGTTTTGAGCCCAGTACTGAGCCTGAAAGGCATTTCCAACCCCACTTACAAGTAAAACTAGCTAAAATGTGCCTGTCTTCTCTTCACTGAAAAGCTCATTCTGAGTACATTTTTAGCATACGTTTGCTCCTGCCAGGTCAGCTGAGCAGCGAATTTCTATTTAACCACCTGCTATCATGAGAGACCTCAGGGCTGCATGTTTTGAGCCCAGTACTGATCCTAAAAAGCGTTTCCAACCCCACTTACAATTAAAACTAGCTAAAATGTGCCTGGCTGCTATTCACTGAAAAGCTCATTCTGTGTACATTTTTGGCATACGTTTGCTCCTACCGGGTCAGCTGAGCAGCGAATTTCTATTTAACCACCTGCTTTCATGAGAGACCTCAGAGCTGCATGTTTTGAGCCCAGTACTGATCCTGAAAAGCATTTCCAACCCCACTTACAAGTAAAACTAGCTAAAATGTGCCTGGCTTCTCTTCACTGAAAAGCTCATTCTGAGTACATTTTTAGCATACGTTTGCTCCTGTCGGGTCAGCTGAGCAGCGAATTTCTATTTAACCACCTGCTTTCATGAGAGTGCTCAGGGCTGCATGTTTTGAGCCCAGTACTGAGCCTGAAAAGCATTTCCAACCCCACTTACAAGTAAAACTAGCTAAAATGTGCCTGGCTTCTCTTCACTGAAAAGCTCATTCTGAGTACATTTTTAGCATACGTTTGCTCCTGCCGGGTCAGCTGAGCAGCGAATTTCTATTTAACCACCTGCTTTCATGAGAGACCTCAGGGATGCATGTTTTGAGCCCAGTACTGAGCCTGAAAAGCATTTCCAACCCCACTTACAAGTAAAACTAGCTAAAATGTGCCTGGCTTCTCTTCACTGAAAAGCTAATTCTGAGTACATTTTTAGCATACGTTTGCTCCTGCCGGGTCAGCTGAGCAGCGAATTTCTATTTAACCACCTGCTATCATGAGAGACCTCAGGGCTGCATGTTTTGAGCCCAGTACTGATCCTGAAAAGCATTTCCAACCCCTTTTACAAGTAAAACTAGCTAAAATGTGCCTGGCTTCTCTTCACTGAAAAGCTCATTCTGAGTACATTTTTAGCATACGTTTGCTCCTGCCGGGTCAGCTTAGCAGCAAATTTCTATTTAACCACCTGCTTTCATGAGAGACCTCAGGGATGCATGTTTTGAGCCCAGCACTGAGCCTGAAAAGCGTTTCCAACCCCACTTACAAGTAAAACTAGCTAAAATGTGCCTGGCTTCTCTTCACTGAAAAGCTCATTCTGAGTACATTTTTAGCATACGTTTGCTCCTGCCGGGTCAGCTGAGCAGTGAATTTCTATTTAACCACCTGCTATCATGAGAGACCTCAGGGCTGCATGTTTTGAGCCCAGTACTGATCCTGAAAAGCATTTCCAACCCCACTTACAAGTAAAACTAGCTAAAATGTGCCTGGCTGCTATTCACTAAAACGCTCATTCTGAGTAAATTTTTAGCATACGTTTGCTCCTGCTGGGTCAGCTGAGCAGCGAATTTCTATTTAACCACCTGCTATCATGAGAGACCTCAGGGCTGCATGTTTTAAGCCCAGTACTGATCCTGAAAAGCGTTTCCAACCCCACTTACAAGTAAAACTAGCTAAAATGTGCCTGGCTGCTATTCACTGAAAAGCTCATTCTGTGTACATTTTTGGCATACGTTTGCTCCTACCGGGTCAGCTGAGCAGCGAATTTCTATTTAACCACCTGCTTTCATGAGAGACCTCAGGGCTGCATGTTTTGAGCCCTGTACTGAGCCTGAAAAGCATTTCCAACCCCACTTACAAGTAAAAGTAGCTAAAATGTGCCTGGCTTCTCTTCACTGAAAAGCTCATTCTGAGTACATTTTTAGCATACGTTTGCTCCTGCCGGGTCAGCTGAGCAGCGAATTTCTATTTAACCACCTGCTATCATGAGAGACCTCAGGGCTGCATGTTTTGAGCCCAGTACTGATCCTGAAAAGCGTTTCCAACCCCACTTACAAGTAAAACTAGCTAAAATGTGCCTGGCTTCTCTTCAATGAAAAGCTCATTCTGAGTACATTTTTAGCATACGTTTGCTCCTGCCGGGTCAGCTGAGCAGCAATTTCTATTTAACCACCTGCTTTCATGAGAGACCTCAGGGATGCATGTTTTGAGCCCAGCACCGAGCCTGAAAAGCGTTTCCAACCCCACTTACAAGTAAAACTAGCTAAAATGTGCCTGGCTGCTATTCACTGAAAAGCTCATTCTGTGTACTTTTTTGGCATACGTTTGCTCCTACCGGATCAGCTGAGCAGCGAATTTCTATTTAACCACCTGCTTTCATGAGAGACCTCAGGGCTGCATGTTTTGAGCCCAGTACTGAGCCTGAAAAGCATTTCCAACCCCACTTACAAGTAAAACTAGCTAAAATGTGCCTGGCTTCTCTTCACTGAAAAGCTCATTCTGAGTACATTTTTAGCATACGTTTGCTCCTGCCGGGTCAGCTGAGCAGCGAATTTCTATTTAACCACCTGCTTTCATGAGAGACCTCAGGGATGCATGTTTTGAGCCCAGCACAGAGCCTGAAAAGTGTTTCCAACCCCACTTACAAGTAAAACCAGCTAAAATGTGCCTGGCTTCTCTTCACTGAAAAGCTCATTCTGAGTACATTTTTAGCATACGTTTGCTCCTGCCGGGTCAGCTGAGCAGCGAATTTCTATTTAACCACCTGCTATCATGAGAGACCTCAGGGCTGCATGTTTTGAGCCCAGTATTGATCCTGAAAAGCGTTTCCAACCCCACTTACAAGTAAAACTAGCTAAAATGTGCCTGGCTGCTATTCACTGAAAAGCTCATTCTGTGTACATTTTTGGCATACGTTTGCTCCTAACGGGTCAGCTGAGCAGCGAATTTCTATTTAACCACCTGCTTTCATGAGAGACCTCAGGGCTGCATGTTTTGAGCCCAGTACTGAGCCTGAAAGGCATTTCCAACCCCACTTACAAGTAAAACTAGCTAAAATGTGCCTGGCTTCTCTTCACTGAAAAGCTCATTCTGAGTACATTTTTAGCATACGTTTGCTCCTGCCAGGTCAGCTGAGCAGCGAATTTCTATTTAACCACCTGCTATCATGAGAGACCTCAGGGCTGCATGTTTTGAGCCCAGTACTGATCCTAAAAAGTGTTTCCAACCCCACTTACAAGTAAAACTAGCTAAAATGTGCCTGGCTGCTATTCACTGAAAAGCTCATTCTGTGTACATTTTTGGCATACGTTTGCTCCTACCGGGTCAGCTGAGCAGCGAATTTCTATTTAACCACCTGCTTTCATGAGAGACCTCAGAGCTGCATGTTTTGAGCCCAGTACTGAGCCTGAAAAGCATTTCCAACCCCACTTACAAGTAAAACTAGCTAAAATGTGCCTGGCTTCTCTTCACTGAAAAGCTCATTCTGAGTACATTTTTAGCATACGTTTGCTCCTGCCAGGTCAGCTGAGCAGCGAATTTCTATTTAACCACCTGCTTTCATGAGAGACCTCAGGGATGCATGTTTTGAGCCCAGCATTGAGCCTGAAAAGCGTTTCCAACCCCACTTACACGTAAAACTAGCTAAAATGTGCCTGGCTGCTATTCACTGAAAAGCTCATTCTGTGTACTTTTTTGGCATACGTTTGCTCCTACCGGATCAGCTGAGCAGCGAATTTCTATTTAACCACCTGCTTTCATGAGAGACCTCAGGGCTGCATGTTTTGAGCCCAGTACTGAGCCTGAAAAGCATTTCCAACCCCACTTACAAGTAAAACTAGCTAAAATGTGCCTGGCTTCTCTTCACTAAAAAGCTCATTCTGAGTACATTTTTAGCATACGTTTGCTCCTGCCGGGTCAGCTGAGCAGCGAATTTCTATTTAACCACCTGCTTTCATGAGAGACCTCAGGGATGCATGTTTTGAGCCCAGCACAGAGCCTGAAAAGTGTTTCCAACCCCACTTACAAGTAAAACCAGCTAAAATGTGCCTGGCTTCTCTTCACTGAAAAGCTCATTCTGAGTACATTTTTAGCATACGTTTGCTCCTGCCGGGTCAGCTGAGCAGCGAATTTCTATTTAACCACCTGCTATCATAAAAGACCTCAGGGCTGCATGTTTTGAGCCCAGTATTGATCCTGAAAAGCGTTTCCAACCCCACTTACAAGTAAAACTAGCTAAAATGTGCCTGGCTGCTATTCACTGAAAAGCTCATTCTGTGTACATTTTTGGCATACGTTTGCTCCTACCGGGTCAGCTGAGCAGCGAATTTCTATTTAACCACCTGCTTTCATGAGAGACCTCAGGGCTGCATGTTTTGAGCCCAGTACTGAGCCTGAAAGGCATTTCCAACCCCACTTACAAGTAAAACTAGCTAAAATGTGCCTGTCTTCTCTTCACTGAAAAGCTCATTCTGAGTACATTTTTAGCATACGTTTGCTCCTGCCAGGTCAGCTGAGCAGCGAATTTCTATTTAACCACCTGCTATCATGAGAGACCTCAGGGCTGCATGTTTTGAGCCCAGTACTGATCCTAAAAAGCGTTTCCAACCCCACTTACAAGTAAAACTAGCTAAAATGTGCCTGGCTGCTATTCACTGAAAAGCTCATTCTGTGTACATTTTTGGCATACGTTTGCTCCTACCGGGTCAGCTGAGCAGCGAATTTCTATTTAACCACCTGCTTTCATGAGAGACCTCAGAGCTGCATGTTTTGAGCCCAGTACTGATCCTGAAAAGCATTTCCAACCCCACTTACAAGTAAAACTAGCTAAAATGTGCCTGGCTTCTCTTCACTGAAAAGCTCATTCTGAGTACATTTTTAGCATACGTTTGCTCCTGTCGGGTCAGCTGAGCAGCGAATTTCTATTTAACCACCTGCTTTCATGAGAGTGCTCAGGGCTGCATGTTTTGAGCCCAGTACTGAGCCTGAAAAGCATTTCCAACCCCACTTACAAGTAAAACTAGCTAAAATGTGCCTGGCTTCTCTTCACTGAAAAGCTCATTCTGAGTACATTTTTAGCATACGTTTGCTCCTGCCGGGTCAGCTGAGCAGCGAATTTCTATTTAACCACCTGCTTTCATGAGAGACCTCAGGGATGCATGTTTTGAGCCCAGTACTGAGCCTGAAAAGCATTTCCAACCCCACTTACAAGTAAAACTAGCTAAAATGTGCCTGGCTTCTCTTCACTGAAAAGCTAATTCTGAGTACATTTTTAGCATACGTTTGCTCCTGCCGGGTCAGCTGAGCAGCGAATTTCTATTTAACCACCTGCTATCATGAGAGACCTCAGGGCTGCATGTTTTGAGCCCAGTACTGATCCTGAAAAGCATTTCCAACCCCTTTTACAAGTAAAACTAGCTAAAATGTGCCTGGCTTCTCTTCACTGAAAAGCTCATTCTGAGTACATTTTTAGCATACGTTTGCTCCTGCCGGGTCAGCTTAGCAGCAAATTTCTATTTAACCACCTGCTTTCATGAGAGACCTCAGGGATGCATGTTTTGAGCCCAGCACTGAGCCTGAAAAGCGTTTCCAACCCCACTTACAAGTAAAACTAGCTAAAATGTGCCTGGCTTCTCTTCACTGAAAAGCTCATTCTGAGTACATTTTTAGCATACGTTTGCTCCTGCCGGGTCAGCTGAGCAGTGAATTTCTATTTAACCACCTGCTATCATGAGAGACCTCAGGGCTGCATGTTTTGAGCCCAGTACTGATCCTGAAAAGCATTTCTAACCCCACTTACAAGTAAAACTAGCTAAAATGTGCCTGGCTGCTATTCACTAAAACGCTCATTCTGAGTAAATTTTTAGCATACGTTTGCTCCTGCTGGGTCAGCTGAGCAGCGAATTTCTATTTAACCACCTGCTATCATGAGAGACCTCAGGGCTGCATGTTTTAAGCCCAGTACTGATCCTGAAAAGCGTTTCCAACCCCACTTACAAGTAAAACTAGCTAAAATGTGCCTGGCTGCTATTCACTGAAAAGCTCATTCTGTGTACATTTTTGAAATATGTTTGCTCCTGCCGGGTCAGCTGAGCATCAAATTTCTATTTAACCACCTGCTTTCATGAGAGACCTCAGGGCTGCATGTTTTGAGCCCAGTTCTGAGCCTGAAAAGCATTTCCAACCCCACTTACAAGTAAAACCAGCTAAAATGTGCCTGGCTTCTCTTCACTGAAAAGCTCATTCTGAGTACATTTTTAGCATACGTTTGCTCCTGCCGGGTCAGCTGAGCAGCGAATTTCTATTTAACCACCTGATATCATGAGAGACCTCAGGGCTGCATGTTTTGAGCCCAGTACTGATCCTGAAAAGCGTTTCCAACCCCACTTACAAGTAAAACTAGCTAAAATGTGCCTGGCTGCTATTCACTGAAAAGCTCATTCTGTGTAAATTTTTGGCATACGTTTGCTCCTGCCGGGTCAGCTGAGCAGCGAATTTCTATTTAACCACCTGCTATCATGAGAGACCTCAGGGCTGCATGTTTTGAGCCCAGTACTGATCCTGAAAAGCGTTTCCAACCCCACTTACAAGTAAAACTAGCTAAAATGTGCCTGGCTGCTATTCACTGAAAAGCTCATTCTGTGTACTTTTTTGGCATACGTTTGCTCCTACCGGATCAGCTGAGCAGCGAATTTCTATTTAACCACCTGCTTTCATGAGAGACCTCAGGGCTGCATGTTTTGAGCCCAGTACTGAGCCTGAAAAGCATTTCCAACCCCACTTACAAGTAAAACTAGCTAAAATGTGCCTGGCTTCTCTTCACTGAAAAGCTCATTCTGAGTACATTTTTAGCATACGTTTGCTCCTGCCGGGTCAGCTGAGCAGCGAATTTCTATTTAACCACCTGCTTTCATGAGAGACCTCAGGGATGCATGTTTTGAGCCCAGCACAGAGCCTGAAAAGTGTTTCCAACCCCACTTACAAGTAAAACCAGCTAAAATGTGCCTGGCTTCTCTTCACTGAAAAGCTCATTCTGAGTACATTTTTAGCATACGTTTGCTCCTGCCAGGTCAGCTAAGCAGCGAATTTCTATTTAACCACCTGCTATCATGAGAGACCTCAGGGCTGCATGTTTTGAGCCCAGTACTGATCCTAAAAAGCGTTTCCAACCCCACTTACAAGTAAAACTAGCTAAAATGTGCCTGGCTGCTATTCACTGAAAAGCTCATTCTGTGTACATTTTTGGCATACGTTTGCTCCTACCGGGTCAGCTGAGCAGCGAATTTCTATTTAACCACCTGCTTTCATGAGAGACCTCAGAGCTGCATGTTTTGAGCCCAGTACTGAGCCTGAAAAGCATTTCCAACCCCACTTACAAGTAAAACTAGCTAAAATGTGCCTGGCTTCTCTTCACTGAAAAGCTCATTCTGAGTACATTTTTAGCATACGTTTGCTCCTGTCGGGTCAGCTGAGCAGCGAATTTCTATTTAACCACCTGCTTTCATGAGAGTGCTCAGGGCTGCATGTTTTGAGCCCAGTACTGAGCCTGAAAAGCATTTCCAACCCCACTTACAAGTAAAACTAGCTAAAATGTGCCTGGCTTCTCTTCACTGAAAAGCTCATTCTGAGTACATTTTTAGCATACGTTTGCTCCTGCCGGGTCAGCTGAGCAGCGAATTTCTATTTAACCACCTGCTTTCATGAGAGACCTCAGGGATGCATGTTTTGAGCCCAGCATTGAGCCTGAAAAGCGTTTCCAACCCCACTTACACGTAAAACTAGCTAAAATGTGCCTGGCTTCTCTTCACTGAAAAGCTCATTCTGAGTACATTTTTAGCATACGTTTGCTCCTGCCGGGTTAGCTGAGCAGCGAATTTCTATTTAACCACCTGCTATCATGAGAGACCTCAGGGCTGCATGTTTTGAGCCCAGTACTGATCCTGAAAAGCGTTTCCAACCCCACTTACAAGTAAAACTAGCTAAAATGTGCCTGGCTGCTATTCACTAAAAAGCTCATTCTGTGTACATTTTTGGCATACGTTTGCTCCTACCGGGTCAGCTGAGCAGCGAATTTCTATTTAATCACTTGCTTTCATGAGAGACCTCAGGGCTGCATGTTTTGAGCCCAGTACTGAGCCTGAAAAGCATTTCCAACCCCACTTACAAGTAAAACTAGCTAAAATGTGCCTGGCTTCTCTTCACTGAAAAGCTCATTCTGAGTACATTTTTAGCATACGTTTGCTCCTGCCGGGTCAGCTGAGCAGCGAATTTCTATTTAACCACCTGCTTTCATGAGAGACCTCAGAGCTGCATGTTTTGAGCCCTGTACTGAGCCTGAAAAGCATTTCCAACCCCACTTACAAGTAAAAGTAGCTAAAATGTGCCTGGCTTCACTTCACTGAAAAGCTCATTCTGAGTACATTTTTAGCATACGTTTGCTCCTGCCGGGTCAGCTGAGCAGCGAATTTCTATTTAACCACCTGCTATCATGAGAGACCTCAGGGCTGCATGTTTTGAGCCCAGTACTGATCCTAAAAAGCGTTTCCAACCCCACTTACAAGTAAAACTAGCTAAAATGTGCCTGGCTGCTATTCACTGAAAAGCTCATTCTGTGTACATTTTTGGCATACGTTTGCTCCTACCGGGTCAGCTGAGCAGCGAATTTCTATTTAACCACCTGCTTTCATGAGAGACCTCAGGGCTGCATGTTTTGAGCCCTGTACTGAGCCTGAAAAGCATTTCCAACCCCACTTACAAGTAAAAGTAGCTAAAATGTGCCTGGCTTCTCTTCACTGAAAAGCTCATTCTGAGTACATTTTTAGCATACGTTTGCTCCTGCCGGGTCAGCTGAGCAGCGAATTTCTATTTAACCACCTGCTATCATGAGAGACCTCAGGGCTGCATGTTTTGAGCCCAGTACTGATCCTGAAAAGCGTTTCCAACCCCACTTACAAGTAAAACTAGCTAAAATGTGCCTGGCTTCTCTTCAATGAAAAGCTCATTCTGAGTACATTTTTAGCATACGTTTGCTCCTGCCGGGTCAGCTGAGCAGCAATTTCTATTTAACCACCTGCTTTCATGAGAGACCTCAGGGATGCATGTTTTGAGCCCAGCACCGAGCCTGAAAAGCGTTTCCAACCCCACTTACAAGTAAAACTAGCTAAAATGTGCCTGGCTGCTATTCACTGAAAAGCTCATTCTGTGTACTTTTTTGGCATACGTTTGCTCCTACCGGATCAGCTGAGCAGCGAATTTCTATTTAACCACCTGCTTTCATGAGAGACCTCAGGGCTGCATGTTTTGAGCCCAGTACTGAGCCTGAAAAGCATTTCCAACCCCACTTACAAGTAAAACTAGCTAAAATGTGCCTGGCTTCTCTTCACTGAAAAGCTCATTCTGAGTACATTTTTAGCATACGTTTGCTCCTGCCGGGTCAGCTGAGCAGCGAATTTCTATTTAACCACCTGCTTTCATGAGAGACCTCAGGGATGCATGTTTTGAGCCCAGCACAGAGCCTGAAAAGTGTTTCCAACCCCACTTACAAGTAAAACCAGCTAAAATGTGCCTGGCTTCTCTTCACTGAAAAGCTCATTCTGAGTACATTTTTAGCATACGTTTGCTCCTGCCGGGTCAGCTGAGCAGCGAATTTCTATTTAACCACCTGCTATCATGAGAGACCTCAGGGCTGCATGTTTTGAGCCCAGTATTGATCCTGAAAAGCGTTTCCAACCCCACTTACAAGTAAAACTAGCTAAAATGTGCCTGGCTGCTATTCACTGAAAAGCTCATTCTGTGTACATTTTTGGCATACGTTTGCTCCTACCGGGTCAGCTGAGCAGCGAATTTCTATTTAACCACCTGCTTTCATGAGAGACCTCAGGGCTGCATGTTTTGAGCCCAGTACTGAGCCTGAAAGGCATTTCCAACCCCACTTACAAGTAAAACTAGCTAAAGTGTGCCTGGCTTCTCTTCACTGAAAAGCTCATTCTGAGTACATTTTTAGCATACGTTTGCTCCTGCCAGGTCAGCTGAGCAGCGAATTTCTATTTAACCACCTGCTATCATGAGAGACCTCAGGGCTGCATGTTTTGAGCCCAGTACTGATCCTAAAAAGTGTTTCCAACCCCACTTACAAGTAAAACTAGCTAAAATGTGCCTGGCTGCTATTCACTGAAAAGCTCATTCTGTGTACATTTTTGGCATACGTTTGCTCCTACCGGGTCAGCTGAGCAGCGAATTTCTATTTAACCACCTGCTTTCATGAGAGACCTCAGAGCTGCATGTTTTGAGCCCAGTACTGAGCCTGAAAAACGCATTTCCAACCCCACTTACAAGTAAAACTAGCTAAAATGTGCCTGGCTTCTCTTCACTGAAAAGCTCATTCTGAGTACATTTTTAGCATACGTTTGCTCCTGTCGGGTCAGCTGAGCAGCGAATTTCTATATAACCACCTGCTTTCATGAGAGTGCTCAGGGCTGCATGTTTTGAGCCCAGTACTGAGCCTGAAAAGCATTTCCAACCCCACTTACAAGTAAAACTAGCTAAAATGTGCCTGGCTTCTCTTCACTGAAAGCTCATTCTGAGTACATTTTTAGCATACGTTTGCTCCTGCCGGGTCAGCTGAGCAGCGAATTTCTATTTAACCACCTGCTTTCATGAGAGACCTCAGGGATGCATGTTTTGAGCCCAGCATTGAGCCTGAAAAGCGTTTCCAACCCCACTTACACGTAAAACTAGCTAAAATGTGCCTGGCTTCTCTTCACTGAAAAGCTCATTCTGAGTACATTTTTAGCATACGTTTGCTCCTGCCGGGTTAGCTGAGCAGCGAATTTCTATTTAACCACCTGCTATCATGAGAGACCTCAGGGCTGCATGTTTTGAGCCCAGTACTGATCCTGAAAAGCGTTTCCAACCCCACTTACAAGTAAAACTAGCTAAAATGTGCCTGGCTGCTATTCACTAAAAAGCTCATTCTGTGTACATTTTTGGCATACGTTTGCTCCTACCGGGTCAGCTGAGCAGCGAATTTCTATTTAACCACTTGCTTTCATGAGAGACCTCAGGGCTGCATGTTTTGAGCCCAGTACTGAGCCTGAAAAGCATTTCCAACCCCACTTACAAGTAAAACTAGCTAAAATGTGCCTGGCTTCTCTTCACTGAAAAGCTCATTCTGAGTACATTTTTAGCATACGTTTGCTCCTGCCGGGTCAGCTGAGCAGCGAATTTCTATTTAACCACCTGCTTTCATGAGAGACCTCAGGGCTGCATGTTTTGAGCCCTGTACTGAGCCTGAAAAGCATTTCCAACCCCACTTACAAGTAAAAGTAGCTAAAATGTGTCTGGCTTCACTTCACTGAAAAGCTCATTCTGAGTACATTTTTAGCATACGTTTGCTCCTGCCGGGTCAGCTGAGCAGCGAATTTCTATTTAACCACCTGCTATCATGAGAGACCTCAGGGCTGCATGTTTTGAGCCCAGTATTGATCCTGAAAAGCGTTTCCAAACCCCACTTACAAGTAAAACTAGCTAAAATGTGCCTGGCTGCTATTCACTGAAAAGCTCATTCTGTGTACATTTTTGGCATACGTTTGCTCCTACCGGGTCAGCTGAGCAGCGAATTTCTATTTAACCATTTGCTTTCATGAGAGACCTCAGGGCTGCATGTTTTGAGCCCAGTACTGAGCCTGAAAAGCATTTCCAACCCCACTTACAAGTAAAACTAGCTAAAATGTGCCTGGCTTCTCTTCACTGAAAAGCTCATTCTGAGTACATTTTTAGCATACGGTTGCTCCTGCCGGGTCAGCTGAGCAGCGAATTTCTATTTAACCACCTGCTATCACGAGAGACCTCAGGGCTGCATATTTTGAGCCCAGTACTGATCCTGAAAAGCGTTTACAACCCCACTTACAAGTAAAACTAGCTAAAATGTGCCTGGCTCCTATTTACTGAAAAGCTCATTCTGTGTACATTTTTGGCATACGTTTGCCCCTACCGGGTCAGCTGAGCAGCGAATTTCTATTTAACCACCTGCTTTCATGAGAGACCTCAGGGCTGCATGTTTTGAGCCCTGTACTGAGCCTGAAAAGCATTTCCAACCCCACTTACAAGTAAAAGTAGCTAAAATGTGCCTGGCTTCTCTTCACTGAAAAGCTCATTCTGAGTACATTTTTAGCATACGTTTGCTCCTGCCGGGTCAGCTGAGCAGCGAATTTCTATTTAACCACCTGCTATCATGAGAGACCTCAGGGCTGCATGTTTTGAGCCCAGTACTGAGCCTGAAAAGCATTTCCAACCCCACTTACAAGTAAAACTAGCTAAAATGTGCCTGGCTTCTCTTCACTGAAAAGCTCATTCTGAGTACATTTTTAGCATACGTTTGCTCCTGCCGGGTCAGCTGAGCAGCGAATTTCTATTTAACCACCTGCTATCATGAGAGACCTTAGGGCTGCATGTTTTGAGCCCAGTACTGATCCTGAAAAGCGTTTCCAACCCCACTTACAAGTAAAACTAGCTAAAATGTGCCTGGCTTCTCTTCACTGAAAAGCTCATTCTGAGTACATTTTTAGCATACTTTTGCTCCTGCCGGGTCAGCTGAGCAGCGAATTTCTATTTAACCACCTGCTTTCATGAGAGACCTTAGGGATGCATGTTTTGAGCCCAGCACCGAGCCTGAAAAGCATTTCCAACCCCACTTACAAGTAAAAGTAGCTAAAATGTGCCTGGCTTCTCTTCACTGAAAAGCTCATTCTGAGTACATTTTTAGCATATGTTTGCTCCTGCCGGGTCAGCTGAGCAGCGATTTTCTATTTAACCACCTGCTATCATGAGAGACCTCAGGGCTGCATGTTTTGAGCCCAGTACTGATCCTGAAAAGCGTTTCCAACCCCACTTACAAGTAAAACTAGCTAAAATGTGCCTGGCTGCTATTCACTAAAAAGCTCATTCTGTGTACATTTTTGGCATACGTTTGCTCCTACCGGGTCAACTGAGCAGCGAATTTCTATTTAACCACTTGCTGTCATGAGAGACCTCAGGGCTGCATGTTTTGAGTCCAGTACTGAGCCTGAAAAGCATTTCCAACCCCACTTACAAGTAAAACTAGCTAAAATGTGCCTGGCTTCTCTTCACTGAAAAGCTCATTCTGAGTACATTATTAGCATACGTTTGCTCCTGCCGGGTCAGCTGAGCAGCAAATTTCTATTTAACCACCTGCTATCATGAGAGACCTCAGGGCTGCATGTTTTGAGCCCAGTACTGATCCTGAAAAGCGTTTCCAATCCCACTTACAAGTAAAACTAGCTAAAATGTGCCTGGCTGCTATTCACTGAAAAGCTCATTCTGTGTACATTTTTGGCATACGTTTGCTCCTACCGGGCCAGCTGAGCAGCGAATTTCTATTTAACCACCTGCTTTCATGAGAGACCTCAGGGCTGCATGTTTTGAGCCCAGTACTGAGCCTAAAAAGCATTTCCAACCAAACTTACAAGTAAAACTAGCTAAAATGTGCCTGGCTTCTCTTCACTGAAAAGCTCATTCTGAGTACATTTTTAGCATACGTTTGCTCGTGCCGGGTCAGCTGAGCAGCAAATTTCTATTTAACCACCTGCTATCATGAGAGACCTCAGGGCTGCATGTTTTGAGCCCAGTACTGATCCTGAAAAGCGTTTCCAACCCCACTTACAAGTAAAACTAGCTAAAATGTGCCTGGCTGCTATTCACTGAAAAGCTCATTCTGTGTACATTTTTGGCATATGTTTGCTCCTACCGGGTCAGCTGAGCAGCGAATTTCTATTTAACCACCTGCTCTCATGAGAGACCTCAGAGCTGCATGATTTGAGCCCAGTACTGATCCTGAAAAGCGTTTCCAACCCCACTTACAAGTAAAACTAGCTAAAATGTGCCTGGCTGCTATTCACTGAAAAGCTCATTCTGTGTACATTTTTGGCATACGCTTGCTCCTACCGGGTCAGCTGAGCAGCGAATTTCTATTTAACCACCTGCTTTCATGAGAGACCTCAGGGCTGCTTATTTTGAGCCCAGTACTGAGCCTGAAAAGCATTTCCAACCCCACTTACAAGTAAGACTAGCTAAAATGTGCCTGGCTTCTCTTCACTGAAAGCTCATTCTGAGTACATTTTTAGCATACGTTTGCTCCTGCCGGGTCAGCTGAGCAGCGAATTTCTATTTAACCACCTGCTTTCATGAGAGACCTCAGGGATGCATGTTTTGAGCCCAGCATTGAGCCTGAAAAGCGTTTCCAACCCCACTTACACGTAAAACTAGCTAAAATGTGCCTGGCTTCTCTTCACTGAAAAGCTCATTCTGAGTACATTTTTAGCATACGTTTGCTCCTGCCGGGTTAGCTGAGCAGCGAATTTCTATTTAACCACCTGCTATCATGAGAGACCTCAGGGCTGCATGTTTTGAGCCCAGTACTGATCCTGAAAAGCGTTTCCAACCCCACTTACAAGTAAAACTAGCTAAAATGTGCCTGGCTGCTATTCACTAAAAAGCTCATTCTGTGTACATTTTTGGCATACGTTTGCTCCTACCGGGTCAGCTGAGCAGCGAATTTCTATTTAACCACTTGCTTTCATGAGAGACCTCAGGGCTGCATGTTTTGAGCCCAGTACTGAGCCTGAAAAGCATTTCCAACCCCACTTACAAGTAAAACTAGCTAAAATGTGCCTGGCTTCTCTTCACTGAAAAGCTCATTCTGAGTACATTTTTAGCATACGTTTGCTCCTGCCGGGTCAGCTGAGCAGCGAATTTCTATTTAACCACCTGCTTTCATGAGAGACCTCAGGGCTGCATGTTTTGAGCCCTGTACTGAGCCTGAAAAGCATTTCCAACCCCACTTACAAGTAAAAGTAGCTAAAATGTGTCTGGCTTCACTTCACTGAAAAGCTCATTCTGAGTACATTTTTAGCATACGTTTGCTCCTGCCGGGTCAGCTGAGCAGCGAATTTCTATTTAACCACCTGCTATCATGAGAGACCTCAGGGCTGCATGTTTTGAGCCCAGTATTGATCCTGAAAAGCGTTTCCAAACCCCACTTACAAGTAAAACTAGCTAAAATGTGCCTGGCTGCTATTCACTGAAAAGCTCATTCTGTGTACATTTTTGGCATACGTTTGCTCCTACCGGGTCAGCTGAGCAGCGAATTTCTATTTAACCATTTGCTTTCATGAGAGACCTCAGGGCTGCATGTTTTGAGCCCAGTACTGAGCCTGAAAAGCATTTCCAACCCCACTTACAAGTAAAACTAGCTAAAATGTGCCTGGCTTCTCTTCACTGAAAAGCTCATTCTGAGTACATTTTTAGCATACGGTTGCTCCTGCCGGGTCAGCTGAGCAGCGAATTTCTATTTAACCACCTGCTATCACGAGAGACCTCAGGGCTGCATATTTTGAGCCCAGTACTGATCCTGAAAAGCGTTTACAACCCCACTTACAAGTAAAACTAGCTAAAATGTGCCTGGCTGCTATTTACTGAAAAGCTCATTCTGTGTACATTTTTGGCATACGTTTGCCCCTACCGGGTCAGCTGAGCAGCGAATTTCTATTTAACCACCTGCTTTCATGAGAGACCTCAGGGCTGCATGTTTTGAGCCCTGTACTGAGCCTGAAAAGCATTTCCAACCCCACTTACAAGTAAAAGTAGCTAAAATGTGCCTGGCTTCTCTTCACTGAAAAGCTCATTCTGAGTACATTTTTAGCATACGTTTGCTCCTGCCGGGTCAGCTGAGCAGCGAATTTCTATTTAACCACCTGCTATCATGAGAGACCTCAGGGCTGCATGTTTTGAGCCCAGTACTGAGCCTGAAAAGCATTTCCAACCCCACTTACAAGTAAAACTAGCTAAAATGTGCCTGGCTTCTCTTCACTGAAAAGCTCATTCTGAGTACATTTTTAGCATACGTTTGCTCCTGCCGGGTCAGCTGAGCAGCGAATTTCTATTTAACCACCTGCTATCATGAGAGACCTTAGGGCTGCATGTTTTGAGCCCAGTACTGATCCTGAAAAGCGTTTCCAACCCCACTTACAAGTAAAACTAGCTAAAATGTGCCTGGCTTCTCTTCACTGAAAAGCTCATTCTGAGTACATTTTTAGCATACTTTTGCTCCTGCCGGGTCAGCTGAGCAGCGAATTTCTATTTAACCACCTGCTTTCATGAGAGACCTTAGGGATGCATGTTTTGAGCCCAGCACCGAGCCTGAAAAGCATTTCCAACCCCACTTACAAGTAAAAGTAGCTAAAATGTGCCTGGCTTCTCTTCACTGAAAAGCTCATTCTGAGTACATTTTTAGCATATGTTTGCTCCTGCCGGGTCAGCTGAGCAGCGATTTTCTATTTAACCACCTGCTATCATGAGAGACCTCAGGGCTGCATGTTTTGAGCCCAGTACTGATCCTGAAAAGCGTTTCCAACCCCACTTACAAGTAAAACTAGCTAAAATGTGCCTGGCTGCTATTCACTAAAAAGCTCATTCTGTGTACATTTTTGGCATACGTTTGCTCCTACCGGGTCAACTGAGCAGCGAATTTCTATTTAACCACTTGCTGTCATGAGAGACCTCAGGGCTGCATGTTTTGAGTCCAGTACTGAGCCTGAAAAGCATTTCCAACCCCACTTACAAGTAAAACTAGCTAAAATGTGCCTGGCTTCTCTTCACTGAAAAGCTCATTCTGAGTACATTATTAGCATACGTTTGCTCCTGCCGGGTCAGCTGAGCAGCAAATTTCTATTTAACCACCTGCTATCATGAGAGACCTCAGGGCTGCATGTTTTGAGCCCAGTACTGATCCTGAAAAGCGTTTCCAATCCCACTTACAAGTAAAACTAGCTAAAATGTGCCTGGCTGCTATTCACTGAAAAGCTCATTCTGTGTACATTTTTGGCATACGTTTGCTCCTACCGGGCCAGCTGAGCAGCGAATTTCTATTTAACCACCTGCTTTCATGAGAGACCTCAGGGCTGCATGTTTTGAGCCCAGTACTGAGCCTAAAAAGCATTTCCAACCAAACTTACAAGTAAAACTAGCTAAAATGTGCCTGGCTTCTCTTCACTGAAAAGCTCATTCTGAGTACATTTTTAGCATACGTTTGCTCGTGCCGGGTCAGCTGAGCAGCAAATTTCTATTTAACCACCTGCTATCATGAGAGACCTCAGGGCTGCATGTTTTGAGCCCAGTACTGATCCTGAAAAGCGTTTCCAACCCCACTTACAAGTAAAACTAGCTAAAATGTGCCTGGCTGCTATTCACTGAAAAGCTCATTCTGTGTACATTTTTGGCATATGTTTGCTCCTACCGGGTCAGCTGAGCAGCGAATTTCTATTTAACCACCTGCTCTCATGAGAGACCTCAGAGCTGCATGATTTGAGCCCAGTACTGATCCTGAAAAGCGTTTCCAACCCCACTTACAAGTAAAACTAGCTAAAATGTGCCTGGCTGCTATTCACTGAAAAGCTCATTCTGTGTACATTTTTGGCATACGCTTGCTCCTACCGGGTCAGCTGAGCAGCGAATTTCTATTTAACCACCTGCTATCATGAGAGACCTCAGGGCTGCATGTTTTGAGCCCAGTACTGATCCTGAAAAGCGTTTCCTACCCCACTTACAAGTAAAACTAGCTAAAATTTGCCTGGCTGCTATTCACTGAAAAGCTCATTCTGTGTACATTTTTAGCATACTTTTGCTCCTGCCGGGTCACCTAAGCAGTGAATTCCTATTTAACCACCTGCTTTCATGAGAGACCTCAGGGCTGCATGTTTTGAGCCCAGTACTGAGCCTGAAAAGCATTTCCAACCCCACTTACAAGTAAAACTAGCTTAAATGTGCCTGGCTTCTCTTCACTGAAAAGCTTATTCTGTGTACATTTTTGGCATACGTTTGCTCCTACCGGGTCAGCTGAGCAGCGAATTTCTATTTAACCACCTGCTTTCATGAGAGACCTCAGGGCTGCTTATTTTGAGCCCAGTACTGAGCCTGAAAAGCATTTCCAACCCCACTTACAAGTAAGACTAGCTAAAATGTGCCTGGCTGCTATTCACTGAAATGCTCATTCTGTGTACATTTTTGGCATACGTTTGCTCCTGCCGGGTTAGCTGAGGAGCAAATTTCTATTTAACCACCTGCTATCATGAGAGACCTCAGGGCTGCATGTTTTGAGCCCAGTACTGATCCTGAAAGGCATTTCCAACCCCACTTACAAGTAAAACTAGCTAAAATGTGCCTGGCTTCACTTCACTGAAAAGCTCATTCTGTGTACATTTTTGGCATACGTTTGCTCCTACCGGGTCAGCTGAGCAGCGAATTTCTATTTAACCACTTGCTTTCATGAGAGACCTCAGGGCTGCATGTTTTGAGCCCAGTACTGAGCCTGAAAAGCATTTCCAACCCCACTTACAAGTAAAACTAGCTAAAATGTGCCTGGCTTCTCTTCACTGAAAAGCTCATTCTGAGTACATTTTTAGCATACGTTTGCTCCTGCCGGGTCAGCTGAGCAGCGAATTTCTATTTAACCACCTGCTTTCATGAGAGACCTCAGGGCTGCATGTTTTGAGCCCTGTACTGAGCCTGAAAAGCATTTCCAACCCCACTTACAAGTAAAAGTAGCTAAAATGTGCCTGGCTTCTCTTCACTGAAAAGCTCATTCTGAGTACATTTTTAGCATACGTTTGCTCCTGCCGGGTCAGCTGAGCAGCGAATTTCTATTTAACCACCTGCTATCATGAGAGACCTCAGGGCTGCATGTTTTGAGCCCAGTACTGATCCTAAAAAGCGTTTCCAACCCCACTTACAAGTAAAACTAGCTAAAATGTGCCTGGCTGCTATTCACTGAAAAGCTCATTCTGTGTACATTTTTGGCATACGTTTGCTCCTACCGGGTCAGCTGAGCAGCGAATTTCTATTTAACCACCTGCTTTCATGAGAGACCTCAGGGCTGCATGTTTTGAGCCCCGTACTGAGCCTGAAAAGCATTTCCAAACCCACTTACAAGTAAAAGTAGCTAAAATGTGCCTGGCTTCTCTTCACTGAAAAGCTCATTCTGAGTACATTTTTAGCATACGTTTGCTCCTGCCGGGTCAGCTGAGCAGCGAATTTCTATTTACCCACCTGCTATCATGAGAGACCTCAGGGCTGCATGTTTTGAGCCCAGTACTGAGCCTGAAAAGCATTTCCAACCCCACTCACAAGTAAAACTAGCTAAAATGTGCCTGGCTTCTCTTCACTGAAAAGCTCATCCTGAGTACATTTTTAGCATACGTTTGCTCCTGCCGGGTCAGCTGAGCAGCGAATTTCTATTCAACCACCTGCTATCATGAGAGACCTCAGGGCTGCATGTTTTGAGCCCAGTACTGATCCTGAAAAGCGTTTCCAACCCCACTTACAAGTAAAACTAGCTAAAATGTGCCTGGCTTCTCTTCAATGAAAAGCTCATTCTGAGTACATTTTTAGCATACGTTTGCTCCTGCCGGGTCAGCTGAGCAGCAATTTCTATTTAACCACCTGCTTTCATGAGAGACCTCAGGGATGCATGTTTTGAGCCCAGCACCGAGCCTGAAAAGCGTTTCCAACCCCACTTACAAGTAAAAGTAGCTAAAATGTGCCTGGCTTCTCTTCACTGAAAAGCTCATTCTGAGTACATTTTTAGCATACGTTTGCTCCTGCCGGGTCAGCTGAGCAGCGAATTTCTATTTAACCACCTGCTTTCATGAGAGACCTCAGGGATGCATGTTTTGAGCCCAGCACAGAGCCTGAAAAGCGTTTCCAACCCCACTTACAAGTAAAACTAGCTAAAATGTGCCTGGCTTCTCTTCACTGAAAAGCTCATTCTGAGTAAATTTTTAGCATACGTTTGCTCCTGCCGGGTCAGCTGAGCAGCGAATTTCTATTTAACCACCTGCTATCATGAGAGACCTCAGGGCTGCATGTTTTGAGCCCAGTATTGATCCTGAAAAGCGTTTCCAACCCCACTTACAAGTAAAACTAGCTAAAATGTGCCTGGCTGCTATTCACTGAAATGCTCATTCTGTGTACATTTTTGGCATACGTTTGCTCCTACCGGGTCAGCTGAGCAGCGAATTTCTATTTAACCACCTGCTTTCATGAGAGACCTCAGGGCTGCATGTTTTGAGCCCAGTACTGAGCCTGAAAAGCATTTCCAACCCCCCTTACAAGTAAAACTAGCTAAAATGTGCCTGGCTTCTTTTCACCGAAAAGCTCATTCTGTGTACATTTTTGGCATACGTTTGCTCCTACCGGATCAGCTGAGCAGCGAACTTCTATTTAACCACCTGCTTTCATGAGAGACCTCAGAGCTGCATGTTTTGAGCCCAGTACTGAGCCTGAAAAGCATTTCCAACCCCACTTACAAGTAAAACTAGCTAAAATGTGCCTGGCTTCTCTTCACTGAAAAGCTCATTCTGAGTACATTTTTAGCATACGTTTGCTCCTGCTGGGTCAGCTGAGCAGCGAATTTCTATTTAACCACCTGCTTTCATGAGAGACCTCAGGGCTGCATGTTTTGAGCCCAGTACTGAGCCTGAAAAGCATTTCCAACCCCACTTACAAGTAAAACTAGCTAAAATGTGCCTGGCTTCTCTTCACTGAAAAGCTCATTCTGAGTACATTTTTAGCATACGTTTGCTCCTGCCGGGTCAGCTGAGCAGCGAATTTCTATTTAACCACCTGCTTTCATGAGAGACCTCAGGGCTGCATGTTTTGAGCCCAGTACTGAGCCTGAAAAGCATTTCCAACCCCACTTACAAGTAAAACTAGCTAAAATGTGCCTGGCTTCTCTTCACTGAAAAGCTCATTCTGTGTACATTTTTAGCATACGTTTGCTCCTGCCGGGTCAGCTGAGCAGCGAATTTCTATTTAACCACCTGCTATCATGAGAGACCTCAGGGCTGCATGTTTTGAGCCCAGTACTGATCCTGAAAAGCGTTTCCAACCCCACTTACAAGTAAAACTAGCTAAAATGTGCCTGGCTGCTATTCACTGAAAAGCTCATTCTGTGTACATTTTTGGCATACGTTTGCTCCTACCGGGTCAGCTGAGCAGCGAATTTCTATTTAACCACCTGCTTTCATGAGAGACCTCAGAGCTGCATGTTTTGAGCCCAGTACTGAGCCTGAAAAGCATTTCCAACCCCACTTACAAGTAAAACTAGCTAAAATGTGCCTGGCTTCTCTTCACTGAAAAGCTCATTCTGAGTACATTTTTAGCATACGTTTGCTCCTGCTGGGTCAGCTGAGCAGCGAATTTCTATTTAACCACCTGCTTTCATGAGGGACCTCAGGGCTGCATGTTTTGAGCCCAGTACTGAGCCTGAAAAGCATTTCCAACCCCACTTACAAGTAAAACTAGCTAAAATGTGCCTGGCTTCTCTTCACTGAAAAGCTCATTCTGAGTACATTTTTAGCATACGTTTGCTCCTGCCGGGTCAGCTGAGCAGCGAATTTCTATTTAACCACCTGCTTTCATGAGAGACCTCAGGGATGCATGTTTTGAGCCCAGAACTGAGCCTGAAAAGCGTTTCCAACCCCACTTACAAGTAAAACTAGCTAAAATGTGCCTGGCTTCTCTTCACTGAAAAGCTCATTCTGAGTACATTTTTAGCATACGTTTGCTCCTGCCGGGTCAGCTGAGCAGCGAATTTCTATTTAACCACCTGCTATCATGAGAGACCTCAGGGCTGCATGTTTTGAGCCCAGTACTGATCCTGAAAAGCATTTCCAACCCCACTTACAAGTAAAACTAGCTAAAATGTGCCTGGCTGCTATTCACTAAAAAGCTCATTCTGTGTACATTTTTGGCATGCGTTTGCTCCTACCGGGTCAGCTGAGCAGCGAATTTCTATTTAACCACTTGCTTTCATGAGAGACCTCAGGGCTGCATGTTTTGAGCCCAGTACTGAGCCTGAAAAGCATTTCCAACCCCACTTACAAGTAAAACTAGCTAAAATGTGCCTGGCTTCTCTTCACTGAAAAGCTCATTCTGAGTACATTTTTAGCATACGTTTGCTCCTGCCGGGTCAGCTGAGCAGTGAATTTCTATTTAACCACCTGCTATCATGAGAGACCTCAGGGCTGCATGTTTTGAGCCCAGTACTGATCCTGAAAAGCGTTTCCAACCCCACTTACAAGTAAAACTAGCTAAAATGTGCCTGGCTGCTATTCACTGAAAAGCTCATTCTGTGTACATTTTTGGCATACGTTTGCTCCTACCGGGTCAGCTGAGCAGCGAATTTCTATTTAACCACCTGCTTTCATGAGAGACCTCAGGGCTGCATGTTTTGAGCCCCGTACTGAGCCTGAAAAGCATTTCCAACCCCACTTACAAGTAAAACTAGCTAAAATGTGCCTGGCTTCTCTTCACTGAAAAGCTCATTCTGAGTACATTTTTAGCATACGTTTGCTCCTGCCGGGTCAGCTGAGCAGCGAATTTCAATTTAACCACCTGCTATCATGAGAGACCTCAGGGCTGCATGTTTTGAGCCCAGTACTGATCCTGAAAAGCATTTCCAACCCATTTTACAAGTAAAACTAGCTAAAATGTGCCTGGCTTCTCTTCACTGAAAAGCTCATTCTGAGTACATTTTTAGCATACGTTTGCTCCTGCCGGGTCAGCTTAGCAGCAAATTTCTATTTAACCACCTGCTTTCATGAGAGACCTCAGGGATGCATGTTTTGAGCCCAGCACTGAGCCTGAAAAGCGTTTCCAACCCCACTTACAAGTAAAACTAGCTAAAATGTGCCTGGCTTCTCTTCACTGAAAAGCTCATTCTGAGTACATTTTTAGCATACGTTTGCTCCTGCCGGGTCAGCTGAGCAGTGAATTTCTATTTAACCACCTGCTATAATGAGAGACCTCAGGGCTGCATGTTTTGAGCCCAGTACTGATCCTGAAAAGCGTTTCCAACCCCACTTACAAGTAAAACTAGCTAAAATGTGCCTGGCTGCTATTCCCTAAAACGCTCATTCTGTGTACATTTTTGGCATATGTTTGCTCCTACCGGGTCAGCTGAGGAGCGAATTTCTATTTAACCACTTGCTTTCATGAGAGACCTCGGGCTGCATGTTTTGAGCCCAGTACTGAGCCTGAAAAGCATTTCCAACCCCACTTACAAGTAAAACCAGCTAAAATGTGCCTGGCTTCTCTTCACTGAAAAGCTCATTCTGAGTACATTTTTAGCATACGTTTGCTCCTGCCGGGTCAGCTGAGCAGCGAATTTCTATTTAACCACCTGATATCATGAGAGACCTCAGGGCTGCATGTTTTGAGCCCAGTACTGATCCTGAAAAGCGTTTCCAACCCCACTTACAAGTAAAACTAGCTAAAATGTGCCTGGCTGCTATTCACTGAAAAGCTCATTCTGTGTAAATTTTTGGCATACGTTTGCTCCTGCCGGGTCAGCTGAGCAGCGAATTTCTATTTAACCACCTGCTATCATGAGAGACCTCAGGGCTGCATGTTTTGAGCCCAGTACTGATCCTGAAAAGCGTTTCCAACCCCACTTACAAGTAAAACTAGCTAAAATGTGCCTGGCTGCTATTCACTGAAAAGCTCATTCTGTGTACTTTTTTGGCATACGTTTGCTCCTACCGGATCAGCTGAGCAGCGAATTTCTATTTAACCACCTGCTTTCATGAGAGACCTCAGGGCTGCATGTTTTGAGCCCAGTACTGAGCCTGAAAAGCATTTCCAACCCCACTTACAAGTAAAACTAGCTAAAATGTGCCTGGCTTCTCTTCACTGAAAAGCTCATTCTGAGTACATTTTTAGCATACGTTTGCTCCTGCCGGGTCAGCTGAGCAGCGAATTTCTATTTAACCACCTGCTTTCATGAGAGACCTCAGGGATGCATGTTTTGAGCCCAGCACAGAGCCTGAAAAGTGTTTCCAACCCCACTTACAAGTAAAACCAGCTAAAATGTGCCTGGCTTCTCTTCACTGAAAAGCTCATTCTGAGTACATTTTTAGCATACGTTTGCTCCTGCCGTGTCAGCTGAGCAGCGAATTTCTATTTAACCACCTGCTATCATGAGAGACCTCAGGGCTGCATGTTTTGAGCCCAGTATTGATCCTGAAAAGCGTTTCCAACCCCACTTACAAGTAAAACTAGCTAAAATGTGCCTGGCTGCTATTCACTGAAAAGCTCATTCTGTGTACATTTTTGGCATACGTTTGCTCCTACCGGGTCAGCTGAGCAGCGAATTTCTATTTAACCACCTGCTTTCATGAGAGACCTCAGAGCTGCATGTTTTGAGCCCAGTACTGAGCCTGAAAAGCATTTCCAACCCCACTTACAAGTAAAACTAGCTAAAATGTGCCTGGCTTCTCTTCACTGAAAAGCTCATTCTGAGTACATTTTTAGCATACGTTTGCTCCTGTCGGGTCAGCTGAGCAGCGAATTTCTATTTAACCACCTGCTTTCATGAGAGTCCTCAGGGCTGCATGTTTTGAGCCCAGTACTGAGCCTGAAAAGCATTTCCAACCCCACTTACAAGTAAAACTAGCTAAAATGTGCCTGGCTTCTCTTCACTGAAAAGCTCATTCTGAGTACATTTTTAGCATACGTTTGCTCCTGCCGGGTCAGCTGAGCAGCGAATTTCTATTTAACCACCTGCTTTCATGAGAGACCTCAGGGATGCATGTTTTGAGCCCAGCATTGAGCCTGAAAAGCGTTTCCAACCCCACTTACAAGTAAAACTAGCTAAAATGTGCCTGGCTTCTCTTCACTGAAAAGCTCATTCTGAGTACATTTTTAGCATACGTTTGCTCCTGCCGGGTTAGCTGAGCAGCGAATTTCTATTTAACTACCTGCTATCATGAGAGACCTCAGGGCTGCATGTTTTGAGCCCAGTACTGATCCTAAAAAGCGTTTCCAACCCCACTTACAAGTAAAACTAGCTAAAATGTGCCTGGCTGCTATTCACTGAAAAGCTCATTCTGTGTACATTTTTGGCATACGTTTGCTCCTACCGGGTCAGCTGAGCAGCGAATTTCTATTTAACCACCTGCTTTCATGAGAGACCTCAGGGCTGCATGTTTTGAGCCCTGTACTGAGCCTGAAAAGCATTTCCAACCCCACTTACAAGTAAAAGTAGCTGAAATGTGCCTGGCTTCTCTTCACTGAAAAGCTCATTCTGAGTACATTTTTAGCATACGTTTGCTCCTGCCGGGTCAGCTGAGCAGCGAATTTCTATTTAACCACCTGCTATCATGAGAGACCTCAGGGCTGCATGTTTTGAGCCCAGTACTGAGCCTGAAAAGCATTTCCAACCCCACTTACAAGTAAAACTAGCTAAAATGTGCCTGGCTTCTCTTCACTGAAAAGCTCATTCTGAGTACATTTTTAGCATACGTTTGCTCCTGCCGGGTCAGCTGAGCAGCAAATTTCTATTTAACCACCTGCTACCATGAGAGACCTCAGGGCTGCATGTTTTAAGCCCAGTACTGATCCTGAAAAGCGTTTCCAACCCCACTTACAAGTAAAACTAGCTAAAATGTGCCTGGCTTCTCTTCAATGAAAAGCTCATTCTGAGTACATTTTTAGCATACGTTTGCTCCTGCCGGGTCAGCTGAGCAGCAATTTCTATTTAACCACCTGCTTTCATGAGAGACCTCAGGGATGCATGTTTTGAGCCCAGCACCGAGCCTGAAAAGCGTTTCCAACCCCACTTACAAGTAAAAGTAGCTAAAATGTGCCTGGCTTCTCTTCACTGAAAAGCTCATTCTGAGTACATTTTTAGCATACGTTTGCTCCTGCCGGGTCAGCTGAGCAGCGAATTTCTATTTAACTACCTGCTTTCATGAGAGACCTCAGGGATGCATGTTTTGAGCCCAGCACAGAGCCTGAAAAGCGTTTCCAACCCCACTTACAAGTAAAACTAGCTAAAATGTGCCTTGCTTCTCTTCACTGAAAAGCTCATTCTGAGTAAATTTTTAGCATACGTTTGCTCCTGCCGGGTCAGCTGAGCAGCGAATTTCTATTTAACCACCTGCTATCATGAGAGACCTCAGGGCTGCATGTTTTGAGCCCAGTATTGATCCTGAAAAGCGTTTCCAAACCCCACTTACAAGTAAAACTAGCTAAAATGTGCCTGGCTGCTATTCACTGAAAAGCTCATTCTGTGTACATTTTTGGCATACGTTTGCTCCTACCGGGTCAGCTGAGCAGCGAATTTCTATTTAACCACCTGCTTTCACGAGAGACCCCAGGGCTGCATGTTTTGAGCCCAGTACTGAGCCTGAAAGGCATTTCCAACCCCACTTACAAGTAAAACTAGCTAAAATGTGCCTGGCTTCTCTTCACTGAAAAGCTCATTCTGAGTACATTTTTAGCATACGTTTGCTCCTGCCGGGTCAGCTGAGCAGCGAATTTCTATTTAACCACCTGCTATCATGAGAGACCTCAGGGCTGCATGTTTTGAGCCCAGTACTGATCCTAAAAAGCGTTTCCAACCCCACTTACAAGTAAAACTAGCTAAAATGTGCCTGGCTGCTATTCACTGAAAAGCTCATTCTGTGTACATTTTTGGCATACGTTTGCTCATACCGGGTCAGCTGAGCAGCGAATTTCTATTTAACCACCTGCTTTCATGAGAGACCTCAGAGCTGCATGTTTTGAGCCCAGTACTGAGCCTGAAAAGCATTTCCAACCCCACTTACAAGTAAAACTAGCTAAAATGTGCCTGGCTTCTCTTCACTGAAAAGCTCATTCTGAGTACATTTTTAGCATACGTTTGCTCCTGTCGGGTCAGCTGAGCAGCGAATTTCTATTTAACCACCTGCTTTCATGAGAGACCTCAGGGCTGCATGTTTTGAGCCCAGTACTGAGCCTGAAAAGCATTTCCAACACCACTTACAAGTAAAACTAGCTAAAATGTGCCTGGCTTCTCTTCACTGAAAAGCTCATTCTGAGTACATTTTTAGCATACGTTTGCTCCTGCCGGGTCAGCTGAGCAGCGAATTTCTATTTAACCACCTGCTTTCATGAGAGACCTCAGGGATGCATGTTTTGAGCCCAGCACTGAGCCTGAAAAGCGTTTCCAACCCCACTTACAAGTAAAACTAGCTAAAATGTGCCTGGTTTCTCTTCACTGAAAAGCTCATTCTGAGTACATTTTTAGCATACGTTTGCTCCTGCCGGGTTAGCTGAGCAGCGAATTTCTATTTAACCACCTGCTATCATGAGAGACCTCAGGGCTGCATGTTTTGAGCCCAGTACTGATCCTGAAAAGCGTTTCCAACCCCACTTACAAGTAAAACTAGCTAAAATGTGCCTGGCTGCTATTCACTAAAAAGCTCATTCTGAGTACATTTTTAGCATACGTTTGCTCCTGCCGGGTCAGCTGAGCAGCGAATTTCTATTTAACCACCTGCTTTCATGAGAGACCTCAGGGATGCATGTTTTGAGCCCAGCACCGAGCCTGAAAAGCGTTTCCAACCCCACTTACAAGTAAAAGTAGCTAAAATGTGCCTGGCTTCTCTTCACTGAAAAGCTCATTCTGAGTACATTTTTAGCATATGTTTGCTCCTGCCGGGTCAGCTGAGCAGCGATTTTCTATTTAACCACCTGCTATCATGAGAGACCTCAGGGCTGCATGTTTTGAGCCCAGTACTGATCCTGAAAAGCGTTTCCAACCCCACTTACAAGTAAAACTAGCTAAAATGTGCCTGGCTGCTATTCACTAAAAAGCTCATTCTGTGTACATTTTTGGCATACGTTTGCTCCTACCGGGTCAACTGAGCAGCCAATTTCTATTTAACCACTTGCTGTCATGAGAGACCTCAGGGCTGCATGTTTTGAGTCCAGTACTGAGCCTGAAAAGCATTTCCAACCCCACTTACAAGTAAAACTAGCTAAAATGTGCCTGGCTTCTCTTCACTGAAAAGCTCATTCTGAGTACATTATTAGCATACGTTTGCTCCTGCCGGGTCAGCTGAGCAGCAAATTTCTATTTAACCACCTGCTATCATGAGAGACCTCAGGGCTGCATGTTTTGAGCCCAGTACTGATCCTGAAAAGCGTTTCCAATCCCACTTACAAGTAAAACTAGCTAAAATGTGCCTGGCTGCTATTCACTGAAAATCTTATTCTGTGTAAATTTTTGGCAAACGTTTGCTCCTACCGGGTCAGCTGAGCAGCGAATTTCTATTTAACCACCTGCTTTCATGAGAGACCTCAGGGCTGCATGTTTTGAGCCCAGTACTGAGCCTGAAAAGCATTTCCAACCCCACTTACAAGTAAAACTAGCTAAAATGTGCCTGGCTTCTCTTCACTGAAAAGCTCATTCTGAGTACATTTTTAGCATACATTTGCTCCTGCCGGGTCAGCTAAGCAGTGAATTTCTATTTAACCACCTGCTATCATGAGAGACCTCAGGGCTGCATGTTTTGAGCCCAGTACTGAGCCTGAAAAGCATTTCCAACCCCACTTAAAAGTAAAACTAGCTAAAATGTGCCTGACTTCTCTTCACTGAAAAGCTCATTCTGAGTACATTTTAAGCATACGTTTGCTCCTGCCGGGTCAGCTGAGCAGCGAATTTCTATTTAACCACCTGCTATCATGAGAGACCTCAGGGCTGCATGTTTTGAGCCCAGTACTGATCCTGAAAAGCGTTTCCAACCCCACTTACAAGTAAAACTAGCTAAAATGTGCCTGGCTGCTATTCACTGAAAAGCTCATTCTGTGTACATTTTTGGCATACGTTTGCTCCTACCGGGTCAGCTGAGCAGCGAATTTCTATTTAACCACCTGCTTTCATGAGAGACCTCAGGGCTGCATGTTTTGAGCCCAGTACTGAGCCTGAAAAGCATTTCCAACCCCACTTACAAGTAAAACTAGCTAAAATGTGCCTGGCTTCTCTTCACTGAAAAGCTCATTCTGTGTACATTTTTGGCATACGTTTGCTCCTACCAGGTCAGCTGAGCTGCGAATTTCTATTTAACCACCTGCTTTCATGAGAGACCTCAGGGCTGCACGTTTTGAGCCCAGTACTGAGCCTGAAAAGCGTTTCCAACCCCACTTACAAGTAAAACTAGCTAAAATGTGCCTGGCTGCTATTCACTGAAAAGCTCATTCTGTGTACATTTTTGGCATACGTTTGCTACTACCTGGTCAGCTGAGCAGCGAATTTATATTTAACCACCTGCTTTCATGAGAGACCTCAGGGCTGCATGTTTTGAGCCCAGTACTGAGCCTGAAAAGCATTTCCAACCCCACTTACAAGTAAAACTAGCTAAAATGTGCCTGGCTTCTCTTCACTGAAAAGCTCATTCTGAGTACATTTTTAGCATACATTTGCTCCTGCCGGGTCAGCTGAGCAGCGAATTTCTATTTAACCACCTGCTATCATGAGAGACCTCAGGGCTGCATGTTTTGAGCCCAGTACTGATCCTGAAAAGCGTTTCCAACCCCACTTACAAGTAAAACTAGCTAAAATGTGCCTGGCTGCTATTCACTGAAAAGCTCATTCTGTGTACATTTTTGGCATACGTTTGCTCCTACCGGGTCAGCTGAGCAGCGAATTTCTATTTAACCACCTGCTTTCATGAGAGACCTCAGAGCTGCATGTTTTGAGCCCAGTACTGAGCCTGAAAAGCATTTCCAACCCCACTTACAAGTAAAACTAGCTAAAATGTGCCTGGCTTCTCTTCACTGAAAAGGTCATTCTGAGTACATTTTTAGCATACGTTTGCTCCTGCCGGGTCAGCTGAGCAGCGAATTTCTATTTATCCACCTGCTATCATGAGAGACCTCAGGGCTGCATGTTTTGAGCCCAGTACTGATCCTGAAAAGCGTTTCCAACCCCACTTACAAGTAAAACTAGCTAAAATGTGCCTGGCTGCTATTCACTGAAAAGCTCATTCTGTGTACATTTTTGGCATACGTTTGCTCCTGCCGGGTCAGCTGAGCAGCAAATTTCTATTTAACCACATGCTATCATGAGAGACCTCAGGGCTGCATGTTTTGAGCCCAGTACTGATCCTGAAAAGCATTTCCAACCCCACTTACAAGTAAAACTAGCTAAAATGTGCCTGGCTGCTATTCACTGAAAAGCTCATTCTGTGTACATTTTTGGCATACGTTTGCTTCTACCGGGTCAGCTGAGCAGCGAATTTCTTTTTAACCACCTGCTTTCATGAGAGACCTCAGGGCTGCATGTTTTGAGCCCAGTACTGAGCCTGAAAAGCATTTCCAACCCCACTTACAAGTAAAACTAGCTAAAATGTGCCTGGCTTCTCTTCACTGAAAAGCTCATTCTGAGTACATTTTTAGCATACGTTTGCTCCTGCCGGGTCAGCTGAGCAGCGAATTTCTATTTAACCACCTGCTATCATGAGAGACCTCAGGGCTGCATGTTTTGAGCCCAGTACTGATCCTGAAAAGCGTTTCCAACCCCACTTACAAGTAAAACTAGCTAAAATGTGCCTGGCTGCTATTCACTGAAAAGCTCATTCTGTGTACATTTTTGGCATACGTTTGCTCCTACCGGGTCAGCTGAGCAGCGAATTTCTATTTAACCACCTGCTTTCATGAGAGACCTCAGAGCTGCATGTTTTGAGCCCAGTACTGAGCCTGAAAAGCATTTCCAACCCCACTTACAAGTAAAAGTAGCTAAGATGTGCCTGGCTTCTCTTCACTGAAAAGCTCATTCTGCGTACATTTTTAGCATACGTTTGCTCCTGTCGGGTCAGCTGAGCAGCGAATTTCTATTTAACCACCTGCTTTCATGAGAGACCTCAGGGCTGCATGTTTTGAGCCCAGTACTGAGCATGAAAAGCATTTCCAACCCCACTTACAAGTAAAACTAGCTAAAATGTGCCTGGCTTCTCTTCACTGAAAAGCTCATTCTGAGTACATTTTTAGCATACGTTTGCTCCTGCCGGGTTAGCTGAGCAGCGAATTTCTATTTAACCACGTGCTATCATGAGAGACCTCAGGGCTGCATGTTTTGAGCCCAGTACTGATCCTGAAAAGCGTTTCCAACCCCACTTACAAGTAAAACTAGCTAAAATGTGCCTGGCTGCTATTCACTAAAAAGCTCATTCTGTGTACATTTTTGGCATACGTTTGCTCCTACCGGGTCAGCTGAGCAGCGAATTTCTATTTAACCACTTGCTTTCATGAGAGACCTCAGGGCTGCATGTTTTGAGCCCAGTACTGAGCCTGAAAAGCATTTCCAACCCCACTTACAAGTAAAACTAGCTAAAATGTGCCTGGCTTCTCTTCACTGAAAAGCTCATTCTGAGTACATTTTTAGCATACGTTTGCTCCTGCCGGGTCAGCTGAGCAGCGAATTTCTATTTAACCACCTGCTATCATGAGAGACCTCAGGGCTGCATATTTTGAGCCCAGTATTGATCCTGAAAAGCGTTTACAACCCCACTTACAAGTAAAACTAGCTAAAATGTGCCTGGCTGCTATTCACTGAAAAGCTCATTCTGTGTACATTTTTGGCATACGTTTGGTCCTACCGGGTCAGCTGAGCAGCGAATTTCTATTTAACCACCTGCTTTCATGAGAGACCTCAGGGCTGCATGTTTTGAGCCCTGTACTGAGCCTGAAAAGCATTTCCAACCCCACTTACAAGTAAAAGTAGCTAAAATGTGCCTGGCTTCTCTTCACTGAAAAGCTAATTCTGAGTACATTTTTAGCATACGTTTGCTCCTGCCGGGTCAGCTGAGCAGGGAATTTCTATTTAACCACCTGCTATCATGAGAGACCTCAGGGCTGCATGTTTTGAGCCCAGTACTGATCCTGAAAAGCGTTTCCAACCCCACTTACAAGTAAAACTAGCTAAAATGTGCCTGGCTTCTCTTCACTGAAAAGCTCATTCTGAGTGCATTTTTAGCATACGTTTGCTCCTGCCGGGTCAGCTGAGCAGCGAATTTCTATTTAACCACCTGCTTTCATGAGAGACCTCAGGGATGCATGTTTTGAGCCCAGCACCGAGCCGGAAAAGCGTTTCCAACCCCACTTACAAGTAAAAGTAGCTAAAATGTGCCTGGCTTCTCTTCACTGAAAAGCTCATTCTGAGTACATTTTTGGCATACGTTTGCTCCTACCGGGTCAGCTGAGCAGCGAATTTCTATTTAACCACTTGCTTTCATGAGAAACCTCAGGGCTGCATGTTTTGAGCCCAGTACTGATCCTGAAAAGCGTTTCCAACCCCACTTACAAGTAAAACTAGCTAAAATGTGCCTGGCTTCTCTTCACTGAAAAGCTCATTCTGAGTGCATTTTTAGCATACGTTTGCTCCTGCCGGGTCAGCTGAGCAGCGAATTTCTATTTAACCACCTGCTTTCATGAGAGACCTCGGAGCTGCATGTTTTGAGCCCAGTACTGAGCCTGAAAAGCATTTCCAACCCCACTTACAAGTAAAAGTAGCTAAGATGTGCCTGGCTTCTCTTCACTGAAAAGCTCATTCTGCGTACATTTTTAGCATACGTTTGCTCCTGTCGGGTCAGCTGAGCAGCGAATTTCTATTTAACCACCTGCTTTCATGAGAGACCTCAGGGCTGCATGTTTTGAGCCCAGTACTGAGCCTGAAAAGCATTTACAACCCCACTTACAAGTAAAACTAGCTAAAATGTGCCTGGCTTCTCTTCACTGAAAAGCTCATTCTGAGTACATTTTTAGCATACGTTTGCTCCTGCCGGGTTAGCTGAGCAGCGAATTTCTATTTAACCATTTGCTATCATGAGAGACCTCAGGGCTGCATGTTTTTGGCCCAGTACTGATCCTGAAAAGCGTTTCCAACCCCACTTACAAGTAAAACTAGCTAAAATGTGCCTGGCTGCTATTCACTAAAAAGCTCATTCTGTGTACATTTTTGGCATACGTTTGCTCCTACCGGGTCAGCTGAGCAGCGAATTTCTATTTAACCACTTGCTTTCATGAGAGACCTCAGGGCTGCATGTTTTGAGCCCAGTACTGAGCCTGAAAAGCATTTCCAACCCCACTTACAAGTAAAACTAGCTAAAATGTGCCTGGCTTCTCTTCACTGAAAAGCTCATTCTGAGTACATTTTTAGCATACGTTTGCTCCTGCCGGGTCAGCTGAGCAGCGAATTTCTATTTAACCACCTGCTATCATGAGAGACCTCAGGGCTGCATATTTTGATCCCAGTATTGATCCTGAAAAGCGTTTACAACCCCACTTACAAGTAAAACTAGCTAAAATGTGCCTGGCTGCTATTCACTGAAAAGCTCATTCTGTGTACATTTTTGGCATACGTTTGCTCCTACCGGGTCAGCTGAGCAGCGAATTTCTATTTAACCACCTGCTTTCATGAGAGACCTCAGGGCTGCATGTTTTGAGCCCTGTACTGAGCCTGAAAAGCATTTCCAACCCCACTTACAAGTAAAAGTAGCTAAAATGTGCCTGGCTTCTCTTCACTGAAAAGCTCATTCTGAGTACATTTTTAGCATACGTTTGCTCCTGCCGGGTCAGCTGAGCAGCGAATTTCTATTTAACCACCTGCTATCATGAGAGACCTCAGGGCTGCATGTTTTGAGCCCAGTACTGAGCCTGAAAAGCATTTCCAACCCCACTTACAAGTAAAACTAGCTAAAATGTGCCTGGCTTCTCTTCACTGAAAAGCTCATTCTGAGTACATTTTTAGCATACGTTTGCTCCTGCCGGGTCAGCTGAGCAGCAAATTTCTATTTAACCACCTGCTATCATGAGAGACCTCAGGGCTGCATGTTTTGAGCCCAGTACTGATCCTGAAAAGCGTTTCCAACCCCACTTACAAGTAAAACTAGCTAAAATGTGCCTGGCTTCTCTTCACTGAAAAGCTCATTCTGAGTACATTTTTGGCATACGTTTGCTCCTACCGGGTCAGCTGAGCAGCGAATTTCTATTTAACCACTTGCTTTCATGAGAGACCTCAGGGCTGCATGTTTTGAGCCCAGTACTGATCCTGAAAAGCATTTCCAACCCCACTTACAAGTAAAACTAGCTAAAATGTGCCTGGCTGCTATTCACTAAAAAGCTCATTCTGTGTACATTTTTGGCATACGTTTGCTCCTACCGGGTCAGCTGAGCAGCGAATTTCTATTTAACCACTTGCTTTCATGAGTGAACTCAGGGCTGCATGTTTTGAGTCCAGTACTGAGCCTGAAAAGCATTTCCAACCCCACTTACAAGTAAAACTAGCTAAAATGTGCCTGGCTTCTCTTCACTGAAAAGCTCATTCTGAGTACATTTTAGCATACGTTTGCTCCTGCCGGGTCAGCTGAGCAGCGAATTTCTATTTAACCACCTGCTATCATGAGAGACCTCAGGGCTGCATGTTTTGAGCCCAGTACTGAGCCTGAAAAGCATTTCCAACCCCACTTACAAGTAAAACTAGCTAAAATGTGCCTGACTTCTCTTCACTGAAAAGCTCATTCTGAGTACATTTTAAGCATACGTTTGCTCCTGCCGGGTCAGCTGAGCAGCGAATTTCTATTTAACCACCTGCTATCATGAGAGACCTCAGGGCTGCATGTTTTGAGCCCAGTACTGATCCTGAAAAGCGTTTCCAACCCCACTTACAAGTAAAACTAGCTAAAATGTGCCTGGCTGCTATTCACTGAAAAGCTCATTCTATGTACATTTTTGGCATACGTTGGCTCCTACCAGGTCAGCTGAGCAGCGAATTAATATTTAACCACTTGCTTTCATGAGAGACCTCAGGGTTGCATGTTTTGAGCCCAGTACTGAGCCTGAAAAGCATTTCCAACCCCACTTACAAGTAAAACTAGCTAAAATGTGCCTGGCTTCTCTTCACTGAAAAGCTCATTCTGTGTACATTTCTGGCATACGTTTGCTCCTACCAGGTCAGCTGAGCTGCAAATTTCTATTTAACCACCTGCATTCACGAGAGACCTCAGGGCTGCATGTTTTGAGCCCAGTACTGAGCCTGAAAAGCTCGTAATTTACTTGTAAGTGGGGTTGTAAAAGCTTTTCAGGCTCAGTACTGCGCTCAAAAGATGCAGCCCTGAGATCTCTCCTGATAGGAGGTAGTTAAGTAGAAATTCACTGCTCAGCTGACCCGGCAGAAGCAAATGCATACCAAAAATGTACCCAGAATGAGCTTTTCAGTGAACAGCAGCCAGGCACATTTTAGCTAGTTTTACTTGTAAGTGGGGTTGTAAACGCTTTTCAGGCTCAGTACTGCGCTCAAAAGATGCAGCCCTGAGGTCTCTCCTGATAGGAGGTAGTTAAGTAGAAATTCACTGCTCAGCTGACCCGGCAGAAGCAAATGTATACCAAAAATGTACCCAGAATGAGCTTTTCAGTGAACAGCAGCCAGGCACATTTTAGCTAGTTTTACTTGTAACTGGGGTTGTAAACGCTTTTCAGGCTCAGTACTGCGCTCAAAAGATGCAGCCCTGAGGTCTCTCCTGATAGGAGGTAGTTAAGTAGAAATTCACTGCTCAGCTGACCCGGCAGAAGCAAATGTATACCAAAAATGTACCCAGAATGAGCTTTTCAGTGAACAGCAGCCAGGCACATTTTAGCTAGTTTTACTTGTAACTGGGGTTGTAAACGCTTTTCAGGCTCAGTACTGCGCTCAAAAGATGCAGCCCTGAGGTCTCTCCTGATAGGAGGTAGTTAAGTAGAAATTCACTGCTCAGCTGACCCGGCAGAAGCAAATGTATACCAAAAATGTACCCAGAATGAGCTTTTCAGTGAACAGCAGCCAGGCACGATTTAGCTAGTTTTACTTGTAACTGGGGTTGTAAAAGCTTTTCAGGCTCAGTACTGCGCTCAAAAGATGCAGCCCTGAGATCTCTCCTGATAGGAGGTAGTTAAGTAGAAATTCACTGCTCAGCTGACCCGGCGGAAGCAAATGCATACCAAAAATAAACCCAGAATGATCTTTTCAGTGAACAGCAGCCAGGCACATTTTAGCTAGTTTTACTTGTAAGTGGGGTTGTAAACACTTTTCAGGCTCAGTACTGCGCTCAAAAGATGCAGCCCTGAGGTCTCTCCTGATAGGAGGTAGTTAAGTAGAAATTCACTGCTCAGCTGACCCGGCAGAAGCAAATGTATACCAAAAATGTACCCAGAATGAGCTTTTCAGTGAACAGCAGCCAGGCACATTTTAGCTAGTTTTACTTGTAACTGGGGTTGTAAACGGTTTTCAGGCTCAGTACTGCGCTCAAAAGATGCAGCCCTGAGGTCTCTCCTGATAGGAGGTATTTAAGTAGAAATTCACTGCTCAGCTGACCCGGCAGAAGCAAATGTATACGAAAAATGTACCCAGAATTAGCTTTTCAGTGAACAGCAGCCAGGCACATTTTAGCTAGTTTTACTTGTAAGTGGGGTTGTAAACGCTTTTCAGGCTCAGTACTGCGCTCAAAAGATGCAGCCCTGAGGTCTCTCCTGATAGGAGGTAGTTAAGTAGAAATTCACTGCTCAGCTGACCCGGCAGAAGCAAATGTATACCAAAAATGTACCCTGAATGAGCTTTTCAGTGAACAGCAGCCAGGCACATTTTAGCTAGTTTTACTTGTAAGTGGGGTTGTAAACGCTTTTCAGGCTCAGTACTGCGCTCAAAAGATGCAGCCCTGAGGTCTCTCCTGATAGGAGGTAGTTAAGTAGAAATTCACTGCTCAGCTGACCCGGCAGAAGCAAATGTATACCAAAAATGGACCCAGAATGAGCTTTTCAGTGAACAGCAGCCAGGCACATTTTAGCTAGTTTTACGTGTAAGTGGGGTTGTAAACGGTTTTCAGGCTCAGTACTGCGCTCAAAAGATGCAGCCCTGAGGTCTCTCCTGATAGGAGGTAGTTAAGTAGAAATTCACTGCTCAGCTGACCGGGCAGAAGCAAATGTATACCAAAAATGTACCCAGAATGAGCTTTTCAGTGAACAGCAGCCAGGCACATTTTAGCTAGTTTTACTTGTAAGTGGGGTTGTAAACGCTTTTCAGGCTCATTACTGCGCTCAAAAGATGCAGCCCTGAGGTCTCTCCTGATAGGGGGTAGTTAAGTAGAAATTCACTGCTCAGCTGACCCGGCAGAAGCAAATGTATACCAAAAATGTACCCAGAATGAGCTTTTCAGTGAACAGCAGCCAGGCACATTTTAGCTAGTTTTACTTGTAACTGGGGTTGTAAACGCTTTTCAGGCTCAGTACTGCGCTCAAAAGATGCAGCCCTGAGGTCTCTCCTGATAGGGGGTAGTTAGTAGAAATTCACTGCTCAGCTGACCCGGCAGAAGCAAATGTATACCAAAAATGTACCCAGAATGAGCTTTTCAGTGAACAGCAGCCAGGCACATTTTAGCTAGTTTTACTTGTAAGTGGGGTTGGAAAGGCTTTTCAGGCTCAGTACTGCACTCAAAAGATGCAGCCCTGAAGTCTCTCCTGATAGGGGGTAGTTAAGTAGAAATTCACTGCTCAGCTGACCCGGCAGAAGCAAATGTATACCAAAAATGTACCCAGAATGAGCTTTTCAGTGAACAGCAGCCAGGCACATTTTAGCTAGTTTTACTTGTAAGTGGGGTTGTAAACGCTTTTCAGGCTCAGCACTGCGCTCCAAAGATGCAGCCCTGAGGTCTCTCCTGATAGGAGGTAGTTAAGTAGAAATTCACTGCTCAGCTGACCCGGCAGAAGCAAATGTATACCAAAAATGTACCCAGAATGAGCTTTTCAGTGAACAGCAGCCAGGCACATTTTAGCTAGTTTTACTTGTAAGTGGGGTTGTAAACGCTTTTCAGGCTCAGTACTGCACTCAAAAGATGCAGCCCTGAGGTCTCTCCTGATAGGAGGTAGTTAAGTAGAAATTCACTGCTCAGCTGACCCGGCAGAAGCAAATGCATACCAAAAATGTACCCAGAATGAGCTTTTCAGTGAACAGCAGCCAGGCACATTTTAGCTAGTTTTACTTGTAAGTGGGGTTGTAAACGCTTTTCAGGCTCAGTACTGCGCTCAAAAGATGCAGCCCTGAGGTCTCTCCTGATAGGAGGTAGTTAAGTAGAAATTCACTGCTCAGCTGACCCGGCAGAAGCAAATGTATACCAAAAATGTACCCAGAATGAGCTTTTCAGTGAACAGCAGCCAGGCACATTTTAGCTAGTTTTACTTGTAAGTGGGGTTGTAAACCGTTTTCAGGCTCAGTACTGCGCTCAAAAGATGCAGCCCTGAGGTCTCTCCTGATAGGAGGTAGTTAAGTAGAAATTCACTGCTCAGCTGCCCCGGCAGAAGCAAATGTATACCAAAAATGTACCCAGAATGAGCTTTTCAGTGAACAGCAGCCAGGCACATTTTAGCTAGTTTTACTTGTAACTGGGGTTGTAAACGCTTTTCAGGCTCAGTACTGCGCTCAAAAGATGCAGCCCTGAGGTCTCTCCTGATAGGAGGTAGTTAAGTAGAAATTCACTGCTCAGCTGACCCGGAAGAAGCAAATGTATACCAAAAATGTACCCAGAATGAGCTTTTCAGTGAACAGCAGCCAGGCACGATTTAGCTAGTTTTACTTGTAACTGGGGTTGTAAAAGCTTTTCAGGCTCAGTACTGCGCTCAAAAGATGCAGCCCTGAGATCTCTCCTGATAGGAGGTAGTTAAGTAGAAATTCACTGCTCAGCTGACCCGGCAGAAGCAAATGCATACCAAAAATAAACCCAGAATGATCTTTTCAGTGAACAGCAGCCAGGCACATTTTAGCTAGTTTTACTTGTAAGTGGGGTTGTAAACACTTTTCAGGCTCAGTACTGCGCTCAAAAGATGCAGCCCTGAGGTCTCTCCTGATAGGAGGTAGTTAAGTAGAAATTCACTGCTCAGCTGACCCGGCAGAAGCAAATGTATACCAAAAATGTACCCAGAATGAGCTTTTCAGTGAACAGCAGCCAGGCACATTTTAGCTAGTTTTACTTGTAACTGGGGTTGTAAACGCTTTTCAGGCTCAGTACTGCGCTCAAAAGATGCAGCCCTGAGGTCTCTCCTGATAGGAGGTATTTAAGTAGAAATTCACTGCTCAGCTGACCCGGCAGAAGCAAATGTATACGAAAAATGTACCCAGAATTAGCTTTTCAGTGAACAGCAGCCAGGCACATTTTAGCTAGTTTTACTTGTAAGTGGGGTTGTAAACGCTTTTCAGGCTCAGTACTGCGCTCAAAAGATGCAGCCCTGAGGTCTCTCCTGATAGGAGGTAGTTAAGTAGAAATTCACTGCTCAGCTGACCCGGCAGAAGCAAATGTATACCAAAAATGTACCCTGAATGAGCTTTTCAGTGAACAGCAGCCAGGCACATTTTAGCTAGTTTTACTTGTAAGTGGGGTTGTAAACGCTTTTCAGGCTCAGTACTGCGCTCAAAAGATGCAGCCCTGAGGTCTCTCCTGATAGGAGGTAGTTAAGTAGAAATTCACTGCTCAGCTGACCCGGCAGAAGCAAATGTATACCAAAAATGTACCCAGAATGAGCTTTTCAGTGAACAGCAGACAGGCACATTTTAGCTAGTTTTACTTGTAAGTGGGGTTGTAAACGCTTTTCAGGCTCAGTACTGCGCTCAAAAGATGCAGCCCTGAGATCTCTCCTGATAGGAGGTAGTTAAGTAGAAATTCACTGCTCAGCTGACACGGCAGAAGCAAATGCATACCAAAAATGTACCCAGAATGAGCTTTTCAGTGAACAGCAGCCAGGCACATTTTAGCTAGTTTTACTTGTAAGTGGGGTTGTAAACGCTTTTCAGGCTCAGTACTGCGCTCAAAAGATGCAGCCCTGAGGTCTCTCCTGATAGGAGGTAGTTAAGTAGAAATTCACTGCTCAGCTGACCCGGCAGAAGCAAATGTATACCAAAAATGTACCCAGAATGAGCTTTTCAGTGAACAGCAGCCAGGCACATTTTAGCTAGTTTTACTTGTAAGTGGGTTTTGTAAACGGTTTTCAGGCTCAGTACTGCGCTCAAAAGATGCAGCCATGAGGTCTCTCCTGATAGGAGGTAGTTAAGTAGAAATTCACTGCTCAGCTGACCCGGCAGAAGCAAATGTATACCAAAAATGTACCCAGAATGAGCTTTTCAGTGAACAGCAGCCAGGCACATTTTAGCTAGTTTTACTTGTAACTGGGGTTGTAAACGCTTTTCAGGCTTAGTACTGCGCTCAAAAGATGCAGCCCTGAGGTCTCTCCTGATAAGAGGTAGTTAAGTAGAAATTCACTGCTCAGTTGACCTGGCAGAAGCAAATGTATACCAAAAATGTACCCAGAATGAGCTTTTCAGTGAACAGCAGCCAGGCACGATTTAGCTAGTTTTACATGTAACTGGGGTTGTAAAAGCTTTTCAGGCTCAGTACTGCGCTCAAAAGATGCAGCCCTGAGATCTCTCCTGATAGGAGGTAGTTAAGTAGAAATTCACTGCTCAGCTGACCCGGCAGAAGCAAATGTATACCAAAAATGTACCCAGAATGAGCTTTCAGTGAACAGCAGCCAGGCACATTTTAGCTAGTTTTACTTGTAACTGGGGTTGTAAACGGTTTTCAGGCTCAGTACTGCGCTCAAAAGATGCAGCCCTGAGGTCTCTCCTGATAGGAGGTAGTTAAGTAGAAATTCACTGCTCAGCTGACCCGGCAGAAGCAAATGTATACCAAAAATGTACCCAGAATGAGCTTTTCAGTGAACAGCAGCCAGGCACATTTTAGCTAGTTTTACTTGTAAGTGGGGTTGTAAATGCTTTTCAGGCTCAGTACTGCACTCAAAAGATGTAGCCCTGAGGTCTCTCCTGATAGGAGGTAGTTAAGTAGAAATTCACTGCTCAGCTGACCCGGCAGAAGCAAATGTATACCAAAA
This sequence comes from Lissotriton vulgaris, assembly GCF_964263255.1. Classification (NCBI taxonomy): domain Eukaryota; kingdom Metazoa; phylum Chordata; class Amphibia; order Caudata; family Salamandridae; genus Lissotriton; species Lissotriton vulgaris. The sequence continues at coordinate 213,237 of NW_028241890.1, forward strand.
ATGTACCCAGAATGAGCTTTTCAGTGAACAGCAGCCAGGCACATTTTAGCTAGTTTTACTTGTAACTGGGGTTGTAAACGCTTTTCAGGCTCAGTACTGCACTCAAAACATGCAGCCCTGAGGTCTCTCCTGATAGGAGGTAGTTAAGTAGAAATTCACTGCTCAGCTGACCCGGCAGAAGCAAATGTATACCAAAAATGTACTCAGAATGAGCTTTTCAGTGAACAGCAGCCAGGCACGATTTAGCTAGTTTTACTTGTAACTGGGGTTGTAAACGCTTTTCAGGCTCAGTACTGCGCTCAAAAGATGCAGCCCTGAGGTCTCTCCTGATAGGAGGTAGTTAAGTAGAAATTCTCTGCTCAGCTGACCCGGCAGAAGCAAATGTATACCAAAAATTTACCCAGAATGAGCTTTTCAGTGAACAGCAGCCAGGCACATTTTAGCTAGTTTTACTTGTAAGTGGGGTTGGAAACGCTTTTCAGGCTCAGTACTGCGCTCAAAAGATGCAGCCCTGAGGTCTCTCCTGATAGGAGATAGTTAAGTAGAAATTCACTGCTCAGCTGACCCGGCAGAAGCAAATGTATACCAAAAATGTACCCAGAATGAGCTTTTCAGTGAACAGCAGCCAGGCACATTTTAGCTAGTTTTACTTGTAACTGGGGTTGTAAACGCTTTTCAGGCTCAGTACTGCACTCAAAAGATGCAGCCCTGAAGTCTCTCCTGATAGGGGGTAGTTAAGTAGAAATTCACTGCTCAGCTGACCCGGCAGAAGCAAATGTATACCAAAAATGTACCCAGAATGAGCTTTTCAGTGAACAGCAGCCAGGCACATTTTAGCTAGTTTTACTTGTAAGTGGGGTTGTAAACGCTTTTCAGGCTCAGCACTGCGCTCCAAAGATGCAGCCCTGAGGTCTCTCCTGATAGGAGGTAGTTAAGTAGAAATTCACTGCTCAGCTGACCCGGCAGAAGCAAATGTATACCAAAAATGTACCCAGAATGAGCTTTTCAGTGAACAGCAGCCAGGCACATTTTAGCTAGTTTTACTTGTAAGTGGGGTTGTAAACGCTTTTCAGGCTCAGTACTGCACTCAAAAGATGCAGCCCTGAGGTCTCTCCTGATAGGAGGTAGTTAAGTAGAAATTCACTGCTCAGCTGACCCGGCAGAAGCAAATGCATACCAAAAATGTACCCAGAATGAGCTTTTCAGTGAACAGCAGCCAGGCACATTTTAGCTAGTTTTACTTGTAAGTGGGGTTGTAAACGCTTTTCAGGCTCAGTACTGCGCTCAAAAGATGCAGCCCTGAGGTCTCTCCTGATAGGAGGTAGTTAAGTAGAAATTCACTGCTCAGCTGACCCGGCAGAAGCAAATGTATACCAAAAATGTACCCAGAATGAGCTTTTCAGTGAACAGCAGCCAGGCACATTTTAGCTAGTTTTACTTGTAAGTGGGGTTGTAAACCGTTTTCAGGCTCAGTACTGCGCTCAAAAGATGCAGCCCTGAGGTCTCTCCTGATAGGAGGTAGTTAAGTAGAAATTCACTGCTCAGCTGCCCCGGCAGAAGCAAATGTATACCAAAAATGTACCCAGAATGAGCTTTTCAGTGAACAGCAGCCAGGCACATTTTAGCTAGTTTTACTTGTAACTGGGGTTGTAAACGCTTTTCAGGCTCAGTACTGCGCTCAAAAGATGCAGCCCTGAGGTCTCTCCTGATAGGAGGTAGTTAAGTAGAAATTCACTGCTCAGCTGACCCGGAAGAAGCAAATGTATACCAAAAATGTACCCAGAATGAGCTTTTCAGTGAACAGCAGCCAGGCACGATTTAGCTAGTTTTACTTGTAACTGGGGTTGTAAAAGCTTTTCAGGCTCAGTACTGCGCTCAAAAGATGCAGCCCTGAGATCTCTCCTGATAGGAGGTAGTTAAGTAGAAATTCACTGCTCAGCTGACCCGGCAGAAGCAAATGCATACCAAAAATAAACCCAGAATGATCTTTTCAGTGAACAGCAGCCAGGCACATTTTAGCTAGTTTTACTTGTAAGTGGGGTTGTAAACACTTTTCAGGCTCAGTACTGCGCTCAAAAGATGCAGCCCTGAGGTCTCTCCTGATAGGAGGTAGTTAAGTAGAAATTCACTGCTCAGCTGACCCGGCAGAAGCAAATGTATACCAAAAATGTACCCAGAATGAGCTTTTCAGTGAACAGCAGCCAGGCACATTTTAGCTAGTTTTACTTGTAACTGGGGTTGTAAACGGTTTTCAGGCTCAGTACTGCGCTCAAAAGATGCAGCCCTGAGGTCTCTCCTGATAGGAGGTATTTAAGTAGAAATCCACTGCTCAGCTGACCCGGCAGAAGCAAATGTATACGAAAAATGTACCCAGAATTAGCTTTTCAGTGAACAGCAGCCAGGCACATTTTAGCTAGTTTTACTTGTAAGTGGGGTTGTAAACGCTTTTCAGGCTCAGTACTGCGCTCAAAAGATGCAGCCCTGAGGTCTCTCCTGATAGGAGGTAGTTAAGTAGAAATTCACTGCTCAGCTGACCCGGCAGAAGCAAATGTATACCAAAAATGTACCCTGAATGAGCTTTTCAGTGAACAGCAGCCAGGCACATTTTAGCTAGTTTTACTTGTAAGTGGGGTTGTAAACGCTTTTCAGGCTCAGTACTGCGCTCAAAAGATGCAGCCCTGAGGTCTCTCCTGATAGGAGGTAGTTAAGTAGAAATTCACTGCTCAGCTGACCCGGCAGAAGCAAATGTATACCAAAAATGGACCCAGAATGAGCTTTTCAGTGAACAGCAGCCAGGCACATTTTAGCTAGTTTTACGTGTAAGTGGGGTTGTAAACGGTTTTCAGGCTCAGTACTGCGCTCAAAAGATGCAGCCCTGAGGTCTCTCCTGATAGGAGGTAGTTAAGTAGAAATTCACTGCTCAGCTGACCGGGCAGAAGCAAATGTATACCAAAAATGTACCCAGAATGAGCTTTTCAGTGAACAGCAGCCAGGCACATTTTAGCTAGTTTTACTTGTAAGTGGGGTTGTAAACGCTTTTCAGGCTCATTACTGCGCTCAAAAGATGCAGCCCTGAGGTCTCTCCTGATAGGGGGTAGTTAAGTAGAAATTCACTGCTCAGCTGACCCGGCAGAAGCAAATGTATACCAAAAATGTACCCAGAATGAGCTTTTCAGTGAACAGCAGCCAGGCACATTTTAGCTAGTTTTACTTGCAACTGGGGTTGTAAACGCTTTTCAGGCTCAGTACTGCGCTCAAAAGATGCAGCCCTGAGGTCTCTCCTGATAGGGGGTAGTTAGTAGAAATTCACTGCTCAGCTGACCCGGCAGAAGCAAATGTATACCAAAAATGTACCCAGAATGAGCTTTTCAGTGAACAGCAGCCAGGCACATTTTAGCTAGTTTTACTTGTAAGTGGGGTTGGAAAGGCTTTTCAGGCTCAGTACTGCACTCAAAAGATGCAGCCCTGAAGTCTCTCCTGATAGGGGGTAGTTAAGTAGAAATTCACTGCTCAGCTGACCCGGCAGAAGCAAATGTATACCAAAAATGTACCCAGAATGAGCTTTTCAGTGAACAGCAGCCAGGCACATTTTAGCTAGTTTTACTTGTAAGTGGGGTTGTAAACGCTTTTCAGGCTCAGCACTGCGCTCCAAAGATGCAGCCCTGAGGTCTCTCCTGATAGGAGGTAGTTAAGTAGAAATTCACTGCTCAGGTGACCCGGCAGAAGCAAATGTATACCAAAAATGTACCCAGAATGAGCTTTTCAGTGAACAGCAGCCAGGCACATTTTAGCTAGTTTTACTTGTAAGTGGGGTTGTAAACGCTTTTCAGGCTCAGTACTGCACTCAAAAGATGCAGCCCTGAGGTCTCTCCTGATAGGAGGTAGTTAAGTAGAAATTCACTGCTCAGCTGACCCAGCAGAAGCAAATGTATACCAAAAATGTACCCAGAATGAGCTTTTCAGTGAACAGCAGCCAGGCACATTTTAGCTAGTTTTACTTGTAAGTGGGGTTGGAAACGCTTTTCAGGCTCAGTACTGCGCTCAAAAGATGCAGCCCTGAGGTCTCTCCTGATAGGAGATAGTTAAGTAGAAATTCACTGCTCAGCTGACCCGGCAGAAGCAAATGTATACCAAAAATGTACCCAGAATGAGCTTTTCAGTGAACAGCAGCCAGGCACATTTTAGCTAGTTTTACTTGTAAGTGGGGTTGTAAACGCTTTTCAGGCTCAGTACTGCGCTCAAAAGATGCAGCCCTGAGGTCTCTCCTGATAGGAGGTAGTTAAGTAGAAATTCACTGCTCAGCTGACCCGGCAGAAGCAAATGTATACCAAAAATGTACCCAGAATGAGCTTTTCAGTGAACAGCAGACAGGCACATTTTAGCTAGTTTTACTTGTAAGTGGGGTTGTAAACGCTTTTCAGGCTCAGTACTGCGCTCAAAAGATGCAGCCCTGAGATCTCTCCTGATAGGAGGTAGTTAAGTAGAAATTCACTGCTCAGCTGACACGGCAGAAGCAAATGCATACCAAAAATGTACCCAGAATGAGCTTTTCAGTGAACAGCAGCCAGGCACATTTTAGCTAGTTTTACTTGTAAGTGGGGTTGTAAACGCTTTTCAGGCTCAGTACTGCGCTCAAAAGATGCAGCCCTGAGGTCTCTCCTGATAGGAGGTAGTTAAGTAGAAATTCACTGCTCAGCTGACCCGGCAGAAGCAAATGTATACCAAAAATGTACCCAGAATGAGCTTTTCAGTGAACAGCAGCCAGGCACATTTTAGCTAGTTTTACTTGTAAGTGGGTTTTGTAAACGGTTTTCAGGCTCAGTACTGCGCTCAAAAGATGCAGCCATGAGGTCTCTCCTGATAGGAGGTAGTTAAGTAGAAATTCACTGCTCAGCTGACCCGGCAGAAGCAAATGTATACCAAAAATGTACCCAGAATGAGCTTTTCAGTGAACAGCAGCCAGGCACATTTTAGCTAGTTTTACTTGTAACTGGGGTTGTAAACGCTTTTCAGGCTTAGTACTGCGCTCAAAAGATGCAGCCCTGAGGTCTCTCCTGATAGGAGGTAGTTAAGTAGAAATTCACTGCTCAGTTGACCCGGCAGAAGCAAATGTATACCAAAAATGTACCCAGAATGAGCTTTTCAGTGAACAGCAGCCAGGCACGATTTAGCTAGTTTTACATGTAACTGGGGTTGTAAAAGCTTTTCAGGCTCAGTACTGCGCTCAAAAGATGCAGCCCTGAGATCTCTCCTGATAGGAGGTAGTTAAGTAGAAATTCACTGCTCAGCTGACCCGGCAGAAGCAAATGTATACCAAAAATGTACCCAGAATGAGCTTTTCAGTGAACAGCAGCCAGGCACATTTTAGCTAGTTTTACTTGTAACTGGGGTTGTAAACGGTTTTCAGGCTCAGTACTGCGCTCAAAAGATGCAGCCCTGAGGTCTCTCCTGATAGGAGGTAGTTAAGTAGAAATTCACTGCTCAGCTGACCCGGCAGAAGCAAATGTATACCAAAAATGTACCCAGAATGAGCTTTTCAGTGAACAGCAGCCAGGCACATTTTAGCTAGTTTTACTTGTAAGTGGGGTTGTAAACGCTTTTCAGGCTCAGTACTGCACTCAAAAGATGTAGCCCTGAGGTCTCTCCTGATAGGAGGTAGTTAAGTAGAAATTCACTGCTCAGCTGACCCGGCAGAAGCAAATGTATACCAAAAATGTACCCAGAATGAGCTTTTCAGTGAACAGCAGCCAGGCACATTTTAGCTAGTTTTACTTGTAACTGGGGTTGTAAACGCTTTTCAGGCTCAGTACTGCGCTCAAAACATGCAGCCCTGAGGTCTCTCCTGATAGGAGGTAGTTAAGTAGAAATTCACTGCTCAGCTGACCCGGCAGAAGCAAATGTATACCAAAAATGTACTCAGAATGAGCTTTTCAGTGAACAGCAGCCAGGCACGATTTAGCTAGTTTTACTTGTAACTGGGGTTGTAAACGCTTTTCAGGCTCAGTACTGCGCTCAAAAGATGCAGCCCTGAGGTCTCTCCTGATAGGAGGTAGTTAAGTAGAAATTCTCTGCTCAGCTGACCCGGCAGAAGCAAATGTATACCAAAAATTTTCCCAGAATGAGCTTTTCAGTGAACAGCAGCCAGGCACATTTTAGCTAGTTTTACTTGTAAGTGGGGTTGGAAACGCTTTTCAGGCTCAGTACTGCGCTCAAAAGATGCAGCCCTGAGGTCTCTCCTGATAGGAGATAGTTAAGTAGAAATTCACTGCTCAGCTGACCCGGCAGAAGCAAATGTATACCAAAAATGTACCCAGAATGAGCTTTTCAGTGAACAGCAGCCAGGCACATTTTAGGTAGTTTTACTTGTAAGTGGGGTTGTAAACGGTTTTCAGGCTCAGTACTGCGCTCAAAAGATGCAGCCCTGAGGTCTCTCCTGATAGGAGGTAGTTAAGTAGAAATTCACTGCTCAGCTGACCCGGCAGAAGCAAATGTATACCAAAAATGTACCCAGAATGAGCTTTTCAGTGAACAGCAGCCAGGCACATTTTAGCTAGTTTTACTTGTAAGTGGGGTTGTAAACACTTTTCAGGCTCAGTACTGCGCTCAAAAGATGCAGCCCTGAGGTCTCTCCTGATAGGAGGTAGTTAAGTAGAAATTCACTGCTCAGCTGACCCGGCAGAAGCAAATGTATACCAAAAATGTACCCAGAATGAGCTTTTTAGTGAACAGCAGCCAGGCACATTTTAGCTAGTTTTACTTGTAACTGGGGTTGTAAACGGTTTTCAGGCTCAGTACTGCGCTCAAAAGATGCAGCCCTGAGGTCTCTCCTGATAGGAGGTAGTTAAGTAGAAATTCACTGCTCAGCTGACCCGGCAGAAGCAAATGTATACCAAAAATGTACCCAGAATTAGCTTTTCAGTGAACAGCAGCCAGGCAAATTTTAGCTAGTTTTACTTGTAAGTGGGGTTGTAAACGCTTTTCAGGCTCAGTACTGCGCTCAAAAGATGCAGCCCTGAGGTCTCTCCTGATAGGAGGTAGTTAAGTAGAAATTCACTGCTCAGCTGACCCGGCAGAAGCAAATGTATACCAAAAATGTACCCAGAATGAGCTTTTCAGTGAACAGCAGCCAGGCACATTTTAGCTAGTTTTACTTGTAAGTGGGGTTGTAAACGCTTTTCAGGCTCAGTACTGCGCTCAAAAGATGCAGCCCTGAGGTCTCTCCTGATAGGTGGTAGTTAAGTAGAAATTCACTGCTCAGCTGACCCGGCAGAAGCAAATGTATACCAAAAATGGACCCAGAATGAGCTTTTCAGTGAACAGCAGCCAGGCACATTTTAGCTAGTTTTACGTGTAAGTGGGGTTGTAAACGGTTTTCAGGCTCAGTACTGCGCTCAAAAGATGCAGCCCTGAGGTCTCTCCTGATAGGAGGTAGTTAAGTAGAAATTCACTGCTCAGCTGACCGGGCAGAAGCAAATGTATACCAAAAATGTACCCAGAATGAGCTTTTCAGTGAACAGCAGCCAGGCACATTTTAGCTAGTTTTACTTGTAAGTGGGGTTGTAAACGCTATTCAGGCTCAGTACTGCGCTCAAAAGATGCAGCCCTGAGGTCTCTCCTGATAGGGGGTAGTTAAGTAGAAATTCACTGCTCAGCTGACCCGGCAGAAGCAAATGTATACCAAAAATGTACCCAGAATGAGCTTTTCAGTGAACAGCAGCCAGGCACATTTTAGCTAGTTTTACTTGTAACTGGGGTTGTAAACACTTTTCAGGCTCAGTACTGCGCTCAAAAGATGCAGCCCTGAGGTCTCTCCTCATAGGGGGTAGTTAGTAGAAATTCACTGCTCAGCTGACCCGGCAGAAGCAAATGTATACCAAAAATGTACCCAGAATGAGCTTTTCAGTGAACAGCAGCCAGGCACATTTTAGCTAGTTTTACTTGTAAGTGGGGTTGGAAAGGCTTTTCAGGCTCAGTACTGCGCTCAAAAGATGCAGCCCTGAAGTCTCTCCTGATAGGGGGTAGTTAAGTAGAAATTCACTGCTCAGCTGACCCGGCAGAAGCAAATGTATACCAAAAATGTACCCAGAATGAGCTTTTCAGTGAACAGCAGCCAGGCATATTTTAGCTAGTTTTACTTGTAAGTGGGGTTGTAAACGCTTTTCAGGCTCAGTACTGCGCTCAAAAGATGCAGCCCTGAGGTCTCTCCTGATAGGAGGTAGTTAAGTAGAAATTCACTGCTCAGCTGACCCGGCAAAAGCAAATGTATACCAAAAATGTACCCAGAATGAGCTTTTCAGTGGTGAACAGCAGCCAGGCACATTTTAGCTAGTTTTACTTGTAAGTGGGGTTGTAAACGCTTTTCAGGCTCAGTACTGCACTCAAAAGATGCAGCCCTGAGGTCTCTCCTGATAGGAGGTAGTTAAGTAGAAATTCACTGCTCAGCTGACCCGGCAGAAGCAAATGTATACCAAAAATGTACCCAGAATGAGCTTTTCAGTGAACAGCAGCCAGGCACATTTTAGCTAGTTTTACTTGTAAGTGGGGTTGGAAACGCTTTTCAGGCTCAGTACTGCGCTCAAAAGATGCAGCCCTGAGGTCTCTCCTGATAGGAGATAGTTAAGTAGAAATTCACTGCTCAGCTGACCCGGCAGAAGCAAATGTATACCAAAAATGTACCCAGAATGAGCTTTTCAGTGAACAGCAGCCATGCACATTTTAGCTAGTTTTACTTGTAAGTGGGGTTGTAAACGCTTTTCAGGCTCAGTACTGCGCTCAAAAGATGCAGCCATGAGGTCTCTCCTGAAAGGAGGTAGTTAAGTAGAAATTCACTGCTCAGCTGACCCGGCAGAAGCAAATGTATACCAAAAATGTACCCAGAATGAGCTTTTCAGTGAACAGCAGCCAGGCAAATTTTAGCTAGTTTTACTTGTAACTGGGGTTGTAAACGCTTTTCAGGCTCAGTACTGCGCTCAAAAGATGCAGCCCTGAGGTCTCTCCTGATAGGAGGTAGTTAAGTAGAAATTCACTGCTCAGTTGACCCGGCAGAAGCAAATGTATACCAAAAATGTACCCAGAATGAGCTTTTCAGTGAACAGCAGCCAGGCACGATTTAGCTAGTTTTACTTGTAACTGGGGTTGTAAAAGCTTTTCAGGCTCAGTACTGCGCTCAAAAGATGCAGCCCTGAGATCTCTCCTGATAGGAGGTAGTTAAGTAGAAATTCACTGCTCAGCTGACCCGGCAGAAGCAAATGCATACCAAAAATGAACCCAGAATGATCTTTTCAGTGAACAGCAGCCAGGCACATTTTAGCTAGTTTTACTTGTAAGTGGGGTTGTAAACGCTTTTCAGGCTCAGTACTGCGCTCAAAAGATGCAGCCCTGAGGTCTCTCCTGATAGGAGGTAGTTAAGTAGAAATTCACTGCTCAGCTGACCCGGCAGAAGCAAATGTATACCAAAAATGTACCCAGAATGAGCTTTTCAGTGAACAGCAGCCAGGCACATTTTAGCTAGTTTTACTTGTAACTGGGGTTGTAAACGGTTTTCAGGCTCAGTACTGCGCTCAAAAGATGCAGCCCTGAGGTCTCTCCTGATAGGAGGTAGTTAAGTAGAAATTCACTGCTCAGCTGACCCGGCAGAAGCAAATGTATACCAAAAATGTACCCAGAATGAGCTTTTCAGTGAACAGCAGCCAGGCACATTTTAGCTAGTTTTACTTGTAAGTGGGGTTGTAAACGCTTTTCAGGCTCAGTACTGCGCTCAAAAGATGTAGCCCTGAGGTCTCTCCTGATAGGAGGTAGTTAAGTAGAAATTCACTGCTCAGCTGACCCGGCAGAAGCAAATGTATACCAAAAATGTACCCAGAATGAGCTTTTCAGTGAACAGCAGCCAGGCACATTTTAGCTAGTTTTACTTGTAACTGGGGTTGTAAACGCTTTTCAGGCTCAGTACTGCGCTCAAAACATGCAGCCCTGAGGTCTCTCCTGATAGGAGGTAGTTAAGTAGAAATTCACTGCTCAGCTGACCCGGCAGAAGCAAATGTATACCAAAAATGTACTCAGAATGAGCTTTTCAGTGAACAGCAGCCAGGCACGATTTAGCTAGTTTTACTTGTAACTGGGGTTGTAAACGCTTTTCAGGCTCAGTACTGCGCTCAAAAGATGCAGCCCTGAGGTCTCTCCTGATAGGAGGTAGTTAAGTAGAAATTCTCTGCTCAGCTGACCCGGCAGAAGCAAATGTATACCAAAAATTTACCCAGAATGAGCTTTTCAGTGAACAGCAGCCAGGCACATTTTAGCTAGTTTTACTTGTAAGTGGGGTTGGAAACGCTTTTCAGGCTCAGTACTGCGCTCAAAAGATGCAGCCCTGAGGTCTCTCCTGATAGGAGATAGTTAAGTAGAAATTCACTGCTCAGCTGACCCGGCAGAAGCAAATGTATACCAAAAATGTACCCAGAATGAGCTTTTCAGTGAACAGCAGCCAGGCACATTTTAGCTAGTTTTACTTGTAAGTGGGGTTGTAAACGGTTTTCAGGCTCAGTACTGCGCTCAAAAGATGCAGCCCTGAGGTCTCTCCTGATAGGAGGTAGTTAAGTAGAAATTCACTGCTCAGCTGACCCGGCAGAAGCAAATGTATACCAAAAATGTACCCAGAATTGAGCTTTTCAGTGAACAGCAGCCAGGCACATTTTAGCTAGTTTTACTTGTAAGTGGGGTTGTAAACACTTTTCATGCTCAGTACTGCGCTCAAAAGATGCAGCCCTGAGGTCTCTCCTGATAGGAGGTAGTTAAGTAGAAATTCACTGCTCAGCTGACCCGGCAGAAGCAAATGTATACCAAAAATGTACCCAGAATGAGCTTTTCAGTGAACAGCAGCCAGGCACATTTTAGCTAGTTTTACTTGTAACTGGGGTTGTAAACGGTTTTCAGGCTCAGTACTGCGCTCAAAAGATGCAGCCCTGAGGTCTCTCCTGATAGGAGGTAGTTAAGTAGAAATTCACTGCTCAGCTGACCCGGCAGAAGCAAATGTATACCAAAAATGTACCCAGAATGAGCTTTTCAGTGAACAGCAGCCAGGCACGATTTAGCTAGTTTTACTTGTAACTGGGGTTGTAAAAGCTTTTCAGGCTCAGTACTGCGCTCAAAAGATGCAGCCCTGAGATCTCTCCTGATAGGAGGTAGTTAAGTAGAAATTCACTGCTCAGCTGACCCGGCAGAAGCAAATGCATACCAAAAATAAACCCAGAATGATCTTTTCAGTGAACAGCAGCCAGGCACATTTTAGCTAGTTTTACTTGTAAGTGGGGTTGTAAACACTTTTCAGGCTCAGTACTGCGCTCAAAAAATGCAGCCCTGAGGTCTCTCCTGATAGGAGGTAGTTAAGTAGAAATTCACTGCTCAGCTGACCCGGCAGAAGCAAATGTATACCAAAAATGTACCCAGAATGAGCTTTTCAGTGAACAGCAGCCAGGCACATTTTAGCTAGTTTTACTTGTAACTGGGGTTGTAAACGGTTTTCAGGCTCAGTACTGCGCTCAAAAGATGCAGCCCTGAGGTCTCTCCTGATAGGAGGTATTTAAGTAGAAATTCACTGCTCAGCTGACCCGGCAGAAGCAAATGTATACCAAAAATGTACCCAGAATTAGCTTTTCAGTGAACAGCAGCCAGGCACATTTTAGCTAGTTTTACTTGTAAGTGGGGTTGTAAACGCTTTTCAGGCTCAGTACTGCGCTCAAAAGATGCAGCCCTGAGGTCTCTCCTGATAGGAGGTAGTTAAGTAGAAATTCACTGCTCAGCTGACCCGGCAGAAGCAAATGTATACCAAAAATGTACCCTGAATGAGCTTTTCAGTGAACAGCAGCCAGGCACATTTTAGCTAGTTTTACTTGTAAGTGGGGTTGTAAACGCTTTTCAGGCTCAGTACTGCGCTCAAAAGATGCAGCCCTGAGGTCTCTCCTGATAGGAGGTAGTTAAGTAGAAATTCACTGCTCAGCTGACCCGGCAGAAGCAAATGTATACCAAAAATGGACCCAGAATGGGCTTTTCAGTGAACAGCAGCCAGGCACATTTTAGCTAGTTTTACGTGTAAGTGGGGTTGTAAACGGTTTTCAGGCTCAGTACTGCGCTCAAAAGATGCAGCCCTGAGGTCTCTCCTGATAGGAGGTAGTTAAGTAGAAATTCACTGCTCAGCTGACCGGGCAGAAGCAAATGTATACCAAAAATGTACCCAGAATGAGCTTTTCAGTGAACAGCAGCCAGGCACATTTTAGCTAGTTTTACTTGTAAGTGGGGTTGTAAACGCTTTTCAGGCTCATTACTGCGCTCAAAAGATGCAGCCCTGAGGTCTCTCCTGATAGGGGGTAGTTAAGTAGAAATTCACTGCTCAGCTGACCCGGCAGAAGCAAATGTATACCAAAAATGTACCCAGAATGAGCTTTTCAGTGAACAGCAGCCAGGCACATTTTAGCTAGTTTTACTTGTAACTGGGGTTGTAAACGCTTTTCAGGCTCAGTACTGCGCTCAAAAGATGCAGCCCTGAGGTCTCTCCTGATAGGGGGTAGTTAGTAGAAATTCACTGCTCAGCTGACCCGGCAGAAGCAAATGTATACCAAAAATGTACCCAGAATGAGCTTTTCAGTGAACAGCAGCCAGGCACATTTTAGCTAGTTTTACTTGTAAGTGGGGTTGGAAAGGCTTTTCAGGCTCAGTACTGCACTCAAAAGATGCAGCCCTGAAGTCTCTCCTGATAGGGGGTAGTTAAGTAGAAATTCACTGCTCAGCTGACCCGGCAGAAGCAAATGTATACCAAAAATGTACCCAGAATGAGCTTTTCAGTGAACAGCAGCCAGGCACATTTTAGCTAGTTTTACTTGTAAGTGGGGTTGTAAACGCTTTTCAGGCTCAGCACTGCGCTCCAAAGATGCAGCCCTGAGGTCTCTCCTGATAGGAGGTAGTTAAGTAGAAATTCACTGCTCATCTGACCCGGCAGAAGCAAATGTATACCAAAAATGTACCCAGAATGAGCTTTTCAGTGAACAGCAGCCAGGCACATTTTAGCTAGTTTTACTTGTAAGTGGGGTTGTAAACGCTTTTCAGGCTCAGTACTGCACTCAAAAGATGCAGCCCTGAGGTCTCTCCTGATAGGAGGTAGTTAAGTAGAAATTCACTGCTCAGCTGACCCAGCAGAAGCAAATGTATACCAAAAATGTACCCAGAATGAGCTTTTCAGTGAACAGCAGCCAGGCACATTTTAGCTAGTTTTACTTGTAAGTGGGGTTGGAAACGCTTTTCAGGCTCAGTACTGCGCTCAAAAGATGCAGCCCTGAGGTCTCTCCTGATAGGAGATAGTTAAGTAGAAATTCACTGCTCAGCTGACCCGGCAGAAGCAAATGTATACCAAAAATGTACCCAGAATGAGCTTTTCAGTGAACAGCAGCCAGGCACATTTTAGCTAGTTTTACTTGTAAGTGGGGTTGTAAACGCTTTTCAGGCTCAGTACTGCGCTCAAAAGATGCAGCCCTGAGGTCTCTCCTGATAGGAGGTAGTTAAGTAGAAATTCACTGCTCAGCTGACCGGGCAGAAGCAAATGTATACCAAAAATGTACCCAGAATGAGCTTTTCAGTGAACAGCAGCCAGGCACATTTTAGCTAGTTTTACTTGTAAGTGGGGTTGTAAACGCTTTTCAGGCTCAGTACTGCGCTCAAAAGATGCAGCCCTGAGGTCTCTCCTGATAGGGGGTAGTTAAGTAGAAATTCACTGCTCAGCTGACCCGGCAGAAGCAAATGTATACCAAAAATGTACCCAGAATGAGCTTTTCAGTGAACAGCAGCCAGGCACATTTTAGCTAGTTTTACTTGTAACTGGGGTTGTAAACACTTTTCAGGCTCAGTACTGCGCTCAAAAGATGCAGCCCTGAGGTCTCTCCTGATAGGGGGTAGTTAGTAGAAATTCACTGCTCAGCTGACCCGGCAGAAGCAAATGTATACCAAAAATGTACCCAGAATGAGCTTTTCAGTGAACAGCAGCCAGGCACATTTTAGCTAGTTTTACTTGTAAGTGGGGTTGGAAAGGCTTTTCAGGCTCAGTACTGCGCTCAAAAGATGCAGCCCTGAAGTCTCTCCTGATAGGGGGTAGTTAAGTAGAAATTCACTGCTCAGCTGACCCGGCAGAAGCAAATGTATACCAAAAATGTACCCAGAATGAGCTTTTCAGTGAACAGCAGCCAGGCATATTTTAGCTAGTTTTACTTGTAAGTGGGGTTGTAAACGCTTTTCAGGCTCAGTACTGCGCTCAAAAGATGCAGCCCTGAGGTCTCTCCTGATAGGAGGTAGTTAAGTAGAAATTCACTGCTCAGCTGACCCGGCAAAAGCAAATGTATACCAAAAATGTACCCAGAATGAGCTTTTCAGTGGTGAACAGCAGCCAGGCACATTTTAGCTAGTTTTACTTGTAAGTGGGGTTGTAAACGCTTTTCAGGCTCAGTACTGCACTCAAAAGATGCAGCCCTGAGGTCTCTCCTGATAGGAGGTAGTTAAGTAGAAATTCACTGCTCAGCTGACCCGGCAGAAGCAAATGTATACCAAAAATGTACCCAGAATGAGCTTTTCAGTGAACAGCAGCCAGGCACATTTTAGCTAGTTTTACTTGTAAGTGGGGTTGGAAACGCTTTTCAGGCTCAGTACTGCGCTCAAAAGATGCAGCCCTGAGGTCTCTCCTGATAGGAGATAGTTAAGTAGAAATTCACTGCTCAGCTGACCCGGCAGAAGCAAATGTATACCAAAAATGTACCCAGAATGAGCTTTTCAGTGAACAGCAGCCATGCACATTTTAGCTAGTTTTACTTGTAAGTGGGGTTGTAAACGCTTTTCAGGCTCAGTACTGCGCTCAAAAGATGCAGCCATGAGGTCTCTCCTGAAAGGAGGTAGTTAAGTAGAAATTCACTGCTCAGCTGACCCGGCAGAAGCAAATGTATACCACAAATGTACCCAGAATGAGCTTTTCAGTGAACAGCAGCCAGGCAAATTTTAGCTAGTTTTACTTGTAACTGGGGTTGTAAACGCTTTTCAGGCTCAGTACTGCGCTCAAAAGATGCAGCCCTGAGGTCTCTCCTGATAGGAGGTAGTTAAGTAGAAATTCACTGCTCAGTTGACCCGGCAGAAGCAAATGTATACCAAAAATGTACCCAGAATGAGCTTTTCAGTGAACAGCAGCCAGGCACGATTTAGCTAGTTTTACTTGTAACTGGGGTTGTAAAAGCTTTTCAGGCTCAGTACTGCGCTCAAAAGATGCAGCCCTGAGATCTCTCCTGATAGGAGGTAGTTAAGTAGAAATTCACTGCTCAGCTGACCCGGCAGAAGCAAATGCATACCAAAAATGAACCCAGAATGATCTTTTCAGTGAACAGCAGCCAGGCACATTTTAGCTAGTTTTACTTGTAAGTGGGGTTGTAAACGCTTTTCAGGCTCAGTACTGCGCTCAAAAGATGCAGCCCTGAGGTCTCTCCTGATAGGAGGTAGTTAAGTAGAAATTCACTGCTCAGCTGACCCGGCAGAAGCAAATGTATACCAAAAATGTACCCAGAATGAGCTTTTCAGTGAACAGCAGCCAGGCACATTTTAGCTAGTTTTACTTGTAACTGGGGTTGTAAACGGTTTTCAGGCTCAGTACTGCGCTCAAAAGATGCAGCCCTGAGGTCTCTCCTGATAGGAGGTAGTTAAGTAGAAATTCACTGCTCAGCTGACCCGGCAGAAGCAAATGTATACCAAAAATGTACCCAGAATGAGCTTTTCAGTGAACAGCAGCCAGGCACATTTTAGCTAGTTTTACTTGTAAGTGGGGTTGTAAACGCTTTTCAGGCTCAGTACTGCGCTCAAAAGATGTAGCCCTGAGGTCTCTCCTGATAGGAGGTAGTTAAGTAGAAATTCACTGCTCAGCTGACCCGGCAGAAGCAAATGTATACCAAAAATGTACCCAGAATGAGCTTTTCAGTGAACAGCAGCCAGGCACATTTTAGCTAGTTTTACTTGTAACTGGGGTTGTAAACGCTTTTCAGGCTCAGTACTGCGCTCAAAACATGCAGCCCTGAGGTCTCTCCTGATAGGAGGTAGTTAAGTAGAAATTCACTGCTCAGCTGACCCGGCAGAAGCAAATGTATACCAAAAATGTACTCAGAATGAGCTTTTCAGTGAACAGCAGCCAGGCACGATTTAGCTAGTTTTACTTGTAACTGGGGTTGTAAACGCTTTTCAGGCTCAGTACTGCGCTCAAAAGATGCAGCCCTGAGGTCTCTCCTGATAGGAGGTAGTTAAGTAGAAATTCTCTGCTCAGCTGACCCGGCAGAAGCAAATGTATACCAAAAATTTACCCAGAATGAGCTTTTCAGTGAACAGCAGCCAGGCACATTTTAGCTAGTTTTACTTGTAAGTGGGGTTGGAAACGCTTTTCAGGCTCAGTACTGCGCTCAAAAGATGCAGCCCTGAGGTCTCTCCTGATAGGAGATAGTTAAGTAGAAATTCACTGCTCAGCTGACCCGGCAGAAGCAAATGTATACCAAAAATGTACCCAGAATGAGCTTTTCAGTGAACAGCAGCCAGGCACATTTTAGCTAGTTTTACTTGTAAGTGGGGTTGTAAACGGTTTTCAGGCTCAGTACTGCGCTCAAAAGATGCAGCCCTGAGGTCTCTCCTGATAGGAGGTAGTTAAGTAGAAATTCACTGCTCAGCTGACCCGGCAGAAGCAAATGTATACCAAAAATGTACCCAGAATTGAGCTTTTCAGTGAACAGCAGCCAGGCACATTTTAGCTAGTTTTACTTGTAAGTGGGGTTGTAAACACTTTTCATGCTCAGTACTGCGCTCAAAAGATGCAGCCCTGAGATCTCTCCTGATAGGAGGTAGTTAAGTAGAAATTCACTGCTCAGCTGACCCGGCAGAAGCAAATGTATACCAAAAATGTACCCAGAATGAGCTTTTCAGTGAACAGCAGCCAGGCACATTTTAGCTAGTTTTACTTGTAACTGGGGTTGTAAACGGTTTTCAGGCTCAGTACTGTGCTCAAAAGATGCAGCCCTGAGGTCTCTCCTGATAGGAGGTAGTTAAGTAGAAATTCACTGCTCAGCTGACCCGGCAGAAGCAAATGTATACCAAAAATGTACCCAGAATGAGCTTTTCAGTGAACAGCAGCCAGGCACGATTTAGCTAGTTTTACTTGTAACTGGGGTTGTAAAAGCTTTTCAGGCTCAGTACTGCGCTCAAAAGATGCAGCCCTGAGATCTCTCCTGATAGGAGGTAGTTAAGTAGAAATTCACTGCTCAGCTGACCCGGCAGAAGCAAATGCATACCAAAAATAAACCCAGAATGATCTTTTCAGTGAACAGCAGCCAGGCACATTTTAGCTAGTTTTACTTGTAAGTGGGGTTGTAAACACTTTTCAGGCTCAGTACTGCGCTCAAAAGATGCAGCCCTGAGGTCTCTCCTGATAGGAGGTAGTTAAGTAGAAATTCACTGCTCAGCTGACCCGGCAGAAGCAAATGTATACCAAAAATGTACCCAGAATGAGCTTTTCAGTGAACAGCAGCCAGGCACATTTTAGCTAGTTTTACTTGTAACTGGGGTTGTAAACGGTTTTCAGGCTCAGTACTGCGCTCAAAAGATGCAGCCCTGAGGTCTCTCCTGATAGGAGGTATTTAAGTAGAAATTCACTGCTCAGCTGACCCGGCAGAAGCAAATGTATACCAAAAATGTACCCAGAATTAGCTTTTCAGTGAACAGCAGCCAGGCACATTTTAGCTAGTTTTACTTGTAAGTGGGGTTGTAAACGCTTTTCAGGCTCAGTACTGCGCTCAAAAGATGCAGCCCTGAGGTCTCTCCTGATAGGAGGTAGTTAAGTAGAAATTCACTGCTCAGCTGACCCGGCAGAAGCAAATGTATACCAAAAATGTACCCTGAATGAGCTTTTCAGTGAACAGCAGCCAGGCACATTTTAGCTAGTTTTACTTGTAAGTGGGGTTGTAAACGCTTTTCAGGCTCAGTACTGTGCTCAAAAGATGCAGCCCTGAGGTCTCTCCTGATAGGAGGTAGTTAAGTAGAAATTCACTGCTCAGCTGACCCGGCAGAAGCAAATGTATACCAAAAATGGACCCAGAATGAGCTTTTCAGTGAACAGCAGCCAGGCACATTTTAGCTAGTTTTACGTGTAAGTGGGGTTGTAAACGGTTTTCAGGCTCAGTACTGCGCTCAAAAGATGCAGCCCTGAGGTCTCTCCTGATAGGAGGTAGTTAAGTAGAAATTCACTGCTCAGCTGACCGGGCAGAAGCAAATGTATACCAAAAATGTACCCAGAATGAGCTTTTCAGTGAACAGCAGCCAGGCACATTTTAGCTAGTTTTACTTGTAAGTGGGGTTGTAAACGCTTTTCAGGCTCATTACTGCGCTCAAAAGATGCAGCCCTGAGGTCTCTCCTGATAGGGGGTAGTTAGTAGAAATTCACTGCTCAGCTGACCCGGCAGAAGCAAATGTATACCAAAAATGTACCCAGAATGAGCTTTTCAGTGAACAGCAGCCAGGCACATTTTAGCTAGTTTTACTTGTAAGTGGGGTTGGAAAGGCTTTTCAGGCTCAGTACTGCACTCAAAAGATGCAGCCCTGAAGTCTCTCCTGATAGGGGGTAGTTAAGTAGAAATTCACTGCTCAGCTGACCCGGCAGAAGCAAATGTATACCAAAAATGTACCCAGAATGAGCTTTTCAGTGAACAGCAGCCAGGCACATTTTAGCTAGTTTTACTTGTAAGTGGGGTTGTAAACGCTTTTCAGGCTCAGCACTGCGCTCCAAAGATGCAGCCCTGAGGTCTCTCCTGATAGGAGGTAGTTAAGTAGAAATTCACTGCTCATCTGACCCGGCAGAAGCAAATGTATACCAAAAATGTACCCAGAATGAGCTTTTCAGTGAACAGCAGCCAGGCACATTTTAGCTAGTTTTACTTGTAAGTGGGGTTGTAAACGCTTTTCAGGCTCAGTACTGCACTCAAAAGATGCAGCCCTGAGGTCTCTCCTGATAGGAGGTAGTTAAGTAGAAATTCACTGCTCAGCTGACCCAGCAGAAGCAAATGTATACCAAAAATGTACCCAGAATTAGCTTTTCAGTGAACAGCAGCCAGGCACATTTTAGCTAGTTTTACTTGTAAGTGGGGTTGTAAACGCTTTTCAGGCTCAGTACTGCGCTCAAAAGATGCAGCCCTGAGGTCTCTCCTGATAGGAGGTAGTTAAGTAGAAATTCACTGCTCAGCTGACCCGGCAGAAGCAAATGTATACCAAAAATGTACCCTGAATGAGCTTTTCAGTGAACAGCAGCCAGGCACATTTTAGCTAGTTTTACTTGTAAGTGGGGTTGTAAACGCTTTTCAGGCTCAGTACTGTGCTCAAAAGATGCAGCCCTGAGGTCTCTCCTGATAGGAGGTAGTTAAGTAGAAATTCACTGCTCAGCTGACCCGGCAGAAGCAAATGTATACCAAAAATGGACCCAGAATGAGCTTTTCAGTGAACAGCAGCCAGGCACATTTTAGCTAGTTTTACGTGTAAGTGGGGTTGTAAACGGTTTTCAGGCTCAGTACTGCGCTCAAAAGATGCAGCCCTGAGGTCTCTCCTGATAGGAGGTAGTTAAGTAGAAATTCACTGCTCAGCTGACCGGGCAGAAGCAAATGTATACCAAAAATGTACCCAGAATGAGCTTTTCAGTGAACAGCAGCCAGGCACATTTTAGCTAGTTTTACTTGTAAGTGGGGTTGTAAACGCTTTTCAGGCTCATTACTGCGCTCAAAAGATGCAGCCCTGAGGTCTCTCCTGATAGGGGGTAGTTAGTAGAAATTCACTGCTCAGCTGACCCGGCAGAAGCAAATGTATACCAAAAATGTACCCAGAATGAGCTTTTCAGTGAACAGCAGCCAGGCACATTTTAGCTAGTTTTACTTGTAAGTGGGGTTGGAAAGGCTTTTCAGGCTCAGTACTGCACTCAAAAGATGCAGCCCTGAAGTCTCTCCTGATAGGGGGTAGTTAAGTAGAAATTCACTGCTCAGCTGACCCGGCAGAAGCAAATGTATACCAAAAATGTACCCAGAATGAGCTTTTCAGTGAACAGCAGCCAGGCACATTTTAGCTAGTTTTACTTGTAAGTGGGGTTGTAAACGCTTTTCAGGCTCAGCACTGCGCTCCAAAGATGCAGCCCTGAGGTCTCTCCTGATAGGAGGTAGTTAAGTAGAAATTCACTGCTCATCTGACCCGGCAGAAGCAAATGTATACCAAAAATGTACCCAGAATGAGCTTTTCAGTGAACAGCAGCCAGGCACATTTTAGCTAGTTTTACTTGTAAGTGGGGTTGTAAACGCTTTTCAGGCTCAGTACTGCACTCAAAAGATGCAGCCCTGAGGTCTCTCCTGATAGGAGGTAGTTAAGTAGAAATTCACTGCTCAGCTGACCCAGCAGAAGCAAATGTATACCAAAAATGTACCCAGAATGAGCTTTTCAGTGAACAGCAGCCAGGCACATTTTAGCTAGTTTTACTTGTAAGTGGGGTTGGAAACGCTTTTCAGGCTCAGTACTGCGCTCAAAAGATGCAGCCCTGAGGTCTCTCCTGATAGGAGATAGTTAAGTAGAAATTCACTGCTCAGCTGACCCGGCAGAAGCAAATGTATACCAAAAATGTACCCAGAATGAGCTTTTCAGTGAACAGCAGCCAGGCACATTTTAGCTAGTTTTACTTGTAAGTGGGGTTGTAAACGCTTTTCAGGCTCAGTACTGCGCTCAAAAGATGCAGCCCTGAGGTCTCTCCTGATAGGAGGTAGTTAAGTAGAAATTCACTGCTCAGCTGACCCGGCAGAAGCAAATGTATACCAAAAATGTACCCAGAATGAGCTTTTCAGTGAACAGCAGCCAGGCACATTTTAGCTAGTTTTACTTGTAACTGGGGTTGTAAACGGTTTTCAGGCTCAGTACTGCGCAAAAAAGATGCAGCCCTGAGGTCTCTCCTGATAGGAGGTATTTAAGTAGAAATTCACTGCTCAGCTGACCCGGCAGAAGCAAATGTATACCAAAAATGTACCCAGAATTAGCTTTTCAGTGAACAGCAGCCAGGCACATTTTAGCTAGTTTTACTTGTAAGTGGGGTTGTAAACGCTTTTCAGGCTCAGTACTGCGCTCAAAAGATGCAGCCCTGAGGTCTCTCCTGATAGGAGGTAGTTAAGTAGAAATTCACTGCTCAGCTGACCCGGCAGAAGCAAATGTATACCAAAAATGTACCCTGAATGAGCTTTTCAGTGAACAGCAGCCAGGCACATTTTAGCTAGTTTTACTTGTAAGTGGGGTTGTAAACGCTTTTCAGGCTCAGTACTGCGCTCAAAAGATGCAGCCCTGAGGTCTCTCCTGATAGGAGGTAGTTAAGTAGAAATTCACTGCTCAGCTGACCCGGCAGAAGCAAATGTATACCAAAAATGGACCCAGAATGAGCTTTTCAGTGAACAGCAGCCAGGCACATTTTAGCTAGTTTTACGTGTAAGTGGGGTTGTAAACGGTTTTCAGGCTCAGTACTGCGCTCAAAAGATGCAGCCCTGAGGTCTCTCCTGATAGGAGGTAGTTAAGTAGAAATTCACTGCTCAGCTGACCGGGCAGAAGCAAATGTATACCAAAAATGTACCCAGAATGAGCTTTTCAGTGAACAGCAGCCAGGCACATTTTAGCTAGTTTTACTTGTAAGTGGGGTTGTAAACGCTTTTCAGGCTCATTACTGCGCTCAAAAGATGCAGCCCTGAGGTCTCTCCTGATAGGGGGTAGTTAAGTAGAAATTCACTGCTCAGCTGACCCGGCAGAAGCAAATGTATACCAAAAATGTACCCAGAATGAGCTTTTCAGTGAACAGCAGCCAGGCACATTTTAGCTAGTTTTACTTGTAACTGGGGTTGTAAACGCTTTTCAGGCTCAGTACTGCGCTCAAAAGATGCAGCCCTGAGGTCTCTCCTGATAGGGGGTAGTTAGTAGAAATTCACTGCTCAGCTGACCCGGCAGAAGCAAATGTATACCAAAAATGTACCCAGAATGAGCTTTTCAGTGAACAGCAGCCAGGCACATTTTAGCTAGTTTTACTTGTAAGTGGGGTTGGAAAGGCTTTTCAGGCTCAGTACTGCACTCAAAAGATGCAGCCCTGAAGTCTCTCCTGATAGGGGGTAGTTAAGTAGAAATTCACTGCTCAGCTGACCCGGCAGAAGCAAATGTATACCAAAAATGTACCCAGAATGAGCTTTTCAGTGAACAGCAGCCAGGCACATTTTAGCTAGTTTTACTTGTAAGTGGGGTTGTAAACGCTTTTCAGGCTCAGCACTGCGCTCCAAAGATGCAGCCCTGAGGTCTCTCCTGATAGGAGGTAGTTAAGTAGAAATTCACTGCTCAGCTGACCCGGCAGAAGCAAATGTATACCAAAAATGTACCCAGAATGAGCTTTTCAGTGAACAGCAGCCAGGCACATTTTAGCTAGTTTTACTTGTAAGTGGGGTTGTAAACGCTTTTCAGGCTCAGTACTGCACTCAAAAGATGCAGCCCTGAGGTCTCTCCTGATAGGAGGTAGTTAAGTAGAAATTCACTGCTCAGCTGACCCAGCAGAAGCAAATGTATACCAAAAATTTACCCAGAATGAGCTTTTCAGTGAACAGCAGCCAGGCACATTTTAGCTAGTTTTACTTGTAAGTGGGGTTGGAAACGCTTTTCAGGCTCAGTACTGCGCTCAAAAGATGCAGCCCTGAGGTCTCTCCTGATAGGAGATAGTTAAGTAGAAATTCACTGCTCAGCTGACCCGGCAGAAGCAAATGTATACCAAAAATGTACCCAGAATGAGCTTTTCAGTGAACAGCAGCCAGGCACATTTTAGCTAGTTTTACTTGTAAGTGGGGTTGTAAACGCTTTTCAGGCTCAGTACTGCGCTCAAAAGATGCAGCCCTGAGGTCTCTCCTGATAGGAGGTAGTTAAGTAGAAATTCACTGCTCAGCTGACCCGGCAGAAGCAAATGTATACCAAAAATGTACCCAGAATGAGCTTTTCAGTGAACAGCAGACAGGCACATTTTAGCTAGTTTTACTTGTAAGTGGGGTTGTAAACGCTTTTCAGGCTCAGTACTGCGCTCAAAAGATGCAGCCCTGAGATCTCTCCTGATAGGAGGTAGTTAAGTAGAAATTCACTGCTCAGCTGACACGGCAGAAGCAAATGCATACCAAAAATGTACCCAGAATGAGCTTTTCAGTGAACAGCAGCCAGGCACATTTTAGCTAGTTTTACTTGTAAGTGGGGTTGTAAACGCTTTTCAGGCTCAGTACTGCGCTCAAAAGATGCAGCCCTGAGGTCTCTCCTGATAGGAGGTAGTTAAGTAGAAATTCACTGCTCAGCTGACCCGGCAGAAGCAAATGTATACCAAAAATGTACCCAGAATGAGCTTTTCAGTGAACAGCAGCCAGGAGCATTTTAGCTAGTTTTACTTGTAACTGGGGTTGTAAACGCTTTTCAGGCTTAGTACTGCGCTCAAAAGATGCAGCCCTGAGGTCTCTCCTGATAGGAGGTAGTTAAGTAGAAATTCACTGCTCAGTTGACCCGGCAGAAGCAAATGTATACCAAAAATGTACCCAGAATGAGCTTTTCAGTGAACAGCAGCCAGGCACGATTTAGCTAGTTTTACTTGTAACTGGGGTTGTAAAAGCTTTTCAGGCTCAGTACTGCGCTCAAAAGATGCAGCCCTGAGATCTCTCCTGATAGGAGGTAGTTAAGTAGAAATTCACTGCTCAGCTGACCCGGCAGAAGCAAATGCATACCAAAAATGAACCCAGAATGATCTTTTCAGTGAACAGCAGCCAGGCACATTTTAGCTAGTTTTACTTGTAAGTGGGGTTGTAAACGCTTTTCAGGCTCAGTACTGCGCTCAAAAGATGCAGCCCTGAGGTCTCTCCTGATAGGAGGTAGTTAAGTAGAAATTCACTGCTCAGCTGACCCGGCAGAAGCAAATGTATACCAAAAATGTACCCAGAATGAGCTTTTCAGTGAACAGCAGCCAGGCACATTTTAGCTAGTTTTACTTGTAACTGGGGTTGTAAACGGTTTTCAGGCTCAGTACTGCGCTCAAAAGATGCAGCCCTGAGGTCTCTCCTGATAGGAGGTAGTTAAGTAGAAATTCACTGCTCAGCTGACCCAGCAGAAGCAAATGTATACCAAAAATGTACCCAGAATGAGCTTTTCAGTGAACAGCAGCCAGGCACATTTTAGCTAGTTTTACTTGTAAGTGGGGTTGTAAACGCTTTTCAGGCTCAGTACTGCACTCAAAAGATGTAGCCCTGAGGTCTCTCCTGATAGGAGGTAGTTAAGTAGAAATTCACTGCTCAGCTGACCCGGCAGAAACAAATGTATACCAAAAATGTACCCAGAATGAGCTTTTCAGTGAACAGCAGCCAGGCACATTTTAGCTAGTTTTACTTGTAACTGGGGTTGTAAACGCTTTTCAGGCTCAGTACTGCGCTCAAAACATGCAGCCCTGAGGTCTCTCCTGATAGGAGGTAGTTAAGTAGAAATTCACTGCTCAGCTGACCCGGCAGAAGCAAATGTATACCAAAAATGTACTCAGAATGAGCTTTTCAGTGAACAGCAGCCAGGCACGATTTAGCTAGTTTTACTTGTAACTGGGGTTGTAAACGCTTTTCAGGCTCAGTACTGCGCTCAAAAGATGCAGCCCTGAGGTCTCTCCTGATAGGAGGTAGTTAAGTAGAAATTCTCTGCTCAGCTGACCCGGCAGAAGCAAATGTATACCAAAAATTTACCCAGAATGAGCTTTTCAGTGAACAGCAGCCAGGCACATTTTAGCTAGTTTTACTTGTAAGTGGGGTTGGAAACGCTTTTCAGGCTCAGTACTGCGCTCAAAAGATGCAGCCCTGAGGTCTCTCCTGATAGGAGATAGTTAAGTAGAAATTCACTGCTCAGCTGACCCGGCAGAAGCAAATGTATACCAAAAATGTACCCAGAATGAGCTTTTCAGTGAACAGCAGCCAGGCACATTTTAGCTAGTTTTACTTGTAAGTGGGGTTGTAAACGGTTTTCAGGCTCAGTACTGCGCTCAAAAGATGCAGCCCTGAGGTCTCTCCTGATAGGAGGTAGTTAAGTAGAAATTCACTGCTCAGCTGACCCGGCAGAAGCAAATGTATACCAAAAATGTACCCAGAATGAGCTTTTCAGTGAACAGCAGCCAGGCACATTTTAGCTAGTTTTACTTGTAAGTGGGGTTGTAAACACTTTTCAGGCTCAGTACTGCGCTCAAAAGATGCAGCCCTGAGGTCTCTCCTGATAGGAGGTAGTTAAGTAGAAATTCACTGCTCAGCTGACCCGGCAGAAGCAAATGTATACCAAAAATGTACCCAGAATGAGCTTTTTAGTGAACAGCAGCCAGGCACATTTTAGCTAGTTTTACTTGTAACTGGGGTTGTAAACGGTTTTCAGGCTCAGTACTGCGCTCAAAAGATGCAGCCCTGAGGTCTCTCCTGATAGGAGGTAGTTAAGTAGAAATTCACTGCTCAGCTGACCCGGCAGAGGCAAATGTATACCAAAAATGTACCCAGAATTAGCTTTTCAGTGAACAGCAGCCAGGCAAATTTTAGCTAGTTTTACTTGTAAGTGGGGTTGTAAACGCTTTTCAGGCTCAGTACTGCGCTCAAAAGATGCAGCCCTGAGGTCTCTCCTGATAGGAGGTAGTTAAGTAGAAATTCACTGCTCAGCTGACCCGGCAGAAGCAAATGTATACCAAAAATGTACCCAGAATGAGCTTTTCAGTGAACAGCAGCCAGGCACATTTTAGCTAGTTTTACTTGTAAGTGGGGTTGTAAACGCTTTTCAGGCTCAGTACTGTGCTCAAAAGATGCAGCCCTGAGGTCTCTCCTGATAGGAGGTAGTTAAGTAGAAATTCACTGCTCAGCTGACCCGGCAGAAGCAAATGTATACCAAAAATGGACCCAGAATGAGCTTTTCAGTGAACAGCAGCCAGGCACATTTTAGCTAGTTTTACGTGTAAGTGGGGTTGTAAACGGTTTTCAGGCTCAGTACTGCGCTCAAAAGATGCAGCCCTGAGGTCTCTCCTGATAGGAGGTAGTTAAGTAGAAATTCACTGCTCAGCTGACCGGGCAGAAGCAAATGTATACCAAAAATGTACCCAGAATGAGCTTTTCAGTGAACAGCAGCCAGGCACATTTTAGCTAGTTTTACTTGTAAGTGGGGTTGTAAATGCTTTTCAGGCTCAGTACTGCGCTCAAAAGATGCAGCCCTGAGGTCTCTCCTGATAGGGGGTAGTTAAGTAGAAATTCACTGCTCAGCTGACCCGGCAGAAGCAAATGTATACCAAAAATGTACCCAGAATGAGCTTTTCAGTGAACAGCAGCCAGGCACATTTTAGCTAGTTTTACTTGTAACTGGGGTTGTAAACGCTTTTCAGGCTCAGTACTGCGCTCAAAAGATGCAGCCCTGAGGTCTCTCCTGATAGGGGGTAGTTAGTAGAAATTCACTGCTCAGCTGACCTGGCAGAAGCAAATGTATACCAAAAATAAACCCAGAATGAGCTTTTCAGTGAACAGCAGCCAGGCACATTTTAGCTAGTTTTACTTGTAAGTGGGGTTGGAAAGGCTTTTCAGGCTCAGTACTGCGCTCAAAAGATGCAGCCCTGAAGTCTCTCCTGATAGGGGGTAGTTAAGTAGAAATTCACTGCTCAGCTGACCCGGCAGAAGCAAATGTATACCAAAAATGTACCCAGAATGAGCTTTTCAGTGAACAGCAGCCAGGCATATTTTAGCTAGTTTTACTTGTAAGTGGGGTTGTAAACGCTTTTCGGGCTCAGTACTGCGCTCAAAAGATGCAGCCCTGAGGTCTCTCCTGATAGGAGGTAGTTAAGTAGAAATTCACTGCTCAGCTGACCCGGCAGAAGCAAATGTATACCAAAAATGTACCCAGAATGAGCTTTTCAGTGGTGAACAGCAGCCAGGCACATTTTAGCTAGTTTTACTTGTAAGTGGGGTTGTAAACGCTTTTCAGGCTCAGTACTGCACTCAAAAGATGCAGCCCTGAGGTCTCTCCTGATAGGAGGTAGTTAAGTAGAAATTCACTGCTCAGCTGACCCGGCAGAAGCAAATGTATACCAAAAATGTACCCAGAATGAGCTTTTCAGTGAACAGCAGCCAGGCACATTTTAGCTAGTTTTACTTGTAAGTGGGGTTGTAAACGCTTTTCAGGCTCAGCACTGCGCTCCAAAGATGCAGCCCTGAGGTCTCTCCTGATAGGAGGTAGTTAAGTAGAAATTCACTGCTCAGCTGACCCGGCAGAAGCAAATGTATACCAAAAATGTACCCAGAATGAGCTTTTCAGTGAACAGCAGCCAGGCACATTTTAGCTAGTTTTACTTGTAAGTGGGGTTCTAAATGCTTTTCAGGCTCAGTACTGCACTCAAAAGATGCAGCCCTGAGGTCTCTCCTGATAGGAGGTAGTTAAGAAGAAATTCACTGCTCAGCTGACCCAGCAGAAGCAAATGTATACCAAAAATGTACCCAGAATGAGCTTTTCAGTGAACAGCAGCCAGGCACATTTTAGCTAGTTTTACTTGTAAGTGGGGTTGGAAACGCTTTTCAGGCTCAGTACTGCGCTCAAAAGATGCAGCCCTGAGGTCTCTCCTGATAGGAGATAGTTAAGTAGAAATTCACTGCTCAGCTGACCCGGCAGAAGCAAATGTATACCAAAAATGTACCCAGAATGAGCTTTTCAGTGAACAGCAGCCAGGCACATTTTAGCTAGTTTTACTTGTAAGTGGGGTTGTAAACGCTTTTCAGGCTCAGTACTGCGCTCAAAAGATGCAGCCCTGAGGTCTCTCCTGATAGGAGGTAGTTAAGTAGAAATTCACTGCTCAGCTGACCCGGCAGAAGCAAATGTATACCAAAAATGTACCCAGAATGAGCTTTTCAGTGAACAGCAGACAGGCACATTTTAGCTAGTTTTACTTGTAAGTGGGGTTGTAAACGCTTTTCAGGCTCAGTACTGCGCTCAAAAGATGCAGCCCTGAGATCTCTCCTGATAGGAGGTAGTTAAGTAGAAATTCACTGCTCAGCTGACACGGCAGAAGCAAATGCATACCAAAAATGTACCCAGAATGAGCTTTTCAGTGAACAGCAGCCAGGCACATTTTAGCTAGTTTTACTTGTAAGTGGGGTTGTAAACGCTTTTCAGGCTCAGTAATGCGCTCAAAAGATGCAGCCCTGAGGTCTCTCCTGATAGGAGGTAGTTAAGTAGAAATTCACTGCTCAGCTGACCCGGCAGAAGCAAATGTATACCAAAAATGTACCCAGAATGAGCTTTTCAGTGAACAGCAGCCAGGCACATTTTAGCTAGTTTTACTTGTAAGTGGGTTTTGTAAACGGTTTTCAGGCTCAGTACTGCGCTCAAAAGATGCAGCCATGAGGTCTCTCCTGATAGGAGGTAGTTAAGTAGAAATTCACTGCTCAGCTGACCCGGCAGAAGCAAATGTATACCAAAAATGTACCCAGAATGAGCTTTTCAGTGAACAGCAGCCAGGCACATTTTAGCTAGTTTTACTTGTAACTGGGGTTGTAAACGCTTTTCAGGCTTAGTACTGCGCTCAAAAGATGCAGCCCTGAGGTCTCTCCTGATAGGAGGTAGTTAAGTAGAAATTCACTGCTCAGTTGACCCGGCAGAAGCAAATGTATACCAAAAATGTACCCAGAATGAGCTTTTCAGTGAACAGCAGCCAGGCACGATTTAGCTAGTTTTACTTGTAACTGGGGTTGTAAAAGCTTTTCAGGCTCAGTACTGCGCTCAAAAGATGCAGCCCTGAGATCTCTCCTGATAGGAGGTAGTTAAGTAGAAATTCACTGCTCAGCTGACCCGGCAGAAGCAAATGCATACCAAAAATGAACCCAGAATGATCTTTTCAGTGAACAGCAGCCAGGCACATTTTAGCTAGTTTTACTTGTAAGTGGGGTTGTAAACGCTTTTCAGGCTCAGTACTGCGCTCAAAAGATGCAGCCCTGAGGTCTCTCCTGATAGGAGGTAGTTAAGTAGAAATTCACTGCTCAGCTGACCCGGCAGAAGCAAATGTATACCAAAAATGTACCCAGAATGAGCTTTTCAGTGAACAGCAGCCAGGCACATTTTAGCTAGTTTTACTTGTAACTGGGGTTGTAAACGGTTTTCAGGCTCAGTACTGCGCTCAAAAGATGCAGCCCTGAGGTCTCTCCTGATAGGAGGTAGTTAAGTAGAAATTCACTGCTCAGCTGACCCGGCAGAAGCAAATGTATACCAAAAATGTACCCAGAATGAGCTTTTCAGTGAACAGCAGCCAGGCACATTTTAGCTAGTTTTACTTGTAAGTGGGGTTTTAAACGCTTTTCAGGCTCAGTACTGCACTCAAAAGATGTAGCCCTGAGGTCTCTCCTGATAGGAGGTAGTTAAGTAGAAATTCACTGCTCAGCTGACCCGGCAGAAGCAAATGTATACCAAAAATGTACCCAGAATGAGCTTTTCAGTGAACAGCAGCCAGGCACATTTTAGCTAGTTTTACTTGTAACTGGGGTTGTAAACGCTTTTCAGGCTCAGTACTGCGCTCAAAACATGCAGCCCTGAGGTCTCTCCTGATAGGAGGTAGTTAAGTAGAAATTCACTGCTCAGCTGACCCGGCAGAAGCAAATGTATACCAAAAATGTACTCAGAATGAGCTTTTCAGTGAACAGCAGCCAGGCACGATTTAGCTAGTTTTACTTGTAACTGGGGTTGTAAACGCTTTTTAGGCTCAGTACTGCGCTCAAAAGATGCAGCCCTGAGGTCTCTCCTGATAGGAGGTAGTTAAGTAGAAATTCTCTGCTCAGCTGACCCGGCAGAAGCAAATGTATACCAAACATTTACCCAGAATGAGCTTTTCAGTGAACAGCAGCCAGGCACATTTTAGCTAGTTTTACTTGTAAGTGGGGTTGGAAACGCTTTTCAGGCTCAGTACTGCGCTCAAAAGATGCAGCCCTGAGGTCTCTCCTGATAGGAGATAGTTAAGTAGAAATTCACTGCTCAGCTGACCCGGCAGAAGCAAATGTATACCAAAAATGTACCCAGAATGAGCTTTTCAGTGAACAGCAGCCAGGCACATTTTAGCTAGTTTTACTTGTAAGTGGGGTTGTAAACGGTTTTCAGGCTCAGTACTGCGCTCAAAAGATGCAGCCCTGAGGTCTCTCCTGATAGGAGGTAGTTAAGTAGAAATTCACTGCTCAGCTGACCCGGCAGAGGCAAATGTATACCAAAAATGTACCCAGAATGAGCTTTTCAGTGAACAGCAGCCAGGCACATTTTAGCTAGTTTTACTTGTAAGTGGGGTTGTAAACACTTTTCAGGCTCAGTACTGCGCTCAAAAGATGCAGCCCTGAGGTCTCTCCTGATAGGAGGTAGTTAAGTAGAAATTCACTGCTCAGCTGACCCGGCAGAAGCAAATGTATACCAAAAATGTACCCAGAATGAGCTTTTTAGTGAACAGCAGCCAGGCACATTTTAGCTAGTTTTACTTGTAACTGGGGTTGTAAACGGTTTTCAGGCTCAGTACTGCGCTCAAAAGATGCAGCCCTGTGGTCTCTCCTGATAGGAGGTAGTTAAGTAGAAATTCACTGCTCAGCTGACCCGGCAGAAGCAAATGTATACCAAAAATGTACCCAGAATTAGCTTTTCAGTGAACAGCAGCCAGGCAAATTTTTGCTAGTTTTACTTGTAAGTGGGGTTGTAAACGCTTTTCAGGCTCAGTACTGCGCTCAAAAGATGCAGCCCTGAGGTCTCTCCTGATAGGAGGTAGTTAAGTAGAAATTCACTGCTCAGCTGACCCGGCAGAAGCAAATGTATACCAAAAATGTACCCAGAATGAGCTTTTCAGTGAACAGCAGCCAGGCACATTTTAGCTAGTTTTACTTGTAAGTGGGGTTGTAAACGCTTTTCAGGCTCAGTACTGCGCTCAAAAGATGCAGCCCTGAGGTCTCTCCTGATAGGAGGTAGTTAAGTAGAAATTCACTGCTCAGCTGACCCGGCAGAAGCAAATGTATACCAAAAATGGACCCAGAATGAGCTTTTCAGTGAACAGCAGCCAGGCACATTTTAGCTAGTTTTACTTGTAAGTGGGGTTGTAAACGCTTTTCAGGCTCAGTACTGCGCTCAAAAGATGCAGCCCTGAGGTCTCTCCTGATAGGAGGTAGTTAAGTAGAAATTCACTGCTCAGCTGACCCGGCAGAAGCAAATGTATACCAAAAATGGACCCAGAATGAGCTTTTCAGTGAACAGCAGCCAGGCACATTTTAGCTAGTTTTACGTGTAAGTGGGGTTGTAAACGGTTTTCAGGCTCAGTACTGCGCTCAAAAGATGCAGCCCTGAGGTCTCTCCTGATAGGAGGTAGTTAAGTAGAAATTCACTGCTCAGCTGACCGGGCAGAAGCAAATGTATACCAAAAATGTACCCAGAATGAGCTTTTCAGTGAACAGCAGCCAGGCACATTTTAGCTAGTTTTACTTGTAAGTGGGGTTGTAAACGCTTTTCAGGCTCAGTACTGCGCTCAAAAGATGCAGCCCTGAGGTCTCTCCTGATATGGGGTAGTTAAGTAGAAATTCACTGCTCAGCTGACCCGGCAGAAGCAAATGTATACCAAAAATGTACCCAGAATGAGCTTTTCAGTGAACAGCAGCCAGGCACATTTTAGCTAGTTTTACTTGTAACTGGGGTTGTAAACCCTTTTCAGGCTCAGTACTGCGCTCAAAAGATGCAGCCCTGAGGTCTCTCCTGATAGGGGGTAGTTAGTAGAAATTCACTGCTCAGCTGACCCGGCAGAAGCAAATGTATACCAAAAATGTACCCAGAATGAGCTTTTCAGTGAACAGCAGCCAGGCACATTTTAGCTAGTTTTACTTGTAAGTGGGGTTGGAAAGGCTTTTCAGGCTCAGTACTGCGCTCAAAAGATGCAGCCCTGAAGTCTCTCCTGATAGGGGGTAGTTAAGTAGAAATTCACTGCTCAGCTGACCCGGCAGAAGCAAATGTATACCAAAAATGTACCCAGAATGAGCTTTTCAGTGAACAGCAGCCAGGCATATTTTAGCTAGTTTTACTTGTAAGTGGGGTTGTAAACGCTTTTCAGGCTCAGTACTGCGCTCAAAAGATGCAGCCCTGAGGTCTCTCCTGATAGGAGGTAGTTAAGTAGAAATTCACTGCTCAGCTGACCCGGCAGAAGCAAATGTATACCAAAAATGTACCCAGAATGAGCTTTTCAGTGAACAGCAGCCAGGCACATTTTAGCTAGTTTTACTTGTAAGTGGGGTTGTAAACGCTTTTCAGGCTCAGTACTGCGCTCAAAAGATGCAGCCCTGAGGTCTCTCCTGATAGGGGGTAGTTAAGTAGAAATTCACTGCTCAGCTGACCCGGCAGAAGCAAATGTATACCAAAAATGTACCCAGAATGAGCTTTTCAGTGAACAGCAGCCAGGCACATTTTAGCTAGTTTTACTTGTAACTGGGGTTGTAAACGCTTTTCAGGCTCAGTACTGCGCTCAAAAGATGCAGCCCTGAGGTCTCTCCTGATAGGGGGTAGTTAGTAGAAATTCACTGCTCAGCTGACCCGGCAGAAGCAAATGTATACCAAAAATGTACCCAGAATGAGCTTTTCAGTGAACAGCAGCCAGGCACATTTTAGCTAGTTTTACTTGTAAGTGGGGTTGGAAAGGCTTTTCAGGCTCAGTACTGCGCTCAAAAGATGCAGCCCTGAAGTCTCTCCTGATAGGGGGTAGTTAAGTAGAAATTCACTGCTCAGCTGACCCAGCAGAAGCAAATGTATACCAAAAATGTACCCAGAATGAGCTTTTCAGTGAACAGCAGCCAGGCATATTTTAGCTAGTTTTACTTGTAAGTGGGGTTGTAAACGCTTTTCAGGCTCAGTACTGCGCTCAAAAGATGCAGCCCTGAGGTCTCTCCTGATAGGAGGTAGTTAAGTAGAAATTCACTGCTCAGCTGACCCGGCAGAAGCAAATGTATACCAAAAATGTACCCAGAATGAGCTTTTCAGTGAACAGCAGCCAGGCACATTTTAGCTAGTTTTACTTGTAAGTGGGGTTGTAAACGCTTTTCAGGCTCAGTACTGCACTCAAAAGATGCAGCCCTGAGGTCTCTCCTGATAGGAGGTAGTTAAGTAGAAATTCACTGCTCAGCTGACCCGGCAGAAGCAAATGTATACCAAAAATGTACCCAGAATGAGCTTTTCAGTGAACAGCAGCCAGGCACATTTTAGCTAGTTTTACTTGTAAGTGGGGTTGGAAACGCTTTTCAGGCTCAGTACTGCGCTCAAAAGATGCAGCCCTGAGGTCTCTCCTGATAGGAGATAGTTAAGTAGAAATTCACTGCTCAGCTGACCCGGCAGAAGCAAATGTATACCAAAAATGTACCCAGAATGAGCTTTTCAGTGAACAGCAGCCATGCACATTTTAGCTAGTTTTACTTGTAAGTGGGGTTGTAAACGGTTTTCAGGCTCAGTACTGCGCTCAAAAGATGCAGCCATGAGGTCTCTCCTGAAAGGAGGTAGTTAAGTAGAAATTCACTGCTCAGCTGACCCGGCAGAAGCAAATGTATACCAAAAATGTACCCAGAATGAGCTTTTCAGTGAACAGCAGCCAGGCAAATTTTAGCTAGTTTTACTTGTAACAGGGGTTGTAAACGCTTTTCAGGCTCAGTACTGCGCTCAAAAGATGCAGCCCTGAGGTCTCTCCTGATAGGAGGTAGTTAAGTAGAAATTCACTGCTCAGTTGACCCGGCAGAAGCAAATGTATACCAAAAATGTACCCAGAATGAGCTTTTCAGTGAACAGCAGCCAGGCACGATTTAGCTAGTTTTACTTGTAACTGGGGTTGTAAAAGCTTTTCAGACTCAGTACTGCGCTCAAAAGATGCAGCCCTGAGATTTCTCCTGATAGGAGGTAGTTAAGTAGAAATTCACTGCTCAGCTGACCCGGCAGAAGCAAATGCATACCAAAAATGAACCCAGAATGATCTTTTCAGTGAACAGCAGCCAGGCACATTTTAGCTAGTTTTACTTGTAAGTGGGGTTGTAAACGCTTTTCAGGCTCAGTACTGCGCTCAAAAGATGCAGCCCTGAGGTCTCTCCTGATAGGAGGTAGTTAAGTAGAAATTCACTGCTCAGCTGACCCGGCAGAAGCAAATGTATACCAAAAATGTACCCAGAATGAGCTTTTCAGTGAACAGCAGCCAGGCACATTTTAGCTAGTTTTACTTGTAACTGGGGTTGTAAACGGTTTTCAGGCTCAGTACTGCGCTCAAAAGATGCAGCCCTGAGGTCTCTCCTGATAGGAGGTAGTTAAGTAGAAATTCACTGCTCAGCTGACCCGGCAGAAGCAAATGTATACCAAAAATGTACCCAGAATGAGCTTTTCAGTGAACAGCAGCCAGGCACATTTTAGCGAGTTTTACTTGTAAGTGGGGTTGTAAACGCTTTTCAGGCTCAGTACTGCGCTCAAAAGATGTAGCCCTGAGGTCTCTCCTGATAGGAGGTAGTTAAGTAGAAATTCACTGCTCAGCTGACCCGGCAGAAGCAAATGTATACCAAAAATGTACCCAGAATGAGCTTTTCAGTGAACAGCAGCCAGGCACATTTTAGCTAGTTTTACTTGTAACTGGGGTTGTAAACGCTTTTCAGGCTCAGTACTGCGCTCAAAAGATGCAGCCCTGAGGTCTCTCCTGATAGGAGGTAGTTAAGTAGAAATTCACTGCTCAGCTGACCCGGCAGAAGCAAATGTATACCAAAAATGTACTCAGAATGAGCTTTTCAGTGAACAGCAGCCAGGCACGATTTAGCTAGTTTTACTTGTAACTGGGGTTGTAAACGCTTTTCAGGCTCAGTACTACGCTCAAAAGATGCAGCCCTGAGGTCTCTCCTGATAGGAGGTAGTTAAGTAGAAATTCTCTGCTCAGCTGACCCGGCAGAAGCAAATGTATACCAAAAATTTACCCAGAATGAGCTTTTCAGTGAACAGCAGCCAGGCACATTTTAGCTAGTTTTACTTGTAAGTGGGGTTGGAAACGCTTTTCAGGCTCAGTACTGCGCTCAAAAGATGCAGCCCTGAGGTCTCTCCTGATAGGAGATAGTTAAGTAGAAATTCACTGCTCAGCTGACCCGGCAGAAGCAAATGTATACCAAAAATGTACCCAGAATGAGCTTTTCAGTGAACAGCAGCCAGGCACATTTTAGCTAGTTTTACTTGTAAGTGGGGTTGTAAACGGTTTTCAGGCTCAGTACTACGCTCAAAAGATGCAGCCCTGAGGTCTCTCCTGATAGGAGGTAGTTAAGTAGAAATTCACTGCTCAGCTGACCCGGCAGAAGCAAATGTATACCAAAAATGTACCCAGAATGAGCTTTTCAGTGAACAGCAGCCAGGCACATTTTAGCTAGTTTTACTTGTAACTGGGGTTGTAAACGGTTTTCAGGCTCAGTACTGCGCTCAAAAGATGCAGCCCTGAGGTCTCTCCTGATAGGAGGTAGTTAAGTAGAAATTCACTGCTCAGCTGACCCGGCAGAAGCAAATGTATACCAAAAATGTACCCAGAATGAGCTTTTCAGTGAACAGCAGCCAGGCACATTTTAGCTAGTTTTACTTGTAAGTGGGGTTGTAAACGGTTTTCAGGCTCAGTACTGCGCTCAAAAGATGGAGCCCTGAGGTCTCTCCTGATAGGAGGTAGTTAAGTAGAAATTCACTGCTCAGCTGACCCGGCAGAAGCAAATGTATACCAAAAATGTACCCAGAATGAGCTTTTCAGTGAACAGCAGCCAGGCACATTTTAGCTAGTTTTACTTGTAAGTGGGGTTGTAAAAGCTTTTCAGGCTCAGTACTGCGCTCAAAAGATGCAGCCCTGAGATCTCTCCTGATAGGAGGTAGTTAAGTAGAAATTCACTACTCAGCTGACCCGGCAGAAGCAAATGTATAACAAAAATGTACCCAGAATGAGCTTTTCAGTGAACAGCAGCCAGGCACATTTGAGCTAGTTTTACTTGTAAGTGGGGTTGTAAACGCTTTTCAGGCTCAGTACTGCGCTCAAAAGATGCAGCCCTGAGGTCTCTCCTGATAGGAGGTAGTTAAGTAGAAATTCACTGCTCAGCTGACCCGGCAGAAGCAAATGTATACCAAAAATGTACCCAGAATGAGCTTTTCAGTGAACAGCAGCCAGGCACATTTTAGCTAGTTTTACTTGTAAGTGGGTTTGTAAACGGTTTTCAGGCTCAGTACTGCGCTCAAAAGATGCATCCCTGAGGTCTCTCCTGATAGGAGGTAGTTAAGTAGAAATTCACTGCTCAGCTGACCCGGCAGAAGCAAATGTATACCAAAAATGTACCCAGAATGAGCTTTTCAGTGAACAGCAGCCAGGCACATTTTAGCTAGTTTTACTTGTAACTGGGGTTGTAAACGCTTTTCA
The DNA here is from genome assembly GCF_964263255.1 of Lissotriton vulgaris. Lineage (NCBI taxonomy): Eukaryota > Metazoa > Chordata > Amphibia > Caudata > Salamandridae > Lissotriton > Lissotriton vulgaris. The sequence goes on from NW_028241890.1 coordinate 249,772, forward strand.
GGCTCAGTACTGCGCTCAAAAGATGCAGCCCTGAGATCTCTCCTGATAGGAGGTAGTTAAGTAGAAATTCACTGCTCAGCTGACCCGGCAGAAGCAAATGCATACCAAAAATGAACCCAGAATGATCTTTTCAGTGAACAGCAGCCAGGCACATTTTAGCTAGTTTTACTTGTAAGTGGGGTTGTAAACGCTTTTCAGGCTCAGTACTGCGCTCAAAAGATGCAGCCCTGAGGTCTCTCCTGATAGGAGGTAGTTAAGTAGAAATTCACTGCTCAGCTGACCCGGCAGAAGCAAATGTATACCAAAAATGTACCCAGAATGAGCTTTTCAGTGAACAGCAGCCAGGCACATTTTAGCTAGTTTTACTTGTAACTGGGGTTGTAAACGGTTTTCAGGCTCAGTACTGCGCTCAAAAGATGCAGCCCTGAGGTCTCTCCTGATAGGAGGTAGTTAAGTAGAAATTCACTGCTCAGCTGACCCGGCAGAAGCAAATGTATACCAAAAATGTACCCAGAATGAGCTTTTCAGTGAACAGCAGCCAGGCACATTTTAGCTAGTTTTACTTGTAAGTGGGGTTGTAAAAGCTTTTCAGGCTCAGTACTGCGCTCAAAAGATGCAGCCCTGAGATCTCTCCTGATAGGAGGTAGTTAAGTAGAAATTCACTACTCAGCTGACCCGGCAGAAGCAAATGTATAACAAAAATGTACCCAGAATGAGCTTTTCAGTGAACAGCAGCCAGGCACATTTGAGCTAGTTTTACTTGTAAGTGGGGTTGTAAACGCTTTTCAGGCTCAGTACTGCGCTCAAAAGATGCAGCCCTGAGGTCTCTCCTGATAGGAGGTAGTTAAGTAGAAATTCACTGCTCAGCTGACCCGGCAGAAGCAAATGTATACCAAAAATGTACCCAGAATGAGCTTTTCAGTGAACAGCAGCCAGGCACATTTTAGCTAGTTTTACTTGTAAGTGGGTTTGTAAACGGTTTTCAGGCTCAGTACTGCGCTCAAAAGATGCATCCCTGAGGTCTCTCCTGATAGGAGGTAGTTAAGTAGAAATTCACTGCTCAGCTGACCCGGCAGAAGCAAATGTATACCAAAAATGTACCCAGAATGAGCTTTTCAGTGAACAGCAGCCAGGCACATTTTAGCTAGTTTTACTTGTAACTGGGGTTGTAAACGCTTTTCAGGCTTAGTACTGCGCTCAAAAGATGCAGCCCTGAGGTCTCTCCTGATAGGAGGTAGTTAAGTAGAAATTCACTGCTCAGCTGACCCGGCAGAAGCAAATGTATACCAAAAATGTACCCAGAATGAGCTTTTCAGTGAACAGCAGCCAGGCACGATTTAGCTAGTTTTACTTGTAACTGGAGTTGTAAAAGCTTTTCAGGCTCAGTACTGCGCTCAAAAGATGCAGCCCTGAGATCTCTCCTGATAGGAGGTAGTTAAGTAGAAATTCACTGCTCAGCTGACCCGGCAGAAGCAAATGCATACCAAAAATGAACCCAGAAAGATCTTTTCAGTGAACAGCAGCCAGGCACATTTTAGCTAGTTTTACTTGTAAGTGGGGTTGTAAACGCTTTTCAGGCTCAGTACTGCGCTCAAAAGATGCAGCCCTGAGGTCTCTCCTGATAGGAGGTAGTTAAGTAGAAATTCACTGCTCAGCTGACCCGGCAGAAGCAAATGTATACCAAAAATGTACCCAGAATGAGCTTTTCAGTGAACAGCAGCCAGGCACATTTTAGCTAGTTTTACTTGTAACTGGGGTTGTAAACGGTTTTCAGGCTCAGTACTGCGCTCAAAAGATGCAGCCCTGAGGTCTCTCCTGATAGGAGGTAGTTAAGTAGAAATTCACTGCTCAGCTGACCCGGCAGAAGCAAATGTATACCAAAAATGTACCCAGAATGAGCTTTTCAGTGAACAGCAGCCAGGCACATTTTAGCTAGTTTTACTTGTAAGTGGGGTTGTAAACGCTTTTCAGGCTCAGTACTGCGCTCTAAAGATGCAGCCCTGAGGTCTCTCCTGATAGGAGGTAGTTAAGTAGAAATTCACTGCTCAGCTGACCCGGCAGAAGCAAATGTATACCAAAAATGTACCCAGAATGAGCTTTTCAGTGAACAGCAGCCAGGCACATTTTAGCTAGTTTTACTTGTAAGTGGGGTTGTAAACGCTTTTCAGGCTCAGTACTGCGCTCAAAAGATGCAGCCCTGAGGTCTCTCCTGATAGGAGGTAGTTAAGTAGAAATTCACTGCTCAGCTGACCCGGCAGAAGCAAATGTATACCAAAAATGTACCCAGAATGAGCTTTTCAGTGAACAGCAGCCAGGCACATTTTAGCTAGTTTTACGTGTAAGTGGGGTTGTAAACGGTTTTCAGGCTCAGTACTGCGCTCAAAAGATGCAGCCCTGAGGTCTCTCCTGATAGGAGGTAGTTAAGTAGAAATTCACTGCTCAACTGACCGGGCAGAAGCAAATGTATACCAAAAATGTACCCAGAATGAGCTTTTCAGTGAACAGCAGCCAGGCACATTTTAGCTAGTTTTACTTGTAAGTGGGGTTGTAAACGCTTTTCAGGCTCAGTACTGCGCTCAAAAGATGCAGCCCTGAGGTCTCTCCTGATAGGGGGTAGTTAAGTAGAAATTCACTGCTCAGCTGACCCGGCAGAAGCAAATGTATACCAAAAATGTACCCAGAATGAGCTTTTCAGTGAACAGCAGCCAGGCACATTTTAGCTAGTTTTACTTGTAAGTGGGGTTGTAAACGGTTTTCAGGCTCAGTACTGCGCTCAAAAGATGCAGCCCTGAGGTCTCTCCTGATAGGAGGTAGTTAAGTAGAAATTCACTGCTCAGCTGACCCGGCAGAAGCAAATGTATACCAAAAATGTACCCAGAATGAGCTTTTCAGTGAACAGCAGCCAGGCACATTTTAGCTAGTTTTACTTGTAAGTGGGGTTGTAAACACTTTTCAGGCTCAGTACTGCGCTCAAAAGATGCAGCCCTGAGGTCTCTCCTGATAGGAGGTAGTTAAGTAGAAATTCACTGCTCAGCTGACCCGGCAGAAGCAAATGTATACCAAAAATGTACCCAGAATGAGCTTTTTAGTGAACAGCAGCCAGGCACATTTTAGCTAGTTTTACTTGTAACTGGGGTTGTAAACGGTTTTCAGGCTCAGTACTGCGCTCAAAAGATGCAGCCATGAGGTCTCTCCTGATAGGAGGTAGTTAAGTAGAAATTCACTGCTCAGCTGACCCGGCAGAAGCAAATGTATACCAAAAATGTACCCAGAATGAGCTTTTCAGTGAACAGCAGCCAGGCACATTTTAGCTAGTTTTACTTGTAAGTGGGTTTTGTAAACGGTTTTCAGGCTCAGTACTGCGCTCAAAAGATGCAGCCATGAGGTCTCTCCTGATAGGAGGTAGTTAAGTAGAAATTCACTGCTCAGCTGACCTGGCAGAAGCAAATGTATACCAAAAATGTACCCAGAATGAGCTTTTCAGTGAACAGCAGCCAGGCACATTTTAGCTAGTTTTACTTGTAACTGGGGTTGTAAACGCTTTTCAGGCTTAGTACTGCGCTCAAAAGATGCAGCCCTGAGGTCTCTCCTGATAGGAGGTAGTTAAGTAGAAATTCACTGCTCAGTTGACCCGGCAGAAGCAAATGTATACCAAAAATGTACCCAGAATGAGCTTTTCAGTGAACAGCAGCCAGGCACATTTTAGCTAGTTTTACTTGTAAGTGGGGTTGTAAACGCTTTTCAGGCTCAGTACTGCGCTCAAAAGATGCAGCCCTGAGGTCTCTCCTGATAGGAGGTAGTTAAGTAGAAATTCACTGCTCAGCTGACCCGGCAGAAGCAAATGTATACCAAAAATGTACCCAGAATGAGCTTTTCAGTGAACAGCAGACAGGCACATTTTAGCTAGTTTTACTTGTAAGTGGGGTTGTAAACGCTTTTCAGGCTCAGTACTGCGCTCAAAAGATGCAGCCCTGAGATCTCTCCTGATAGGAGGTAGTTAAGTAGAAATTCACTGCTCAGCTGACACAGCAGAAGCAAATGCATACCAAAAATGTACCCAGAATGAGCTTTTCAGTGAACAGCAGCCAGGCACATTTTAGCTAGTTTTACTTGTAAGTGGGGTTGTAAACGCTTTTCAGGCTCAGTACTGCGCTCAAAAGATGCAGCCCTGAGGTCTCTCCTGATAGGAGGTAGTTAAGTAGAAATTCACTGCTCAGCTGACCCGGCAGAAGCAAATGTATACCAAAAATGTACCCAGAATGAGCTTTTCAGTGAACAGCAGCCAGGCACATTTTAGCTAGTTTTACTTGTAAGTGGGTTTTGTAAACGGTTTTCAGGCTCAGTACTGCGCTCAAAAGATGCAGCCATGAGGTCTCTCCTGATAGGAGGTAGTTAAGTAGAAATTCACTGCTCAGCTGACCCAGCAGAAGCAAATGTATACCAAAAATGTACCCAGAATGAGCTTTTCAGTGAACAGCAGCCAGGCACATTTTAGCTAGTTTTACTTGTAACTGGGGTTGTAAACGCTTTTCAGGCTTAGTACTGCGCTCAAAAGATGCAGCCCTGAGGTCTCTCCTGATAGGAGGTAGTTAAGTAGAAATTCACTGCTCAGTTGACCCGGCAGAAGCAAATGTATACCAAAAATGTACCCAGAATGAGCTTTTCAGTGAACAGCAGCCAGGCACGATTTAGCTAGTTTTACTTGTAACTGGGGTTGTAAAAGCTTTTCAGGCTCAGTACTGCGCTCAAAAGATGCAGCCCTGAGATCTCTCCTGATAGGAGGTAGTTAAGTAGAAATTCACTGCTCAGCTGACCCGGCAGAAGCAAATGCATACCAAAAATGAACCCAGAATGATCTTTTCAGTGAACAGCAGCCAGGCACATTTTAGCTAGTTTTACTTGTAAGTGGGGTTGTAAACGCTTTTCAGGCTCAGTACTGCGCTCAAAAGATGCAGCCCTGAGGTCTCTCCTGATAGGAGGTAGTTAAGTAGAAATTCACTGCTCAGCTGACCCGGCAGAAGCAAATGTATACCAAAAATGTACCCAGAATGAGCTTTTCAGTGAACAGCAGCCAGGCACATTTTAGCTAGTTTTACTTGTAACTGGGGTTGTAAACGGTTTTCAGGCTCAGTACTGCGCTCAAAAGATGCAGCCCTGAGGTCTCTCCTGATAGGAGGTAGTTAAGTAGAAATTCACTGCTCAGCTGACCCGGCAGAAGCAAATGTATACCAAAAATGTACCCAGAATGAGCTTTTCAGTGAACAGCAGCCAGGCACATTTTAGCTAGTTTTACTTGTAAGTGGGGTTGTAAACGCTTTTCAGGCTCAGTACTGCACTCAAAAGATGTAGCCCTGAGGTCTCTCCTGATAGGAGGTAGTTAAGTAGAAATTCACTGCTCAGCTGACCCGGCAGAAGCAAATGTATACCAAAAATGTACCCAGAATGAGCTTTTCAGTGAACAGCAGCCAGGCACATTTTAGCTAGTTTTACTTGTAACTGGGGTTGTAAACGCTTTTCAGGCTCAGTACTGCGCTCAAAACATGCAGCCCTGAGGTCTCTCCTGATAGGAGGTAGTTAAGTAGAAATTCACTGCTCAGCTGACCCGGCAGAAGCAAATGTATACCAAAAATGTACTCAGAATGAGCTTTTCAGTGAACAGCAGCCAGGCACGATTTAGCTAGTTTTACTTGTAACTGGGGTTGTAAACGCTTTTCAGTCTCAGTACTGCGCTCAAAAGATGCAGCCCTGAGGTCTCTCCTGATAGGAGGTAGTTAAGTAGAAATTCTCTGCTCAGCTGACCCGGCAGAAGCAAATGTATACCAAAAATTTACCCAGAATGAGCTTTTCAGTGAACAGCAGCCAGGCACATTTTAGCTAGTTTTACTTGTAAGTGGGGTTGGAAACGCTTTTCAGGCTCAGTACTGCGCTCAAAAGATGCAGCCCTGAGGTCTCTCCTGATAGGAGATAGTTAAGTAGAAATTCACTGCTCAGCTGACCCGGCAGAAGCAAATGTATACCAAAAATGTACCCAGAATGAGCTTTTCAGTGAACAGCAGCCAGGCACATTTTAGCTAGTTTTACTTGTAAGTGGGGTTGTAAACGGTTTTCAGGCTCAGTACTGCGCTCAAAAGATGCAGCCCTGAGGTCTCTCCTGATAGGAGGTAGTTAAGTAGAAATTCACTGCTCAGCTGACCCGGCAGAAGCAAATGTATACCAAAAATGTACCCAGAATGAGCTTTTCAGTGAACAGCAGCCAGGCACATTTTAGCTAGTTTTACTTGTAAGTGGGGTTGTAAACACTTTTCAGGCTCAGTACTGCGCTCAAAAGATGCAGCCCTGAGGTCTCTCCTGATAGGAGGTAGTTAAGTAGAAATTCACTGCTCAGCTGACCCGGCAGAAGCAAATGTATACCAAAAATGTACCCAGAATGAGCTTTTTAGTGAACAGCAGCCAGGCACATTTTAGCTAGTTTTACTTGTAACTGGGGTTGTAAACGGTTTTCAGGCTCAGTACTGCGCTCAAAAGATGCAGCCATGAGGTCTCTCCTGATAGGAGGTAGTTAAGTAGAAATTCACTGCTCAGCTGACCCGGCAGAAGCAAATGTATACCAAAAATGTACCCAGAATGAGCTTTTCAGTGAACAGCAGCCAGGCACATTTTAGCTAGTTTTACTTGTAAGTGGGTTTTGTAAACGGTTTTCAGGCTCAGTACTGCGCTCAAAAGATGCAGCCATGAGGTCTCTCCTGATAGGAGGTAGTTAAGTAGAAATTCACTGCTCAGCTGACCTGGCAGAAGCAAATGTATACCAAAAATGTACCCAGAATGAGCTTTTCAGTGAACAGCAGCCAGGCACATTTTAGCTAGTTTTACTTGTAACTGGGGTTGTAAACGCTTTTCAGGCTTAGTACTGCGCTCAAAAGATGCAGCCCTGAGGTCTCTCCTTCTAGGAGGTAGTTAAGTGGAAATTCACTGCTCAGTTGACCCGGCAGAAGCAAATGTATACCAAAAATGTACCCAGAATGAGCTTTTCAGTGAACAGCAGCCAGGCACGATTTAGCTAGTTTTACTTGTAACTGGGGTTGTAAAAGCTTTTCAGGCTCAGTACTGCGCTCAAAAGATGCAGCCCTGAGATCTCTCCTGATAGGAGGTAGTTAAGTAGAAATTCACTGCTCAGCTGACCCGGCAGAAGCAAATGCATACCAAAAATGAACCCAGAATGATCTTTTCAGTGAACAGCAGCCAGGCACATTTTAGCTAGTTTTACTTGTAAGTGGGGTTGTAAACGCTTTTCAGGCTCAGTACTGCGCTCAAAAGATGCAGCCCTGAGGTCTCTCCTGATAGGAGGTAGTTAAGTAGAAATTCACTGCTCAGCTGACCCGGCAGAAGCAAATGTATACCAAAAATGTACCCAGAATGAGCTTTTCAGTGAACAGCAGCCAGGCACATTTTAGCTAGTTTTACTTGTAACTGGGGTTGTAAACGCTTTTCAGGCTCAGTACTGCGCTCAAAACATGCAGCCCTGAGGTCTCTCCTGATAGGAGGTAGTTAAGTAGAAATTCACTGCTCAGCTGACCCGGCAGAAGCAAATGTATACCAAAAATGTACTCAGAATGAGCTTTTCAGTGAACAGCAGCCAGGCACGATTTAGCTAGTTTTACTTGTAACTGGGGTTGTAAACGCGTTTCAGGCTCAGTACTGCGCTCAAAAGATGCAGCCCTGAGGTCTCTCCTGATAGGAGGTAGTTAAGTAGAAATTCTCTGCTCAGCTGACCCGGCAGAAGCAAATGTATACCAAAAATTTACCCAGAATGAGCTTTTCAGTGAACAGCAGCCAGGCACATTTTAGCTAGTTTTACTTGTAAGTGGGGTTGGAAACGCTTTTCAGGCTCAGTACTGCGCTCAAAAGATGCAGCCCTGAGGTCTCTCCTGATAGGAGATAGTTAAGTAGAAATTCACTGCTCAGCTGACCCGGCAGAAGCAAATGTATACCAAAAATGTACCCAGAATGAGCTTTTCAGTGAACAGCAGCCAGGCACATTTTAGCTAGTTTTACTTGTAAGTGGGGTTGTAAACGGTTTTCAGGCTCAGTACTGCGCTCAAAAGATGCAGCCCTGAGGTCTCTCCTGATAGGAGGTAGTTAAGTAGAAATTCACTGCTCAGCTGACCCGGCAGAAGCAAATGTATACCAAAAATGTACCCAGAATGAGCTTTTCAGTGAACAGCAGCCAGGCACATTTTAGCTAGTTTTACTTGTAAGTGGGGTTGTAAACACTTTTCAGGCTCAGTACTGCGCTCAAAAGATGCAGCCCTGAGGTCTCTCCTGATAGGAGGTAGTTAAGTAGAAATTCACTGCTCAGCTGACCCGGCAGAAGCAAATGTATACCAAAAATGTACCCAGAATGAGCTTTTCAGTGAACAGCAGCCAGGCACGATTTAGCTAGTTTTACTTGTAACTGGGGTTGTAAAAGCTTTTCAGGCTCAGTACTGCGCTCAAAAGATGCAGCCCTGAGATCTCTCCTGATAGGAGGTAGTTAAGTAGAAATTCACTGCTCAGCTGACCCGGCAGAAGCAAATGCATACCAAAAATGAACCCAGAATGATCTTTTCAGTGAACAGCAGCCAGGCACATTTTAGCTAGTTTTACTTGTAAGTGGGGCTGTAAACGCTTTTCAGGCTCAGTACTGCGCTCAAAAGATGCAGCCCTGAGGTCTCTCCTGATAGGAGGTAGTTAAGTAGAAATTCACTGCTCAGCTGACCCGGCAGAAGCAAATGTATACCAAAAATGTACCCAGAATGAGCTTTTCAGTGAACAGCAGCCAGGCACATTTTAGCTAGTTTTACTTGTAACTGGGGTTGTAAACGGTTTTCAGGCTCAGTACTGCGCTCAAAAGATGCAGCCCTGAGGTCTCTCCTGATAGGAGGTAGTTAAGTAGAAATTCACTGCTCAGCTGACCCGGCAGAAGCAAATGTATACCAAAAATGTACCCAGAATGAGCTTTTCAGTGAACAGCAGCCAGGCACATTTTAGCTAGTTTTACTTGTAAGTGGGGTTGTAAACGCTTTTCAGGCTCAGTACTGCACTCAAAAGATGTAGCCCTGAGGTCTCTCCTGATAGGAGGTAGTTAAGTAGAAATTCACTGCTCAGCTGACCCGGCAGAAGCAAATGTATACCAAAAATGTACCCAGAATGAGCTTTTCAGTGAACAGCAGCCAGGCACATTTTAGCTAGTTTTACTTGTAACTGGGGTTGTAAACGCTTTTCAGGCTCAGTACTGCGCTCAAAACATGCAGCCCTGAGGTCTCTCCTGATAGGAGGTAGTTAAGTAGAAATTCACTGCTCAGCTGACCCGGCAGAAGCAAATGTATACCAAAAATGTACTCAGAATGAGCTTTTCAGTGAACAGCAGCCAGGCACGATTTAGCTAGTTTTACTTGTAACTGGGGTTGTAAACGCGTTTCAGGCTCAGTACTGCGCTCAAAAGATGCAGCCCTGAGGTCTCTCCTGATAGGAGGTAGTTAAGTAGAAATTCTCTGCTCAGCTGACCCGGCAGAAGCAAATGTATACCAAAAATTTACCCAGAATGAGCTTTTCAGTGAACAGCAGCCAGGCACATTTTAGCTAGTTTTACTTGTAAGTGGGGTTGGAAACGCTTTTCAGGCTCAGTACTGCGCTCAAAAGATGCAGCCCTGAGGTCTCTCCTGATAGGAGATAGTTAAGTAGAAATTCACTGCTCAGCTGACCCAGCAGAAGCAAATGTATACCAAAAATGTACCCAGAATGAGCTTTTCAGTGAACAGCAGCCAGGCACATTTTAGCTAGTTTTACTTGTAAGTGGGGTTGTAAACGGTTTTCAGGCTCAGTACTGCGCTCAAAAGATGCAGCCCTGAGGTCTCTCCTGATAGGAGGTAGTTAAGTAGAAATTCACTGCTCAGCTGACCCGGCAGAAGCAAATGTATACCAAAAATGTACCCAGAATGAGCTTTTCAGTGAACAGCAGCCAGGCACATTTTAGCTAGTTTTACTTGTAAGTGGGGTTGTAAACACTTTTCAGGCTCAGTACTGCGCTCAAAAGATGCAGCCCTGAGGTCTCTCCTGATAGGAGGTAGTTAAGTAGAAATTCACTGCTCAGCTGACCCGGCAGAAGCAAATGTATACCAAAAATGTACCCAGAATGAGCTTTTTAGTGAACAGCAGCCAGGCACATTTTAGCTAGTTTTACTTGTAACTGGGGTTGTAAACGGTTTTCAGGCTCAGTACTGCGCTCAAAAGATGCAGCCCTGAGGTCTCTCCTGATAGGAGGTAGTTAAGTAGAAATTCACTGCTCAGCTGACCCGGCAGAAGCAAATGTATACCAAAAATGTACCCAGAATTAGCTTTTCAGTGAACAGCAGCCAGGCAAATTTTAGCTAGTTTTACTTGTAAGTGGGGTTGTAAACGCTTTTCAGGCTCAGTACTGCGCTCAAAAGATGCAGCCCTGAGGTCTCTCCTGATAGGAGGTAGTTAAGTAGAAATTCACTGCTCAGCTGACCCGGCAGAAGCAAATGTATACCAAAAATGTACCCAAAATGAGCTTTTCAGTGAACAGCAGCCAGGCACATTTTAGCTAGTTTTACTTGTAAGTGGGGTTGTAAACGCTTTTCAGGCTCAGTACTGCGCTCAAAAGATGCAGCCCTGAGGTCTCTCCTGATAGGAGGTAGTTAAGTAGAAATTCACTGCTCAGCTGACCCGGCAGAAGCAAATGTATAACAAAAATGGACCCAGAATGAGCTTTTCAGTGAACAGCAGCCAGGCACATTTTAGCTAGTTTTACGTGTAAGTGGGGTTGTAAACGGTTTTCAGGCTCAGTACTGCGCTCAAAAGATGCAGCCCTGAGGTCTCTCCTGATAGGAGGTAGTTAAGTAGAAATTCACTGCTCAGCTGACCGGGCAGAAGCAAATGTATACCAAAAATGTACCCAGAATGAGCTTTTCAGTGAACAGCAGCCAGGCACATTTTAGCTAGTTTTACTTGTAAGTGGGGTTGTAAACGCTTTTCAGGCTCAGTACTGCGCTCAAAAGATGCAGCCCTGAGGTCTCTCCTGATAGGGGGTAGTTAAGTAGAAATTCACTGCTCAGCTGACCCGGCAGAAGCAAATGTATACCAAAAATGTACCCAGAATGAGCTTTTCAGTGAACAGCAGCCAGGCACATTTTAGCTAGTTTTACTTGTAACTGGGGTTGTAAACGCTTTTCAGGCTCAGTACTGCGCTCAAAAGATGCAGCCCTGAGGTCTCTCCTGATAGGGGGTAGTTAGTAGAAATTCACTGCTCAGCTGACCCGGCAGAAGCAAATGTATACCAAAAATGTACCCAGAATGAGCTTTTCAGTGAACAGCAGCCAGGCACATTTTAGCTAGTTTTACTTGTAAGTGGGGTTGGAAAGGCTTTTCAGGCTCAGTACTGCGCTCAAAAGATGCAGCCCTGAAGTCTCTCCTGATAGGGGGTAGTTAAGTAGAAATTCACTGCTCAGCTGACCCGGCAGAAGCAAATGTATACCAAAAATGTACCCAGAATGAGCTTTTCAGTGAACAGCAGCCAGGCATATTTTAGCTAGTTTTACTTGTAAGTGGGGTTGTAAACGCTTTTCAGGCTCAGTACTGCGCTCAAAAGATGCAGCCCTGAGGTCTCTCCTGATAGGAGGTAGTTAAGTAGAAATTCACTGCTCAGCTGACCCGGCAGAAGCAAATGTATACCAAAAATGTACCCAGAATGAGCTTTTCAGTGGTGAACAGCAGCCAGGCACATTTTAGCTAGTTTTACTTGTAAGTGGGGTTGTAAACGCTTTTCAGGCTCAGTACTGCACTCAAAAGATGCAGCCCTGAGGTCTCTCCTGATAGGAGGTAGTTAAGTAGAAATTCACTGCTCAGCTGACCCGGCAGAAGCAAATGTATACCAAAAATGTACCCAGAATGAGCTTTTCAGTGAACAGCAGCCAGGCACATTTTAGCTAGTTTTACTTGTAAGTGGGGTTGGAAACGCTTTTCAGGCTCAGTACTGCGCTCAAAAGATGCAGCCCTGAGGTCTCTCCTGATAGGAGATAGTTAAGTAGAAATTCACTGCTCAGCTGACCCGGCAGAAGCAAATGTATACCAAAAATGTACCCAGAATGAGCTTTTCAGTGAACAGCAGCCATGCACATTTTAGCTAGTTTTACTTGTAAGTGGGGTTGTAAACGGTTTTCAGGCTCAGTACTGCGCTCAAAAGATGCAGCCATGAGGTCTCTCCTGAAAGGAGGTAGTTAAGTAGAAATTCACTGCTCAGCTGACCCGGCAGAAGCAAATGTATACCAAAAATGTACCCAGAATGAGCTTTTCAGTGAACAGCAGCCAGGCATATTTTAGCTAGTTTTACTTGTAACTGGGGTTGTAAACGCTTTTCAGGCTCAGTACTGCGCTCAAAAGATGCAGCCCTGAGGTCTCTCCTGATAGGAGGTAGTTAAGTAGAAATTCACTGCTCAGTTGACCCGGCAGAAGCAAATGTGTACCAAAAATGTACCCAGAATGAGCTTTTCAGTGAACAGCAGCCAGGCACGATTTAGCTAGTTTTACTTGTAACTGGGGTTGTAAAAGCTTTTCAGGCTCAGTACTGCGCTCAAAAGATGCAGCCCTGAGATCTCTCCTGATAGGAGGTAGTTAAGTAGAAATTCACTGCTCAGCTGACCCGGCAGAAGCAAATGCATACCAAAAATGAACCCAGAATGATCTTTTCAGTGAACAGCAGCCAGGCACATTTTAGCTAGTTTTACTTGTAAGTGGGGTTGTAAACGCTTTTCAGGCTCAGTACTGCGCTCAAAAGATGCAGCCCTGAGGTCTCTCCTGATAGGAGGTAGTTAAGTAGAAATTCACTGCTCAGCTGACCCGGCAGAAGCAAATGTATACCAAAAAAGTACCCAGAATGAGCTTTTCAGTGAACAGCAGCCAGGCACATTTTAGCTAGTTTTACTTGTAACTGGGGTTGTAAACGGTTTTCAGGCTCAGTACTGCGCTCAAAAGATTCAGCCCTGAGGTCTCTCCTGATAGGAGGTAGTTAAGTAGAAATTCACTGCTCAGCTGACCCGGCAGAAGCAAATGTATACCAAAAATGTACCCAGAATGAGCTTTTCAGTGAACAGCAGCCAGGCACATTTTAGCTAGTTTTACTTGTAAGTGGGGTTGTAAACGCTTTTCAGGCTCAGTACTGCGCTCAAAAGATGTAGCCCTGAGGTCTCTCCTGATAGGAGGTAGTTAAGTAGAAATTCACTGCTCAGCTGACCCGGCAGAAGCAAATGTATACCAAAAATGTACCCAGAATGAGCTTTTCAGTGAACAGCAGCCAGGCACATTTTAGCTAGTTTTACTTGTAACTGGGGTTGTAAACGCTTTTCAGGCTCAGTACTGCGCTCAAAACATGCAGCCCTGAGGTCTCTCCTGATAGGAGGTAGTTAAGTAGAAATTCACTGCTCAGCTGACCCGGCAGAAGCAAATGTATACCAAAAATGTACTCAGAATGAGCTTTTCAGTGAACAGCAGCCAGGCACGATTTAGCTAGTTTTACTTGTAACTGGGGTTGTAAACGCTTTTCAGGCTCAGTACTGCGCTCAAAAGATGCAGCCCTGAGGTCTCTCCTGATAGGAGGTAGTTAAGTAGAAATTCTCTGCTCAGCTGACCCGGCAGAAGCAAATGTATACCAAAAATTTACCCAGAATGAGCTTTTCAGTGAACAGCAGCCAGGCACATTTTAGCTAGTTTTACTTGTAAGTGGGGTTGGAAACGCTTTTCAGGCTCAGTACTGCGCTCAAAAGATGCAGCCCTGAGGTCTCTCCTGATAGGAGATAGTTAAGTAGAAATTCACTGCTCAGCTGACCCGGCAGAAGCAAATGTATACCAAAAATGTACCCAGAATGAGCTTTTCAGTGAACAGCAGCCAGGCACATTTTAGCTAGTTTTACTTGTAAGTGGGGTTGTAAACGGTTTTCAGGCTCAGTACTGCGCTCAAAAGATGCAGCCCTGAGGTCTCTCCTGATAGGAGGTAGTTAAGTTGAAATTCACTGCTCAGCTGACCCGGCAGAAGCAAATGTATACCAAAAATGTACCCAGAATTGAGCTTTTCAGTGAACAGCAGCCAGGCACATTTTAGCTAGTTTTACTTGTAAGTGGGGTTGTAAACACTTTTCATGCTCAGTACTGCGCTCAAAAGATGCAGCCCTGAGGTCTCTCCTGATAGGAGGTAGTTAAGTAGAAATTCACTGCTCAGCTGACCTGGCAGAAGCAAATGTATACCAAAAATGTACCCAGAATGAGCTTTTCAGTGAACAGCAGCCAGGCACATTTTAGCTAGTTTTACTTGTAACTGGGGTTGTAAACGGTTTTCAGGCTCAGTACTGCGCTCAAAAGATGCAGCCCTGAGGTCTCTCCTGATAGGAGGTAGTTAAGTAGAAATTCACTGCTCAGTTGACCCGGCAGAAGCAAATGTATACCAAAAATGTACCCAGAATTAGCTTTTCAGTGAACAGCAGCCAGGCAAATTTTAGCTAGTTTTACTTGGAAGTGGGGTTGTAAACGCTTTTCAGGCTCAGTACTGCGCTCAAAAGATGCAGCCCTGAGGTCTCTCCTGATAGGAGGTAGTTAAGTAGAAATTCACTGCTCAGCTGACCCGGCAGAAGCAAATGCATACCAAAAATGAACCCAGAATGATCTTTTCAGTGAACAGCAGCCAGGCACATTTTAGCTAGTTTTACTTGTAAGTGGGGTTGTAAACGCTTTTCAGGCTCAGTACTGCGCTCAAAAGATGCAGCCCTGAGGTCTCTCCTGATAGGAGGTAGTTAAGTAGAAATTCACTGCTCAGCTGACCCGGCAGAAGCAAATGTATACCAAAAATGTACCCAGAATGAGCTTTTCAGTGAACAGCAGCCAGGCACATTTTAGCTAGTTTTACTTGTAACTGGGGTTGTAAACGCTTTTCAGGCTCAGTACTGCGCTCAAAAGATGCAGCCCTGAGGTCTCTCCTGATAGGGGGTAGTTAGTAGAAATTCACTGCTCAGCTGACCCGGCAGAAGCAAATGTATACCAAAAATGTACCCAGAATGAGCTTTTCAGTGAACAGCAGCCAGGCACATTTTAGCTAGTTTTACTTGTAAGTGGGGTTGGAAAGGCTTTTCAGGCTCAGTACTGCGCTCAAAAGATGCAGCCCTGAAGTCTCTCCTGATAGGGGGTAGTTAAGTAGAAATTCACTGCTCAGCTGACCCGGCAGAAGCAAATGTATACCAAAAATGTACCCAGAATGAGCTTTTCAGTGAACAGCAGCCAGGCATATTTTAGCTAGTTTTACTTGTAAGTGGGGTTGTAAACGCTTTTCAGGCTCAGTACTGCGCTCAAAAGATGCAGCCCTGAGGTCTCTCCTGATAGGAGGTAGTTAAGTAGAAATTCACTGCTCAGCTGACCCGGCAGAAGCAAATGTATACCAAAAATGTACCCAGAATGAGCTTTTCAGTGGTGAACAGCAGCCAGGCACATTTTAGCTAGTTTTACTTGTAAGTGGGGTTGTAAACGCTTTTCAGGCTCAGTACTGCACTCAAAAGATGCAGCCCTGAGGTCTCTCCTGATAGGAGGTAGTTAAGTAGAAATTCACTGCTCAGCTGACCCGGCAGAAGCAAATGTATACCAAAAATGTACCCAGAATGAGCTTTTCAGTGAACAGCAGCCAGGCACATTTTAGCTAGTTTTACTTGTAAGTGGGGTTGGAAACGCTTTTCAGGCTCAGTACTGCGCTCAAAAGATGCAGCCCTGAGGTCTCTCCTGATAGGAGATAGTTAAGTAGAAATTCACTGCTCAGCTGACCCGGCAGAAGCAAATGTATACCAAAAATGTACCCAGAATGAGCTTTTCAGTGAACAGCAGCCATGCACATTTTAGCTAGTTTTACTTGTAAGTGGGGTTGTAAACGGTTTTCAGGCTCAGTACTGCGCTCAAAAGATGCAGCCATGAGGTCTCTCCTGAAAGGAGGTAGTTAAGTAGAAATTCACTGCTCAGCTGACCCGGCGGAAGCAAATGTATACCAAAAATGTACCCAGAATGAGCTTTTCAGTGAACAGCAGCCAGGCATATTTTAGCTAGTTTTACTTGTAACTGGGGTTGTAAACGCTTTTCAGGCTCAGTACTGCGCTCAAAAGATGCAGCCCTGAGGTCTCTCCTGATAGGAGGTAGTTAAGTAGAAATTCACTGCTCAGTTGACCCGGCAGAAGCAAATGTATACCAAAAATGTACCCAGAATGAGCTTTTCAGTGAACAGCAGCCAGGCACGATTTAGCTAGTTTTACTTGTAACTGGGGTTGTAAAAGCTTTTCAGGCTCAGTACTGCGCTCAAAAGATGCAGCCCTGAGATCTCTCCTGATAGGAGGTAGTTAAGTAGAAATTCACTGCTCAGCTGACCCGGCAGAAGCAAATGCATACCAAAAATGAACCCAGAATGATCTTTTCAGTGAACAGCAGCCAGGCACATTTTAGCTAGTTTTACTTGTAAGTGGGGTTGTAAACGCTTTTCAGGCTCAGTACTGCGCTCAAAAGATGCAGCCCTGAGGTCTCTCCTGATAGGAGGTAGTTAAGTAGAAATTCACTGCTCAGCTGACCCGGCAGAAGCAAATGTATACCAAAAATGTACCCAGAATGAGCTTTTCAGTGAACAGCAGCCAGGCACATTTTAGCTAGTTTTACTTGTTACTGGGGTTGTAAACGGTTTTCAGGCTCAGTACTGCGCTCAAAAGATGCAGCCCTGAGGTCTCTCCTGATAGGAGGTAGTTAAGTAGAAATTCACTGCTCAGCTGACCCGGCAGAAGCAAATGTATACCAAAAATGTACCCAGAATAAGCTTTTCAGTGAACAGCAGCCAGGCACATTTTAGCTAGTTTTACTTGTAAGTGGGGTTGTAAACCCTTTTCAGGCTCAGTACTGCGCTCAAAAGATGTAGCCCTGAGGTCTCTCCTGATAGGAGGTAGTTAAGTAGAAATTCACTGCTCAGCTGACCCGGCAGAAGCAAATGTATACCAAAAATGTACCCAGAATGAGCTTTTCAGTGAACAGCAGCCAGGCACATTTTAGCTAGTTTTACTTGTAACTGGGGTTGTAAACGCTTTTCAGGCTCAGTACTGCGCTCAAAACATGCAGCCCTGAGGTCTCTCCTGATAGGAGGTAGTTAAGTAGAAATTCACTGCTCAGCTGACCCGGCAGAAGCAAATGTATACCAAAAATGTACTCAGAATGAGCTTTTCAGTGAACAGCAGCCAGGCACGATTTAGCTAGTTTTACTTGTAACTGGGGTTGTAAACGCTTTTCAGGCTCAGTACTGCGCTCAAAAGATGCAGCCCTGAGGTCTCTCCTGATAGGAGGTAGTTAAGTAGAAATTCTCTGCTCAGCTGACCCGGCAGAAGCAAATGTATACCAAAAATTTACCCAGAATGAGCTTTTCAGTGAACAGCAGCCAGGCACATTTTAGCTAGTTTTACTTGTAAGTGGGGTTGAAAACGCTTTTCAGGCTCAGTACTGCGCTCAAAAGATGCAGCCCTGAGGTCTCTCCTGATAGGAGATAGTTAAGTAGAAATTCACTGCTCAGCTGACCCGGCAGAAGCAAATGTATACCAAAAATGTACCCAGAATGAGCTTTTCAGTGAACAGCAGCCAGGCACATTTTAGCTAGTTTTACTTGTAAGTGGGGTTGTAAACGGTTTTCAGGCTCAGTACTGCGCTCAAAAGATGCAGCCCTGAGGTCTCTCCTGATAGGAGGTAGTTAAGTAGAAATTCACTGCTCAGCTGACCCGGCAGAAGCAAATGTATACCAAAAATGTACCCAGAATTGAGCTTTTCAGTGAACAGCAGCCAGGCACATTTTAGCTAGTTTTACTTGTAAGTGGGGTTGTAAACACTTTTCATGCTCAGTACTGCGCTCAAAAGATGCAGCCCTGAGGTCTCTCCTGATAGGAGGTAGTTAAGTAGAAATTCACTGCTCAGCTGACCCGGCAGAAGCAAATGTATACCAAAAATGTACCCAGAATGAGCTTTTCAGTGAACAGCAGCCAGGCACATTTTAGCTAGTTTTACTCGTAACTGGGGTTGTAAACGCTTTTCAGGCTCAGTACTGCGCTCAAAAGATGTAGCCCTGAGGTCTCTCCTGATAGGAGGTAGTTAAGTAGAAATTCACTGCTCAGCTGACCCGGCAGAAGCAAATGTATACCAAAAATGTACCCAGAATGAGCTTTTCAGTGAACAGCAGCCAGGCACATTTTAGCTAGTTTTACTTGTAACTGGGGTTGTAAACGCTTTTCAGGCTCAGTACTGCGCTCAAAACATGCAGCCCTGAGGTCTCTCCTGATAGGAGGTAGTTAAGTAGAAATTCACTGCTCAGCTGACCCGGCAGAAGCAAATGTATACCAAAAATGTACTCAGAATGAGCTTTTCAGTGAACAGCAGCCAGGCACGATTTAGCTAGTTTTACTTGTAACTGGGGTTGTAAACGCTTTTCAGGCTCAGTACTGCGCTCAAAAGATGCAGCCCTGAGGTCTCTCCTGATAGGATGTAGTTAAGTAGAAATTCTCTGCTCAGCTGACCCGGCAGAAGCAAATGTATACCAAAAATTTACCCAGAATGAGCTTTTCAGTGAACAGCAGCCAGGCACATTTTAGCTAGTTTTACTTGTAAGTGGGGTTGGAAACGCTTTTCAGGCTCAGTACTGCGCTCAAAAGATGCAGCCCTGAGGTCTCTCCTGATAGGAGATAGTTAAGTAGAAATTCACTGCTCAGCTGACCCGGCAGAAGCAAATGTATACCAAAAATGTACCCAGAATGAGCTTTTCAGTGAACAGCAGCCAGGCACATTTTAGCTAGTTTTACTTGTAAGTGGGGTTGTAAACGGTTTTCAGGCTCAGTACTGCGCTCAAAAGATGCAGCCCTGAGGTCTCTCCTGATAGGAGGTAGTTAAGTAGAAATTCACTGCTCAGCTGACCCGGCAGAAGCAAATGTATACCAAAAATGTACCCAGAATTGAGCTTTTCAGTGAACAGCAGCCAGGCACATTTTAGCTAGTTTTACTTGTAAGTGGGGTTGTAAACACTTTTCATGCTCAGTACTGCGCTCAAAAGATGCAGCCCTGAGGTCTCTCCTGATAGGAGGTAGTTAAGTAGAAATTCACTGCTCAGCTGACCCGGCAGAAGCAAATGTATACCAAAAATGTACCCAGAATGAGCTTTTCAGTGAACAGCAGCCAGGCACATTTTAGCTAGTTTTACTTGTAACTGGGGTTGTAAACGGTTTTCAGGCTCAGTACTGCGCTCAAAAGATGCAGCCCTGAGGTCTCTCCTGATAGGAGGTAGTTAAGTAGAAATTCACTGCTCAGCTGACCCGGCAGAAGCAAATGTATACCAAAAATGTACCCAGAATTAGCTTTTCAGTGAACAGCAGCCAGGCAAATTTTAGCTAGTTTTACTTGGAAGTGGGGTTGTAAACGCTTTTCAGGCTCAGTACTGCTCTCAAAAGATGCAGCCCTGAGGTCTCTCCTGATAGGAGGTAGTTAAGTAGAAATTCACTGCTCAGCTGACCCGGCAGAAGCAAATGTATACCAAAAATGTACCCAGAATGAGCTTTTCAGTGAACAGCAGCCAGGCACATTTTAGCTAGTTTTACTTGTAAGTGGGGTTGTAAACGCTTTTCAGGCTCAGTACTGCGCTCAAAAGATGCAGCCCTGAGGTCTCTCCTGATAGGAGGTAGTTAAGTAGAAATTCACTGCTCAGCTGACCCGGCAGAAGCAAATGTATACCAAAAATGGACCCAGAATGAGCTTTTCAGTGAACAGCAGCCAGGCACATTTTAGCTAGTTTTACGTGTAATTGGGGTTGTAAACGGTTTTCAGGCTCAGTACTGCGCTCAAAAGATGCAGCCCTGAGGTCTCTCCTGATAGGAGGTAGTTAAGTAGAAATTCACTGCTCAGCTGACCGGGCAGAAGCAAATGTATACCAAAAATGTACCCAGAATGAGCTTTTCAGTGAACAGCAGCCAGGCACATTTTAGCTAGTTTTACTTGTAAGTGGGGTTGTAAACGCTTTTCAGGCTCAGTACTGCGCTCAAAAGATGCAGCCCTGAGGTCTCTCCTGATAGGGGATAGTTAAGTAGAAATTCACTGCTCAGCTGACCCGGCAGAAGCAAATGTATACCAAAAATGTACCCAGAATGAGCTTTTCAGTGAACAGCAGCCAGGCACATTTTAGCTAGTTTTACTTGTAACTGGGGTTGTAAACGCTTTTCAGGCTCAGTACTGCGCTCAAAAGATGCAGCCCTGAGGTCTCTCCTGATAGGGGGTAGTTAGTAGAAATTCACTGCTCAGCTGACCCGGCAGAAGCAAATGTATACCAAAAATGTACCCAGAATGAGCTTTTCAGTGAACAGCAGCCAGGCACATTTTAGCTAGTTTTACTTGTAAGTGGGGTTGGAAAGGCTTTTCAGGCTCAGTACTGCGCTCAAAAGATGCAGCCCTGAAGTCTCTCCTGATAGGGGGTAGTTAAGTAGAAATTCACTGCTCAGCTGACCCAGCAGAAGCAAATGTATACCAAAAATGTACCCAGAATGAGCTTTTCAGTGAACAGCAGCCAGGCATATTTTAGCTAGTTTTACTTGTAAGTGGGGTTGTAAACGCTTTTCAGGCTCAGTACTGCGCTCAAAAGATGCAGCCCTGAGGTCTCTCCTGATAGGAGGTAGTTAAGTAGAAATTCACTGCTCAGCTGACCCGGCAGAAGCAAATGTATACCAAAAATGTACCCAGAATGAGCTTTTCAGTGAACAGCAGCCAGGCACATTTTAGCTAGTTTTACTTGTAAGTGGGGTTGTAAACGCTTTTCAGGCTCAGTACTGCACTCAAAAGATGCAGCCCTGAGGTCTCTCCTGATAGGAGGTAGTTAAGTAGAAATTCACTGCTCAGCTGACCCGGCAGAAGCAAATGTATACCAAAAATGTACCCAGAATGAGCTTTTCAGTGAACAGCAGCCAGGCACATTTTAGCTAGTTTTACTTGTAAGTGGGGTTGGAAACGCTTTTCAGGCTCAGTACTGCGCTCAAAAGATGCAGCCCTGAGGTCTCTCCTGATAGGAGATAGTTAAGTAGAAATTCACTGCTCAGCTGACCCGGCAGAAGCAAATGTATACCAAAAATGTACCCAGAATGAGCTTTTCAGTGAACAGCAGCCATGCACATTTTAGCTAGTTTTACTTGTAAGTGGGGTTGTAAACGGTTTTCAGGCTCAGTACTGCGCTCAAAAGATGCAGCCATGAGGTCTCTCCTGAAAGGAGGTAGTTAAGTAGAAATTCACTGCTCAGCTGACCCGGCAGAAGCAAATGTATACCAAAAATGTACCCAGAATGAGCTTTTCAGTGAACAGCAGCCAGGCAAATTTTAGCTAGTTTTACTTGTAACTGGGGTTGTAAACGCTTTTCAGGCTCAGTACTGCGCTCAAAAGATGCAGCCCTGAGGTCTCTCCTGATAGGAGGTAGTTAAGTAGAAATTCACTGCTCAGTTGACCCGGCAGAAGCAAATGTATACCAAAAATGTACCCAGAATGAGCTTTTCAGTGAACAGCAGCCAGGCACGATTTAGCTAGTTTTACTTGTAACTGGGGTTGTAAAAGCTTTTCAGGCTCAGTACTGCGCTCAAAAGATGCAGCCCTGAGATCTCTCCTGATAGGAGGTAGTTAAGTAGAAATTCACTGCTCAGCTGACCCGGCAGAAGCAAATGCATACCAAAAATGAACCCAGAATGATCTTTTCAGTGAACAGCAGCCAGGCACATTTTAGCTAGTTTTACTTGTAAGTGGGGTTGTAAACGCTTTTCAGGCTCAGTACTGCGCTCAAAAGATGCAGCCCTGAGGTCTCTCCTGATAGGAGGTAGTTAAGTAGAAATTCACTGCTCAGCTGACCCGGCAGAAGCAAATGTATACCAAAAATGTACCCAGAATGAGCTTTTCAGTGAACAGCAGCCAGGCACATTTTAGCTAGTTTTACTTGTAAGTGGGGTTGTAAACGCTTTTCAGGCTCAGTACTGCGCTCAAAAGATGTAGCCCTGAGGTCTCTCCTGATAGGAGGTAGTTAAGTAGAAATTCACTGCTCAGCTGACCCGGCAGAAGCAAATGTATACCAAAAATGTACCCAGAATGAGCTTTTCAGTGAACAGCAGCCAGGCACATTTTAGCTAGTTTTACTTGTAACTGGGGTTGTAAACGCTTTTCAGGCTCAGTACTGCGCTCAAAAGATGCAGCCCTGAGGTCTCTCCTGATAGGAGGTAGTTAAGTAGAAATTCACTGCTCAGCTGACCCGGCAGAAGCAAATGTATACCAAAAATGTACTCAGAATGAGCTTTTCAGTGAACGGCAGCCAGGCACGATTTAGCTAGTTTTACTTGTAACTGGGGTTGTAAACGCTTTTCAGGCTCAGTACTACGCTCAAAAGATGCAGCCCTGAGGTCTCTCCTGATAGGAGGTAGTTAAGTAGAAATTCTCTGCTCAGCTGACCCGACAGAAGCAAATGTATACCAAAAATTTACCCAGAATGAGCTTTTCAGTGAACAGCAGCCAGGCACATTTTAGCTAGTTTTACTTGTAAGTGGGGTTGGAAACGCTTTTCAGGCTCAGTACTGTGCTCAAAAGATGCAGCCCTGAGGTCTCTCCTGATAGGAGATAGTTAAGTAGAAATTCACTGCTCAGCTGACCCGGCAGAAGCAAATGTATACCAAAAATGTACCCAGAATGAGCTTTTCAGTGAACAGCAGCCAGGCACATTTTAGCTAGTTTTACTTGTAAGTGGGGTTGTAAACGGTTTTCAGGCTCAGTACTGCGCTCAAAAGATGCAGCCCTGAGGTCTCTCCTGATAGGAGGTAGTTAAGTAGAAATTCACTGCTCAGCTGACCCGGCAGAAGCAAATGTATACCAAAAATGTACCCAGAATGAGCTTTTCAGTGAACAGCAGCCAGGCACATTTTAGCTAGTTTTACTTGTAACTGGGGTTGTAAACGGTTTTCAGGCTCAGTACTGCGCTCAAAAGATGCAGCCCTGAGGTCTCTCCTGATAGGAGGTAGTTAAGTAGAAATTCACTGCTCAGCTGACCCGGCAGAAGCAAATGTATACCAAAAATGTACCCAGAATAAGCTTTTCAGTGAACAGCAGCCAGGCACATTTTAGCTAGTTTTACTTGTAAGTGGGGTTGTAAACGGTTTTCAGGCTCAGTACTGCGCTCAAAAGATGGAGCCCTGAGGTCTCTCCTGATAGGAGGTAGTTAAGTAGAAATTCACTGCTCAGCTGACCCGGCAGAAGCAAATGTATACCAAAAATGTACCCAGAATGAGCTTTTCAGTGAACAGCAGCCAGGCACATTTTAGCTAGTTTTACTTGTAAGTGGGGTTGTAAAAGCTTTTCAGGCTCAGTACTGCGCTCAAAAGATGCAGCCCTGAGATCTCTCCTGATAGGAGGTAGTTAAGTAGAAATTCACTGCTCAGCTGACCCGGCAGAAGCAAATGCATACCAAAAATGTACCCAGAATGAGCTTTTCAGTGAACAGCAGCCAGGCACATTTGAGCTAGTTTTACTTGTAAGTGGGGTTGTAAACGCTTTTCAGGCTCAGTACTGCGCTCAAAAGATGCAGCCCTGAGGTCTCTCCTGATAGGAGGTAGTTAAGTAGAAATTCACTGCTCAGCTGACCCGGCAGAAGCAAATGTATACCAAAAATGTACCCAGAATGAGCTTTTCCGTGAACAGCAGCCAGGCACATTTTAGCTAGTTTTACTTGTAAGTGGGGTTGTAAACGGTTTTCAGGCTCAGTACTGCGCTCAAAAGATGCATCCCTGAGGTCTCTCCTGATAGGAGGTAGTTAAGTAGAAATTCACTGCTCAGCTGACCCGGCAGAAGCAAATGTATACCAAAAATGTACCCAGAATGAGCTTTTCAGTGAACAGCAGCCAGGCACATTTTAGCTAGTTTTACTTGTAACTGGGGTTGTAAACGCTTTTCAGGCTCAGTACTGCGCTCAAAAGATGCAGCCCTGAGGTCTCTCCTGATAGGAGGTAGTTAAGTAGAAATTCACTGCTCAGCTGACCCGGCAGAAGCAAATGTATACCAAAAATGTACCCAGAATGAGCTTTTCAGTGAACAGCAGCCAGGCACGATTTAGCTAGTTTTACTTGTAACTGGGGTTGTAAAAGCTTTTCAGGCTCAGTACTGCGCTCAAAAGATGCAGCCCTGAGATCTCTCCTGATAGGAGGTAGTTAAGTAGAAATTCACTGCTCAGCTGACCCGGCAGAAGCAAATGCATACCAAAAATGAACCCAGAATGATCTTTTCAGTGAACAGCAGCCAGGCACATTTTAGCTAGTTTTACTTGTAAGTGGGGTTGTAAACGCTTTTCAGGCTCAGTACTGCGCTCAAAAGATGCAGCCCTGAGGTCTCTCCTGATAGGAGGTAGTTAAGTAAAAATTCACTGCTCAGCTGACCCGGCAGAAGCAAATGTATTCCAAAAATGTACCCAGAATGAGCTTTTCAGTGAACAGCAGCCAGGCACATTTTAGCTAGTTTTACTTGTAACCGGGGTTGTAAACGGTTTTCAGGCTCAGTACTGCGCTCACAAGATGCAGCCCTGAGGTCTCTCCTGATAGGAGGTAGTTAAGTAGAAATTCACTGCTCAGCTGACCCGGCAGAAGCAAATGTATACCAAAAATGTACCCAGAATTAGCTTTTCAGTGAACAGCAGCCAGGCACATTTTAGCTAGTTTTACTTGTAAGTGGGGTTGTAAACGCTTTTCAGGCTCAGTACTGCGCTCTAAAGATGCAGCCCTGAGGTCTCTCCTGATAGGAGGTAGTTAAGTAGAAATTCACTGCTCAGCTGACCCGGCAGAAGCAAATGTATACCAAAAATGTACCCAGAATGAGCTTTTCAGTGAACAGCAGCCAGGCACATTTTAGCTAGTTTTACTTGTAAGTGGGGTTGTAAACGGTTTTCAGGCTCAGTACTGCGCTCAAAAGATGCATCCCTGAGGTCTCTCCTGATAGGAGGTAGTTAAGTAGAAATTCACTGCTCAGCTGACCCGGCAGAAGCAAATGTATACCAAAAATGTACCCAGAATGAGCTTTTCAGTGAACAGCAGCCAGGCACATTTTAGCTAGTTTTACTTGTAACTGGGGTTGTAAACGCTTTTCAGGCTCAGTACTGCGCTCAAAAGATGCAGCCCTGAGGTCTCTCCTGATAGGAGGTAGTTAAGTAGAAATTCACTGCTCAGCTGACCCGGCAGAAGCAAATGTATACCAAAAATGTACCCAGAATGAGCTTTTCAGTGAACAGCAGCCAGGCACGATTTAGCTAGTTTTACTTGTAACTGGGGTTGTAAAAGCTTTTCAGGCTCAGTACTGCGCTCAAAAGATGCAGCCCTGAGATCTCTCCTGATAGGAGGTAGTTAAATAGAAATTCACTGCTCAGCTGACCCGGCAGAAGCAAATGCATACCAAAAATGAACCCAGAATGATCTTTTCAGTGAACAGCAGCCAGGCACATTTTAGCTAGTTTTACTTGTAAGTGGGGTTGTAAACGCTTTTCAGGCTCAGTACTGCGCTCAAAAGATGCAGCCCTGAGGTCTCTCCTGATAGGAGGTAGTTAAGTAAAAATTCACTGCTCAGCTGACCCGGCTGAAGCAAATGTATTCCAAAAATGTACCCAGAATGAGCTTTTCAGTGAACAGCAGCCAGGCACATTTTAGCTAGTTTTACTTGTAACTGGGGTTGTAAACGGTTTTCAGGCTCAGTACTGCGCTCACAAGATGCAGCCCTGAGGTCTCTCCTGATAGGAGGTAGTTAAGTAGAAATTCACTGCTCAGCTGACCCGGCAGAAGCAAATGTATACCAAAAATGTACCCAGAATTAGCTTTTCAGTGAACAGCAGCCAGGCACATTTTAGCTAGTTTTACTTGTAAGTGGGGTTGTAAACGCTTTTCAGGCTCAGTACTGCGCTCTAAAGATGCAGCCCTGAGGTCTCTCCTGATAGGAGGTAGTTAAGTAGAAATTCACTGCTCAGCTGACCCGGCAGAAGCAAATGTATACCAAAAATGTACCCAGAATGAGCTTTTCAGTGAACAGCAGCCAGGCACATTTTAGCTAGTTTTACTTGTAAGTGGGGTTGTAAACGCTTTTCAGGCTCAGTACTGCGCTCAAAAGATGCAGCCCTGAGGTCTCTCCTGATAGGAGGTAGTTAAGTAGAAATTCACTGCTCAGCTGACCCGGCAGAAGCAAATGTATACCAAAAATGTACCCAGAATGAGCTTTTCAGTGAACAGCAGCCAGGCACATTTTAGCTAGTTTTACGTGTAAGTGGGGTTGTAAACGGTTTTCAGGCTCAGTACTGCGCTCAAAAGATGCAGCCCTGAGGTCTCTCCTGATAGGAGGTAGTTAAGTAGAAATTCACTGCTCAACTGACCGGGCAGAAGCAAATGTATACCAAAAATGTACCCAGAATGAGCTTTTCAGTGAACAGCAGCCAGGCACATTTTAGCTAGTTTTACTTGTAAGTGGGGTTGTAAACGCTTTTCAGGCTCAGTACTGCGCTCAAAAGATGCAGCCCTGAGGTCTCTCCTGATAGGGGGTAGTTAAGTAGAAATTCACTGCTCAGCTGACCCGGCAGAAGCAAATGTATACCAAAAATGTACCCAGAATGAGCTTTTCAGTGAACAGCAGCCAGGCACATTTTAGCTAGTTTTACTTGTAACTGGGGTTGTAAACGCTTTTCAGGCTCAGTACTGCGCTCAAAAGATGCAGCCCTGAGGTCTCTCCTGATAGGGGGTAGTTAGTAGAAATTCACTGCTCAGCTGACCCGGCAGAAGCAAATGTATACCAAAAATGTACCCAGAATGAGCTTTTCAGTGAACAGCAGCCAGGCACATTTTAGCTAGTTTTACTTGTAAGTGGGGTTGGAAAGGCTTTTCAGGCTCAGTACTGCGCTCAAAAGATGCAGCCCTGAAGTCTCTCCTGATAGGGGGTAGTTAAGTAGAAATTCACTGCTCAGCTGACCCGGCAGAAGCAAATGTATACCAAAAATGTACCCAGAATGAGCTTTTCAGTGAACAGCAGCCAGGCACATTTTAGCTAGTTTTACTTGTAAGTGGGGTTGTAAACGCTTTTCAGGCTCAGTACTGCGCTCAAAAGATGCAGCCCTGAGGTCTCTCCTGATAGGAGGTAGTTAAGTAGAAATTCACTGCTCAGCTGACCCGGCAGAAGCAAATGTATACCAAAAATGTACCCAGAATGAGCTTTTCAGTGAACAGCAGCCAGGCACATTTTAGCTAGTTTTACTTGTAAGTGGAGTTGTAAACGCTTTTCAGGCTCAGTACTGCACTCAAAAGATGCAGCCCTGAGGTCTCTCCTAATAGGAGGTAGTTAAGTAGAAATTCACTGCTCAGCTGACCCGGCAGAAGCAAATGTATCCCAAAAATGTACCCAGAATGAGCTTTTCAATGAACAGCAGCCAGGCACATTTTAGCTAGTTTTACTTGTAAGTGGGGTTGGAAACGCTTTTCAGGCTCAGTACTGCGCTCAAAAGATGCAGCCCTGAGGTCTCTCCTGATAGGAGATAGTTAAGTAGAAATTCACTGCTCAGCTGACCCGGCAGAAGCAAATGTATACCAAAAATGTACCCAGAATGAGCTTTTCAGTGAACAGCAGCCAGGCACATTTTAGCTAGTTTTACTTGTAAGTGGGGTTGTAAACGCTTTTCAGGCTCAGTACTGCGCTCAAAAGATGCAGCCCTGAGGTCTCTCCTGATAGGAGGTAGTTAAGTAGAAATTCACTGCTCAGCTGACCCGGCAGAAGCAAATGTATACCAAAAATTTACCCAGAATGAGCTTTTCAGTGAACAGCAGACAGGCACATTTTAGCTAGTTTTACTTGTAAGTGGGGTTGTAAACGCTTTTCAGGCTCAGTACTGCGCTCAAAAGATGCAGCCCTGAGGTCTCTCCTGATAGGAGGTAGTTAAGTAGAAATTCACTGCTCAGCTGACCCGGCAGAAGCAAATGTATACCAAAAATGTACCCAGAATGAGCTTTTCAGTGAACAGCAGACAGGCACATTTTAGCTAGTTTTACTTGTAAGTGGGGTTGTAAAAGCTTTTCAGGCTCAGTACTGCGCTCAAAAGATGCAGCCCTGAGATCTCTCCTGATAGGAGGTAGTTAAGTAGAAATTCACTGCTCAGCTGACCCGGCAGAAGCAAATGCATACCAAAAATGTACCCAGAATGAGCTTTTCAGTGAACAGCAGCCAGGCACATTTTAGCTAGTTTTACTTGTAAGTGGGGTTGTAAACGCTTTTCAGGCTCAGTACTGCGCTCAAAAGATGCAGCCCTGAGGTCTCTCCTGATAGGAGGTAGTTAAGTAGAAATTCACTGCTCAGCTGACCCGGCAGAAGCAAATGTATACCAAAAATGTACCCAGAATGAGCTTTTCAGTGAACAGCAGCCAGGCACATTTTAGCTAGTTTTACTTGTAAGTGGGGTTGTAAACGGTTTTCAGGCTCAGTACTGCGCTCAAAAGATGCAGCCCTGAGGTCTCTCCTGATAGGAGGTAGTTAAGTAGAAATTCACTGCTCAGCCGACCCGGCAGAAGCAAATGTATACCAAAAATGTACCCAGAATGAGCTTTTCAGTGAACAGCAGCCAGGCACATTTTAGCTAGTTTTACTTGTAACTGGGGTTGTAAACGCTTTTCAGGCTCAGTACTGCGCTCAAAAGATGCAGCCCTGAGGTCTCTCCTGATAGGAGGTAGTTAAGTAGAAATTCACTGCTCAGCTGACCCGGCAGAAGCAAATGTATACCAAAAATGTACCCAGAATGAGCTTTTCAGTGAACAGCAGCCAGGCACATTTTAGCTAGTTTTACTTGTAACTGGGGTTGTAAACGGTTTTCAGGCTCAGTACTGCGCTCAAAAGATGCAGCCCTGAAGTCTCTCCTGATAGGAGGTAGTTAAGTAGAAATTCACTGCTCAGCTGACCCGGGAGAAGCAAATGTATACCAAAAATGTACCCAGAATGAGCTTTTCAGTGAACAGCAGCCAGGCACATTTAAGCTAGTTTTACTTGTAAGTAGGGTTGTAAACGCTTTTCAGGCTCAGTACTGCGCTCAAAAGATGTAGCCCTGAGGTCTCTCCTGATAGGAGGTAGTTAAGTAGAAATTCACTGCTCAGCTGACCCGGCAGAAGCAAATGTATACCAAAAATGTACCCAGAATGAGCTTTTCAGTGAACAGCAGCCAGGCACATTTTAGCTAGTTTTACTTGTAACTGGGGTTATAAACGCTTTTCAGGCTCAGTACCGCGCTCAAAAGATGCAGCCCTGAGGTCTCTCCTGATAGGAGGTAGTTAATTAGAAATTCACTGCTCAGCTGACCCAGCAGAAGCAAATGTATACCAAAAATGTACTCAGAATGAGCTTTTCAGTGAACAGCAGCCAAGCCTCGATTTAGCTAGTTTTACTTGTAACTGGGGTTGTAAACGCTTTTCAGGCTCAGTACTGCACTCAAAAGATGCAGCCCTGAGGTCTCTCCTGATAGGAGGTAGTTAAGTAGAAATTCACTGCTCAGCTGACCCGGCAGAAGCAAATGTATACCAAAAATGTACCCAGAATGAGCTTTTCAGTGAATAGCAGCCAGGCACATTTTAGCTAGTTTTACTAGTAACTGGGGTTGTAAACGGTTTTCAGGCTCAGTACTGCGCTCAAAAGATGCAGCCCTGAGGTCTCTCCTGATAGGAGGTAGTTAGGTAGAAATTCACTGCTCAGCTGACCCGGCAGAAGCAAATGTATACCAAAAATGTACCCAGAATGAGCTTTTCAGTGAACAGCAGCCAGGCACATTTTAGCTAGTTTTACTTGTAAGTGGGGTTGTAAACGGTTTTCAGGCTCAGTACTGCGCTCAAAAGATGCAGCCCTGAGGTCTCTCCTGATAGGAGGTAGTTAAGTAGAAATTCACTGCTCAGCTGACCCGGCAGAAGCAAATGTATACCAAAAATGCACCCAGAATGAGCTTTTCAGTGAACAGCAGCCAGGCACATTTTAGCTAGTTTTACTTGTAAGTGGGGTTGGAAAGGCTTTTCAGGCTCAGTACTGCGCTCAAAAGATGCAGCCCTGAGGTCTCTCCTGATAGGGGGTAGTTAAGTAGAAATTCACTGCTCAGCTGACCCGGCAGAAACAAATGTATACCAAAAATGTACCCAGAATGAGCTTTTCAGTGAACAGCAGCCAGGCACATTTTAGCTAGTTTTACTTGTAACTGGGGTTGTAAACGGTTTTCAGGCTCAGTACTGCGCTCAAAAGATGCAGCCCTGAGGTCTCTCCTGATAGGGGGTAGTTAAGTAGAAATTCACAGCTCAGCTGACCCGGCAGAAGCAAATGTATACCAAAAATGTACCCAGAATGAGCTTTTCAGTGAACAGCAGCCAGGCACATTTTAGCTAGTTTTACTTGTAACTGGGGTTGTAAACGGTTTTCAGGCTCAGTACTGCGCTCAAAAGATGCAGCCCTGAGGTCTCTCCTGATAGGAGGTAGTTAAGTAGAAATTCACTGCTCAGCTGACCCGGCAGAAGCAAATGTATACCAAAAATGGACCCAGAATGAGCTTTTCAGTGAACAGCAGCCAGGCACATTTTAGCTAGTTTTACTCGTAACTGGGGTTGTAAACGCTTTTCAGGCTCAGTACTGCGCTCAAAAGATGCAGCCCTGAGGTCTCTCCTGATAGGAGGTAGTTCAGTAGAAATTCACTGCTCAGCTGACCCGGCAGAAGCAAATGTATACCAAAAATGTACCCAGAAAGAGCTTTTCAGTGAACAGCAGCCAGGCACATTTTAGCTAGTTTTACTTGTAACTGGGGTTGTAAACGGTTTTCAGGCTCAGTACTGCGCTCAAAAGATGCAGCCCTGAGGTCTCTCCTGATAGGAGGTAGTTAAGTAGAAATTCTCGGCTCAGCTGACCCGGCAGAAGCAAATGTATACCAAAAATTTACCCAGAATGAGCTTTTCAGTGAACAGCAGCCAGGCACATTTTAGCTAGTTTTACTTGTAAGTGGGGTTGGAAACGCTTTTCAGGCTCAGTACTGCGCTCAAAAGATGCAGCCCTGAGGTCTCTCCTGATAGGAGATAGTTAAGTAGAAATTCACTGCTCAGCTGACCCGGCAGAAGCAAATGTATACCAAAAATGTACCCAGAATGAGCTTTTCAGTGAACAGCAGCCAGGCACATTTTAGCTAGTTTTACTTGTAAGTGGGGTTGTAAACGGTTTTCAGGCTCAGTACTGCGCTCAAAAGATGCAGCCCTGAGGTCTCTCCTGATAGGAGGTAGTTAAGTAGAAATTCACTGCTCAGCTGACCCGGCATAAGCAAATGTATACCAAAAATGTACCCAGAATGAGCTTTTCAGTGAACAGCAGCCAGGCACATTTTAGCTAGTTTTACTTGTAACTGGGGTTGTAAACGGTTTTCAGGCTCAGTACTGCGCTCAAAAGATGCAGCCCTGAGGTCTCTCCTGATAGGAGGTAGTTAAGTAGAAATTCACTGCTCAGCTGACCCGGCAGAAGCAAATGTATACCAAAAATGTACCCAGAATGAGCTTTTCAGTGAACAGCAGCCAGGCACATTTTAGCTAGTTTTACTTGTAAGTGGGGTTGTAAACGGTTTTCAGGCTCAGTACTGCGCTCAAAAGATGCAGCCCTGAGGTCTCTCCTGATAGGAGGTAGTTAAGTAGAAATTCACTGCTCAGCTGACCCGGCAGAAGCAAATGTATACCAAAAATGTACCCAGAATGAGCTTTTCAGTGAACAGCAGCCAGGCACATTTTAGCTAGTTTTACTTGTAAGTGGGGTTGGAAAGGCTTTTCAGGCTCAGTACTGCGCTCAAAAGATGCAGCCCTGAGGTCTCTCCTGATAGGGGGTAGTTAAGTAGAAATTCACTGCTCAGCTGTCCCGGCAGAAGCAAATGTTTACCAAAAATGTACCCAGAATGAGCTTTTCAGTGAACAGCAGCCAGGCACATTTTAGCTAGTTTTACTTGTAACTGGGGTAGTAAACGGTTTTCAGGCTCAGTACTGCGCTCAAAAGATGCAGCCCTGAGGTCTCTCCTGATAGGGGGTAGTTAAATAGAAATTCACTGCTCAGCTGACCCGGCAGAAGCAAATGTATACCAAAAATGTACCCAGAATGAGCTTTTCAGTGAACAGCAGCCAGGCACATTTTAGCTAGTTTTACTTGTAACTGGGGTTGTAAACGGTTTTCAGGCTCAGTACTGCGCTCAAAAGATGCAGCCCTGAGGTCTCTCCTGATAGGAGGTAGTTAAGTAGAAATTCACTGCTCAGCTGACCCGGCAGAAGCAAATGTATACCAAAAATGTACCCAGAATGAGCTTTTCAGTGAACAGCAGCCAGGCACATTTTAGCTAGTTTTACTCGTAACTGGGGTTGTAAACGCTTTTCAGGCTCAGTACTGCGCTCAAAAGATGCAGCCCTGAGGTCTCTCCTGATAGGAGGTAGTTAAGTAGAAATTCACTGCTCAGCTGACCCGGCAGAAGCAAATGTATACCAAAAATGTACCCAGAATGAGCTTTTCAGTGAACAGCAGCCAGGCACATTTTAGCTAGTTTTACTTGTAACTGGGGTTGTAAACGGTTTTCAGGCTCAGTACTGCGCTCAAAAGATGCAGCCCTGAGGTCTCTCCTGATAGGAGGTAGTTAAGTAGAAATTCACTGCTCAGCTGACCCGGCAGAAGCAAATGTATACCAAAAATGTACCCAGAATGAGCTTTTCAGTGAACAGCAGCCAGGCACATTTTAGCTAGTTTTACTTGTAAGTGGGGTTGGAAAGGCTTTTCAGGCTCAGTACTGCGCTCAAAAGATGCAGCCCTGAGGTCTCTCCTGATAGGGGGTAGTTAAGTAGAAATTCACTGCTCAGCTGTCCCGGCAGAAGCAAATGTATACCAAAAATGTACCCAGAATGAGCTTTTCAGTGAACAGCAGCCAGGCACATTTTAGCTAGTTTTACTTGTAAGTGGGGTTGTAAACGCTTTTCAGGCTCAGTACTGCGCTCAAAAGATGCAGCCCTGAGGTCTCTCCTGATAGGAGGTAGTTAAGTAGAAATTCACTGCTCAGCTGACCCGGCAGAAGCAAATGTATACCAAAAATGTACCCAGAATGAGCTTTTCAGTGAACAGCAGCCAGGCACATTTTAGCTAGTTTTACTTGTAAGTGGGGTTGTAAACGGTTTTCAGGCTCAGTACTGCGCTCAAAAGATGCAGCCCTGAGGTCTCTCCTGATAGGAGGTAGTTAAGTAGAAATTCACTGCTCAGCTGACCCGGCAGAAGCAAATGTATACCAAAAATGTACCCAGAATGAGCTTTTCAGTGAACAGCAGCCAGGCACATTTTAGCTAGTTTTACTTGTAACTGGGGTTGTAAACGCTTTTCAGGCTCAGTACTGCGCTCAAAAGATGCAGCCCTGAGGTCTCTCCTGATAGGAGGTAGTTAAGTAGAAATTCACTGCTCAGCTGACCCGGCAGAAGCAAATGTATACCAAAAATGTACCCAGAATGAGCTTTTCAGTGAACAGCAGCCAGGCATGATTTAGCTAGTTTTACTTGTAACTGGGGTTGTAAAAGATTTCAGGCTCAGTACTGCGCTCAAAAGATGCAGCCCTGAGATCTCTCCTGATAGGAGGTAGGTAAGTAGAAATTCACTGCTCAGCTGACCCGGCAGAAGCAAATGCATACCAAAAATGAACCCAGAATGATCTTTTCAGTGAACAGCAGCCAGGCACATTTTAGCTAGTTTTACTTGTAAGTGGGGTTGTAAACGCTTTTCAGGCTCAGTACTGAGCTCAAAAGCTGCAGCCCTGAGGTCTCTCCTGATAGGAGGTAGTTAAGTAAAAATTCATTGCTCAGCTGACCCGGCAGAAGCAAATGTATACCAAAAATGTACCCAGAATGAGCTTTTCAGTGAACAGCAGCCAGGCACATTTTAGCTAGTTTTACTTGTAACTGGGGTTGTAAACGGTTTTCAGGCTCAGTACTGCGCTCAAAAGATGCAGCCCTGAGGTCTCTCCTGATAGGGGGTAGTTAAGTAGAAATTCACTGCTCAGCTGACCCGGCAGAAGCAAATGTATACCAAAAATGTACCCAGAATGAGATTTTCAGTGAACAGCAGCCAGGCACATTTTAGCTAGTTTTACTTGTAAGTGGGGTTGTAAACGTTTTTCAGGCTCAGTACTGCGCTCAAAAGATGCAGCCCTGAGGTCTCTCCTGATAGGAGGTAGTTAAGTAGAAATTCACTGCTCAGCTGACCCGGCAGAAGCAAATGTATACCAAAAATGTACCCAGAATGAGCTTTTCAGTGAACAGCAGCCAGGCACATTTTAGCTAGTTTTACTTGTAAGTGGGGTTGTAAACGGTTTTCAGGCTCAGTACTGCGCTCAAAAGATGCAGCCCTGAGGTCTCTCCTGATAGGAGGTAGTTAAGTAGAAATTCACTGCTCAGCTGACCCGGCAGAAGCAAATGTATACCAAAAATGTACCCAGAATGAGCTTTTCAGTGAACAGCAGCCAGGCACATTTTAGCTAGTTTTACTTGTAACTGGGGTTGTAAACGCTTTTCAGGCTCAGTACTGCGCTCAAAAGATGCAGCCCTGAGGTCTCTCCTGATAGGAGGTAGTTAAGTAGAAATTCACTGCTCAGCTGACCCGGCAGAAGCAAATGTATACCAAAAATGTACCCAGAATGAGCTTTTCAGTGAACAGCAGCCAGGCACGATTTAGCTAGTTTTACTTGTAACTGGGGTTGTAAAAGATTTCAGGCTCAGTACTGCGCTCAAAAGATGCAGCCCTGAGATCTCTCCTGATAGGAGGTAGTTAAGTAGAAATTCACTGCTCAGCTGACCCGGCAGAAGCAAATGCATACCAAAAATGAACCCAGAATGATCTTTTCAGTGAACAGCAGCCAGGCACATTTTAGCTAGTTTTACTTGTAAGTGGGGTTGTAAACGCTTTTCAGGCTCAGTACTGAGCTCAAAAGCTGCAGCCCTGAGGTCTCTCCTGATAGGAGGTAGTTAAGTAAAAATTCACTGCTCAGCTGACCCGGCAGAAGCAAATGTATACCAAAAATGTACCCAGAATGAGCTTTTCAGTGAACAGCAGCCAGGCACATTTTAGCTAGTTTTACTTGTAACTGGGGTTGTAAACGGTTTTCAGGCTCAGTACTGCGCTCAAAAGATGCAGCCCTGAGGTCTCTCGTGATAGGAGGTAGTTAAGTAGAAATTCACTGCTCAGCTGACCCGGCAGAAGCAAATGTATACCAAAAATGTACCCAGAATTAGCTTTTCAGTGAACAGCAGCCAGGCACATTTTAGCTAGTTTTACTTGTAAGTGGGGTTGTAAACGCTTTTCAGGCTCAGTACTGCGCTCAAAAGATGCAGCCCTGAGGTCTCGCCTGATAGGAGGTAGTTAAGTAGAAATTCACTGCTCAGCTGACCCGGCAGAAGCAAATGTATACCAAAAATGTACCCAGAATGAGCTTTTCAGTGAACAGCAGCCAGGCACATTTTAGCTAGTTTTACTTGTAAGTGGGGTTGTAAACGCTTTTCAGGCTCAGTACTGTGCTCAAAAGATGCAGCCCTGAGGTCTCTCCTGATAGGAGGTAGTTAAGTAGAAATTCACTGCTCAGCTGACCCGGCAGAAGCAAATGTATACCAAAAATGTACCCAGAATGAGCTTTTCAGTGAACAGCAGCCAGGCACATTTTAGCTAGTTTTACGTGTAAGTGGGGTTGTAAACGTTTTTCAGGCTCAGTACTGCGCTCAAAAGATGCAGCCCTGAGGTCTCTCCTGATAGGAGGTAGTTAAGTAGAAATTCACTGCTCAGCTGACGGGGCAGAAGCAAATGTATACCAAAAATGTACCCAGAATGAGCTTTTCAGTGAACAGCAGCCAGGCACATTTTAGCTAGTTTTACTTGTAAGTGGGGTTGTAAACACTTTTCAGGCTCAGTACTGCGCTCAAAAGATGCAGCCCTGAGGTCTCTCCTGATAGGGGGTAGTTAAGTAGAAATTCACTGCTCAGCTGACCCGGCAAAAGCAAATGTATACCAAAAATGTACCCAGAATGAGCTTTTCAGTGAACAGCAGCCAGGCACATTTTAGCTAGTTTTACTTGTAACTGGGGTTGTAAATGCTTTTCAGGCTCAGTACTGCGCTCAAAAGATGCAGCCCTGAGGTCTCTCCTGATAGGGGGTAGTTAGTAGAAATTCACTGCTCAGCTGACCCGGCAGAAGCAAATGTATACCAAAAATGTACCCAGAATGAGCTTTTCAGTGAACAGCAGCCAGGCACATTTTAGCTAGTTTTACTTGTAAGTGGGGTTGTAAACGCTTTTCAGGCTCAGTACTGCACTCAAAAGATGCAGCCCTGAGGTCTCTCCTGATAGGAGGTAGTTAAGTAGAAATTCACTGCTCAGCTGACCCGGCAGAAGCAAATGTATACCAAAAATGTACTCAGAATGAGCTTTTCAGTGAACAGCAGCCAGGCACATTTTAGCTAGTTTTACTTGTAAGTGGGGTTGGAAACGCTTTTCAGGCTCAGTACTGCGCTCAAAAGATGCAGCCCTGAGGTCTCTCCTGATAGGAGATAGTTAAGTAGAAATTCACTGCTCAGCTGACCCGGCAGAAGCAAATGTATACCAAAAATGTACCCAGAATGAGCTTTTCAGTGAACAGCAGCCAGGCACAATTTAGCTAGTTTTACTTGTAAGTGGGGTTGTAAACGCTTTTCAGGCTCAGTACTGCGCTCAAAAGATGCAGCCCTGAGGTCTCTCCTGATAGGAGGTAGTTAAGTAGAAATTCACTGCTCAGCTGACCCGGCAGAAGCAAATGTATACCAAAAATGTACCCAGAATGAGCTTTTCAGTGAACAGCAGCCAGGCACGATTTAGCTAGTTTTACTTGTAACTGGGGTTGTAAAAGCTTTTCAGGCTCAGTACTGCGCTCAAAAGATGCAGCCCTGAGATCTCTCCTGATAGGAGGTAGTTAAGTAGAAATTCACTGCTCAGCTGACCCGGCAGAAGCAAATGCATACCAAAAATGAACCCAGAATGATCTTTTCAGTGAACAGCAGCCAGGCACATTTGAGCTAGTTTTACTTGTAAGTGGGGTTGTAAACGCTTTTCAGGCTCAGTACTGCGCTCAAAAGATGCAGCCCTGAGGTCTCTCCTGATAGGAGGTAGTTAAGTAGAAATTCACTGCTCAGCTGACCCGGCAGAAGCAAATGTATACCAAAAATGTACCCAGAATGAGCTTTTCAGTGAACAGCAGCCAGGCACATTTTAGCTAGTTTTACTTGTAACTGGGGTTGTAAACGGTTTTCAGGCTCAGTACTGCGCTCAAAAGATGCAGCCCTGAGGTCTCTCCTGATAGGAGGTAGTTAAGTAGAAATTCACTGCTCAGCTGACCCGGCAGAAGCAAATGTATACCAAAAATGTACCCAGAATGAGCTTTTCAGTGAACAGCAGCCAGGCACATTTTAGCTAGTTTTACTTGTAAGTGGGGTTGTAAACGCTTTTCAGGCTCAGTACTGCGCTCAAAAGATGTAGCCCTGAGGTCTCTCCTGATAGGAGGTAGTTAAGTAGAAATTCACTGCTCAGCTGACCCGGCAGAAGCAAATGTATACCAAAAATGTACCCAGAATGAGCTTTTCAGTGAACAGCAGCCAGACACATTTTAGCTAGTTTTACGTGTAAGTGGGGTTGTAAACGGTTTTCAGGCTCAGTACTGCGCTCAAAAGATGCAGCCCTGAGGTCTCTCCTGATAGGAGGTAGTTAAGTAGAAATTCACTGCTCAGCTGACCGGGCAGAAGAAAATGTATACCAAAAATGTACCCAGAATGAGCTTTTCAGTGAACAGCAGCCAGGCACATTTTAGCTAGTTTTACTTGTAAGTGGGGTTGTAAACACTTTTCAGGCTCAGTACTGCGCTCAAAAGATGCAGCCCTGAGGTCTCTCCTGATAGGGGGTAGTTAAGTACAAATTCACTGCTCAGCTGACCCGGCAAAAGCAAATGTATACCAAAAATGTACCCAGAATGAGCTTTTCAGTGAACAGCAGCCAGGCACATTTTAGCTAGTTTTACTTGTAACTGGGGTTGTAAACGCTTTTCAGGCTCAGTACTGCGCTCAAAAGATGCAGCCCTGAGGTCTCTCCTGATAGGGGGTAGTTAGTAGAAATTCACTGCTCAGCTGACCCGGCAGAAGCAAATGTATACCAAAAATGTACCCAGAATGAGCTTTTCAGTGAACAGCAGCCAGGCACATTTTAGCTAGTTTTACTTGTAAGTGGGATTGTAAACGCTTTTCAGGCTCAGTACTGCACTCAAAAGATGCAGCCCTGAGGTCTCTCCTGATAGGAGGTAGTTAAGTAGAAATTCACTGCTCAGCTGACCCGGCAGAAGCAAATGTATACCAAAAATGTACTCAGAATGAGCTTTTCAGTGAACAGCAGCCAGGCACATTTTAGCTAGTTTTACTTGTAAGTGGGGTTGGAAACGCTTTTCAGGCTCAGTACTGCGCTCAAAAGATGCAGCCCTGAGGTCTCTCCTGATAGGAGATAGTTAAGTAGAAATTCACTGCTCAGCTGACCCGGCAGAAGCAAATGTATACCAAAAATGTACCCAGAATGAGATTTTCAATGAACAGCAGCCAGGCACAATTTAGCTAGTTTTACTTGTAAGTGGGGTTGTAAACGCTTTTCAGGCTCAGTACTGCGCTCAAAAGATGCAGCCCTGAGGTCTCTCCTGATAGGAGGTAGTTAAGTAGAAATTCACTGCTCAGCTGACCCGGCAGAAGCAAATGTATACCAAAAATGTACCCAGAATGAGCTTTTCAGTGAACAGCAGCCAGGCACGATTTAGCTAGTTTTACTTGTAACTGGGGTTGTAAAAGCTTTTCAGGCTCAGTACTGCGCTCAAAAGATGCAGCTCTGAGATCTCTCCTGATAGGAGGTAGTTAAGTAGAAATTCACTGCTCAGCTGACCCGGCAGAAGCAAATGCATACCAAAAATGAACCCAGAATGATCTTTTCAGTGAACAGCAGCCAGGCACATTTGAGCTAGTTTTACTTGTAAGTGGGGTTGTAAACGCTTTTCAGGCTCAGTACTGCGCTCAAAAGATGCAGCCCTGAGGTCTCTCCTGATAGGAGGTAGTTAAGTAGAAATTCACTGCTCAGCTGACCCGGCAGAAGCAAATGTATACCAAAAATGTACCCAGAATGAGCTTTTCAGTGAACAGCAGCCAGGCACATTTTAGCTAGTTTTACTTGTAACTGGGGTTGTAAACGGTTTTCAGGCTCAGTACTGCGCTCAAAAGATGCAGCCCTGAGGTCTCTCCTGATAGGAGGTAGTTAAGTAGAAATTCACTGCTCAGCTGACCGGGCAGAAGCAAATGTATACCAAAAATGTACCCAGAATGAGCTTTTCAGTGAACAGCAGCCAGGCACATTTTAGCTAGTTTTACTTGTAAGTGGGGTTGTAAACGCTTTTCAGGCTCAGTACTGCGCTCAAAAGATGTAGCCCTGAGGTCTCTCCTGATAGGAGGTAGTTAAGTAGAAATTCACTGCTCAGCTGACCCGGCAGAAGCAAATGTATACCAAAAATGTACCCAGAATGAGCTTTTCAGTGAACAGCAGCCAGGCACATTTTAGCTAGTTTTACTTGTAACTGGGGTTGTAAACGCTTTTCAGGCTCAGTACTGCGCTCAAAAGATGCAGCCCTGAGGTCTCTCCTGATAGGAGGTAGTTAAGTAGAAATTCACTGCTCAGCTGACCCGGCAGAAGCAAATGTATACCAAAAATGTACCCAGAATGAGCTTTTCAGTGAACAGCAGCCAGGCACATTTTAGCTAGTTTTACTTGTAAGTGGGGTTGTAAACGGTTTTCAGGCTCAGTACTGCGCTCAAAAGATGCAGCCCTGAGGTCTCTCCTGATAGGAGGTAGTTAAGTAGAAATTCACTGCTCAGCTGACCCGGCAGAAGCAAATGTATACCAAAAATGTACCCAGAATGAGCTTTTCAGTGAACAGCAGCCAGGCACATTTTAGCTAGTTTTACTTGTAACTGGGGTTGTAAACGCTTTTCAGGCTCAGTACTGCGCTCAAAAGATGCAGCCCTGAGGTCTCTCCTGATAGGAGGTAGTTAAGTAGAGATTCACTGCTCAGCTGACCCGGCAGAAGCAAATGTATACCAAAAATGTACCCAGAATGAGCTTTTCAGTGAACAGCAGCCAGGCACGATTTAGCTAGTTTTACTTGTAACTGGGGTTGTAAAAGCTTTTCAGGCTCAGTACTGCGCTCAAAAGATGCAGCCCTGAGATCTCTCCTGATAGGAGGTAGTTAAGTAGAAATTCACTGCTCAGCTGACCCGGCAGAAGCAAATGCATACCAAAAATGAACCCAGAATGATCTTTTCAGTGAACAGCAGCCAGGCACATTTTAGCTAGTTTTACTTGTAAGTGGGGTTGTAAACGCTTTTCAGGCTCAGTACTGAGCTCAAAAGATGCAGCCCTGAGGTCTCTCCTGATAGGAGGTAGTTAAGTAAAAATTCACTGCTCAGCTGACCCGGCAGAAGCAAATGTATACCAAAAATGTACCCAGAATGAGCTTTTCAGTGAACAGCAGCCAGGCACATTTTAGCTAGTTTTACTTGTAACTGGGGTTGTAAACGGTTTTCAGGCTCAGTACTGCGCTCAAAAGATGCAGCCCTGAGGTCTCTCCTGATAGGAGGTAGTTAAGTAGAAATTCACTGCTCAGCTGACCCGGCAGAAGCAAATGTATACCAAAAATGTACCCAGAATTAGCTTTTCAGTGAACAGCAGCCAGGCACATTTTAGCTAGTTTTACTTGTAAGTGGGGTTGTAAACGCTTTTCAGGCTCAGTACTGCACTCAAAAGATGCAGCCCTGAGGTCTCGCCTGATAGGAGGTAGTTAAGTAGAAATTCACTGCTCAGCTGACCCGGCAGAAGCAAATGTATACCAAAAATGTACCCAGAATGAGCTTTTCAGTGAACAGCAGCCAGGCACATTTTAGCTAGTTTTACTTGTAAGTGGGGTTGTAAACGCTTTTCAGGCTCAGTACTGCGCTCAAAAGATGCAGCCCTGAGGTCTCTCCTGATAGGAGGTAGTTAAGTAGAAATTCACTGCTCAGCTGACCCGGCAGAAGCAAATGTATACCAAAAATGTACCCAGAATGAGCTTTTCAGTGAACAGCAGCCAGGCACATTTTAGCTAGTTTTACGTGTAAGTGGGGTTGTAAACGGTTTTCAGGCTCAGTACTGCGCTCAAAAGATGCAGCCCTGAGGTCTCTCCTGATAGGAGGTAGTTAAGTAGAAATTCACTGCTCAGCTGACCGGGCAGAAGCAAATGTATACCAAAAATGTACCCAGAATGAGCTTTTCAGTGAACAGCAGCTAGGCACATTTTAGCTAGTTTTACTTGTAAGTGGGGTTGTAAACACTTTTCAGGCTCAGTACTGCGCTCAAAAGATGCAGCCCTGAGGTCTCTCCTGATAGGGGGTAGTTAAGTAGAAATTCACTGCTCAGCTGACCCGGCAAAAGCAAATGTATACCAAAAATGTACCCAGAATGAGCTTTTCAGTGAACAGCAGCCAGGCACATTTTAGCTAGTTTTACTTGTAACTGGGGTTGTAAACGCTTTTCAGGCTCAGTACTGCGCTCAAAAGATGCAGCCCTGAGGTCTCTCCTGATAGGGGGTAGTTAGTAGAAATTCACTGCTCAGCTGACCCGGCAGAAGCAAATGTATACCAAAAATGTACCCAGAATGAGCTTTTCAGTGAACAGCAGCCAGGCACATTTTAGCTAGTTTTACTTGTAAGTGGGGTTGTAAACGCTTTTCAGGCTCAGTACTGCACTCAAAAGATGCAGCCCTGAGGTCTCTCCTGATAGGAGGTAGTTAAGTAGAAATTCACTGCTCAGCTGACCCGGCAGAAGCAAATGTATACCAAAAATGTACTCAGAATGAGCTTTTCAGTGAACAGTAGCCAGGCACATTTTAGCTAGTTTTACTTGTAAGTGGGGTTGGAAACGCTTTTCAGGCTCAGTACTGCGCTCAAAAGATGCAGCCCTGAGGTCTCTCCTGATAGGAGATAGTTAAGTAGAAATTCACTGCTCAGCTGACCCGGCAGAAGCAAATGTATACCAAAAATGTACCCAGAATGAGCTTTTCAGTGAAGAGCAGCCAGGCACAATGTAGCTAGTTTTACTTGTAAGTGGGGTTGTAAACGCTTTTCAGGCTCAGTACTGCGCTCAAAAGATGCAGCCCTGAGGTCTCTCCTGATAGGAGGTAGTTAAGTAGAAATTCACTGCTCAGCTGACCCGGCAGAAGCAAATGCATACCAAAAATGTACCCAGAATGAGCTTTTCAGTGAACAGCAGACAGGCACATTTTAGCTAGTTTTACTTGTAAGTGGGGTTGTAAACGCTTTTCAGGCTCAGTACTGCACTCAAAAGATGCAGCCCTGAGGTCTCTCCTGATAGGAGGTAGTTAAGTAGAAATTCACTGCTCAGCTGACCCGGCAGAAGCAAATGTATACCAAAAATGTACCCAGAATGAGCTTTTCAGTGAACAGCAGCCAGGCACGATTTAGCTAGTTTTACTTGTAACTGGGGTTGTAAAAGCTTTTCAGGCTCAGTACTGCGCTCAAAAGATGCAGCCCTGAGATCTCTCCTGATAGGAGGTAGTTAAGTAGAAATTCACTGCTCAGCTGACCCGGCAGAAGCAAATGCATACCAAAAATGAACCCAGAATGATCTTTTCAGTGAACAGCAGCCAGGCACATTTGAGCTAGTTTTACTTGTAAGTGGGGTTGTAAACGGTTTTCAGGCTCAGTACTGCGCTCAAAAGATGCAGCCCTGAGGTCTCTCCTGATAGGAGGTAGTTAAGTAGAAATTCACTGCTCAGCTGACCCGGCAGAAGCAAATGTATACCAAAAATGTACCCAGAATGAGCTTTTCAGTGAACAGCAGCCAGGCACATTTTAGCTAGTTTTACTTGTAACTGGGGTTGTAAACGGTTTTCAGGCTCAGTACTGTGCTCAAAAGATGCAGCCCTGAGGTCTCTCCTGATAGGAGGTAGTTAAGTAGAAATTCACTGCTCAGCTGACCCGGCAGAAGCAAATGTATACCAAAAATGTACCCAGAATGAGCTTTTCAGTGAACAGCAGCCAGGCACATTTTAGCTAGTTTTACTTGTAAGTGGGGTTGTAAACGCTTTTCAGGCTCAGTACTGCGCTCAAAAGATGTAGCCCTGAGGTCTCTCCTGATAGGAGGTAGTTAAGTAGAAATTCACTGCTCAGCTGACCCGGCAGAAGCAAATGTATACCAAAAATGTACCCAGAATGAGCTTTTCAGTGAACAGCAGCCAGGCACATTTTAGCTAGTTTTACGCGTAAGTGGGGTTGTAAACGGTTTTCAGGCTCAGTACTGCGCTCAAAAGATGCAGCCCTGAGGTCTCTCCTGATAGGAGGTAGTTAAGTAGAAATTCACTGCTCAGCTGACCGGGCAGAAGCAAATGTATACCAAAAATGTACCCAGAATGAGCTTTTCAGTGAACAGCAGCCAGGCACATTTTAGCTAGTTTTACTTGTAAGTGGGGTTGTAAACACTTTTCAGGCTCAGTACTGCGCTCAAAAGATGCAGCCCTGAGGTCTCTCCTGATAGGGGGTAGTTAAGTAGAAATTCACTGCTCAGCTGACCCGGCAAAAGC
The DNA here is from genome assembly GCF_964263255.1 of Lissotriton vulgaris. Classification (NCBI taxonomy): domain Eukaryota; kingdom Metazoa; phylum Chordata; class Amphibia; order Caudata; family Salamandridae; genus Lissotriton; species Lissotriton vulgaris. The sequence continues at coordinate 293,605 of NW_028241890.1, forward strand.
AAATGTATACCAAAAATGTACCCAGACTGAGCTTTTCAGTGAACAGCAGCCAGGCACATTTTAGCTAGTTTTACTTGTAAGTGGGGTTGTAAACGGTTTTCAGGCTCAGTACTGCGCTCAAAAGATGCAGCCCTGAGGTCTCTCCTGATAGGGGGTAGTTAGTAGAAATTCACTGCTCAGCTGACCCGGCAGAAGCAAATGTATACCAAAAATGTACCCAGAATGAGCTTTTCAGTGAACAGCAGCCAGGCATATTTTAGCTAGTTTTACTTGTAAGTGGGGTTGTAAACGCTTTTCAGGCTCAGTACTGCACTCAAAAGATGCAGCCCTGAGGTCTCTCCTGATAGGAGGTAGTTAAGTAGAAATTCACTGCTCAGCTGACCCGGCAGAAGCAAATGTATACCAAAAATGTACTCAGAATGAGCTTTTCAGTGAACAGCAGCCAGGCACATTTTAGCTAGTTTTACTTGTAAGTGGGGTTGGAAACGCTTTTCAGGCTCAGTACTGCGCTCAAAAGATGCAGCCCTGAGGTCTCTCCTGATAGGAGATAGTTAAGTAGAAATTCACTGCTCAGCTGACCCGGCAGAAGCAAATGTATACCAAAAATGTACCCAGAATGAGCTTTTCAGTGAACAGCAGCCAGGCACAATTTAGCTAGTTTTACTTGTAAGTGGGGTTGTAAACGCTTTTCAGGCTCAGTACTGCGCTCAAAAGATGCAGCCCTGAGGTCTCTCCTGATAGGAGGTAGTTAAGTAGAAATTCACTGCTCAGCTGACCCGGCAGAAGCAAATGTATACCAAAAATGTACCCAGAATGAGCTTTTCAGTGAACAGCAGACAGGCACATTTTAGCTAGTTTTACTTGTAAGTGGGGTTGTAAACGCTTTTCAGGCTCAGTACTGCGCTCAAAAGATGCAGCCCTGAGGTCTCTCCTGATAGGAGGTAGTTAAGTAGAAATTCACTGCTCAGCTGACCCGGCAGAAGCAAATGTATACCAAAAATGTACCCAGAATGAGCTTTTCAGTGAACAGCAGCCAGGCACGATTTAGCTAGTTTTACTTGTAACTGGGGTTGTAAAAGCTTTTCAGGCTCAGTACTGCGCTCAAAAGATGCAGCCCTGAGATCTCTCCTGATAGGAGGTAGTTAAGTAGAAATTCACTGCTCAGCTGACCCGGCAGAAGCAAATGCATACCAAAAATGAACCCAGAATGATCTTTTCAGTGAACAGCAGCCAGGCACATTTGAGCTAGTTTTACTTGTAAGTGGGGTTGTAAACGCTTTTCAGGCTCAGTACTGCGCTCAAAAGATGCAGCCCTGAGGTCTCTCCTGATAGGAGGTAGTTAAGTAGAAATTCACTGCTCAGCTGACCCGGCAGAAGCAAATGTATACCAAAAATGTACCCAGAATGAGCTTTTCAGTGAACAGCAGCCAGGCACATTTTAGCTAGTTTTACTTGTAACTGGGGTTGTAAACGGTTTTCAGGCTCAGTACTGCGCTCAAAAGATGCAGCCCTGAGGTCTCTCCTGATAGGAGGTAGTTAAGTAGAAATTCACTGCTCAGCTGACCCGGCAGAAGCAAATGTATACCAAAAATGTACCCAGAATGAGCTTTTCAGTGAACAGCAGCCAGGCACATTTTAGCTAGTTTTACTTGTAAGTGGGGTTGTAAACGCTTTTCAGGCTCAGTACTGCGCTCAAAAGATGGAGCCCTGAGGTCTCTCCTGATAGGAGGTAGTTAAGTAGAAATTCACTGCTCAGCTGACCCGGCAGAAGCAAATGTATACCAAAAATGTACCCAGAATGAGCTTTTCAGTGAACAGCAGCCAGGCACATTTTAGCTAGTTTTACTTGTAACTGGGGTTGTAAACGCTTTTCAGGCTCAGTACTGCGCTCAAAAGATGCAGCCCTGAGGTCTCTCCTGATAGGAGGTAGTTAAGTAGAAATTCACTGCTCAGCTGACCGGGCAGAAGAAAATGTATACCAAAAATGTACTCAGAATGAGCTTTTCAGTGAACAGCAGCCAGGCACGATTTAGCTAGTTTTACTTGTAACTGGGGTTGTAAACGCTTTTCAGGCTCAGTACTGCGCTCAAAAGATGCAGCCCTGAGGTCTCTCCTGATAGGAGGTAGTTAAGTAGAAATTCTCTGCTCAGCTGACCCGGCAGAAGCAAATGTATACCAAAAATGTACCCAGAATGAGCTTTTCAGTGAACAGCAGCCAGGCACATTTTAGCTAGTTTTACTTGTAACTGGGGTTATAAACGCTTTTCAGGCTCAGTACTGCGCTCAAAAGATGCAGCCCTGAGGTCTCTCCTGATAGGAGGTAGTTAAGTAGAAATTCACTGCTCAGCTGACCCGGCAGAAGCAAATGTATACCAAAAATGTACCCAGAATGAGCTTTTCAGTGAACAGCAGCCAGGCACATTTTAGCTAGTTTTACTTGTAAGTGGGGTTGTAAACAGTTTTCAGGCTCAGTACTGCGCTCAAAAGATGCATCCCTGAGGTCTCTCCTGATAGGAGGTAGTTAAGTAGAAATTCACTGCTCAGCTGACCCGGCAGAAGCAAATGTATACCAAAAATGTACCCAGAATGAGCTTTTCAGTGAACAGCAGCCAGGCACATTTTAGCTAGTTTTACTTGTAAGTGGGGTTGGAAAGGCTTTTCAGGCTCAGTACTGTGCTCAAAAGATGCAGCCCTGAGGTCTCTCCTGATAGGGGGTAGTTAAGTAGAAATTCACTGCTCAGCTGACCCGGCAGAAGCAAATGTATACCAAAAATGTACCCAGAATGAGCTTTTCAGTGAACAGCAGCCAGGCACATTTTAGCTAGTTTTACTTGTAACTGGGGTTGTAAACGGTTTTCAGGCTCAGTACTGCGCTCAAAAGATGCAGCCCTGAGGTCTCTCCTGATAGGGGGTAGTTAAGTAGAAATTCACTGCTCAGCTGACCCGGCAGAAGCAAATGTATACCAAAAATGTACCCAGAATGAGCTTTTCAGTGAACAGCAGCCAGGCACATTTTAGCTAGTTTTACTTGTAAGTGGGGTTGTAAACAGTTTTCAGGCTCAGTACTGCGCTCAAAAGATGCAGCCCTGAGGTCTCTCCTGATAGGAGGTAGTTAAGTAGAAATTCACTGCTCAGCTGACCCGGCAGAAGCAAATGTATACCAAAAATGTACCCAGAATTAGCTTTTCAGTGAACAGCAGCCAGGCACATTTTAGCTAGTTTTACTTGTAAGTGGGGTTGTAAACGCTTTTCAGGCTCAGTACTGCACTCAAAAGATGCAGCCCTGAGGTCTCGCCTGATAGGAGGTAGTTAAGTAGAAATTCACTGCTCAGCTGACCCGGCAGAAGCAAATGTATACCAAAAATGTACCCAGAATGAGCTTTTCAGTGAACAGCAGCCAGGCACATTTTAGCTAGTTTTACTTGTAAGTGGGGTTGTAAACGCTTTTCAGGCTCAGTACTGCGCTCAAAAGATGCAGCCCTGAGGTCTCTCCTGATAGGAGGTAGTTAAGTAGAAATTCACTGCTCAGCTGACCCGGCAGAAGCAAATGTATACCAAAAATGTACCCAGAATGAGCTTTTCAGTGAACAGCAGCCAGGCACATTTTAGCTAGTTTTACGTGTAAGTGGGGTTGTAAACGGTTTTCAGGCTCAGTACTGCGCTCAAAAGATGCAGCCCTGAGGTCTCTCCTGATAGGAGGTAGTTAAGTAGAAATTCACTGCTCAGCTGACCGGGCAGAAGCAAATGTATACCAAAAATGTACCCAGAATGAGCTTTTCAGTGAACAGCAGCTAGGCACATTTTAGCTAGTTTTACTTGTAAGTGGGGTTGTAAACACTTTTCAGGCTCAGTACTGCGCTCAAAAGATGCAGCCCTGAGGTCTCTCCTGATAGGGGGTAGTTAAGTAGAAATTCACTGCTCAGCTGACCCGGCAAAAGCAAATGTATACCAAAAATGTACCCAGAATGAGCTTTTCAGTGAACAGCAGCCAGGCACATTTTAGCTAGTTTTACTTGTAACTGGGGTTGTAAACGCTTTTCAGGCTCAGTACTGCGCTCAAAAGATGCAGCCCTGAGGTCTCTCCTGATAGGGGGTAGTTAGTAGAAATTCACTGCTCAGCTGACCCGGCAGAAGCAAATGTATACCAAAAATGTACCCAGAATGAGCTTTTCAGTGAACAGCAGCCAGGCACATTTTAGCTAGTTTTACTTGTAAGTGGGGTTGTAAACGCTTTTCAGGCTCAGTACTGCACTCAAAAGATGCAGCCCTGAGGTCTCTCCTGATAGGAGGTAGTTAAGTAGAAATTCACTGCTCAGCTGACCCGGCAGAAGCAAATGTATACCAAAAATGTACTCAGAATGAGCTTTTCAGTGAACAGCAGCCAGGCACATTTTAGCTAGTTTTACTTGTAAGTGGGGTTGGAAACGCTTTTCAGGCTCAGTACTGCGCTCAAAAGATGCAGCCCTGAGGTCTCTCCTGATAGGAGATAGTTAAGTAGAAATTCACTGCTCAGCTGACCCGGCAGAAGCAAATGTATACCAAAAATGTACCCAGAATGAGCTTTTCAGTGAAGAGCAGCCAGGCACAATTTAGCTAGTTTTACTTGTAAGTGGGGTTGTAAACGCTTTTCAGGCTCAGTACTGCGCTCAAAAGATGCAGCCCTGAGGTCTCTCCTGATAGGAGGTAGTTAAGTAGAAATTCACTGCTCAGCTGACCCGGCAGAAGCAAATGCATACCAAAAATGTACCCAGAATGAGCTTTTCAGTGAACAGCAGACAGGCACATTTTAGCTAGTTTTACTTGTAAGTGGGGTTGTAAACGCTTTTCAGGCTCAGTACTGCACTCAAAAGATGCAGCCCTGAGGTCTCTCCTGATAGGAGGTAGTTAAGTAGAAATTCACTGCTCAGCTGACCCGGCAGAAGCAAATGTATACCAAAAATGTACCCAGAATGAGCTTTTCAGTGAACAGCAGCCAGGCACGATTTAGCTAGTTTTACTTGTAACTGGGGTTGTAAAAGCTTTTCAGGCTCAGTACTGCGCTCAAAAGATGCAGCCCTGAGATCTCTCCTGATAGGAGGTAGTTAAGTAGAAATTCACTGCTCAGCTGACCCGGCAGAAGCAAATGCATACCAAAAATGAACCCAGAATGATCTTTTCAGTGAACAGCAGCCAGGCACATTTGAGCTAGTTTTACTTGTAAGTGGGGTTGTAAACGGTTTTCAGGCTCAGTACTGCGCTCAAAAGATGCAGCCCTGAGGTCTCTCCTGATAGGAGGTAGTTAAGTAGAAATTCACTGCTCAGCTGACCCGGCAGAAGCAAATGTATACCAAAAATGTACCCAGAATGAGCTTTTCAGTGAACAGCAGCCAGGCACATTTTAGCTAGTTTTACTTGTAACTGGGGTTGTAAACGGTTTTCAGGCTCAGTACTGTGCTCAAAAGATGCAGCCCTGAGGTCTCTCCTGATAGGAGGTAGTTAAGTAGAAATTCACTGCTCAGCTGACCCGGCAGAAGCAAATGTATACCAAAAATGTACCCAGAATGAGCTTTTCAGTGAACAGCAGCCAGGCACATTTTAGCTAGTTTTACTTGTAAGTGGGGTTGTAAACGCTTTTCAGGCTCAGTACTGCGCTCAAAAGATGTAGCCCTGAGGTCTCTCCTGATAGGAGGTAGTTAAGTAGAAATTCACTGCTCAGCTGACCCGGCAGAAGCAAATGTATACCAAAAATGTACCCAGAATGAGCTTTTCAGTGAACAGCAGCCAGGCACATTTTAGCTAGTTTTACGCGTAAGTGGGGTTGTAAACGGTTTTCAGGCTCAGTACTGCGCTCAAAAGATGCAGCCCTGAGGTCTCTCCTGATAGGAGGTATTTAAGTAGAAATTCACTGCTCAGCTGACCGGGCAGAAGCAAATGTATACCAAAAATGTACCCAGAATGAGCTTTTCAGTGAACAGCAGCCAGGCACATTTTAGCTAGTTTTACTTGTAAGTGGGGTTGTAAACACTTTTCAGGCTCAGTACTGCGCTCAAAAGATGCAGCCCTGAGGTCTCTCCTGATAGGGGGTAGTTAAGTAGAAATTCACTGCTCAGCTGACCCGGCAAAAGCAAATGTATACCAAAAATGTACCCAGACTGAGCTTTTCAGTGAACAGCAGCCAGGCACATTTTAGCTAGTTTTACTTGTAAGTGGGGTTGTAAACGGTTTTAAGGCTCAGTACTGCGCTCAAAAGATGCAGCCCTGAGGTCTCTCCTGATAGGGGGTAGTTAGTAGAAATTCACTGCTCAGCTGACCCGGCAGAAGCAAATGTATACCAAAAATGTACCCAGAATGAGCTTTTCAGTGAACAGCAGCCAGGCATATTTTAGCTAGTTTTACTTGTAAGTGGGGTTGTAAACGCTTTTCAGGCTCAGTACTGCACTCAAAAGATGCAGCCCTGAGGTCTCTCCTGATAGGAGGTAGTTAAGTAGAAATTCACTGCTCAGCTGACCCGGCAGAAGCAAATGTATACCAAAAATGTACTCAGAATGAGCTTTTCAGTGAACAGCAGCCAGGCACATTTTAGCTAGTTTTACTTGTAAGTGGGGTTGGAAACGCTTTTCAGGCTCAGTACTGCGCTCAAAAGATGCAGCCCTGAGGTCTCTCCTGATAGGAGATAGTTAAGTAGAAATTCACTGCTCAGCTGACCCGGCAGAAGCAAATGTATACCAAAAATGTACCCAGAATGAGCTTTTCAGTGACCAGCAGCCAGGCACAATTTAGCTAGTTTTACTTGTAAGTGGGGTTGTAAACGCTTTTCAGGCTCAGTACTGCGCTCAAAAGATGCAGCCCTGAGGTCTCTCCTGATAGGAGGTAGTTAAGTAGAAATTCACTGCTCAGCTGACCCGGCAGAAGCAAATGTATACCAAAAATGTACCCAGAATGAGCTTTTCAGTGAACAGCAGACAGGCACATTTTAGCTAGTTTTACTTGTAAGTGGGGTTGTAAACGCTTTTCAGGCTCAGTACTGCGCTCAAAAGATGCAGCCCTGAGGTCTCTCCTGATAGGAGGTAGTTAAGTAGAAATTCACTGCTCAGCTGACCCGGCAGAAGCAAATGTATACCAAAAATGTACCCAGAATGAGCTTTTCAGTGAACAGCAGCCAGGCACGATTTAGCTAGTTTTACTTGTAACTGGGGTTGTAAAAGCTTTTCAGGCTCAGTACTGCGCTCAAAAGATGCAGCCCTGAGATCTCTCCTGATAGGAGGTAGTTAAGTAGAAATTCACTGCTCAGCTGACCCGGCAGAAGCAAATGCATACCAGAAATGAACCCAGAATGATCTTTTCAGTGAACAGCAGCCAGGCACATTTGAGCTAGTTTTACTTGTAAGTGGGGTTGTAAACGCTTTTCAGGCTCAGTACTGCGCTCAAAAGATGCAGCCCTGAGGTCTCTCCTGATAGGAGGTAGTTAAGTAGAAATTCACTGCTCAGCTGACCCGGCAGAAGCAAATGTATACCAAAAATGTACCCAGAATGAGCTTTTCAGTGAACAGCAGCCAGGCACATTTTAGCTAGTTTTACTTGTAACTGGGGTTGTAAACGGTTTTCAGGCTCAGTACTGCGCTCAAAAGATGCAGCCCTGAGGTCTCTCCTGATAGGAGGTAGTTAAGTAGAAATTCACTGCTCAGCTGACCCGGCAGAAGCAAATGTATACCAAAAATGTACCCAGAATGAGCTTTTCAGTGAACAGCAGCCAGGCACATTTTAGCTAGTTTTACTTGTAAGTGGGGTTGTAAACGCTTTTCAGGCTCAGTACTGCGCTCAAAAGATGGAGCCCTGAGGTCTCTCCTGATAGGAGGTAGTTAAGTAGAAATTCACTGCTCAGCTGACCCGGCAGAAGCAAATGTATACCAAAAATGTACCCAGAATGAGCTTTTCAGTGAACAGCAGCCAGGCACATTTTAGCTAGTTTTACTTGTAACTGGGGTTGTAAACGCTTTTCAGGCTCAGTACTGCGCTCAAAAGATGCAGCCCTGAGGTCTCTCCTGATAGGAGGTAGTTAAGTAGAAATTCACTGCTCAGCTGACCGGGCAGAAGAAAATGTATACCAAAAATGTACTCAGAATGAGCTTTTCAGTGAACAGCAGCCAGGCACGATTTAGCTAGTTTTACTTGTAACTGGGGTTGTAAACGCTTTTCAGGCTCAGTACTGCGCTCAAAAGATGCAGCCCTGAGGTCTCTCCTGATAGGAGGTAGTTAAGTAGAAATTCTCTGCTCAGCTGACCCGGCAGAAGCAAATGTATACCAAAAATGTACCCAGAATGAGCTTTTCAGTGACCAGCAGCCAGGCACAATTTAGCTAGTTTTACTTGTAAGTGGGGTTGTAAACGCTTTTCAGGCTCAGTACTGCGCTCAAAAGATGCAGCCCTGAGGTCTCTCCTGATAGGAGGTAGTTAAGTAGAAATTCACTGCTCAGCTGACCCGGCAGAAGCAAATGTATACCAAAAATGTACCCAGAATGAGCTTTTCAGTGAACAGCAGACAGGCACATTTTAGCTAGTTTTACTTGTAAGTGGGGTTGTAAACGCTTTTCAGGCTCAGTACTGCGCTCAAAAGATGCAGCCCTGAGGTCTCTCCTGATAGGAGGTAGTTAAGTAGAAATTCACTGCTCAGCTGACCCGGCAGAAGCAAATGTATACCAAAAATGTACCCAGAATGAGCTTTTCAGTGAACAGCAGCCAGGCACGATTTAGCTAGTTTTACTTGTAACTGGGGTTGTAAAAGCTTTTCAGGCTCAGTACTGCGCTCAAAAGATGCAGCCCTGAGATCTCTCCTGATAGGAGGTAGTTAAGTAGAAATTCACTGCTCAGCTGACCCGGCAGAAGCAAATGCATACCAAAAATGAACCCAGAATGATCTTTTCAGTGAACAGCAGCCAGGCACATTTGAGCTAGTTTTACTTGTAAGTGGGGTTGTAAACGCTTTTCAGGCTCAGTACTGCGCTCAAAAGATGCAGCCCTGAGGTCTCTCCTGATAGGAGGTAGTTAAGTAGAAATTCACTGCTCAGCTGACCCGGCAGAAGCAAATGTATACCAAAAATGTACCCAGAATGAGCTTTTCAGTGAACAGCAGCCAGGCACATTTTAGCTAGTTTTACTTGTAACTGGGGTTGTAAACGGTTTTCAGGCTCAGTACTGCGCTCAAAAGATGCAGCCCTGAGGTCTCTCCTGATAGGAGGTAGTTAAGTAGAAATTCACTGCTCAGCTGACCCGGCAGAAGCAAATGTATACCAAAAATGTACCCAGAATGAGCTTTTCAGTGAACAGCAGCCAGGCACATTTTAGCTAGTTTTACTTGTAAGTGGGGTTGTAAACGCTTTTCAGGCTCAGTACTGCGCTCAAAAGATGGAGCCCTGAGGTCTCTCCTGATAGGAGGTAGTTAAGTAGAAATTCACTGCTCAGCTGACCCGGCAGAAGCAAATGTATACCAAAAATGTACCCAGAATGAGCTTTTCAGTGAACAGCAGCCAGGCACATTTTAGCTAGTTTTACTTGTAACTGGGGTTGTAAACGCTTTTCAGGCTCAGTACTGCGCTCAAAAGATGCAGCCCTGAGGTCTCTCCTGATAGGAGGTAGTTAAGTAGAAATTCACTGCTCAGCTGACCGGGCAGAAGAAAATGTATACCAAAAATGTACTCAGAATGAGCTTTTCAGTGAACAGCAGCCAGGCACGATTTAGCTAGTTTTACTTGTAACTGGGGTTGTAAACGCTTTTCAGGCTCAGTACTGCGCTCAAAAGATGCAGCCCTGAGGTCTCTCCTGATAGGAGGTAGTTAAGTAGAAATTCTCTGCTCAGCTGACCCGGCAGAAGCAAATGTATACCAAAAATGTACCCAGAATGAGCTTTTCAGTGAACAGCAGCCAGGCACATTTTAGCTAGTTTTACTTGTAACTGGGGTTATAAACGCTTTTCAGGCTCAGTACTGCGCTCAAAAGATGCAGCCCTGAGGTCTCTCCTGATAGGAGGTAGTTAAGTAGAAATTCACTGCTCAGCTGACCCGGCAGAAGCAAATGTATACCAAAAATGTACCCAGAATGAGCTTTTCAGTGAACAGCAGCCAGGCACATTTTAGCTAGTTTTACTTGTAAGTGGGGTTGTAAACAGTTTTCAGGCTCAGTACTGCGCTCAAAAGATGCATCCCTGAGGTCTCTCCTGATAGGAGGTAGTTAAGTAGAAATTCACTGCTCAGCTGACCCGGCAGAAGCAAATGTATACCAAAAATGTACCCAGAATGAGCTTTTCAGTGAACAGCAGCCAGGCACATTTTAGCTAGTTTTACTTGTAAGTGGGGTTGGAAAGGCTTTTCAGGCTCAGTACTGCGCTCAAAAGATGCAGCCCTGAGGTCTCTCCTGATAGGGGGTAGTTAAGTAGAAATTCACTGCTCAGCTGACCCGGCAGAAGCAAATGTATACCAAAAATGTACCCAGAATGAGCTTTTCAGTGAACAGCAGCCAGGCACATTTTAGCTAGTTTTACTTGTAACTGGGGTTGTAAACGGTTTTCAGGCTCAGTACTGCGCTCAAAAGATGCAGCCCTGAGGTCTCTCCTGATAGGGGGTAGTTAAGTAGAAATTCACTGCTCAGCTGACCCGGCAGAAGCAAATGTATACCAAAAATGTACCCAGAATGAGCTTTTCAGTGAACAGCAGCCAGGCACATTTTAGCTAGTTTTACTTGTAACTGGGGTTGTAAACGCTTTTCAGGCTCAGTACTGCGCTCAAAAGATGCAGCCCTGAGGTCTCTCCTGATAGGAGGTAGTTAAGTAGAAATTCACTGCTCAGCTGACCCGGCAGAAGCAAATGTATACTAAAAATGTACTCAGAATGAGCTTTTCAGTGAACAGCAGCCAGGCACGATTTAGCTAGTTTTACTTGTAACTGGGGTTGTAAACGCTTTTCAGGCTCAGTACTGCGCTCAAAAGATGCAGCCCTGAGGTCTCTCCTGATAGGAGGTAGTTAAGTAGAAATTCTCTGCTCAGCTGACCCGGCAGAAGCAAATGTATACCAAAAATTTACCCAGAATGAGCTTTTCAGTGAACAGCAGCCAGGCACATTTTAGCTAGTTTTACTTGTAAGTGGGGTTGGAAACGCTTTTCAGGCTCAGTACTGCGCTCAAAAGATGCAGCCCTGAGGTCTCTCCTGATAGGAGATAGTTAAGTAGAAATTCACTGCTCAGCTGACCCGGCAGAAGCAAATGTATACCAAAAATGTACCCAGAATGAGCTTTTCAGTGAACAGCAGCCAGGCACATTTTAGCTAGTTTTACTTGTAAGTGGGGTTGTAAACGGTTTTCAGGCTCAGTACTGCGCTCAAAAGATGCAGCCCTGAGGTCTCTCCTGATAGGAGGTAGTTAAGTAGAAATTCACTGCTCAGCTGACCCGGCAGAAGCAAATGTATACCAAAAATGTACCCAGAATGAGCTTTTCAGTGAACAGCAGCCAGGCACATTTTAGCTAGTTTTACTTGTAACTGGGGTTGTAAACGGTTTTCAGGCTCAGTACTGCGCTCAAAAGATGCAGCCCTGAGGTCTCTCCTGATAGGAGGTAGTTAAGTAGAAATTCACTGCTCAGTTGACCCGGCAGAAGCAAATGTATACCAAAAATGTACCCAGAATGAGCTTTTCAGTGAACAGCAGCCAGGCACATTTTAGCTAGTTTTACTTGTAAGTGGGGCTGTAAATGGTTTTCAGGCTCAGTACTGCGCTCACAAGATGCATCCCTGAGGTCTCTCCTGATAGGAGGTAGTTAAGTAGAAATTCACTGCTCAGCTGACCCGGCAGAAGCAAATGTATGCCAAAAATGTACCCAGAATGAGCTTTTCAGTGAACAGCAGCCAAGCACATTTTAGCTAGTTTTACTTGTAAGTGGGGTTGGAAAGGCTTTTCAGGCTCAATACTGCGCTCAAAAGATGCAGCCCTGAGGTCTCTCCTGATAGGGGGTAGTTAAGTAGAAATTCACTGCTCAGCTGACCCGGCAGAAGCAAATGTATACCAAAAATGTACCCAGAATGAGCTTTTCAGTGAACAGCAGCCAGGCACATTTTAGCTAGTTTTACTTGTAACTGGGGTTGTAAACGGTTTTTAGGCTCAGTACTGCGCTCAAAAGATGCAGCCCTGAGGTCTCTCTTGATAGGGGGTAGTTAAGTAGAAATTCACTGCTCAGCTGACCCGGCAGAAGCAAATGTATACCAAAAATGTACCCAGAATGAGCTTTTCAGTGAACAGCAGCCAGGCACATTTTAGCTAGTTTTACTTGTAACTGGGGTTGTAAACGGTTTTCAGGCTCAGTACTGCGCTCAAAAGATGCAGCCCTGAGGTCTCTCCTGATAGGAGGTAGTTAAGTAGAAATTCACTGCTCAGCTGACCCGGCAGAAGCAAATGTATACCAAAAATGTACCCAGAATGAGCTTTTCAGTGAACAGCAGCCAGGCACATTTTAGCTAGTTTTACTCGTAACTGGGGTTGTAAACGCTTTTCAGGCTCAGTACTGCGCTCAAAAGATGCAGCCCTGAGGTCTCTCCTGATAGGAGGTAGTTAAGTAGAAATTCACTGCTCAGCTGACCCGGCAGAAGCAAATGTATACCAAAAATGTACCCAGAATGAGCTTTTCGGTGAACAGCAGCCAGGCACATTTTAGCTAGTTTTACTTGTAACTAGGGTTGTAAACGGTTTTCAGGCTCAGTACTGCGCTCAAAAGATGCAGCCCTGAGATCTCTCCTGATAGGAGGTAGTTAAGTAGAAATTCACTGCTCAGCTGACCCGGCAGAAGCAAATGCATACCAAAAATGTACCCAGAATGATCTTTTCAGTGAACAGCAGCCAGGCACATTTTAGCTAGTTTTACTTGTAAGTGGGGTTGTAAACGCTTTTCAGGCTCAGTACTGCGCTCAAAAGATGCAGCCCTGAGGTCTCTCCTGATAGGAGGTAGTTAAGTAGAAATTCACTGCTCAGCTGACCCGGCAGAAGCAAATGTATACCAAAAATGTACCCAGAATGAGCTTTTCAGTGAACAGCAGCCAGGCACATTTTAGCTAGTTTTACTTGTAACTGGGGTTGTAAACGGTTTTCAGGCTCAGTACTGCGCTAAAAAGATGCAGCCCTGAGGTCTCTCCTGATAGGAGGTAGTTAATTAGAAATTCACTGCTCAGCTGACCCGGCAGAAGCAAATGTATACCAAAAATGTACCCAGAATGAGCTTTTCAGTGAACAGCAGCCAGGCACATTTTAGCTAGTTTTACTTGTAAGTGGGGTTGTAAACGCTTTTCAGGCTCAGTACTGCGTTCAAAAGATGCAGTCCTGAGGTCTCCCTGATAGGAGGTAGTTAAGTAGAAATTCACTGCTCAGCTGACCCGGCAGAAGCAAATGTATACCAAAAATGTACCCAGAATGAGCTTTTCAGTGAACAGCAGCCAGGCACATTTTAGCTAGTTTTACTTGTAAGTGGGGTTGTAAACGGTTTTCAGGCTCAGTACTGCGCTCAAAAGATGCAGCCCTGAGGTCTCTCCTGATAGGAGGTAGTTAAGTAGAAATTCACTGCTCAGCTGACCCGGCAGAAGCAAATGTATACCAAAAATGTACCCAGAATGAGCTTTTCAGTGAACAGCAGCCAGGCACATTTTAGCTAGTTTTACTTGTAAGTGGGGTTGTAAACGGTTTTCAGGCTCAGTACTGCGCTCAAAAGATGCAGCCCTGAGGTCTCTCCTGGTAGGAGGTAGTTAAGTAGAAATTCACTGCTCAGCTGACCCGGCAGAAGCAAATGTATACCAAAAATGTACCCAGAATGAGCTTTTCAGTGAACAGCAGCCAGGCACATTTTAGCTAGTTTTACTTGTAAGTGGGGTTGGAAAGGCTTTTCAGGCTCAGTACTGCGCTCAAAAGATGCAGCCCTGAGGTCTCTCCTGATAGGGGGTAGTTAAGTAGAAATTCACTGCTCAGCTGACCCGGCAAAAGCAAATGTATACCAAAAATGTACCCAGAATGGCTTTTCAGTGAACAGCAGCCAGGCACATTTTAGCTAGTTTTACTTGTAAGTGGGGTTGTAAACGGTTTTCAGGCTCAGTACTGCGCTCAAAAGATGCAGCCCTGAGGTCTCTCCTGATAGGAGGTAGTTAAGTAGAAATTCACTGCTCAGCTGACCCGGCAGAAGCAAATGTATACCAAAAATGTACCCAGAATGAGCTTTTCAGTGAACAGCAGACAGGCACATTTTAGCTAGTTTTACTTGTAAGTGGGGTTGTAAACGCTTTTCAGGCTCAGTACTGCGCTCAAAAGATGCAGCCCTGAGGTCTCTCCTGATAGGAGGTAGTTAAGTAGAAATTCACTGCTCAGCTGACCCGGCAGAAGCAAATGTATACCAAAAATGTACCCAGAATGAGCTTTTCAGTGAACAGCAGCCAGGCACGATTTAGCTAGTTTTACTTGTAACTGGGGTTGTAAAAGCTTTTCAGGCTCAGTACTGCGCTCAAAAGATGCAGCCCTGAGATCTCTCCTGATAGGAGGTAGTTAAGTAGAAATTCACTGCTCAGCTGACCCGGCAGAAGCAAATGCATACCAAAAATGAACCCAGAATGATCTTTTCAGTGAACAGCAGCCAGGCACATTTGAGCTAGTTTTACTTGTAAGTGGGGTTGTAAACGCTTTTCAGGCTCAGTACTGCGCTCAAAAGATGCAGCCCTGAGGTCTCTCCTGATAGGAGGTAGTTAAGTAGAAATTCACTGCTCAGCTGACCCGGCAGAAGCAAATGTATACCAAAAATGTACCCAGAATGAGCTTTTCAGTGAACAGCAGCCAGGCACATTTTAGCTAGTTTTACTTGTAACTGGGGTTGTAAACGGTTTTCAGGCTCAGTACTGCGCTCAAAAGATGCAGCCCTGAGGTCTCTCCTGATAGGAGGTAGTTAAGTAGAAATTCACTGCTCAGCTGACCCGGCAGAAGCAAATGTATACCAAAAATGTACCCAGAATGAGCTTTTCAGTGAACAGCAGCCAGGCACATTTTAGCTAGTTTTACTTGTAAGTGGGGTTGTAAACGCTTTTCAGGCTCAGTACTGCGCTCAAAAGATGGAGCCCTGAGGTCTCTCCTGATAGGAGGTAGTTAAGTAGAAATTCACTGCTCAGCTGACCCGGCAGAAGCAAATGTATACCAAAAATGTACCCAGAATGAGCTTTTCAGTGAACAGCAGCCAGGCACATTTTAGCTAGTTTTACTTGTAACTGGGGTTGTAAACGCTTTTCAGGCTCAGTACTGCGCTCAAAAGATGCAGCCCTGAGGTCTCTCCTGATAGGAGGTAGTTAAGTAGAAATTCACTGCTCAGCTGACCCGGCAGAAGCAAATGTATACCAAAAATGTACTCAGAATGAGCTTTTCAGTGAACAGCAGCCAGGCACGATTTAGCTAGTTTTACTTGTAACTGGGGTTGTAAACGCTTTTCAGGCTCAGTACTGCGCTCAAAAGATGCAGCCCTGAGGTCTCTCCTGATAGGAGGTAGTTAAGTAGAAATTCTCTGCTCAGCTGACCCGGCAGAAGCAAATGTATACCAAAAATGTACCCAGAATGAGCTTTTCAGTGAACAGCAGCCAGGCACATTTTAGCTAGTTTTACTTGTAACTGGGGTTGTAAACGCTTTTCAGGCTCAGTACTGCGCTCAAAAGATGCAGCCCTGAGGTCTCTCCTGATAGGAGGTAGTTAAGTAGAAATTCACTGCTCAGCTGACCCGGCAGAAGCAAATGTATACCAAAAATGTACCCAGAATGAGCTTTTCAGTGAACAGCAGCCAGGCACATTTTAGCTAGTTTTACTTGTAAGTGGGGTTGTAAACAGTTTTCAGGCTCAGTACTGCGCTCAAAAGATGCATCCCTGAGGTCTCTCCTGATAGGAGGTAGTTAAGTAGAAATTCACTGCTCAGCTGACCCGGCAGAAGCAAATGTATACCAAAAATGTACCCAGAATGAGCTTTTCAGTGAACAGCAGCCAGGCACATTTTAGCTAGTTTTACTTGTAAGTGGGGTTGGAAAGGCTTTTCAGGCTCAGTACTGCGCTCAAAAGATGCAGCCCTGAGGTCTCTCCTGATAGGGGGTAGTTAAGTAGAAATTCACTGCTCAGCTGACCCGGCAGAAGCAAATGTATACCAAAAATGTACCCAGAATGAGCTTTTCAGTGAACAGCAGCCAGGCACATTTTAGCTAGTTTTACTTGTAACTGGGGTTGTAAACGGTTTTCAGGCTCAGTACTGCGCTCAAAAGATGCAGCCCTGAGGTCTCTCCTGATAGGGGGTAGTTAAGTAGAAATTCACTGCTCAGCTGACCCGGCAGAAGCAAATGTATACCAAAAATGTACCCAGAATGAGCTTTTCAGTGAACAGCAGCCAGGCACATTTTAGCTAGTTTTACTTGTAACTGGGGTTGTAAACGCTTTTCAGGCTCAGTACTGCGCTCAAAAGATGCAGCCCTGAGGTCTCTCCTGATAGGAGGTAGTTAAGTAGAAATTCACTGCTCAGCTGACCCGGCAGAAGCAAATGTATACCAAAAATGTACTCAGAATGAGCTTTTCAGTGAACAGCAGCCAGGCACGATTTAGCTAGTTTTACTTGTAACTGGGGTTGTAAACGCTTTTCAGGCTCAGTACTGCGCTCAAAAGATGCAGCCCTGAGGTCTCTCCTGATAGGAGGTAGTTAAGTAGAAATTCTCTGCTCAGCTGACCCGGCAGAAGCAAATGTATACCAAAAATTTACCCAGAATGAGCTTTTCAGTGAACAGCAGCCAGGCACATTTTAGCTAGTTTTACTTGTAAGTGGGGTTGGAAACGCTTTTCAGGCTCAGTACTGCGCTCAAAAGATGCAGCCCTGAGGTCTCTCCTGATAGGAGATAGTTAAGTAGAAATTCACTGCTCAGCTGACCCGGCAGAAGCAAATGTATACCAAAAATGTACCCAGAATGAGCTTTTCAGTGAACAGCAGCCAGGCACATTTTAGCTAGTTTTACTTGTAAGTGGGGTTGTAAACGGTTTTCAGGCTCAGTACTGCGCTCAAAAGATGCAGCCCTGAGGTCTCTCCTGATAGGAGGTAGTTAAGTAGAAATTCACTGCTCAGCTGACCCGGCAGAAGCAAATGTATACCAAAAATGTACCCAGAATGAGCTTTTCAGTGAACAGCAGCCAGGCACATTTTAGCTAGTTTTACTTGTAACTGGGGTTGTAAACGGTTTTCAGGCTCAGTACTGCGCTCAAAAGATGCAGCCCTGAGGTCTCTCCTGATAGGAGGTAGTTAAGTAGAAATTCACTGCTCAGCTGACCCGGCAGAAGCAAATGTATACCAAAAATGTACCCAGAATGAGCTTTTCAGTGAACAGCAGCCAGGCACATTTTAGCTAGTTTTACTTGAAAGTGGGGCTGTAAATGGTTTTCAGGCTCAGTACTGCGCTCACAAGATGCATCCCTGAGGTCTCTCCTGATAGGAGGTAGTTAAGTAGAAATTCACTGCTCAGCTGACCCGGCAGAAGCAAATGTATGCCAAAAATGTACCCAGAATGAGCTTTTCAGTGAACAGCAGCCAAGCACATTTTAGCTAGTTTTACTTGTAAGTGGGGTTGGAAAGGCTTTTCAGGCTCAATACTGCGCTCAAAAGATGCAGCCCTGAGGTCTCTCCTGATAGGGGGTAGTTAAGTAGAAATTCACTGCTCAGCTGACCCGGCAGAAGCAAATGTATACCAAAAATGTACCCAGAATGAGCTTTTCAGTGAACAGCAGCCAGGCACATTTTAGCTAGTTTTACTTGTAACTGGGGTTGTAAACGGTTTTTAGGCTCAGTACTGCGCTCAAAAGATGCAGCCCTGAGGTCTCTCTTGATAGGGGGTAGTTAAGTAGAAATTCACTGCTCAGCTGACCCGGCAGAAGCAAATGTATACCAAAAATGTACCCAGAATGAGCTTTTCAGTGAACAGCAGCCAGGCACATTTTAGCTAGTTTTACTTGTAACTGGGGTTGTAAACGGTTTTCAGGCTCAGTACTGCGCTCAAAAGATGCAGCCCTGAGGTCTCTCCTGATAGGAGGTAGTTAAGTAGAAATTCACTGCTCAGCTGACCCGGCAGAAGCAAATGTATACCAAAAATGTACCCAGAATGAGCTTTTCAGTGAACAGCAGCCAGGCACATTTTAGCTAGTTTTACTCGTAACTGGGGTTGTAAACGCTTTTCAGGCTCAGTACTGCGCTCAAAAGATGCAGCCCTGAGGTCTCTCCTGATAGGAGGTAGTTAAGTAGAAATTCACTGCTCAGCTGACCCGGCAGAAGCAAATGTATACCAAAAATGTACCCAGAATGAGCTTTTCAGTGAACAGCAGCCAGGCACATTTTAGCTAGTTTTACTTGTAACTAGGGTTGTAAACGGTTTTCAGGCTCAGTACTGCGCTCAAAAGATGCAGCCCTGAGATCTCTCCTGATAGGAGGTAGTTAAGTAGAAATTCACTGCTCAGCTGACCCGGCAGAAGCAAATGCATACCAAAAATGTACCCAGAATGATCTTTTCAGTGAACAGCAGCCAGGCACATTTTAGCTAGTTTTACTTGTAAGTGGGGTTGTAAACGCTTTTCAGGCTCAGTACTGCGCTCAAAAGATGCAGCCCTGAGGTCTCTCCTGATAGGAGGTAGTTAAGTAGAAATTCACTGCTCAGCTGACCCGGCAGAAGCAAATGTATACCAAAAATGTACCCAGAATGAGCTTTTCAGTGAACAGCAGCCAGGCACATTTTAGCTAGTTTTACTTGTAACTGGGGTTGTAAACGGTTTTCAGGCTCAGTACTGCGCTCAAAAGATGCAGCCCTGAGGTCTCTCCTGATAGGAGGTAGTTAAGTAGAAATTCACTGCTCAGCTGACCCGGCAGAAGCAAATGTATACCAAAAATGTACCCAGAATGAGCTTTTCAGTGAACAGCAGCCAGGCACATTTTAGCTAGTTTTACTTGTAAGTGGGGTTGTAAACGCTTTTCAGGCTCAGTACTGCGTTCAAAAGATGCAGTCCTGAGGTCTCCCTGATAGGAGGTAGTTAAGTAGAAATTCACTGCTCAGCTGACCCGGCAGAAGCAAATGTATACCAAAAATGTACCCAGAATGAGCTTTTCAGTGAACAGCAGCCAGGCACATTTTAGCTAGTTTTACTTGTAAGTGGGGTTGTAAACGGTTTTCAGGCTCAGTACTGCGCTCAAAAGATGCAGCCCTGAGGTCTCTCCTGATAGGAGGTAGTTAAGTAGAAATTCACTGCTCAGCTGACCCGGCAGAAGCAAATGTATACCAAAAATGTACCCAGAATGAGCTTTTCAGTGAACAGCAGCCAGGCACATTTTAGCTAGTTTTACTTGTAAGTGGGGTTGTAAACGGTTTTCAGGCTCAGTACTGCGCTCAAAAGATGCAGCCCTGAGGTCTCTCCTGATAGGAGGTAGTTAAGTAGAAATTCACTGCTCAGCTGACCCGGCAGAAGCAAATGTATACCAAAAATGTACCCAGAATGAGCTTTTCAGTGAACAGCAGCCAGGCACATTTTAGCTAGTTTTACTTGTAAGTGGGGTTGGAAAGGCTTTTCAGGCTCAGTACTGCGCTCAAAAGATGCAGCCCTGAGGTCTCTCCTGATAGGGGGTAGTTAAGTAGAAATTCACTGCTCAGCTGACCCGGCAAAAGCAAATGTATACCAAAAATGTACCCAGAATGGCTTTTCAGTGAACAGCAGCCAGGCACATTTTAGCTAGTTTTACTTGTAAGTGGGGTTGTAAACGGTTTTCAGGCTCAGTACTGCGCTCAAAAGATGCAGCCCTGAGGTCTCTCCTGATAGGAGATAGTTAAGTAGAAATTCACTGCTCAGCTGACCCGGCAGAAGCAAATGTATACCAAAAATGTACCCAGAATGAGCTTTTCAGTGAACAGCAGCCAGGCACATTTTAGCTAGTTTTACTTGTAAGTGGGGTTATAAACGGTTTTCAGGCTCAGTACTGCGCTCAAAAGATGCAGCCCTGAGGTCTCTCCTGATAGGAGGTAGTTAAGTAGAAATTCACTGCTCAGCTGACCCGGCAGAAGCAAATGTATACCAAAAATGTACCCAGAATGAGCTTTTCAGTGAACAGCAGCCAGGCACATTTTAGCTAGTTTTACTTGTAACTTCGGTTGTAAACAGTTTTCAGGCTCAGTACTGCGCTCAAAAGATGCAGCCCTGAGGTCTCTCCTGATAGGAGGTAGTAAAGTAGAAATTCACTGCTCAGCTGACCCGGCAGAAGCAAATGTATACCAAAAATGTACCCAGAATGAGCTTTTCAGTGAACAGCAGCCAGGCACATTTTAGCTAGTTTTACTTGTAAGTGGGGTTGTAAACGGTTTTCAGGCTCAGTACTGCGCTCAAAAGATGCAGCCCTGAGGTCTCTCCTGATAGGAGGTAGTTAAGTAGAAATTCACTGCTCAGCTGACCCCGCAGAAGCAAATGTATACCAAAAATGTACCCAGAATGAGCTTTTCAGTGAACAGCAGCCAGGCACATTTTAGCTAGTTTTACTTGTAAGTGGGGTTGGAAAGGCTTTTCAGGCTCAGTACTGCGCTCAAAAGATGCAGCCCTGAGGTCTCTACTGATAGGGGGTAGTTAAGTAGAAATTCTCTGCTCAGCTGACCCGGCAGAAGCAAATGTATACCAAAAATGTACCCAGAATGAGCTTTTCAGTGAACAGCAGCCAGGCACATTTTAGCTAGTTTTACTTGTAAGTGGGGTTGGAAAGGCTTTTCAGGCTCAGTACTGCGCTCAAAAGATGCAGCCCTGAGGTCTCTCCTGATAGGGGGTAGTTAAGTAGAAATTCACTGCTCAGCTGACCCGGCACAAGCAAATGTATACCAAAAATGTACCCAGAATGAGCTTTTCAGTGAACAGCAGCCAGGCACATTTTAGCTAGTTTTACTTGTAACTGGGGTTGTAAACGGTTTTCAGGCTCAGTACTGCGCTCAAAAGATGCAGCCCTGAGGTCTCTCCTGATAGGAGGTAGTTAAGTAGAAATTCACTGCTCAGCTGACCCGGCAGAAGCAAATGTATACCAAAAATGTACCCAGAATGAGCTTTTCAGTGAACAGCAGCCAGGCACATTTTAGCTAGTTTTACTTGTAACTGGGGTTGTAAACGGTTTTCAGGCTCAGTACTGCGCTCAAAAGATGCAGCCCTGAGGTCTCTCCTGATAGGAGGTAGGTAAGTAGAAATTCACTGCTCAGCTGACCCGGCAGAAGCAAATGTATACCAAAAATGTACCCAGAATGAGCTTTTCAGTGAACAGCAGCCAGGCACATTTTAGCTACTTTTACTGGTAACTGGGGTTGTAAACGTTTTTCAGGCTCAGTACTGCGCTCAAAAGATGCAGCCCTGAGGTCTCTCCTGATAGGGGGTAGTTAAGTAGAAATTCACTGCTCAGCTGACCCGGCAGAAGCAAATGTATACCAAAAATGTACCCAGAATGAGCTTTTCAGTGAACAGCAGCCAGGCACATTTTAGCTAGTTTTACTCGTAACTGGGGTTGTAAACGCTTTTCAGGCTCAGTACTGCGCTCAAAAGATGCAGCCCTGAGGTCTCTCCTGATAGGAGGTAGTTAAGTAGAAATTTACTGCTCAGCTGACCCGGCAGAAGCAAATGTATACCAAAAATGTACCCAGAATGAGCTTTTCAGTGAACAGCAGCCAGGCACATTTTAGCTAGTTTTACTTGTAACTGGGGTTGTAAACGGTTTTCAGGCTCATTACTGCGCTTAAAAGATGCAGCCCTGAGATCTCTCCTGATAGGAGGTAGTTAAGTAGAAATTCACTGCTCAGCTGACCCGGCAGAAGCAAATGCATACCAAAAATGTACCCAGAATGATCTTTTCAGTGAACAGCAGCCAGGCACATTTTAGCTAGTTTTACTTGTAAGTGGGGTTGTAAACGCTTTTCAGGCTCAGTACTGCGCTCAAAAGATGCAGCCCTGAGGTCTCTCCTGATAGGAGGTAGTTAAGTAGAAATTCACTGCTCAGCTGACCCGGCAGAAGCAAATGTATACCAAAAATGTACCCAGAATGAGCTTTTCAGTGAACAGCAGCCAGGCACATTTTAGCTAGTTTTACTTGTAACTGGGGTTGTAAACGGTTTTCAGGCTCATTACTGCGCTCAAAAGATGCAGCCCTGAGATCTCTCCTGATAGGAGGTAGTTAAGTAGAAATTCACTGCTCAGCTGACCCGGCAGAAGCAAATGCATACCAAAAATGTACCCAGAATGATCTTTTCAGTGAACAGCAGCCAGGCACATTTTAGCTAGTTTTACTTGTAAGTGGGGTTGTTAAACGCTTTTCAGGCTCAGTACTGCGCTCAAAAGATGCAGCCCTGAGGTCTCTCCTGATAGGAGGTAGTTAAGTAGAAATTCACTGCTCAGCTGACCCGGGCGAAGCAAATGTATACCAAAAATGTACCCAGAATGAGCTTTTCAGTGAACAGCAGCCAGGCACATTTTAGCTAGTTTTACTTGTAACTGGGGTTGTAAACGGTTTTCAGGCTCAGTACTGCGCTCAAAAGATGCAGCCCTGAGGTCTCTCCTGATAGGAGGTAGTTAAGTAGAAATTCACTGCTCAGCTGACCCGGCAGAAGCAAATGTATACCAAAAATGTACCCAGAATGAGCTTTTCAGTGAACAGCAGCCAGGCACATTTTAGCTAGTTTTACTTGTAACTGGGGTTGTAAACGCTTTTCAGGCTCAGTACTGCGCTCAAAAGATGCAGCCCTGAGGTCTCTCCTGATAGGAGGTAGTTAA
Source organism: Lissotriton vulgaris (assembly GCF_964263255.1). Classification (NCBI taxonomy): domain Eukaryota; kingdom Metazoa; phylum Chordata; class Amphibia; order Caudata; family Salamandridae; genus Lissotriton; species Lissotriton vulgaris. The sequence goes on from NW_028241890.1 coordinate 316,416, forward strand.
GTAGAAATTCACTGCTCAGCTGACCCGGCAGAAGCAAATGTATACCAAAAATGTACTCAGAATGAGCTTTTCAGTGAACAGCAGCCAGGCACGATTTAGCTAGTTTTACTTGTAACTGGGGTTGTAAACGCTTTTCAGGCTCAGTACTGCGCTCAAAAGATGCAGCCCTGAGGTCTCTCCTGATAGGAGGTAGTTAAGTAGAAATTCTCTGCTCAGCTGACCCGGCAGAAGCAAATGTATACCAAAAAATTACCCAGAATGAGCTTTTCAGTGAACAGCAGCCAGGCACATTTTAGCTAGTTTTACTTGTAAGTGGGGTTGGAAACGCTTTTCAGGCTCAGTACTGCGCTCAAAAGATGCAGCCCTGAGGTCTCTCCTGATAGGAGATAGTTAAGTAGAAATTCACTGCTCAGCTGACCCGGCAGAAGCAAATGTATACCAAAAATGTACCCAGAATGAGCTTTTCAGTGAACAGCAGCCAGGCACATTTTAGCTAGTTTTACTTGTAAGTGGGGTTGTAAACGGTTTTCAGGCTCAGTACTGCGCTCAAAAGATGCAGCCCTGAGGTCTCTCCTGATAGGAGGTAGTTAAGTAGAAATTCACTGCTCAGCTGACCCGGCAGAAGCAAATGTATACCAAAAATGTACCCAGAATGAGCTTTTCAGTGAACAGCAGCCAGGCACATTTTAGCTAGTTTTACTTGTAACTGGGGTTGTAAACGGTTTTCAGGCTCAGTACTGCGCTCAAAAGATGCAGCCATGAGGTCTCTCCTGATAGGAGGTAGTTAAGTAGAAATTCACTGCTCAGCTGACCCGGCAGAAGCAAATGTATACCAAAAATGTACCCAGAATGAGCTTTTCAGTGAACAGCAGCCAGGCACATTTTAGCTAGTTTTACTTGTAAGTGGGGTTGTAAACAGTTTTCAGGCTCAGTACTGCGCTCAAAAGATGCATCCCTGAGGTCTCTCCTGATAGGAGGTAGTTAAGTAGAAATTCACTGCTCAGCTGACCCGGCAGAAGCAAATGTATACCAAAAATGTACCCAGAATGAGCTTTTCAGTGAACAGCAGCCAGGCACATTTTAGCTAGTTTTACTTGTAAGTGGGGTTGGAAAGGCTTTTCAGGCTCAGTACTGCGCTCAAAAGATGCAGCCCTGAGGTCTCTCCTGATAGGGGGTAGTTAAGTAGAAATTCACTGCTCAGCTGACCCGGCAGAAGCAAATGTATACCAAAAATGTACCCAGAATGAGCTTTTCAGTGAACAGCAGCCAGGCACATTTTAGCTAGTTTTACTTGTAACTGGGGTTGTAAACGGTTTTCAGGCTCAGTACTGCGCTCAAAAGATGCAGCCCTGAGGTCTCTCCTGATAGGGGGTAGTTAAGTAGAAATTCACTGCTCAGCTGACCCGGCAGAAGCAAATGTATACCAAAAATGTACCCAGAATGAGCTTTTCAGTGAACAGCAGCCAGGCACATTTTAGCTAGTTTTACTTGTAACTGGGGTTGTAAACGCTTTTCAGGCTCAGTACTGCGCTCAAAAGATGCAGCCCTGAGGTCTCTCCTGATAGGAGGTAGTTAAGTAGAAATTCAGTGCTCAGCTGACCCGGCAGAAGCAAATGTATACCAAAAATGTACTCAGAATGAGCTTTTCAGTGAACAGCAGCCAGGCACGATTTAGCTAGTTTTACTTGTAACTGGGGTTGTAAACGCTTTTCAGGCTCAGTACTGCGCTCAAAAGATGCAGCCCTGAGGTCTCTCCTGATAGGAGGTAGTTAAGTAGAAATTCTCTGCTCAGCTGACCCGGCAGAAGCAAATGTATACCAAAAATTTACCCAGAATGAGCTTTTCAGTGAACAGCAGCCAGGCACATTTTAGCTAGTTTTACTTGTAAGTGGGGTTGGAAACGCTTTTCAGGCTCAATACTGCGCTCAAAAGATGCAGCCCTGAGGTCTCTCCTGATAGGAGATAGTTAAGTAGAAATTCACTGCTCAGCTGACCCGGCAGAAGCAAATGTATACCAAAAATGTACCCAGAATGAGCTTTTCAGTGAACAGCAGCCAGGCACATTTTAGCTAGTTTTACTTGTAAGTGGGGTTGTAAACGGTTTTCAGGCTCAGTACTGCGCTCAAAAGATGCAGCCCTGAGGTCTCTCCTGATAGGAGGTAGTTAAGTAGAAATTCACTGCTCAGCTGACCCGGCAGAAGCAAATGTATACCAAAAATGTACCCAGAATGAGCTTTTCAGTGAACAGCAGCCAGGCACATTTTAGCTAGTTTTACTTGTAACTGGGGTTGTAAACGGTTTTCAGGCTCAGTACTGCGCTCAAAAGATGCAGCCCTGAGGTCTCTCCTGATAGGAGGTAGTTAAGTAGAAATTCACTGCTCAGCTGACCCGGCAGAAGCAAATGTATACCAAAAATGTACCCAGAATGAGCTTTTCAGTGAACAGCAGCCAGGCACATTTTAGCTAGTTTTACTTGTAAGTGGGGTTGTAAACGGTTTTCAGGCTCAGTACTGCGCTCAAAAGATGCATCCCTGAGGTCTCTCCTGATAGGAGGTAGTTAAGTAGAAATTCACTGCTCAGCTGACCCGGCAGAAGCAAATGTATGCCAAAAATGTACCCAGAATGAGCTTTTCAGTGAACAGCAGCCAAGCACATTTTAGCTAGTTTTACTTGTAAGTGGGGTTGTAAACGGTTTTCAGGCTCAGTACTGCGCTCAAAAGATGCAGCCCTGAGGTCTCTCCTGATAGGGGGTAGTTAAGTAGAAATTCACTGCTCAGCTGACCCGGCAGAAGCAAATGTATACCAAAAATGTACCCAGAATGAGCTTTTCAGTGAACAGCAGCCAGGCACATTTTAGCTAGTTTTACTTGTAACTGGGGTTGTAAACGGTTTTCAGGCTCAGTACTGCGCTCAAAAGATGCAGCCCTGAGGTCTCTCCTGATAGGAGATAGTTAAGTAGAAATTCACTGCTCAGCTGACCCGGCAGAAGCAAATGTATACCAAAAATGTACCCAGAATGAGCTTTTCAGTGAACAGCAGCCAGGCACATTTTAGCTAGTTTTACTTGTAAGTGGGGTTGTAAACGGTTTTCAGGCTCAGTACTGCGCTCAAAAGATGCAGCCCTGAGGTCTCTCCTGATAGGAGGTAGTTAAGTAGAAATTCACTGCTCAGCTGACCCGGCAGAAGCAAATGTATACCAAAAATGTACCCAGAATGAGCTTTTCAGTGAACAGCAGCCAGGCACATTTTAGCTAGTTTTACTTGTAACTGGGGTTGTAAACGGTTTTCAGGCTCAGTACTGCGCTCAAAAGATGCAGCCATGAGGTCTCTCCTGATAGGAGGTAGTTAAGTAGAAATTCACTGCTCAGCTGACCCGGCAGAAGCAAATGTATACCAAAAATGTACCCAGAATGAGCTTTTCAGTGAACAGCAGCCAGGCACATTTTAGCTAGTTTTACTTGTAAGTGGGGTTGTAAACAGTTTTCAGGCTCAGTACTGCGCTCAAAAGATGCATCCCTGAGGTCTCTCCTGATAGGAGGTAGTTAAGTAGAAATTCACTGCTCAGCTGACCCGGCAGAAGCAAATGTATACCAAAAATGTACCCAGAATGAGCTTTTCAGTGAACAGCAGCCAGGCACATTTTAGCTAGTTTTACTTGTAAGTGGGGTTGGAAAGGCTTTTCAGGCTCAGTACTGCGCTCAAAAGATGCAGCCCTGAGGTCTCTCCTGATAGGGGGTAGTTAAGTAGAAATTCACTGCTCAGCTGACCCGGCACAAGCAAATGTATACCAAAAATGTACCCAGAATGAGCTTTTCAGTGAACAGCAGCCAGGCACATTTTAGCTAGTTTTACTTGTAACTGGGGTTGTAAACGGTTTTCAGGCTCAGTACTGCGCTCAAAAGATGCAGCCCTGAGGTCTCTCCTGATAGGGGGTAGTTAAGTAGAAATTCACTGCTCAGCTGACCCGGCAGAAGCAAATGTATACCAAAAATGTACCCAGAATGAGCTTTTCAGTGAACAGCAGCCAGGCACATTTTAGCTAGTTTTACTTGTAACTGGGGTTGTAAACGCTTTTCAGGCTCAGTACTGCGCTCAAAAGATGCAGCCCTGAGGTCTCTCCTGATAGGAGGTAGTTAAGTAGAAATTCAGTGCTCAGCTGACCCGGCAGAAGCAAATGTATACCAAAAATGTACTCAGAATGAGCTTTTCAGTGAACAGCAGCCAGGCACGATTTAGCTAGTTTTACTTGTAACTGGGGTTGTAAACGCTTTTCAGGCTCAGTACTGCGCTCAAAAGATGCAGCCCTGAGGTCTCTCCTGATAGGAGGTAGTTAAGTAGAAATTCTCTGCTCAGCTGACCCGGCAGAAGCAAATGTATACCAAAAATTTACCCAGAATGAGCTTTTCAGTGAACAGCAGCCAGGCACATTTTAGCTAGTTTTACTTGTAAGTGGGGTTGGAAACGCTTTTCAGGCTCAGTACTGCGCTCAAAAGATGCAGCCCTGAGGTCTCTCCTGATAGGAGATAGTTAAGTAGAAATTCACTGCTCAGCTGACCCGGCAGAAGCAAATGTATACCAAAAATGTACCCAGAATGAGCTTTTCAGTGAACAGCAGCCAGGCACATTTTAGCTAGTTTTACTTGTAAGTGGGGTTGTAAACGGTTTTCAGGCTCAGTACTGCGCTCAAAAGATGCAGCCCTGAGGTCTCTCCTGATAGGAGGTAGTTAAGTAGAAATTCACTGCTCAGCTGACCCGGCAGAAGCAAATGTATACCAAAAATGTACCCAGAATGAGCTTTTCAGTGAACAGCAGCCAGGCACATTTTAGCTAGTTTTACTTGTAACTGGGGTTGTAAACGGTTTTCAGGCTCAGTACTGCGCTCAAAAGATGCAGCCCTGAGGTCTCTCCTGATAGGAGGTAGTTAAGTAGAAATTCACTGCTCAGCTGACCCGGCAGAAGCAAATGTATACCAAAAATGTACCCAGAATGAGCTTTTCAGTGAACAGCAGCCAGGCACATTTTAGCTAGTTTTACTTGTAAGTGGGGTTGTAAACGGTTTTCAGGCTCAGTACTGCGCTCAAAAGATGCATCCCTGAGGTCTCTCCTGATAGGAGGTAGTTAAGTAGAAATTCACTGCTCAGCTGACCCGGCAGAAGCAAATGTATGCCAAAAATGTACCCAGAATGAGCTTTTCAGTGAACAGCAGCCAAGCACATTTTAGCTAGTTTTACTTGTAAGTGGGGTTGTAAACGGTTTTCAGGCTCAGTACTGCGCTCAAAAGATGCAGCCCTGAGGTCTCTCCTGATAGGGGGTAGTTAAGTAGAAATTCACTGCTCAGCTGACCCGGCAGAAGCAAATGTATACCAAAAATGTACCCAGAATGAGCTTTTCAGTGAACAGCAGCCAGGCACATTTTAGCTAGTTTTACTTGTAACTGGGGTTGTAAACGGTTTTCAGGCTCAGTACTGCGCTCAAAAGATGCAGCCATGAGTTCTCTCCTGATAGGGGGTAGTTAAGTAGAAATTCACTGCTCAGCTGACCCGGCAGAAGCAAATGTATACCAAAAATGTACCCAGAATGAGCTTTTCAGTGAACAGCAGCCAGGCACATTTTAGCTAGTTTTACTTGTAAGTGGGGTTGGAAAGGCTTTTCAGGCTCAGTACTGCGCTCAAAAGATGCAGCCCTGAGGTCTCTCCTGATAGGGGGTAGTTAAGTAGAAATTCACTGCTCAGCTGACCCGGCAGAAGCAAATGTATACCAAAAATGTACCCAGAATGAGCTTTTCAGTGAACAGCAGCCAGGCACATTTTAGCTAGTTTTACTTGTAACTGGGGTTGTAAACGGTTTTCAGGCTCAGTACTGCGCTCAAAAGATGCAGCCCTGAGGTCTCTCCTGATAGGGGGTAGTTAAGTAGAATTCACTGCTCAGCTGACCCGGCAGAAGCAAATGTATACCAAAAATGTACCCAGGATGAGCTTTTCAGTGAACAGCAGCCAGGCACATTTTAGCTAGTTTTACTTGTAACTGGGGTTGTAAACGCTTTTCAGGCTCAGTACTGCGCTCAAAAGATGCAGCCCTGAGGTCTCTCCTGATAGGAGGTAGTTAAGTAGAAATTCAGTGCTCAGCTGACCCGGCAGAAGCAAATGTATACCAAAAATGTACTCAGAATGAGCTTTTCAGTGAACAGCAGCCAGGCACGATTTAGCTAGTTTTACTTGTAACTGGGGTTGTAAACGCTTTTCAGGCTCAGTACTGCGCTCAAAAGATGCAGCCCTGAGGTCTCTCCTGATAGGAGGTAGTTAAGTAGAAATTCTCTGCTCAGCTGACCCGGCAGAAGCAAATGTATACCAAAAATTTACCCAGAATGAGCTTTTCAGTGAACAGCAGCCAGGCACATTTTAGCTAGTTTTACTTGTAAGTGGGGTTGGAAACGCTTTTCAGGCTCAGTACTGCGCTCAAAAGATGCAGCCCTGAGGTCTCTCCTGATAGGAGATAGTTAAGTAGAAATTCACTGCTCAGCTGACCCGGCAGAAGCAAATGTATACCAAAAATGTACCCAGAATGAGCTTTTCAGTGAACAGCAGCCAGGCACATTTTAGCTAGTTTTACTTGTAAGTGGGGTTGTAAACGGTTTTCAGGCTCAGTACTGCGCTCAAAAGATGCAGCCCTGAGGTCTCTCCTGATAGGAGGTAGTTAAGTAGAAATTCACTGCTCAGCTGACCCGGCAGAAGCAAATGTATACCAAAAATGTACCCAGAATGAGCTTTTCAGTGAACAGCAGCCAGGCACATTTTAGCTAGTTTTACTTGTAACTTCGGTTGTAAACGGTTTTCAGGCTCAGTACTGCGCTCAAAAGATGCAGCCCTGAGGTCTCTCCTGATAGGAGGTAGTAAAGTAGAAATTCACTGCTCAGCTGACCCGGCAGAAGCAAATGTATACCAAAAATGTACCCAGAATGAGCTTTTCAGTGAACAGCAGCCAGGCACATTTTAGCTAGTTTTACTTGTAAGTGGGGTTGTAAACGGTTTTCAGGCTCAGTACTGCGCTCAAAAGATGCAGCCCTGAGGTCTCTCCTGATAGGAGGTAGTTAAGTAGAAATTCACTGCTCAGCTGACCCCGCAGAAGCAAATGTATACCAAAAATGTACCCAGAATGAGCTTTTCAGTGAACAGCAGCCAGGCACATTTTAGCTAGTTTTACTTGTAAGTGGGGTTGGAAAGGCTTTTCAGGCTCAGTACTGCGCTCAAAAGATGCAGCCCTGAGGTCTCTACTGATAGGGGGTAGTTAAGTAGAAATTCTCTGCTCAGCTGACCCGGCAGAAGCAAATGTATACCAAAAATGTACCCAGAATGAGCTTTTCAGTGAACAGCAGCCAGGCACATTTTAGCTAGTTTTACTTGTAAATGGGGTTGTAAACGGTTTTCAGGCTCAGTACTGCGCTCAAAAGATGCAGCCCTGAGGTCTCTCCTGATAGGGGGTAGTTAAGTAGAAATTCACTGCTCAGCTGACCCGGCACAAGCAAATGTATACCAAAAATGTACCCAGAATGAGCTTTTCAGTGAACAGCAGCCAGGCACATTTTAGCTAGTTTTACTTGTAACTGGGGTTGTAAACGGTTTTCAGGCTCAGTACTGCGCTCAAAAGATGCAGCCCTGAGGTCTCTCCTGATAGGAGGTAGTTAAGTAGAAATTCACTGCTCAGCTGACCCGGCAGAAGCAAATGTATACCAAAAATGTACCCAGAATGAGCTTTTCAGTGAACAGCAGCCAGGCACATTTTAGCTAGTTTTACTTGTAACTGGGGTTGTAAACGGTTTTCAGGCTCAGTACTGCGCTCAAAAGATGCAGCCCTGAGGTCTCTCCTGATAGGAGGTAGGTAAGTAGAAATTCACTGCTCAGCTGACCCGGCAGAAGCAAATGTATACCAAAAATGTACCCAGAATGAGCTTTTCAGTGAACAGCAGCCAGGCACATTTTAGCTACTTTTACTGGTAACTGGGGTTGTAAACGTTTTTCAGGCTCAGTACTGCGCTCAAAAGATGCAGCCCTGAGGTCTCTCCTGATAGGGGGTAGTTAAGTAGAAATTCACTGCTCAGCTGACCCGGCAGAAGCAAATGTATACCAAAAATGTACCCAGAATGAGCTTTTCAGTGAACAGCAGCCAGGCACATTTTAGCTAGTTTTACTCGTAACTGGGGTTGTAAACGCTTTTCAGGCTCAGTACTGCGCTCAAAAGATGCAGCCCTGAGGTCTCTCCTGATAGGAGGTAGTTAAGTAGAAATTCACTGCTCAGCTGACCCGGCAGAAGCAAATGTATACCAAAAATGTACCCAGAATGAGCTTTTCAGTGAACAGCAGCCAGGCACATTTTAGCTAGTTTTACTTGTAACTGGGGTTGTAAACGGTTTTCAGGCTCATTACTGCGCTTAAAAGATGCAGCCCTGAGATCTCTCCTGATAGGAGGTAGTTAAGTAGAAATTCACTGCTCAGCTGACCCGGCAGAAGCAAATGCATACCAAAAATGTACCCAGAATGATCTTTTCAGTGAACAGCAGCCAGGCACATTTTAGCTAGTTTTACTTGTAAGTGGGGTTGTAAACGCTTTTCAGGCTCAGTACTGCGCTCAAAAGATGCAGATCTGAGGTCTCTCCTGATAGGAGGTAGTTAAGTAGAAATTCACTGCTCAGCTGACCCGGCAGAAGCAAATGTATACCAAAAATGTACCCAGAATGAGCTTTTCAGTGAACAGCAGCCAGGCACATTTTAGCTAGTTTTACTTGTAACTGGGGTTGTAAACGGTTTTCAGGCTCATTACTGCGCTCAAAAGATGCAGCCCTGAGATCTCTCCTGATAGGAGGTAGTTAAGTAGAAATTCACTGCTCAGCTGACCCGGCAGAAGCAAATGCATACCAAAAATGTACCCAGAATGATCTTTTCAGTGAACAGCAGCCAGGCACATTTTAGCTAGTTTTACTTGTAAGTGGGGTTGTTAAACGCTTTTCAGGCTCAGTACTGCGCTCAAAAGATGCAGCCCTGAGGTCTCTCCTGATAGGAGGTAGTTAAGTAGAAATTCACTGCTCAGCTGACCCGGGCGAAGCAAATGTATACCAAAAATGTACCCAGAATGAGCTTTTCAGTGAACAGCAGCCAGGCACATTTTAGCTAGTTTTACTTGTAACTGGGGTTGTAAACGGTTTTCAGGCTCAGTACTGCGCTCAAAAGATGCAGCCCTGAGGTCTCTCCTGATAGGAGGTAGTTAAGTAGAAATTCACTGCTCAGCTGACCCGGCAGAAGCAAATGTATACCAAAAATGTACCCAGAATGAGCTTTTCAGTGAACAGCAGCCAGGCACATTTTAGCTAGTTTTACTTGTAACTGGGGTTGTAAACGCTTTTCAGGCTCAGTACTGCGCTCAAAAGATGCAGCCCTGAGGTCTCTCCTGATAGGAGGTAGTTAAGTAGAAATTCACTGCTCAGCTGACCCGGCAGAAGCAAATGTATACCAAAAATGTACTCAGAATGAGCTTTTCAGTGAACAGCAGCCAGGCACGATTTAGCTAGTTTTACTTGTAACTGGGGTTGTAAACGCTTTTCAGGCTCAGTACTGCGCTCAAAAGATGCAGCCCTGAGGTCTCTCCTGATAGGAGGTAGTTAAGTAGAAATTCTCTGCTCAGCTGACCCGGCAGAAGCAAATGTATACCAAAAAATTACCCAGAATGAGCTTTTCAGTGAACAGCAGCCAGGCACATTTTAGCTAGTTTTACTTGTAAGTGGGGTTGGAAACGCTTTTCAGGCTCAGTACTGCGCTCAAAAGATGCAGCCCTGAGGTCTCTCCTGATAGGAGATAGTTAAGTAGAAATTCACTGCTCAGCTGACCCGGCAGAAGCAAATGTATACCAAAAATGTACCCAGAATGAGCTTTTCAGTGAACAGCAGCCAGGCACATTTTAGCTAGTTTTACTTGTAACTGGGGTTGTAAACGGTTTTCAGGCTCAGTACTGCGCTCAAAAGATGCAGCCATGAGGTCTCTCCTGATAGGAGGTAGTTAAGTAGAAATTCACTGCTCAGCTGACCCGGCAGAAGCAAATGTATACCAAAAATGTACCCAGAATGAGCTTTTCAGTGAACAGCAGCCAGGCACATTTTAGCTAGTTTTACTTGTAAGTGGGGTTGGAAAGGCTTTTCAGGCTCAGTACTGCGCTCAAAAGATGCAGCCCTGAGGTCTCTCCTGATAGGGGGTAGTTAAGTAGAAATTCACTGCTCAGCTGACCCGGCAGAAGCAAATGTATACCAAAAATGTACCCAGAATGAGCTTTTCAGTGAACAGCAGCCAGGCACATTTTAGCTAGTTTTACTTGTAACTGGGGTTGTAAACGGTTTTCAGGCTCAGTACTGCGCTCAAAAGATGCAGCCCTGAGGTCTCTCCTGATAGGGGGTAGTTAAGTAGAAATTCACTGCTCAGCTGACCCGGCAGAAGCAAATGTATACCAAAAATGTACCCAGAATGAGCTTTTCAGTGAACAGCAGCCAGGCACATTTTAGCTAGTTTTACTTGTAACTGGGGTTGTAAACGCTTTTCAGGCTCAGTACTGCGCTCAAAAGATGCAGCCCTGAGGTCTCTCCTGATAGGAGGTAGTTAAGTAGAAATTCAGTGCTCAGCTGACCCGGCAGAAGCAAATGTATACCAAAAATGTACTCAGAATGAGCTTTTCAGTGAACAGCAGCCAGGCACGATTTAGCTAGTTTTACTTGTAACTGGGGTTGTAAACGCTTTTCAGGCTCAGTACTGCGCTCAAAAGATGCAGCCCTGAGGTCTCTCCTGATAGGAGGTAGTTAAGTAGAAATACTCTGCTCAGCTGACCCGGCAGAAGCAAATGTATACCAAAAATTTACCCAGAATGAGCTTTTCAGTGAACAGCAGCCAGGCACATTTTAGCTAGTTTTACTTGTAAGTGGGGTTGGAAACGCTTTTCAGGCTCAGTACTGCGCTCAAAAGATGCAGCCCTGAGGTCTCTCCTGATAGGAGATAGTTAAGTAGAAATTCACTGCTCAGCTGACCCGGCAGAAGCAAATGTATACCAAAAATGTACCCAGAATGAGCTTTTCAGTGAACAGCAGCCAGGCACATTTTAGCTAGTTTTACTTGTAAGTGGGGTTGTAAACGGTTTTCAGGCTCAGTACTGCGCTCAAAAGATGCAGCTCTGAGGTCTCTCCTGATAGGAGGTAGTTAAGTAGAAATTCACTGCTCAGCTGACCCGGCAGAAGCAAATGTATACCAAAAATGTACCCAGAATGAGCTTTTCAGTGAACAGCAGCCAGGCACATTTTAGCTAGTTTTACTTGTAACTGGGGTTGTAAACGGTTTTCAGGCTCAGTACTGCGCTCAAAAGATGCAGCCCTGAGGTCTCTCCTGATAGGAGGTAGTTAAGTAGAAATTCACTGCTCAGCTGACCCGGCAGAAGCAAATGTATACCAAAAATGTACCCAGAATGAGCTTTTCAGTGAACAGCAGCCAGGCACATTTTAGCTAGTTTTACTTGTAAGTGGGGTTGTAAACGGTTTTCAGGCTCAGTACTGCGCTCAAAAGATGCATCCCTGAGGTCTCTCCTGATAGGAGGTAGTTAAGTAGAAATTCACTGCTCAGCTGACCCGGCAGAAGCAAATGTATGCCAAAAATGTACCCAGAATGAGCTTTTCAGTGAACAGCAGCCAAGCACATTTTAGCTAGTTTTACTTGTAAGTGGGGTTGTAAACGGTTTTCAGGCTCAGTACTGCGCTCAAAAGATGCAGCCCTGAGGTCTCTCCTGATAGGGGGTAGTTAAGTAGAAATTCACTGCTCAGCTGACCCGGCAGAAGCAAATGTATACCAAAAATGTACCCAGAATGAGCTTTTCAGTGAACAGCAGCCAGGCACATTTTAGCTAGTTTTACTTGTAACTGGGGTTGTAAACGGTTTTCAGGCTCAGTACTGCGCTCAAAAGATGCAGCCATGAGTTCTCTCCTGATAGGGGGTAGTTAAGTAGAAATTCACTGCTCAGCTGACCCGGCAGAAGCAAATGTATACCAAAAATGTACCCAGAATGAGCTTTTCAGTGAACAGCAGCCAGGCACATTTTAGCTAGTTTTACTTGTAAGTGGGGTTGGAAAGGCTTTTCAGGCTCAGTACTGCGCTCAAAAGATGCAGCCCTGAGGTCTCTCCTGATATGGGGTAGTTAAGTAGAAATTCACTGCTCAGCTGACCCGGCAGAAGCAAATGTATACCAAAAATGTACCCAGAATGAGCTTTTCAGTGAACAGCAGCCAGGCACATTTTAGCTAGTTTTACTTGTAACTGGGGTTGTAAACGGTTTTCAGGCTCAGTACTGCGCTCAAAAGATGCAGCCCTGAGGTCTCTCCTGATAGGGGGTAGTTAAGTAGAAATTCACTGCTCAGCTGACCCGGCAGAAGCAAATGTATACCAAAAATGTACCCAGAATGAGCTTTTCAGTGAACAGCAGCCAGGCACATTTTAGCTAGTTTTACTTGTAACTGGGGTTGTAAACGCTTTTCAGGCTCAGTACTGCGCTCAAAAGATGCAGCCCTGAGGTCTCTCCTGATAGGAGGTAGTTAAGTAGAAATTCAGTGCTCAGCTGACCCGGCAGAAGCAAATGTATACCAAAAATGTACTCAGAATGAGCTTTTCAGTGAACAGCAGCCAGGCACGATTTAGCTAGTTTTACTTGTAACTGGGGTTGTAAACGCTTTTCAGGCTCAGTACTGCGCTCAAAAGATGCAGCCCTGAGGTCTCTCCTGATAGGAGGTAGTTAAGTAGAAATTCTCTGCTCAGCTGACCCGGCAGAAGCAAATGTATACCAAAAATTTACCCAGAATGAGCTTTTCAGTGAACAGCAGCCAGGCACATTTTAGCTAGTTTTACTTGTAAGTGGGGTTGGAAACGCTTTTCAGGCTCAGTACTGCGCTCAAAAGATGCAGCCCTGAGGTCTCTCCTGATAGGAGATAGTTAAGTAGAAATTCACTGCTCAGCTGACCCGGCAGAAGCAAATGTATACCAAAAATGTACCCAGAATGAGCTTTTCAGTGAACAGCAGCCAGGCACATTTTAGCTAGTTTTACTTGTAAGTGGGGTTGTAAACGGTTTTCAGGCTCAGTACTGCGCTCAAAAGATGCAGCCCTGAGGTCTCTCCTGATAGGAGGTAGTTAAGTAGAAATTCACTGCTCAGCTGACCCGGCAGAAGCAAATGTATACCAAAAATGTACCCAGAATGAGCTTTTCAGTGAACAGCAGCCAGGCACATTTTAGCTAGTTTTACTTGTAACTGGGGTTGTAAACGGTTTTCAGGCTCAGTACTGCGCTCAAAAGATGCAGCCCTGAGGTCTCTCCTGATAGGAGGTAGGTAAGTAGAAATTCACTGCTCAGCTGACCCGGCAGAAGCAAATGTATACCAAAAATGTACCCAGAATGAGCTTTTCAGTGAACAGCAGCCAGGCACATTTTAGCTACTTTTACTGGTAACTGGGGTTGTAAACGTTTTTCAGGCTCAGTACTGCGCTCAAAAGATGCAGCCCTGAGGTCTCTCCTGATAGGGGGTAGTTAAGTAGAAATTCACTGCTCAGCTGACCCGGCAGAAGCAAATGTATACCAAAAATGTACCCAGAATGAGCTTTTCAGTGAACAGCAGCCAGGCACATTTTAGCTAGTTTTACTCGTAACTGGGGTTGTAAACGCTTTTCAGGCTCAGTACTGCGCTCAAAAGATGCAGCCCTGAGGTCTCTCCTGATAGGAGGTAGTTAAGTAGAAATTCACTGCTCAGCTGACCCGGCAGAAGCAAATGTATACCAAAAATGTACTCAGAATGAGCTTTTCAGTGAACAGCAGCCAGGCACATTTTAGCTAGTTTTACTTGTAACTGGGGTTGTAAACGGTTTTCAGGCTCATTACTGCGCTTAAAAGATGCAGCCCTGAGATCTCTCCTGATAGGAGGTAGTTAAGTAGAAATTCACTGCTCAGCTGACCCGGCAGAAGCAAATGCATACCAAAAATGTACCCAGAATGATCTTTTCAGTGAACAGCAGCCAGGCACATTTTAGCTAGTTTTACTTGTAAGTGGGGTTGTAAACGCTTTTCAGGCTCAGTACTGCGCTCAAAAGATGCAGATCTGAGGTCTCTCCTGATAGGAGGTAGTTAAGTAGAAATTCACTGCTCAGCTGACCCGGCAGAAGCAAATGTATACCAAAAATGTACCCAGAATGAGCTTTTCAGTGAACAGCAGCCAGGCACATTTTAGCTAGTTTTACTTGTAACTGGGGTTGTAAACGGTTTTCAGGCTCATTACTGCGCTCAAAAGATGCAGCCCTGAGATCTCTCCTGATAGGAGGTAGTTAAGTAGAAATTCACTGCTCAGCTGACCCGGCAGAAGCAAATGCATACCAAAAATGTACCCAGAATGATCTTTTCAGTGAACAGCAGCCAGGCACATTTTAGCTAGTTTTACTTGTAAGTGGGGTTGTTAAACGCTTTTCAGGCTCAGTACTGCGCTCAAAAGATGCAGCCCTGAGGTCTCTCCTGATAGGAGGTAGTTAAGTAGAAATTCACTGCTCAGCTGACCCGGGCGAAGCAAATGTATACCAAAAATGTACCCAGAATGAGCTTTTCAGTGAACAGCAGCCAGGCACATTTTAGCTAGTTTTACTTGTAACTGGGGTTGTAAACGGTTTTCAGGCTCAGTACTGCGCTCAAAAGATGCAGCCCTGAGGTCTCTCCTGATAGGAGGTAGTTAAGTAGAAATTCACTGCTCAGCTGACCCGGCAGAAGCAAATGTATACCAAAAATGTACCCAGAATGAGCTTTTCAGTGAACAGCAGCCAGGCACATTTTAGCTAGTTTTACTTGTAACTGGGGTTGTAAACGCTTTTCAGGCTCAGTACTGCGCTCAAAAGATGCAGCCCTGAGGTCTCTCCTGATAGGAGGTAGTTAAGTAGAAATTCACTGCTCAGCTGACCCGGCAGAAGCAAATGTATACCAAAAATGTACTCAGAATGAGCTTTTCAGTGAACAGCAGCCAGGCACGATTTAGCTAGTTTTACTTGTAACTGGGGTTGTAAACGCTTTTCAGGCTCAGTACTGCGCTCAAAAGATGCAGCCCTGAGGTCTCTCCTGATAGGAGGTAGTTAAGTAGAAATTCTCTGCTCAGCTGACCCGGCAGAAGCAAATGTATACCAAAAAATTACCCAGAATGAGCTTTTCAGTGAACAGCAGCCAGGCACATTTTAGCTAGTTTTACTTGTAAGTGGGGTTGGAAACGCTTTTCAGGCTCAGTACTGCGCTCAAAAGATGCAGCCCTGAGGTCTCTCCTGATAGGAGATAGTTAAGTAGAAATTCACTGCTCAGCTGACCCGGCAGAAGCAAATGTATACCAAAAATGTACCCAGAATGAGCTTTTCAGTGAACAGCAGCCAGGCACATTTTAGCTAGTTTTACTTGTAACTGGGGTTGTAAACGGTTTTCAGGCTCAGTACTGCGCTCAAAAGATGCAGCCATGAGGTCTCTCCTGATAGGAGGTAGTTAAGTAGAAATTCACTGCTCAGCTGACCCGGCAGAAGCAAATGTATACCAAAAATGTACCCAGAATGAGCTTTTCAGTGAACAGCAGCCAGGCACATTTTAGCTAGTTTTACTTGTAAGTGGGGTTGGAAAGGCTTTTCAGGCTCAGTACTGCGCTCAAAAGATGCAGCCCTGAGGTCTCTCCTGATAGGGGGTAGTTAAGTAGAAATTCACTGCTCAGCTGACCCGGCAGAAGCAAATGTATACCAAAAATGTACCCAGAATGAGCTTTTCAGTGAACAGCAGCCAGGCACATTTTAGCTAGTTTTACTTGTAACTGGGGTTGTAAACGGTTTTCAGGCTCAGTACTGCGCTCAAAAGATGCAGCCCTGAGGTCTCTCCTGATAGGGGGTAGTTAAGTAGAAATTCACTGCTCAGCTGACCCGGCAGAAGCAAATGTATACCAAAAATGTACCCAGAATGAGCTTTTCAGTGAACAGCAGCCAGGCACATTTTAGCTAGTTTTACTTGTAACTGGGGTTGTAAACGCTTTTCAGGCTCAGTACTGCGCTCAAAAGATGCAGCCCTGAGGTCTCTCCTGATAGGAGGTAGTTAAGTAGAAATTCAGTGCTCAGCTGACCCGGCAGAAGCAAATGTATACCAAAAATGTACTCAGAATGAGCTTTTCAGTGAACAGCAGCCAGGCACGATTTAGCTAGTTTTACTTGTAACTGGGGTTGTAAACGCTTTTCAGGCTCAGTACTGCGCTCAAAAGATGCAGCCCTGAGGTCTCTCCTGATAGGAGGTAGTTAAGTAGAAATTCTCTGCTCAGCTGACCCGGCAGAAGCAAATGTATACCAAAAATTTACCCAGAATGAGCTTTTCAGTGAACAGCAGCCAGGCACATTTTAGCTAGTTTTACTTGTAAGTGGGGTTGGAAACGCTTTTCAGGCTCAGTACTGCGCTCAAAAGATGCAGCCCTGAGGTCTCTCCTGATAGGAGATAGTTAAGTAGAAATTCACTGCTCAGCTGACCCGGCAGAAGCAAATGTATACCAAAAATGTACCCAGAATGAGCTTTTCAGTGAACAGCAGCCAGGCACATTTTAGCTAGTTTTACTTGTAAGTGGGGTTGTAAACGGTTTTCAGGCTCAGTACTGCGCTCAAAAGATGCAGCTCTGAGGTCTCTCCTGATAGGAGGTAGTTAAGTAGAAATTCACTGCTCAGCTGACCCGGCAGAAGCAAATGTATACCAAAAATGTACCCAGAATGAGCTTTTCAGTGAACAGCAGCCAGGCACATTTTAGCTAGTTTTACTTGTAACTGGGGTTGTAAACGGTTTTCAGGCTCAGTACTGCGCTCAAAAGATGCAGCCCTGAGGTCTCTCCTGATAGGAGGTAGTTAAGTAGAAATTCACTGCTCAGCTGACCCGGCAGAAGCAAATGTATACCAAAAATGTACCCAGAATGAGCTTTTCAGTGAACAGCAGCCAGGCACATTTTAGCTAGTTTTACTTGTAAGTGGGGTTGTAAACGGTTTTCAGGCTCAGTACTGCGCTCAAAAGATGCATCCCTGAGGTCTCTCCTGATAGGAGGTAGTTAAGTAGAAATTCACTGCTCAGCTGACCCGGCAGAAGCAAATGTATGCCAAAAATGTACCCAGAATGAGCTTTTCAGTGAACAGCAGCCAAGCACATTTTAGCTAGTTTTACTTGTAAGTGGGGTTGTAAACGGTTTTCAGGCTCAGTACTGCGCTCAAAAGATGCAGCCCTGAGGTCTCTCCTGATAGGGGGTAGTTAAGTAGAAATTCACTGCTCAGCTGACCCGGCAGAAGCAAATGTATACCAAAAATGTACCCAGAATGAGCTTTTCAGTGAACAGCAGCCAGGCACATTTTAGCTAGTTTTACTTGTAACTGGGGTTGTAAACGGTTTTCAGGCTCAGTACTGCGCTCAAAAGATGCAGCCATGAGTTCTCTCCTGATAGGGGGTAGTTAAGTAGAAATTCACTGCTCAGCTGACCCGGCAGAAGCAAATGTATACCAAAAATGTACCCAGAATGAGCTTTTCAGTGAACAGCAGCCAGGCACATTTTAGCTAGTTTTACTTGTAAGTGGGGTTGGAAAGGCTTTTCAGGCTCAGTACTGCGCTCAAAAGATGCAGCCCTGAGGTCTCTCCTGATATGGGGTAGTTAAGTAGAAATTCACTGCTCAGCTGACCCGGCAGAAGCAAATGTATACCAAAAATGTACCCAGAATGAGCTTTTCAGTGAACAGCAGCCAGGCACATTTTAGCTAGTTTTACTTGTAACTGGGGTTGTAAACGGTTTTCAGGCTCAGTACTGCGCTCAAAAGATGCAGCCCTGAGGTCTCTCCTGATAGGGGGTAGTTAAGTAGAAATTCACTGCTCAGCTGACCCGGCAGAAGCAAATGTATACCAAAAATGTACCCAGAATGAGCTTTTCAGTGAACAGCAGCCAGGCACATTTTAGCTAGTTTTACTTGTAACTGGGGTTGTAAACGCTTTTCAGGCTCAGTACTGCGCTCAAAAGATGCAGCCCTGAGGTCTCTCCTGATAGGAGGTAGTTAAGTAGAAATTCAGTGCTCAGCTGACCCGGCAGAAGCAAATGTATACCAAAAATGTACTCAGAATGAGCTTTTCAGTGAACAGCAGCCAGGCACGATTTAGCTAGTTTTACTTGTAACTGGGGTTGTAAACGCTTTTCAGGCTCAGTACTGCGCTCAAAAGATGCAGCCCTGAGGTCTCTCCTGATAGGAGGTAGTTAAGTAGAAATTCTCTGCTCAGCTGACCCGGCAGAAGCAAATGTATACCAAAAATTTACCCAGAATGAGCTTTTCAGTGAACAGCAGCCAGGCACATTTTAGCTAGTTTTACTTGTAAGTGGGGTTGGAAACGCTTTTCAGGCTCAGTACTGCGCTCAAAAGATGCAGCCCTGAGGTCTCTCCTGATAGGAGATAGTTAAGTAGAAATTCACTGCTCAGCTGACCCGGCAGAAGCAAATGTATACCAAAAATGTACCCAGAATGAGCTTTTCAGTGAACAGCAGCCAGGCACATTTTAGCTAGTTTTACTTGTAAGTGGGGTTGTAAACGGTTTTCAGGCTCAGTACTGCGCTCAAAAGATGCAGCCCTGAGGTCTCTCCTGATAGGAGGTAGTTAAGTAGAAATTCACTGCTCAGCTGACCCGGCAGAAGCAAATGTATACCAAAAATGTACCCAGAATGAGCTTTTCAGTGAACAGCAGCCAGGCACATTTTAGCTAGTTTTACTTGTAACTGGGGTTGTAAACGGTTTTCAGGCTCAGTACTGCGCTCAAAAGATGCAGCCCTGAGGTCTCTCCTGATAGGAGGTAGTTAAGTAGAAATTCACTGCTCAGCTGACCCGGCAGAAGCAAATGTATACCAAAAATGTACCCAGAATGAGCTTTTCAGTGAACAGCAGCCAGGCACATTTTAGCTAGTTTTACTTGTAAGTGGGGTTGTAAACGGTTTTCAGGCTCAGTACTGCGCTCAAAAGATGCATCCCTGAGGTCTCTCCTGATAGGAGGTAGTTAAGTAGAAATTCACTGCTCAGCTGACCCGGCAGAAGCAAATGTATGCCAAAAATGTACCCAGAATGAGCTTTTCAGTGAACAGCAGCCAAGCACATTTTAGCTAGTTTTACTTGTAAGTGGGGTTGTAAACGGTTTTCAGGCTCAGTACTGCGCTCAAAAGATGCAGCCCTGAGGTCTCTCCTGATAGGGGGTAGTTAAGTAGAAATTCACTGCTCAGCTGACCCGGCAGAAGCAAATGTATACCAAAAATGTACCCAGAATGAGCTTTTCAGTGAACAGCAGCCAGGCACATTTTAGCTAGTTTTACTTGTAACTGGGGTTGTAAACGGTTTTCAGGCTCAGTACTGCGCTCAAAAGATGCAGCCATGAGTTCTCTCCTGATAGGGGGTAGTTAAGTAGAAATTCACTGCTCAGCTGACCCGGCAGAAGCAAATGTATACCAAAAATGTACCCAGAATGAGCTTTTCAGTGAACAGCAGCCAGGCACATTTTAGCTAGTTTTACTTGTAACTGGGGTTGTAAACGGTTTTCAGGCTCAGTACTGCGCTCAAAAGATGCAGCCCTGAGGTCTCTCCTGATAGGAGGTAGTTAAGTAGAAATTCACTGCTCAGCTGACCCGGCAGAAGCAAATGTATACCAAAAATGTACCCAGAATGAGCTTTTCAGTGAACAGCAGCCAGGCACATTTTAGCTAGTTTTACTCATAACTGGGGTTGTAAACGCTTTTCCGGCTCAGTACTGCGCTCAAAAGATGCAGCCCTGAGGTCTCTCCTGATAGGAGGTAGTTAAGTAGAAATTCACTGCTCAGCTGACCCGGCAGAAGCAAATGTATACCAAAAATGTACCCAGAATGAGCTTTTCAGTGAACAGCAGCCAGGCACATTTTAGCTAGTTTTACTTGTAACTGGGGTTGTAAACGGTTTTCAGGCTCAGTACTGCGCTCAAAAGATGCAGCCCTGAGATCTCTCCTGATAGGAGGTAGTTAAGTAGAAATTCACTGCTCAGCTGACCCGGCAGAAGCAAATGCATACCAAAAATGTACCCAGAATGATCTTTTCAGTGAACAGCAGCCAGGCACATTTTAGCTAGTTTTACTTGTAAGTGGGGTTGTAAACGCTTTTCAGGCTCAGTACTGCGCTCAAAAGATGCAGCCCTGAGGTCTCTCCTGATAGGAGGTAGTTAAGTAGAAATTCACTGCTCAGCTGACCCGGCAGAAGCAAATGTATACCAAAAATGTACCCAGAATGAGCTTTTCAGTGAACAGCAGCCAGGCACATTTTAGCTAGTTTTACTTGTAACTGGGGTTGTAAACGGTTTTCAGGCTCAGTACTGCGCTCAAAAGATGCAGCCCTGAGGTCTCTCCTGATAGGAGGTAGTTAAGTAGAAATTCACTGCTCAGCTGACCCGGCAGAAGCAAATGTATACCATAAATGTACCCAGAATGAGCTTTTCAGTGAACAGCAGCCAGGCACATTTTAGCTAGTTTTACTTGTAAGTGGGGTTGTAAACGCTTTTCAGGCTCAGTACTGCGTTCAAAAGATGCAGCCCTGAGGTCTCCCTGATAGGAGGTAGTTAAGTAGAAATTCACTGCTCAGCTGACCCGGCAGAAGCAAATGTATACCAAAAATGTACCCAGAATGAGCTTTTCAGTGAACAGCAGCCATGCACATTTTAGCTAGTTTTACTTGTAAGTGGGGTTGTAAACGGTTTTCAGGCTCAGTACTGCGCTCAAAAGATGCAGCCCTGAGGTCTCTCCTGATAGGAGGTAGTTAAGTAGAAATTCACTGCTCAGCTGACCCGGCAGAATCAAATGTATACCAAAAATGTACCCAGAATGAGCTTTTCAGTGAACAGCAGCCAGGCACATTTTAGCTAGTTTTACTTGTAAGTGGGGTTGTAAAGGCTTTTCAGGCTCAGTACTGCGCTCAAAAGATGCAGCCCTGAGGTCTCTCCTGATAGGGGGTAGTTAAGTAGAAATTCACTGCTCAGCTGACCCGGCAAAAGCAAATGTATACCAAAAATGTACCCAGAATGGCTTTTCAGTGAACAGCAGCCAGGCACATTTTAGCTAGTTTTACTTGTAAGTGGGGTTGTAAACGGTTTTCAGGCTCAGTACTGCGCTCAAAAGATGCAGCCCTGAGGTCTCTCCTGATAGGAGATAGTTAAGTAGAAATTCACTGCTCAGCTGACCCGGCAGAAGCAAATGTATACCAAAAATGTACCCAGAATGAGCTTTTCAGTGAACAGCAGCCAGGCACATTTTAGCTAGTTTTACTTGTAAGTGGGGTTATAAACGGTTTTCAGGCTCAGTACTGCGCTCAAAAGATGCAGCCCTGAGGTCTCTCCTGATAGGAGGTAGTTAAGTAGAAATTCACTGCTCAGCTGACCCGGCAGAAGCAAATGTATACCAAAAATGTACCCAGAATGAGCTTTTCAGTGAACAGCAGCCAGGCACATTTTAGCTAGTTTTACTTGTAACTTCGGTTGTAAACGGTTTTCAGGCTCAGTACTGCGCTCAAAAGATGCAGCCCTGAGGTCTCTCCTGATAGGAGGTAGTTAAGTAGAAATTCACTGCTCAGCTGACCCGGCAGAAGCAAATGTATACCAAAAATGTACCCAGAATGAGCTTTTCAGTGAACAGCAGCCAGGCACATTTTAGCTAGTTTTACTTGTAAGTGGGGTTGTAAACGGTTTTCAGGCTCAGTACTGCGCTCAAAAGATGCACCCCTGAGGTCTCTCCTGATAGGAGGTAGTTAAGTAGAAATTCACTGCTCAGCTGACCCGGCAGAAGCAAATGTATACCAAAAATGTACCCAGAATGAGCTTTTCAGTGAACAGCAGCCAGGCACATTTTAGCTAGTTTTACTTGTAAGTGGGGTTGGAAAGGCTTTTCAGGCTCAGTACTGCGCTCAAAAGATGCAGCCCTGAGGTCTCTACTGATAGGGGGTAGTTAAGTAGAAATTCTCTGCTCAGCTGACCCGGCAGAAGCAAATGTATACCAAAAATGTACCCAGAATGAGCTTTTCAGTGAACAGCAGCCAGGCACATTTTAGCTAGTTTTACTTGTAACTGGGGTTGTAAACGGTTTTCAGGCTCAGTACTGCGCTCAAAAGATGCAGCCCTGAGGTCTCTCCTGATAGGGGGTAGTTAAGTAGAAATTCACTGCTCAGCTGACCCGGCACAAGCAAATGTATACCAAAAATGTACCCAGAATGAGCTTTTCAGTGAACAGCAGCCAGGCACATTTTAGCTAGTTTTACTTGTAACTGGGGTTGTAAACGGTTTTCAGGCTCAGTACTGCGCTCAAAAGATGCAGCCCTGAGGTCTCTCCTGATAGGAGGTAGTTAAGTAGAAATTCACTGCTCAGCTGACCCGGCAGAAGCAAATGTATACCAAAAATGTACCCAGAATGAGCTTTTCAGTGAACAGCAGCCAGGCACATTTTAGCTAGTTTTACTTGTAACTGGGGTTGTAAACGGTTTTCAGGCTCAGTACTGCGCTCAAAAGATGCAGCCCTGAGGTCTCTCCTGATAGGAGGTAGGTAAGTAGAAATTCACTGCTCAGCTGACCCGGCAGAAGCAAATGTATACCAAAAATGTACCCAGAATGAGCTTTTCAGTGAACAGCAGCCAGGCACATTTTAGCTACTTTTACTGGTAACTGGGGTTGTAAACGTTTTTCAGGCTCAGTACTGCGCTCAAAAGATGCAGCCCTGAGGTCTCTCCTGATAGGGGGTAGTTAAGTAGAAATTCACTGCTCAGCTGACCCGGCAGAAGCAAATGTATACCAAAAATGTACCCAGAATGAGCTTTTCAGTGAACAGCAGCCAGGCACATTTTAGCTAGTTTTACTTGTAAGTGGGGTTGTAAACGGTTTTCAGGCTCAGTACTGCGCTCAAAAGATGCAGCCCTGAGGTCTCTCCTGATAGGAGGTAGTTAAGTAGAAATTCACTGCTCATCTGACCCGGCAGAAGCAAATGTATAACAAAAATGTACCCAGAATGAGCTTTTCAGTGAACAGCAGCCAGGCACATTTTAGCTAGTTTTACTTGTAAGTGGGGTTGGAAAGGCTTTTCAGGCTCAGTACTGCGCTCAAAAGATGCAGCCCTGAGGTCTCTCCTGATAGGGGGTAGTTAAGTAGAAATTCACTGCTCAGCTGACCCGGCAGAAGCAAATGTATACCAAAAATGTACCCAGAATGAGCTTTTCAGTGAACAGCAGCCAGGCACATTTTAGCTAGTTTTACTTGTAAGTGGGGTTGTAAACGGTTTTCAGGCTCAGTACTGCGCTCAAAAGATGCAGCCCTGAGGTCTCCCCTGATAGGGGGTAGTTAAGTAGAAATTCACTGCTCAGCTGACCCGGCAGAAGCAAATGTATACCAAAAATGTACCCAGAATAAGCTTTTCAGTGAACAGCAGCCAGGCACATTTTAGCTAGTTTTACTTGTAAGTGGGGTTGGAAAGGCTTTTCAGGCTCAGTACTGCGCTCAAAAGATGCAGCCCTGAGGTCTCTACTGATAGGGGGTAGTTAAGTAGAAATTCTCTGCTCAGCTGACCCGGCAGAAGCAAATGTATACCAAAAATGTACCCAGAATGAGCTTTTCAGTGAACAGCAGCCAGGCACATTTTAGCTAGTTTTACTTGTAACTGGGGTTGTAAACGGTTTTCAGGCTCAGTACTGCGCTCAAAAGATGCAGCCCTGAGGTCTCTCCTGATAGGGGGTAGTTAAGTAGAAATTCACTGCTCAGCTGACCCGGCACAAGCAAATGTATACCAAAAATGTACCCAGAATGAGCTTTTCAGTGAACAGCAGCCAGGCACATTTTAGCTAGTTTTACTTGTAACTGGGGTTGTAAACGGTTTTCAGGCTCAGTACTGCGCTCAAAAGATGCAGCCCTGAGGTCTCTCCTGATAGGAGGTAGTTAAGTAGAAATTCACTGCTCAGCTGACCCGGCAGAAGCAAATGTATACCAAAAATGTACCCAGAATGAGCTTTTCAGTGAACAGCAGCCAGGCACATTTTAGCTAGTTTTACTTGTAACTGGGGTTGTAAACGGTTTTCAGGCTCAGTACTGCGCTCAAAAGATGCAGCCCTGAGGTCTCTCCTGATAGGAGGTAGGTAAGTAGAAATTCACTGCTCAGCTGACCCGGCAGAAGCAAATGTATACCAAAAATGTACCCAGAATGAGCTTTTCAGTGAACAGCAGCCAGGCACATTTTAGCTACTTTTACTGGTAACTGGGGTTGTAAACGTTTTTCAGGCTCAGTACTGCGCTCAAAAGATGCAGCCCTGAGGTCTCTCCTGATAGGGGGTAGTTAAGTAGAAATTCACTGCTCAGCTGACCCGGCAGAAGCAAATGTATACCAAAAATGTACCCAGAATGAGCTTTTCAGTGAACAGCAGCCAGGCACATTTTAGCTAGTTTTACTTGTAAGTGGGGTTGTAAACGGTTTTCAGGCTCAGTACTGCGCTCAAAAGATGCAGCCCTGAGGTCTCTCCTGATAGGAGGTAGTTAAGTAGAAATTCACTGCTCATCTGACCCGGCAGAAGCAAATGTATAACAAAAATGTACCCAGAATGAGCTTTTCAGTGAACAGCAGCCAGGCACATTTTAGCTAGTTTTACTTTTAAGTGGGGTTGGAAAGGCTTTTCAGGCTCAGTACTGCGCTCAAAAGATGCAGCCCTGAGGTCTCTCCTGATAGGGGGTAGTTAAGTAGAAATTCACTGCTCAGCTGACCCGGCAGAAGCAAATGTATACCAAAAATGTACCCAGAATGAGCTTTTCAGTGAACAGCAGCCAGGCACATTTTAGCTAGTTTTACTTGTAAGTGGGGTTGTAAACGGTTTTCAGGCTCAGTACTGCGCTCAAAAGATGCAGCCCTGAGGTCTCCCCTGATAGGGGGTAGTTAAGTAGAAATTCACTGCTCAGCTGACCCGGCAGAAGCAAATGTATACCAAAAATGTACCCAGAATAAGCTTTTCAGTGAACAGCAGCCAGGCACATTTTAGCTAGTTTTACTTGTAAGAGGGGTTGTAAACGGTTTTCAGGCTCAGTACTGCGCTCAAAAGATGCAGCCCTGAGGTCTCTCCTGATAGGAGGTAGTTAAGTAGAAATTCACTGCTCAGCTGTACCCAGAATGAGCTTTTCAGTGAACAGCAGCCAGGCACATTTTAGCTAGTTTTACTTGTAAGTGGGGTTGGAAAGGCTTTTCAGGCTCAGTACTGCGCTCAAAAGATGCAGCCCTGAGGTCTCTCCTGATAGGGGGTAGTTAAGTAGAAATTCACTGCTCAGCTGACCCAGCAAAAGCAAATGTATACCAAAAATGTACCCAGAATGGCTTTTCAGTGAACAGCAGCCAGGCACATTTTAGCTAGTTTTACTCGTAACTGGGGTTGTAAACGCTTTTCAGGCTCAGTACTGCGCTCAAAAGATGCAGCCCTGAGGTCTCTCCTGATAGGAGGTAGTTAAGTAGAAATTCACTGCTCAGCTGACCCGGCAGAAGCAAATGCATACCAAAAATGTACCCAGAATGATCTTTTCAGTGAACAGCAGCCAGGCACATTTTAGCTAGTTTTACTTGTAAGTGGGGTTGTAAACGCTTTTCAGGCTCAGTACTGCGCTCAAAAGATACAGCCCTGAGGTCTCTCCTGATAGGAGGTAGTTAAGTAGAAATTCACTGCTCAGCTGACCCGGCAGAAGCAAATGTATACCAAAAATGTACCCAGAATGAGCTTTTCAGTGAACAGCAGCCAGGCACATTTTAGCTAGTTTTACTTGTAACTGGGGTTGTAAACGGTTTTCAGGCTCATTACTGCGCTCAAAAGATGCAGCCCTGAGATCTCTCCTGATAGGAGGTAGTTAAGTAGAAATTCACTGCTCAGCTGACCCGGCAGAAGCAAATGCATACCAAAAATGTACCCAGAATGATCTTTTCAGTGAACAGCAGCCAGGCACATTTTAGCTAGTTTTACTTGTAAGTGGGGTTGTAAACGCTTTTCAGGCTCAGTACTGCGCTCAAAAGATGCAGCCCTGAGGTCTCTCCTGATAGGAGGTAGTTAAGTAGAAATTCACTGCTCAGCTGACCCGGCAGAAGCAAATGTATACCAAAAATGTACCCAGAATGAGCTTTTCAGTGAACAGCAGCCAGGCACATTTTAGCTAGTTTTACTTGTAACTGGGGTTGTAAACGGTTTTCAGGCTCAGTACTGCGCTCAAAAGATGCAGCCCTGAGGTCTCTCCTGATAGGAGGTAGTTAAGTAGAAATTCACTGCTCAGCTGACCCGGCAGAAGCAAATGTATACCAAAAATGTACCCAGAATGAGCTTTTCAGTGAACAGCAGCCAGGCACATTTTAGCTAGTTTTACTTGTAACTGGGGTTGTAAATGCTTTTCAGGCTCAGTACTGCGCTCAAAAGATGCAGCCCTGAGGTCTCTCCTGATAGGAGGTAGTTAAGTAGAAATTCACTGCTCAGCTGACCCGGCAGAAGCAAATGTATACCAAAAATGTACCCAGAATGAGCTTTTCAGTGAACAGCAGCCAGGCACATTTTAGCTAGTTTTACTTGTAAGTGGGGTTGTAAACGGTTTTCAGGCTCAGTACTGCGCTCAAAAGATGCAGCCCTGAGGTCTCTCCTGATAGGAGGTAGTTAAGTAGAAATTCACTGCTCATCTGACCCGGCAGAAGCAAATGTATAACAAAAATGTACCCAGAATGAGCTTTTCAGTGAACAGCAGCCAGGCACATTTTAGCTAGTTTTACTTGTAAGTGGGGTTGGAAAGGCTTTTCAGGCTCAGTACTGCGCTCAAAAGATGCAGCCCTGAGGTCTCTCCTGATAGGGGGTAGTTAAGTAGAAATTCACTGCTCAGCTGACCCGGCAGAAGCAAATGTATACCAAAAATGTACCCAGAATGAGCTTTTCAGTGAACAGCAGCCAGGCACATTTTAGCTAGTTTTACTTGTAAGTGGGGTTGTAAACGGTTTTCAGGCTCAGTACTGCGCTCAAAAGATGCAGCCCTGAGTTCTCCCCTGATAGGGGGTAGTTAAGTAGAAATTCACTGCTCAGCTGACCCGGCAGAAGCAAATGTATACCAAAAATGTACCCAGAATGAGCTTTTCAGTGAACAGCAGCCAGGCACATTTTAGCTAATTTTACTTGTAAGTGGGGTTGTAAACGGTTTTCAGGCTCAGTACTGCGCTCAAAAGATGCAGCCCTGAGGTCTCTCCTGATAGGGGGTAGTTAAGTAGAAATTCACTGCTCAGCTGACCCGGCAAAAGCAAATGTATACCAAAAATGTACCCAGAATGGCTTTACAGTGAACAGCAGCCAGGCACATTTTAGCTAGTTTTACTTGTAAGTGGGGTTGTAAACGGTTTTCAGGCTCACTACTGCGCTCAAAAGATGCAGCCCTGAGGTCTCTCCTGATAGGAGATAGTTAAGTAGAAATTCACTGCTCAGCTGACCCGGCAGAAGCAAATGTATACCAAAAATGTACCCAGAATGAGCTTTTCAGTGAACAGCAGCCAGGCACATTTTAGCTAGTTTTACTTGTAAGTGGGGTTATAAACGGTTTTCAGGCTCAGTACTGCGCTCAAAAGATGCAGCCCTGAGGTCTCTCCTGATAGGAGGTAGTTAAGTAGAAATTCACTGCTCAGCTGACCCAGCAGAAGCAAATGTATACCAAAAATGTACCCAGAATGAGCTTTTCAGTGAACAGCAGCCAGGCACATTTTAGCTAGTTTTACTTGTAACTTCGGTTGTAAATGGTTTTCAGGCTCAGTACTGCGCTCAAAAGATGCAGCCCTGAGGTCTCTCCTGATAGGAGGTAGTTAAGTAGAAATTCACTGCTCAGCTGACCCGGCAGAAGCAAATGTATACCAAAAATGTACCCAGAATGAGCTTTTCAGTGAACAGCAGCCAGGCACATTTTAGCTAGTTTTACTTGTAAGTGGGGTTGTAAACGGTTTTCAGGCTCAGTACTGCGCTCAAAAGATGCAGTCCTGAGGTCTCTCCTGATAGGAGGTAGTTAAGTAGAAATTCACTGCTCAGCTGACCCGGCAGAAGCAAATGTATACCAAAAATGTACCCAGAATGAGCTTTTCAGTGAACAGCAGCCAGGCACATTTTAGCTAGTTTTACTTGTAAGTGGGGTTGGAAAGGCTTTTCAGGCTCAGTACTGCGCTCAAAAGATGCAGCCCTGAGGTCTCTCCTGATAGGGGGTAGTTAAGTAGAAATTCACTGCTCAGCTGACCCGGCACAAGCAAATGTATACCAAAAATGTACCCAGAATGAGCTTTTCAGTGAACAGCAGCCAGGCACATTTTAGCTAGTTTTACTTGTAACTGGGGTTGTAAACGGTTTTCAGGCTCAGTACTGCGCTCAAAAGATGCAGCCCTGAGGTCTCTCCTGATAGGAGGTAGTTAAGTAGAAATTCACTGCTCAGCTGACCCGGCAGAAGCAAATGTATACCAAAAATGTACCCAGAATGAGCTTTTCAGTGAACAGCAGCCAGGCACATTTTAGCTAGTTTTACTTGTAACTGGGGTTGTAAACGGTTTTCAGGCTCAGTACTGCGCTCAAAAGATGCAGCCCTGAGGTCTCTCCTGATAGGAGGTAGGTAAGTAGAAATTCACTGCTCAGCTGACCCGGCAGAAGCAAATGTATACCAAAAATGTACCCAGAATGAGCTTTTCAGTGAACAGCAGCCAGGCACATTTTAGCTACTTTTACTGGTAACTGGGGTTGTAAACGTTTTTCAGGCTCAGTACTGCGCTCAAAAGATGCAGCCCTGAGGTCTCTCCTGATAGGGGGTAGTTAAGTAGAAATTCACTGCTCAGCTGACCCGGCAGAAGCAAATGTATACCAAAAATGTACCCAGAATGAGCTTTTCAGTGAACAGCAGCCAGGCACATTTTAGCTAGTTTTACTCGTAACTGGGGTTGTAAACGCTTTTCAGGCTCAGTACTGCGCTCAAAAGATGCAGCCCTGAGGTCTCTCCTGATAGGAGGTAGTTAAGTAGAAATTCACTGCTCAGCTGACCCGGCAGAAGCAAATGTATACCAAAAATGTACCCAGAATGAGCTTTTCAGTGAACAGCAGCCAGGCACATTTTAGCTAGTTTTACTTGTAACTGGGGTTGTAAACGGTTTTCAGGCTCATTACTGCGCTTAAAAGATGCAGCCCTGAGATCTCTCCTGATAGGAGGTAGTTAAGTAGAAATTCACTGCTCAGCTGACCCGGCAGAAGCAAATGCATACCAAAAATGTACCCAGAATGATCTTTTCAGTGAACAGCAGCCAGGCACATTTTAGCTAGTTTTACTTGTAAGTGGGGTTGTAAACGCTTTTCAGGCTCAGTACTGCGCTCAAAAGATGCAGCCCTGAGGTCTCTCCTGATAGGAGGTAGTTAAGTAGAAATTCACTGCTCAGCTGACCCGGCAGAAGCAAATGTATACCAAAAATGTACCCAGAATGAGCTTTTCAGTGAACAGCAGCCAGGCACATTTTAGCTAGTTTTACTTGTAACTGGGGTTGTAAACGGTTTTCAGGCTCATTACTGCGCTCAAAAGATGCAGCCCTGAGATCTCTCCTGATAGGAGGTAGTTAAGTAGAAATTCACTGCTCAGCTGACCCGGCAGAAGCAAATGCATACCAAAAATGTACCCAGAATGATCTTTTCAGTGAACAGCAGCCAGGCACATTTTAGCTAGTTTTACTTGTAAGTGGGGTTGTTAAACGCTTTTCAGGCTCAGTACTGCGCTCAAAAGATGCAGCCCTGAGGTCTCTCCTGATAGGAGGTAGTTAAGTAGAAATTCACTGCTCAGCTGACCCGGGCGAAGCAAATGTATACCAAAAATGTACCCAGAATGAGCTTTTCAGTGAACAGCAGCCAGGCACATTTTAGCTAGTTTTACTTGTAACTGGGGTTGTAAACGGTTTTCAGGCTCAGTACTGCGCTCAAAAGATGCAGCCCTGAGGTCTCTCCTGATAGGAGGTAGTTAAGTAGAAATTCACTGCTCAGCTGACCCGGCAGAAGCAAATGTATACCAAAAATGTACCCAGAATGAGCTTTTCAGTGAACAGCAGCCAGGCACATTTTAGCTAGTTTTACTTGTAACTGGGGTTGTAAACGCTTTTCAGGCTCAGTACTGCGCTCAAAAGATGCAGCCCTGAGGTCTCTCCTGATAGGAGGTAGTTAAGTAGAAATTCACTGCTCAGCTGACCCGGCAGAAGCAAATGTATACCAAAAATGTACTCAGAATGAGCTTTTCAGTGAACAGCAGCCAGGCACGATTTAGCTAGTTTTACTTGTAACTGGGGTTGTAAACGCTTTTCAGGCTCAGTACTGCGCTCAAAAGATGCAGCCCTGAGGTCTCTCCTGATAGGAGGTAGTTAAGTAGAAATTCTCTGCTCAGCTGACCCGGCAGAAGCAAATGTATACCAAAAAATTACCCAGAATGAGCTTTTCAGTGAACAGCAGCCAGGCACATTTTAGCTAGTTTTACTTGTAAGTGGGGTTGGAAACGCTTTTCAGGCTCAGTACTGCGCTCAAAAGATGCAGCCCTGAGGTCTCTCCTGATAGGAGGTAGTTAAGTAGAAATTCACTGCTCAGCTGACCCGGCAGAAGCAAATGTATACCAAAAATGTACCCAGAATGAGCTTTTCAGTGAACAGCAGCCAGGCACATTTTAGCTAGTTTTACTTGTAACTGGGGTTGTAAACGGTTTTCAGGCTCAGTACTGCGCTCAAAAGATGCAGCCATGAGGTCTCTCCTGATAGGAGGTAGTTAAGTAGAAATTCACTGCTCAGCTGACCCGGCAGAAGCAAATGTATACCAAAAATGTACCCAGAATGAGCTTTTCAGTGAACAGCAGCCAGGCACATTTTAGCTAGTTTTACTTGTAAGTGGGGTTGTAAACAGTTTTCAGGCTCAGTACTGCGCTCAAAAGATGCATCCCTGAGGTCTCTCCTGATAGGAGGTAGTTAAGTAGAAATTCACTGCTCAGCTGACCCGGCAGAAGCAAATGTATACCAAAAATGTACCCAGAATGAGCTTTTCAGTGAACAGCAGCCAGGCACATTTTAGCTAGTTTTACTTGTAAGTGGGGTTGGAAAGGCTTTTCAGGCTCAGTACTGCGCTCAAAAGATGCAGCCCTGAGGTCTCTCCTGATAGGGGGTAGTTAAGTAGAAATTCACTGCTCAGCTGACCCGGCAGAAGCAAATGTATACCAAAAATGTACCCAGAATGAGCTTTTCAGTGAACAGCAGCCAGGCACATTTTAGCTAGTTTTACTTGTAACTGGGGTTGTAAACGGTTTTCAGGCTCAGTACTGCGCTCAAAAGATGCAGCCCTGAGGTCTCTCCTGATAGGAGGTAGTTAAGTAGAAATTCAGTGCTCAGCTGACCCGGCAGAAGCAAATGTATACCAAAAATGTACTCAGAATGAGCTTTTCAGTGAACAGCAGCCAGGCACGATTTAGCTAGTTTTACTTGTAACTGGGGTTGTAAACGCTTTTCAGGCTCAGTACTGCGCTCAAAAGATGCAGCCCTGAGGTCTCTCCTGATAGGAGGTAGTTAAGTAGAAATTCTCTGCTCAGCTGACCCGGCAGAAGCAAATGTATACCAAAAATTTACCCAGAATGAGCTTTTCAGTGAACAGCAGCCAGGCACATTTTAGCTAGTTTTACTTGTAAGTGGGGTTGGAAACGCTTTTCAGGCTCAGTACTGCGCTCAAAAGATGCAGCCCTGAGGTCTCTCCTGATAGGAGATAGTTAAGTAGAAATTCACTGCTCAGCTGACCCGGCAGAAGCAAATGTATACCAAAAATGTACCCAGAATGAGCTTTTCAGTGAACAGCAGCCAGGCACATTTTAGCTAGTTTTACTTGTAAGTGGGGTTGTAAACGGTTTTCAGGCTCAGTACTGCGCTCAAAAGATGCAGCCCTGAGGTCTCTCCTGATAGGAGGTAGTTAAGTAGAAATTCACTGCTCAGCTGACCCGGCAGAAGCAAATGTATACCAAAAATGTACCCAGAATGAGCTTTTCAGTGAACAGCAGCCAGGCACATTTTAGCTAGTTTTACTTGTAACTGGGGTTGTAAACGGTTTTCAGGCTCAGTACTGCGCTCAAAAGATGCAGCTCTGAGGTCTCTCCTGATAGGAGGTAGTTAAGTAGAAATTCACTGCTCAGCTGACCCGGCAGAAGCAAATGTATACCAAAAATGTACCCAGAATGAGCTTTTCAGTGAACAGCAGCCAGGCACATTTTAGCTAGTTTTACTTGTAAGTGGGGTTGTAAACGGTTTTCAGGCTCAGTACTGCGCTCAAAAGATGCATCCCTGAGGTCTCTCCTGATAGGAGGTAGTTAAGTAGAAATTCACTGCTCAGCTGACCCGGCAGAAGCAAATGTATGCCAAAAATGTACCCAGAATGAGCTTTTCAGTGAACAGCAGCCAAGCACATTTTAGCTAGTTTTACTTGTAAGTGGGGTTGTAAACGGTTTTCAGGCTCAGTACTGCGCTCAAAAGATGCAGCCCTGAGGTCTCTCCTGATAGGGGGTAGTTAAGTAGAAATTCACTGCTCAGCTGACCCGGCAGAAGCAAATGTATACCAAAAATGTACCCAGAATGAGCTTTTCAGTGAACAGCAGCCAGGCACATTTTAGCTAGTTTTACTTGTAACTGGGGTTGTAAACGGTTTTCAGGCTCAGTACTGCGCTCAAAAGATGCAGCCATGAGTTCTCTCCTGATAGGGGGTAGTTAAGTAGAAATTCACTGCTCAGCTGACCCGGCAGAAGCAAATGTATACCAAAAATGTACCCAGAATGAGCTTTTCAGTGAACAGCAGCCAGGCACATTTTAGCTAGTTTTACTTGTAAGTGGGGTTGGAAAGGCTTTTCAGGCTCAGTACTGCGCTCAAAAGATGCAGCCCTGAGGTCTCTCCTGATAGGGGGTAGTTAAGTAGAAATTCACTGCTCAGCTGACCCGGCAGAAGCAAATGTATACCAAAAATGTACCCAGAATGAGCTTTTCAGTGAACAGCAGCCAGGCACATTTTAGCTAGTTTTACTTGTAACTGGGGTTGTAAACGGTTTTCAGGCTCAGTACTGCGCTCAAAAGATGCAGCCCTGAGGTCTCTCCTGATAGGGGGTAGTTAAGTAGAAATTCACTGCTCAGCTGACCCGGCAGAAGCAAATGTATACCAAAAATGTACCCAGAATGAGCTTTTCAGTGAACAGCAGCCAGGCACATTTTAGCTAGTTTTACTTGTAACTGGGGTTGTAAACGCTTTTCAGGCTCAGTACTGCGCTCAAAAGATGCAGCCCTGAGGTCTCTCCTGATAGGAGGTAGTTAAGTAGAAATTCAGTGCTCAGCTGACCCGGCAGAAGCAAATGTATACCAAAAATGTACTCAGAATGAGCTTTTCAGTGAACAGCAGCCAGGCACGATTTAGCTAGTTTTACTTGTAACTGGGGTTGTAAACGCTTTTCAGGCTCAGTACTGCGCTCAAAAGATGCAGCCCTGAGGTCTCTCCTGATAGGAGGTAGTTAAGTAGAAATTCTCTGCTCAGCTGACCCGGCAGAAGCAAATGTATACCAAAAATTTACCCAGAATGAGCTTTTCAGTGAACAGCAGCCAGGCACATTTTAGCTAGTTTTACTTGTAAGTGGGGTTGGAAACGCTTTTCAGGCTCAGTACTGCGCTCAAAAGATGCAGCCCTGAGGTCTCTCCTGATAGGAGATAGTTAAGTAGAAATTCACTGCTCAGCTGACCCGGCAGAAGCAAATGTATACCAAAAATGTACCCAGAATGAGCTTTTCAGTGAACAGCAGCCAGGCACATTTTAGCTAGTTTTACTTGTAAGTGGGGTTGTAAACGGTTTTCAGGCTCAGTACTGCGCTCAAAAGATGCAGCCCTGAGGTCTCTCCTGATAGGAGGTAGTTAAGTAGAAATTCACTGCTCAGCTGCCCCGGCAGAAGCAAATGTATACCAAAAATGTACCCAGAATGAGCTTTTCAGTGAACAGCAGCCAGGCACATTTTAGCTAGTTTTACTTGTAACTGGGGTTGTAAACGGTTTTCAGGCTCAGTACTGCGCTCAAAAGATGCAGCCCTGAGGTCTCTCCTGATAGGAGGTAGTTAAGTAGAAATTCACTGCTCAGCTGACCCGGCAGAAGCAAATGTATACCAAAAATGTACCCAGAATGAGCTTTTCAGTGAACAGCAGCCAGGCACATTTTAGCTAGTTTTACTTGTAAGTGGGGTTGTAAACGGTTTTCAGGCTCAGTACTGCGCTCAAAAGATGCATCCCTGAGGTCTCTCCTGATAGGAGGTAGTTAAGTAGAAATTCACTGCTCAGCTGACCCGGCAGAAGCAAATGTATGCCAAAAATGTACCCAGAATGAGCTTTTCAGTGAACAGCAGCCAAGCACATTTTAGCTAGTTTTACTTGTAAGTGGGGTTGTAAACGGTTTTCAGGCTCAGTACTGCGCTCAAAAGATGCAGCCCTGAGGTCTCTCCTGATAGGGGGTAGTTAAGTAGAAATTCACTGCTCAGCTGACCCGGCAGAAGCAAATGTATACCAAAAATGTACCCAGAATGAGCTTTTCAGTGAACAGCAGCCAGGCACATTTTAGCTAGTTTTACTTGTAACTGGGGTTGTAAACGGTTTTCAGGCTCAGTACTGCGCTCAAAAGATGCAGCCATGAGTTCTCTCCTGATAGGGGGTAGTTAAGTAGAAATTCACTGCTCAGCTGACCCGGCAGAAGCAAATGTATACCAAAAATGTACCCAGAATGAGCTTTTCAGTGAACAGCAGCCAGGCACATTTTAGCTAGTTTTACTTGTAACTGGGGTTGTAAACGGTTTTCAGGCTCAGTACTGCGCTCAAAAGATGCAGCCCTGAGGTCTCTCCTGATAGGAGGTAGTTAAGTAGAAATTCACTGCTCAGCTGACCCGGCAGAAGCAAATGTATACCAAAAATGTACCCAGAATGAGCTTTTCAGTGAACAGCAGCCAGGCACATTTTAGCTAGTTTTACTCATAACTGGGGTTGTAAACGCTTTTCCGGCTCAGTACTGCGCTCAAAAGATGCAGCCCTGAGGTCTCTCCTGATAGGAGGTAGTTAAGTAGAAATTCACTGCTCAGCTGACCCGGCAGAAGCAAATGTATACCAAAAATGTACCCAGAATGAGCTTTTTAGTGAACAGCAGCCAGGCACATTTTAGCTAGTTTTACTTGTAACTGGGGTTGTAAACGGTTTTCAGGCTCAGTACTGCGCTCAAAAGATGCAGCCCTGAGATCTCTCCTGATAGGAGGTAGTTAAGTAGAAATTCACTGCTCAGCTGACCCGGCAGAAGCAAATGCATACCAAAAATGTACCCAGAATGATCTTTTCAGTGAACAGCAGCCAGGCACATTTTAGCTAGTTTTACTTGTAAGTGGGGTTGTAAACGCTTTTCAGGCTCAGTACTGCGCTCAAAAGATGCAGCCCTGAGGTCTCTCCTGATAGGAGGTAGTTAAGTAGAAATTCACTGCTCAGCTGACCCGGCAGAAGCAAATGTATACCAAAAATGTACCCAGAATGAGCTTTTCAGTGAACAGCAGCCAGGCACATTTTAGCTAGTTTTACTTGTAACTGGGGTTGTAAACGGTTTTCAGGCTCAGTACTGCGCTCAAAAGATGCAGCCCTGAGGTCTCTCCTGATAGGAGGTAGTTAAGTAGAAATTCACTGCTCAGCTGACCCGGCAGAAGCAAATGTATACCAAAAATGTACCCAGAATGAGCTTTTCAGTGAACAGCAGCCAGGCACATTTTAGCTAGTTTTACTTGTAAGTGGGGTTGTAAACGCTTTTCAGGCTCAGTACTGCGTTCAAAAGATGCAGCCCTGAGGTCTCCCTGATAGGAGGTAGTTAAGTAGAAATTCACTGCTCAGCTGACCCGGCAGAAGCAAATGTATACCAAAAATGTACCCAGAATGAGCTTTTCAGTGAACAGCAGCCATGCACATTTTAGCTAGTTTTACTTGTAAGTGGGGTTGTAAACGGTTTTCAGGCTCAGTACTGCGCTCAAAAGATGCAGCCCTGAGGTCTCTCCTGATAGGAGGTAGTTAAGTAGAAATTCACTGCTCAGCTGACCCGGCAGAAGCAAATGTATACCAAAAATGTACCCAGAATGAGCTTTTCAGTGAACAGCAGCCAGGCACATTTTAGCTAGTTTTACTTGTAAGTGGGGTTGTAAACGGTTTTCAGGCTCAGTACTGCGCTCAAAAGATGCAGCCCTGAGGTCTCTCCTGATAGGAGGTAGTTAAGTAGAAATTCACTGCTCAGCTGACCCGGCAGAAGCAAATGTATACCAAAAATGTACCCAGAATGAGCTTTTCAGTGAACAGCAGCCAGGCACATTTTAGCTAGTTTTACTTGTAAGTGGGGTTGGAAAGGCTTTTCAGGCTCAGTACTGCGCTCAAAAGATGCAGCCCTGAGGTCTCTCCTGATAGGGGGTAGTTAAGTAGAAATTCACTGCTCAGCTGACCCGGCAGAAGCAAATGTATACCAAAAATGTACCCAGAATGAGCTTTTCAGTGAACAGCAGCCAGGCACATTTTAGCTAGTTTTACTTGTAAGTGGGGTTGTAAACGGTTTTCAGGCTCAGTACTGCGCTCAAAAGATGCAGCCCTGAGGTCTCTCCTGATAGGAGGTAGTTAAGTAGAAATTCACTGCTCAGCTGACCCGGCAGAAGCAAATGTATACCAAAAATGTACCCAGAATGAGCTTTTCAGTGAACAGCAGCCAGGCACATTTTAGCTAGTTTTACTTGTAACTGGGGTTGTAAACGGTTTTCAGGCTCAGTACTGCGCTCAAAAGATGCAGCTCTGAGGTCTCTCCTGATAGGAGGTAGTTAAGTAGAAATTCACTGCTCAGCTGACCCGGCAGAAGCAAATGTATACCAAAAATGTACCCAGAATGAGCTTTTCAGTGAACAGCAGCCAGGCACATTTTAGCTAGTTTTACTTGTAAGTGGGGTTGTAAACGGTTTTCAGGCTCAGTACTGCGCTCAAAAGATGCATCCCTGAGGTCTCTCCTGATAGGAGGTAGTTAAGTAGAAATTCACTGCTCAGCTGACCCGGCAGAAGCAAATGTATGCCAAAAATGTACCCAGAATGAGCTTTTCAGTGAACAGCAGCCAAGCACATTTTAGCTAGTTTTACTTGTAAGTGGGGTTGTAAACGGTTTTCAGGCTCAGTACTGCGCTCAAAAGATGCAGCCCTGAGGTCTCTCCTGATAGGGGGTAGTTAAGTAGAAATTCACTGCTCAGCTGACCCGGCAGAAGCAAATGTATACCAAAAATGTACCCAGAATGAGCTTTTCAGTGAACAGCAGCCAGGCACATTTTAGCTAGTTTTACTTGTAACTGGGGTTGTAAACGGTTTTCAGGCTCAGTACTGCGCTCAAAAGATGCAGCCATGAGTTCTCTCCTGATAGGGGGTAGTTAAGTAGAAATTCACTGCTCAGCTGACCCGGCAGAAGCAAATGTATACCAAAAATGTACCCAGAATGAGCTTTTCAGTGAACAGCAGCCAGGCACATTTTAGCTAGTTTTACTTGTAAGTGGGGTTGGAAAGGCTTTTCAGGCTCAGTACTGCGCTCAAAAGATGCAGCCCTGAGGTCTCTCCTGATAGGGGGTAGTTAAGTAGAAATTCACTGCTCAGCTGACCCGGCAGAAGCAAATGTATACCAAAAATGTACCCAGAATGAGCTTTTCAGTGAACAGCAGCCAGGCACATTTTAGCTAGTTTTACTTGTAACTGGGGTTGTAAACGGTTTTCAGGCTCAGTACTGCGCTCAAAAGATGCAGCCCTGAGGTCTCTCCTGATAGGGGGTAGTTAAGTAGAAATTCACTGCTCAGCTGACCCGGCAGAAGCAAATGTATACCAAAAATGTACCCAGAATGAGCTTTTCAGTGAACAGCAGCCAGGCACATTTTAGCTAGTTTTACTTGTAACTGGGGTTGTAAACGCTTTTCAGGCTCAGTACTGCGCTCAAAAGATGCAGCCCTGAGGTCTTTCCTGATAGGAGGTAGTTAAGTAGAAATTCAGTGCTCAGCTGACCCGGCAGAAGCAAATGTATACCAAAAATGTACTCAGAATGAGCTTTTCAGTGAACAGCAGCCAGGCACGATTTAGCTAGTTTTACTTGTAACTGGGGTTGTAAACGCTTTTCAGGCTCAGTACTGCGCTCAAAAGATGCAGCCCTGAGGTCTCTCCTGATAGGAGGTAGTTAAGTAGAAATTCTCTGCTCAGCTGACCCGGCAGAAGCAAATGTATACCAAAAATTTACCCAGAATGAGCTTTTCAGTGAACAGCAGCCAGGCACATTTTAGCTAGTTTTACTTGTAAGTGGGGTTGGAAACGCTTTTCAGGCTCAGTACTGCGCTCAAAAGATGCAGCCCTGAGGTCTCTCCTGATAGGAGATAGTTAAGTAGAAATTCACTGCTCAGCTGACCCGGCAGAAGCAAATGTATACCAAAAATGTACCCAGAATGAGCTTTTCAGTGAACAGCAGCCAGGCACATTTTAGCTAGTTTTACTTGTAAGTGGGGTTGTAAACGGTTTTCAGGCTCAGTACTGCGCTCAAAAGATGCAGCCCTGAGGTCTCTCCTGATAGGAGGTAGTTAAGTAGAAATTCACTGCTCAGCTGACCCGGCAGAAGCAAATGTATACCAAAAATGTACCCAGAATGAGCTTTTCAGTGAACAGCAGCCAGGCACATTTTAGCTAGTTTTACTTGTAACTGGGGTTGTAAACGGTTTTCAGGCTCAGTACTGCGCTCAAAAGATGCAGCCCTGAGGTCTCTCCTGATAGGAGGTAGTTAAGTAGAAATTCACTGCTCAGCTGACCCGGCAGAAGCAAATGTATACCAAAAATGTACCCAGAATGAGCTTTTCAGTGAACAGCAGCCAGGCACATTTTAGCTAGTTTTACTTGTAAGTGGGGTTGTAAACGGTTTTCAGGCTTAGTACTGCGCTCAAAAGATGCATCCCTGAGGTCTCTCCTGATAGGAGGTAGTTAAGTAGAAATTCACTGCTCAGCTGACCCGGCAGAAGCAAATGTATGCCAAAAATGTACCCAGAATGAGCTTTTCAGTGAACAGCAGCCAAGCACATTTTAGCTAGTTTTACTTGTAAGTGGGGTTGTAAACGGTTTTCAGGCTCAGTACTGCGCTCAAAAGATGCAGCCCTGAGGTCTCTCCTGATAGGGGGTAGTTAAGTAGAAATTCACTGCTCAGCTGACCCGGCAGAAGCAAATGTATACCAAAAATGTACCCAGAATGAGCTTTTCAGTGAACAGCAGCCAGGCACATTTTAGCTAGTTTTACTTGTAACTGGGGTTGTAAACGGTTTTCAGGCTCAGTACTGCGCTCAAAAGATGCAGCCATGAGTTCTCTCCTGATAGGGGGTAGTTAAGTAGAAATTCACTGCTCAGCTGACCCGGCAGAAGCAAATGTATACCAAAAATGTACCCAGAATGAGCTTTTCAGTGAACAGCAGCCAGGCACATTTTAGCTAGTTTTACTTGTAACTGGGGTTGTAAACGGTTTTCAGGCTCAGTACTGCGCTCAAAAGATGCAGCCCTGAGGTCTCTCCTGATAGGAGGTAGTTAAGTAGAAATTCACTGCTCAGCTGACCCGGCAGAAGCAAATGTATACCAAAAATGTACCCAGAATGAGCTTTTCAGTGAACAGCAGCCAGGCACATTTTAGCTAGTTTTACTCATAACTGGGGTTGTAAACGCTTTTCCGGCTCAGTACTGCGCTCAAAAGATGCAGCCCTGAGGTCTCTCCTGATAGGAGGTAGTTAAGTAGAAATTCACTGCTCAGCTGACCCGGCAGAAGCAAATGTATACCAAAAATGTACCCAGAATGAGCTTTTTAGTGAACAGCAGCCAGGCACATTTTAGCTAGTTTTACTTGTAACTGGGGTTGTAAACGGTTTTCAGGCTCAGTACTGCGCTCAAAAGATGCAGCCCTGAGATCTCTCCTGATAGGAGGTAGTTAAGTAGAAATTCACTGCTCAGCTGACCCGGCAGAAGCAAATGCATACCAAAAATGTACCCAGAATGATCTTTTCAGTGAACAGCAGCCAGGCACATTTTAGCTAGTTTTACTTGTAAGTGGGGTTGTAAACGCTTTTCAGGCTCAGTACTGCGCTCAAAAGATGCAGCCCTGAGGTCTCTCCTGATAGGAGGTAGTTAAGTAGAAATTCACTGCTCAGCTGACCCGGCAGAAGCAAATGTATACCAAAAATGTACCCAGAATGAGCTTTTCAGTGAACAGCAGCCAGGCACATTTTAGCTAGTTTTACTTGTAACTGGGGTTGTAAACGGTTTTCAGGCTCAGTACTGCGCTCAAAAGATGCAGCCCCGAGGTCTCTCCTGATAGGAGGTAGTTAAGTAGAAATTCACTGCTCAGCTGACCCGGCAGAAGCAAATGTATACCAAAAATGTACCCAGAATGAGCTTTTCAGTGAACAGCAGCCAGGCACATTTTAGCTAGTTTTACTTGTAAGTGGGGTTGTAAACGCTTTTCAGGCTCAGTACTGCGTTCAAAAGATGCAGCCCTGAGGTCTCCCTGATAGGAGGTAGTTAAGTAGAAATTCACTGCTCAGCTGACCCGGCAGAAGCAAATGTATACCAAAAATGTACCCAGAATGAGCTTTTCAGTGAACAGCAGCCATGCACATTTTAGCTAGTTTTACTTGTAAGTGGGGTTGTAAACGGTTTTCAGGCTCAGTACTGCGCTCAAAAGATGCAGCCCTGAGGTCTCTCCTGATAGGAGGTAGTTAAGTAGAAATTCACTGCTCAGCTGACCCGGCAGAAGTAAATGTATACCAAAAATGTACCCAGAATGAGCTTTTCAGTGAACAGCAGCCAGGCACATTTTAGCTAGTTTTACTTGTAAGTGGGGTTGTAAACGGTTTTCAGGCTCAGTACTGCGCTCAAAAGATGCAGCCCTGAGGTCTCTCCTGATAGGAGGTAGTTAAGTAGAAATTCACTGCTCAGCTGACCCGGCAGAAGCAAATGTATACCAAAAATGTACCCAGAATGAGCTTTTCAGTGAACAGCAGCCAGGCACATTTTAGCTAGTTTTACTTGTAAGTGGGGTTGGAAAGGCTTTTCAGGCTCAGTACTGCGCTCAAAAGATGCAGCCCTGAGGTCTCTCCTGATAGGGGGTAGTTAAGTAGAAATTCACTGCTCAGCTGACCCGGCAAAAGCAAATGTATACCAAAAATGTACCCAGAATGGCTTTTCAGTGAACAGCAGCCAGGCACATTTTAGCTAGTTTTACTTGTAAGTGGGGTTGTAAACGGTTTTCAGGCTCAGTACTGCGCTCAAAAGATGCAGCCCTGAGGTCTCTCCTGATAGGAGATAGTTAAGTAGAAATTCACTGCTCAGCTGACCCGGCAGAAGCAAATGTATACCAAAAATGTACCCAGAATGAGCTTTTCAGTGAACAGCAGCCAGGCACATTTTAGCTAGTTTTACTTGTAACTGGGGTTGTAAACGGTTTTCAGGCTCAGTACTGCGCTCAAAAGATGCAGCCCTGAGGTCTCTCCTGATAGGGGGTAGTTAAGTAGAAATTCACTGCTCAGCTGACCCGGCACAAGCAAATGTATACCAAAAATGTACCCAGAATGAGCTTTTCAGTGAACAGCAGCCAGGCACATTTTAGCTAGTTTTACTTGTAACTGGGGTTGTAAACGGTTTTCAGGCTCAGTACTGCGCTCAAAAGATGCAGCCCTGAGGTCTCTCCTGATAGGAGGTAGTTAAGTAGAAATTCACTGCTCAGCTGACCCGGCAGAAGCAAATGTATACCAAAAATGTACCCAGAATGAGCTTTTCAGTGAACAGCAGCCAGGCACATTTTAGCTAGTTTTACTTGTAACTGGGGTTGTAAACGGTTTTCAGGCTCAGTACTGCGCTCAAAAGATGCAGCCCTGAGGTCTCTCCTGATAGGAGGTAGGTAAGTAGAAATTCACTGCTCAGCTGACCCGGCAGAAGCAAATGTATACCAAAAATGTACCCAGAATGAGCTTTTCAGTGAACAGCAGCCAGGCACATTTTAGCTACTTTTACTGGTAACTGGGGTTGTAAACGTTTTTCAGGCTCAGTACTGCGCTCAAAAGATGCAGCCCTGAGGTCTCTCCTGATAGGGGGTAGTTAAGTAGAAATTCACTGCTCAGCTGACCCGGCAGAAGCAAATGTATACCAAAAATGTACCCAGAATGAGCTTTTCAGTGAACAGCAGCCAGGCACATTTTAGCTAGTTTTACTTGTAAGTGGGGTTGTAAACGGTTTTCAGGCTCAGTACTGCGCTCAAAAGATGCAGCCCTGAGGTCTCTCCTGATAGGAGGTAGTTAAGTAGAAATTCACTGCTCATCTGACCCGGCAGAAGCAAATGTATAACAAAAATGTACCCAGAATGAGCTTTTCAGTGAACAGCAGCCAGGCACATTTTAGCTAGTTTTACTTGTAAGTGGGGTTGGAAAGGCTTTTCAGGCTCAGTACTGCGCTCAAAAGATGCAGCCCTGAGGTCTCTCCTGATAGGGGGTAGTTAAGTAGAAATTCAGTGCTCAGCTGACCCGGCAGAAGCAAATGTATACCAAAAATGTACCCAGAATGAGCTTTTCAGTGAACAGCAGCCAGGCACATTTTAGCTAGTTTTACTTGTAAGTGGGGTTGTAAACGGTTTTCAGGCTCAGTACTGCGCTCAAAAGATGCAGCCCTGAGGTCTCCCCTGATAGGGGGTAGTTAAGTAGAAATTCACTGCTCAGCTGACCCGGCAGAAGCAAATGTATACCAAAAATGTACCCAGAATAAGCTTTTCAGTGAACAGCAGCCAGGCACATTTTAGCTAGTTTTACTTGTAAGTGGGGTTGTAAACGGTTTTCAGGCTCAGTACTGCGCTCAAAAGATGCAGCCCTGAGGTCTCTCCTGATAGGAGGTAGTTAAGTAGAAATTCACTGCTCAGCTGTACCCAGAATGAGCTTTTCAGTGAACAGCAGCCAGGCACATTTTAGCTAGTTTTACTTGTAAGTGGGGTTGTAAACGGTTTTCAGGCTCAGTACTGCGCTCAAAAGATGCAGCCCTGAGGTCTCTCCTGATAGGAGATAGTTAAGTAGAAATTCACTGCTCAGCTGACCCGGCAGAAGCAAATGTATACCAAAAATGTACCCAGAATGAGCTTTTCAGTGAACAGCAGCCAGGCACATTTTAGCTAGTTTTACTTGTAAGTGGGGTTATAAACGGTTTTCAGGCTCAGTACTGCGCTCAAAAGATGCAGCCCTGAGGTCTCTCCTGATAGGAGGTAGTTAAGTAGAAATTCACTGCTCAGCTGACCCGGCAGAAGCAAATGTATACCAAAAATGTACCCAGAATGAGCTTTTCAGTGAACAGCAGCCAGGCACATTTTAGCTAGTTTTACTTGTAACTTCGGTTGTAAACGGTTTTCAGGCTCAGTACTGCGCTCAAAAGATGCAGCCCTGAGGTCTCTCCTGATAGGAGGTAGTTAAGTAGAAATTCACTGCTCAGCTGACCCGGCAGAAGCAAATGTATACCAAAAATGTACCCAGAATGAGCTTTTCAGTGAACAGCAGCCAGGCACATTTTAGCTAGTTTTACTTGTAAGTGGGGTTGTAAACGGTTTTCAGGCTCAGTACTGCGCTCAAAAGATGCACCCCTGAGGTCTCTCCTGATAGGAGGTAGTTAAGTAGAAATTCACTGCTCAGCTGACCCGGCAGAAGCAAATGTATACCAAAAATGTACCCAGAATGAGCTTTTCAGTGAACAGCAGCCAGGCACATTTTAGCTAGTTTTACTTGTAAGTGGGGTTGGAAAGGTTTTTCAGGCTCAGTACTGCGCTCAAAAGATGCAGCCCTGAGGTCTCTACTGATAGGGGGTAGTTAAGTAGAAATTCTCTGCTCAGCTGACCCGGCAGAAGCAAATGTATACCAAAAATGTACCCAGAATGAGCTTTTCAGTGAACAGTAGCCAGGCACATTTTAGCTAGTTTTACTTGTAACTGGGGTTGTAAACGGTTTTCAGGCTCAGTACTGCGCTCAAAAGATGCAGCCCTGAGGTCTCTCCTGATAGGGGGTAGTTAAGTAGAAATTCACTGCTCAGCTGACCCGGCACAAGCAAATGTATACCAAAAATGTACCCAGAATGAGCTTTTCAGTGAACAGCAGCCAGGCACATTTTAGCTAGTTTTACTTGTAACTGGGGTTGTAAACGGTTTTCAGGCTCAGTACTGCGCTCAAAAGATGCAGCCCTGAGGTCTCTCCTGATAGGAGGTAGTTAAGTAGAAATTCACTGCTCAGCTGACCCGGCAGAAGCAAATGTATACCAAAAATGTACCCAGAATGAGCTTTTCAGTGAACAGCAGCCAGGCACATTTTAGCTAGTTTTACTTGTAACTGGGGTTGTAAACGGTTTTCAGGCTCAGTACTGCGCTCAAAAGATGCAGCCCTGAGGTCTCTCCTGATAGGAGGTAGGTAAGTAGAAATTCACTGCTCAGCTGACCCGGCAGAAGCAAATGTATACCAAAAATGTACCCAGAATGAGCTTTTCAGTGAACAGCAGCCAGGCACATTTTAGCTACTTTTACTGGTAACTGGGGTTGTAAACGTTTTTCAGGCTCAGTACTGCGCTCAAAAGATGCAGCCCTGAGGTCTCTCCTG
Organism: Lissotriton vulgaris; assembly: GCF_964263255.1. Lineage (NCBI taxonomy): Eukaryota > Metazoa > Chordata > Amphibia > Caudata > Salamandridae > Lissotriton > Lissotriton vulgaris. Next base: position 361,250 of record NW_028241890.1, read on the forward strand.
ATAGGGGGTAGTTAAGTAGAAATTCACTGCTCAGCTGACCCGGCAGAAGCAAATGTATACCAAAAATGTACCCAGAATGAGCTTTTCAGTGAACAGCAGCCAGGCACATTTTAGCTAGTTTTACTTGTAAGTGGGGTTGTAAACGGTTTTCAGGCTCAGTACTGCGCTCAAAAGATGCAGCCCTGAGGTCTCTCCTGATAGGAGGTAGTTAAGTAGAAATTCACTGCTCATCTGACCCGGCAGAAGCAAATGTATAACAAAAATGTACCCAGAATGAGCTTTTCAGTGAACAGCAGCCAGGCACATTTTAGCTAGTTTTACTTGTAAGTGGGGTTGTAAACGCTTTTCAGGCTCAGTACTGCGTTCAAAAGATGCAGCCCTGAGGTCTCCCTGATAGGAGGTAGTTAAGTAGAAATTCACTGCTCAGCTGACCCGGCAGAAGCAAATGTATACCAAAAATGTACCCAGAATGAGCTTTTCAGTGAACAGCAGCCATGCACATTTTAGCTAGTTTTACTTGTAAGTGGGGTTGTAAACGGTTTTCAGGCTCAGTACTGCGCTCAAAAGATGCAGCCCTGAGGTCTCTCCTGATAGGAGGTAGTTAAGTAGAAATTCACTGCTCAGCTGACCCGGCAGAAGTAAATGTATACCAAAAATGTACCCAGAATGAGCTTTTCAGTGAACAGCAGCCAGGCACATTTTAGCTAGTTTTACTTGTAAGTGGGGTTGTAAACGGTTTTCAGGCTCAGTACTGCGCTCAAAAGATGCAGCCCTGAGGTCTCTCCTGATAGGAGGTAGTTAAGTAGAAATTCACTGCTCAGCTGACCCGGCAGAAGCAAATGTATACCAAAAATGTACCCAGAATGAGCTTTTCAGTGAACAGCAGCCAGGCACATTTTAGCTAGTTTTACTTGTAAGTGGGGTTGGAAAGGCTTTTCAGGCTCAGTACTGCGCTCAAAAGATGCAGCCCTGAGGTCTCTCCTGATAGGGGGTAGTTAAGTAGAAATTCACTGCTCAGCTGACCCGGCAAAAGCAAATGTATACCAAAAATGTACCCAGAATGGCTTTTCAGTGAACAGCAGCCAGGCACATTTTAGCTAGTTTTACTTGTAAGTGGGGTTGTAAACGGTTTTCAGGCTCAGTACTGCGCTCAAAAGATGCAGCCCTGAGGTCTCTCCTGATAGGAGATAGTTAAGTAGAAATTCACTGCTCAGCTGACCCGGCAGAAGCAAATGTATACCAAAAATGTACCCAGAATGAGCTTTTCAGTGAACAGCAGCCAGGCACATTTTAGCTAGTTTTACTTGTAACTGGGGTTGTAAACGGTTTTCAGGCTCAGTACTGCGCTCAAAAGATGCAGCCCTGAGGTCTCTCCTGATAGGGGGTAGTTAAGTAGAAATTCACTGCTCAGCTGACCCGGCACAAGCAAATGTATACCAAAAATGTACCCAGAATGAGCTTTTCAGTGAACAGCAGCCAGGCACATTTTAGCTAGTTTTACTTGTAACTGGGGTTGTAAACGGTTTTCAGGCTCAGTACTGCGCTCAAAAGATGCAGCCCTGAGGTCTCTCCTGATAGGAGGTAGTTAAGTAGAAATTCACTGCTCAGCTGACCCGGCAGAAGCAAATGTATACCAAAAATGTACCCAGAATGAGCTTTTCAGTGAACAGCAGCCAGGCACATTTTAGCTAGTTTTACTTGTAACTGGGGTTGTAAACGGTTTTCAGGCTCAGTACTGCGCTCAAAAGATGCAGCCCTGAGGTCTCTCCTGATAGGAGGTAGGTAAGTAGAAATTCACTGCTCAGCTGACCCGGCAGAAGCAAATGTATACCAAAAATGTACCCAGAATGAGCTTTTCAGTGAACAGCAGCCAGGCACATTTTAGCTACTTTTACTGGTAACTGGGGTTGTAAACGTTTTTCAGGCTCAGTACTGCGCTCAAAAGATGCAGCCCTGAGGTCTCTCCTGATAGGGGGTAGTTAAGTAGAAATTCACTGCTCAGCTGACCCGGCAGAAGCAAATGTATACCAAAAATGTACCCAGAATGAGCTTTTCAGTGAACAGCAGCCAGGCACATTTTAGCTAGTTTTACTTGTAAGTGGGGTTGTAAACGGTTTTCAGGCTCAGTACTGCGCTCAAAAGATGCAGCCCTGAGGTCTCTCCTGATAGGAGGTAGTTAAGTAGAAATTCACTGCTCATCTGACCCGGCAGAAGCAAATGTATAACAAAAATGTACCCAGAATGAGCTTTTCAGTGAACAGCAGCCAGGCACATTTTAGCTAGTTTTACTTGTAAGTGGGGTTGGAAAGGCTTTTCAGGCTCAGTACTGCGCTCAAAAGATGCAGCCCTGAGGTCTCTCCTGATAGGGGGTAGTTAAGTAGAAATTCAGTGCTCAGCTGACCCGGCAGAAGCAAATGTATACCAAAAATGTACCCAGAATGAGCTTTTCAGTGAACAGCAGCCAGGCACATTTTAGCTAGTTTTACTTGTAAGTGGGGTTGTAAACGGTTTTCAGGCTCAGTACTGCGCTCAAAAGATGCAGCCCTGAGGTCTCCCCTGATAGGGGGTAGTTAAGTAGAAATTCACTGCTCAGCTGACCCGGCAGAAGCAAATGTATACCAAAAATGTACCCAGAATAAGCTTTTCAGTGAACAGCAGCCAGGCACATTTTAGCTAGTTTTACTTGTAAGTGGGGTTGTAAACGGTTTTCAGGCTCAGTACTGCGCTCAAAAGATGCAGCCCTGAGGTCTCTCCTGATAGGAGGTAGTTAAGTAGAAATTCACTGCTCAGCTGTACCCAGAATGAGCTTTTCAGTGAACAGCAGCCAGGCACATTTTAGCTAGTTTTACTTGTAAGTGGGGTTGTAAACGGTTTTCAGGCTCAGTACTGCGCTCAAAAGATGCAGCCCTGAGGTCTCTCCTGATAGGAGATAGTTAAGTAGAAATTCACTGCTCAGCTGACCCGGCAGAAGCAAATGTATACCAAAAATGTACCCAGAATGAGCTTTTCAGTGAACAGCAGCCAGGCACATTTTAGCTAGTTTTACTTGTAAGTGGGGTTATAAACGGTTTTCAGGCTCAGTACTGCGCTCAAAAGATGCAGCCCTGAGGTCTCTCCTGATAGGAGGTAGTTAAGTAGAAATTCACTGCTCAGCTGACCCGGCAGAAGCAAATGTATACCAAAAATGTACCCAGAATGAGCTTTTCAGTGAACAGCAGCCAGGCACATTTTAGCTAGTTTTACTTGTAACTTCGGTTGTAAACGGTTTTCAGGCTCAGTACTGCGCTCAAAAGATGCAGCCCTGAGGTCTCTCCTGATAGGAGGTAGTTAAGTAGAAATTCACTGCTCAGCTGACCCGGCAGAAGCAAATGTATACCAAAAATGTACCCAGAATGAGCTTTTCAGTGAACAGCAGCCAGGCACATTTTAGCTAGTTTTACTTGTAAGTGGGGTTGTAAACGGTTTTCAGGCTCAGTACTGCGCTCAAAAGATGCACCCCTGAGGTCTCTCCTGATAGGAGGTAGTTAAGTAGAAATTCACTGCTCAGCTGACCCGGCAGAAGCAAATGTATACCAAAAATGTACCCAGAATGAGCTTTTCAGTGAACAGCAGCCAGGCACATTTTAGCTAGTTTTACTTGTAAGTGGGGTTGGAAAGGTTTTTCAGGCTCAGTACTGCGCTCAAAAGATGCAGCCCTGAGGTCTCTACTGATAGGGGGTAGTTAAGTAGTAGAAATTCTCTGCTCAGCTGACCCGGCAGAAGCAAATGTATACCAAAAATGTACCCAGAATGAGCTTTTCAGTGAACAGCAGCCAGGCACATTTTAGCTAGTTTTACTTGTAACTGGGGTTGTAAACGGTTTTCAGGCTCAGTACTGGCTCAAAAGATGCAGCCCTGAGGTCTCTCCTGATAGGGTAGTTAAGTAGAAATTCACTGCTCAGCTGACCCGGCACAAGCAAATGTATACCAAAAATGTACCCAGAATGAGCTTTTCAGTGAACAGCAGCCAGGCACATTTTAGCTAGTTTTACTTGTAACTGGGGTTGTAAACGGTTTTCAGGCTCAGTACTGCGCTCAAAAGATGCAGCCCTGAGGTCTCTCCTGATAGGAGGTAGTTAAGTAGAAATTCACTGCTCAGCTGACCCGGCAGAAGCAAATGTATACCAAAAATGTACCCAGAATGAGCTTTTCAGTGAACAGCAGCCAGGCACATTTTAGCTAGTTTTACTTGTAACTGGGGTTGTAAACGGTTTCAGGCTCAGTACTGCGCTCAAAAGATGCAGCCCTGAGGTCTCTCCTGATAGGAGGTAGGTAAGTAGAAATTCACTGCTCAGCTGACCCGGCAGAAGCAAATGTATACCAAAAAATGTACCCAGAATGAGCTTTTCAGTGAACAGCAGCCAGGCACATTTTAGCTACTTTTACTGGTAACTGGGGTTGTAAACGTTTTTCAGGCTCAGTACTGCGCTCAAAAGATGCAGCCCTGAGGTCTCTCCTGATAGGGGGTAGTTAAGTAGAAATTCACTGCTCAGCTGACCCGGCAGAAGCAAATGTATACCAAAAATGTACCCAGAATGAGCTTTTCAGTGAACAGCAGCCAGGCACATTTTAGCTAGTTTTACTTGTAAGTGGGGTTGTAAACGGTTTTCAGGCTCAGTACTGCGCTCAAAAGATGCAGCCCTGAGGTCTCTCCTGATAGGAGGTAGTTAAGTAGAAATTCACTGCTCATCTGACCCGGCAGAAGCAAATGTATAACAAAAATGTACCCAGAATGAGCTTTTCAGTGAACAGCAGCCAGGCACATTTTAGCTAGTTTTACTTGTAAGTGGGGTTGGAAAGGCTTTTCAGGCTCAGTACTGCGCTCAAAAGATGCAGCCCTGAGGTCTCTCCTGATAGGGGGTAGTTAAGTAGAAATTCACTGCTCAGCTGACCCGGCAGAAGCAAATGTATACCAAAAATGTACCCAGAATGAGCTTTTCAGTGAACAGCAGCCAGGCACATTTTAGCTAGTTTTACTTGTAAGTGGGGTTGTAAACGGTTTTCAGGCTCAGTACTGCGCTCAAAAGATGCAGCCCTGAGGTCTCCCCTGATAGGGGGTAGTTAAGTAGAAATTCACTGCTCAGCTGACCCGGCAGAAGCAAATGTATACCAAAAATGTACCCAGAATAAGCTTTTCAGTGAACAGCAGCCAGGCACATTTTAGCTAGTTTTACTTGTAAGTGGGGTTGTAAACGGTTTTCAGGCTCAGTACTGCGCTCAAAAGATGCAGCCCTGAGGTCTCTCCTGATAGGAGGTAGTTAAGTAGAAATTCACTGCTCAGCTGTACCCAGAATGAGCTTTTCAGTGAACAGCAGCCAGGCACATTTTAGCTAGTTTTACTTGTAAGTGGGGTTGGAAAGGCTTTTCAGGCTCAGTACTGCGCTCAAAAGATGCAGCCCTGAGGTCTCTCCTGATAGGGGGTAGTTAAGTAGAAATTCACTGCTCAGCTGACCCAGCAAAAGCAAATGTATACCAAAAATGTACCCAGAATGGCTTTTCAGTGAACAGCAGCCAGGCACATTTTAGCTAGTTTTACTCGTAACTGGGGTTGTAAACGCTTTTCAGGCTCAGTACTGCGCTCAAAAGATGCAGCCCTGAGGTCTCTCCTGATAGGAGGTAGTTAAGTAGAAATTCACTGCTCAGCTGACCCGGCAGAAGCAAATGCATACCAAAAATGTACCCAGAATGATCTTTTCAGTGAACAGCAGCCAGGCACATTTTAGCTAGTTTTACTTGTAAGTGGGGTTGTAAACGCTTTTCAGGCTCAGTACTGCGCTCAAAAGATACAGCCCTGAGGTCTCTCCTGATAGGAGGTAGTTAAGTAGAAATTCACTGCTCAGCTGACCCGGCAGAAGCAAATGTATACCAAAAATGTACCCAGAATGAGCTTTTCAGTGAACAGCAGCCAGGCACATTTTAGCTAGTTTTACTTGTAACTGGGGTTGTAAACGGTTTTCAGGCTCATTACTGCGCTCAAAAGATGCAGCCCTGAGATCTCTCCTGATAGGAGGTAGTTAAGTAGAAATTCACTGCTCAGCTGACCCGGCAGAAGCAAATGCATACCAAAAATGTACCCAGAATGATCTTTTCAGTGAACAGCAGCCAGGCACATTTTAGCTAGTTTTACTTGTAAGTGGGGTTGTAAACGCTTTTCAGGCTCAGTACTGCGCTCAAAAGATGCAGCCCTGAGGTCTCTCCTGATAGGAGGTAGTTAAGTAGAAATTCACTGCTCAGCTGACCCGGCAGAAGCAAATGTATACCAAAAATGTACCCAGAATGAGCTTTTCAGTGAACAGCAGCCAGGCACATTTTAGCTAGTTTTACTTGTAAGTGGGGTTGTAAACGGTTTTCAGGCTCAGTACTGCGCTCAAAAGATGCAGCCCTGAGGTCTCTCCTGATAGGAGGTAGTTAAGTAGAAATTCACTGCTCAGCTGACCCGGCAGAAGCAAATGTATACCAAAAATGTACCCAGAATGAGCTTTTCAGTGAACAGCAGCCAGGCACATTTTAGCTAGTTTTACTTGTAACTGGGGTTGTAAATGCTTTTCAGGCTCAGTACTGCGCTCAAAAGATGCAGCCCTGAGGTCTCTCCTGATAGGAGGTAGTTAAGTAGAAATTCACTGCTCAGCTGACCCGGCAGAAGCAAATGTATACCAAAAATGTACCCAGAATGAGCTTTTCAGTGAACAGCAGCCAGGCACATTTTAGCTAGTTTTACTTGTAAGTGGGGTTGTAAACGGTTTTCAGGCTCAGTACTGCGCTCAAAAGATGCAGCCCTGAGGTCTCTCCTGATAGGAGGTAGTTAAGTAGAAATTCACTGCTCATCTGACCCGGCAGAAGCAAATGTATAACAAAAATGTACCCAGAATGAGCTTTTCAGTGAACAGCAGCCAGGCACATTTTAGCTAGTTTTACTTGTAAGTGGGGTTGGAAAGGCTTTTCAGGCTCAGTACTGCGCTCAAAAGATGCAGCCCTGAGGTCTCTCCTGATAGGGGGTAGTTAAGTAGAAATTCACTGCTCAGCTGACCCGGCAGAAGCAAATGTATACCAAAAATGTACCCAGAATGAGCTTTTCAGTGAACAGCAGCCAGGCACATTTTAGCTAGTTTTACTTGTAAGTGGGGTTGTAAACGGTTTTCAGGCTCAGTACTGCGCTCAAAAGATGCAGCCCTGAGTTCTCCCCTGATAGGGGGTAGTTAAGTAGAAATTCACTGCTCAGCTGACCCGGCAGAAGCAAATGTATACCAAAAATGTACCCAGAATGAGCTTTTCAGTGAACAGCAGCCAGGCACATTTTAGCTAGTTTTACTTGTAAGTGGGGTTGTAAACGGTTTTCAGGCTCAGTACTGCGCTCAAAAGATGCAGCCCTGAGGTCTCTCCTGATAGGGGGTAGTTAAGTAGAAATTCACTGCTCAGCTGACCCGGCAAAAGCAAATGTATACCAAAAATGTACCCAGAATGGCTTTACAGTGAACAGCAGCCAGGCACATTTTAGCTAGTTTTACTTGTAAGTGGGGTTGTAAACGGTTTTCAGGCTCACTACTGCGCTCAAAAGATGCAGCCCTGAGGTCTCTCCTGATAGGAGATAGTTAAGTAGAAATTCACTGCTCAGCTGACCCGGCAGAAGCAAATGTATACCAAAAATGTACCCAGAATGAGCTTTTCAGTGAACAGCAGCCAGGCACATTTTAGCTAGTTTTACTTGTAAGTGGGGTTATAAACGGTTTTCAGGCTCAGTACTGCGCTCAAAAGATGCAGCCCTGAGGTCTCTCCTGATAGGAGGTAGTTAAGTAGAAATTCACTGCTCAGCTGACCCGGCAGAAGCAAATGTATACCAAAAATGTACCCAGAATGAGCTTTTCAGTGAACAGCAGCCAGGCACATTTTAGCTAGTTTTACTTGTAACTTCGGTTGTAAATGGTTTTCAGGCTCAGTACTGCGCTCAAAAGATGCAGCCCTGAGGTCTCTCCTGATAGGAGGTAGTTAAGTAGAAATTCACTGCTCAGCTGACCCGGCAGAAGCAAATGTATACCAAAAATGTACCCAGAATGAGCTTTTCAGTGAACAGCAGCCAGGCACATTTTAGCTAGTTTTACTTGTAAGTGGGGTTGTAAACGGTTTTCAGGCTCAGTACTGCGCTCAAAAGATGCAGCCCTGAGGTCTCTCCTGATAGGAGGTAGTTAAGTAGAAATTCACTGCTCAGCTGACCCGGCAGAAGCAAATGTATACCAAAAATGTACCCAGAATGAGCTTTTCAGTGAACAGCAGCCAGGCACATTTTAGCTAGTTTTACTTGTAAGTGGGGTTGGAAAGGCTTTTCAGGCTCAGTACTGCGCTCAAAAGATGCAGCCCTGAGGTCTCTCCTGATAGGGGGTAGTTAAGTAGAAATTCACTGCTCAGCTGACCCGGCAGAAGCAAATGTATACCAAAAATGTACCCAGAATGAGCTTTTCAGTGAACAGCAGCCAGGCACATTTTAGCTAGTTTTACTTGTAACTGGGGTTGTAAACGGTTTTCAGGCTCAGTACTGCGCTCAAAAGATGCAGCCCTGAGGTCTCTCCTGATAGGGGGTAGTTAAGTAGAAATTCACTGCTCAGCTGACCCGGCACAAGCAAATGTATACCAAAAATGTACCCAGAATGGGCTTTTCAGTGAACAGCAGCCAGGCACATTTTAGCTAGTTTTACTGGTAACTGGGGTTGTAAACGTTTTTCAGGCTCAGTACTGCGCTCAAAAGATGCAGCCCTGAGGTCTCTCCTGATAGGGGGTAGTTAAGTAGAAATTCACTGCTCAGCTGACCCGGCAGAAGCAAATGTATACCAAAATGTACCCAGAATGAGCTTTTCAGTGAACAGCAGCCAGGCACATTTTAGCTAGTTTTACTCGTAACTGGGGTTGTAAACGCTTTTCAGGCTCAGTACTGCGCTCAAAAGATGCAGCCCTGAGGTCTCTCCTGATAGGAGGTAGTTAAGTAGAAATTCACTGCTCAGCTGACCCGGCAGAAGCAAATGTATACCAAAAATGTACCCAGAATGAGCTTTTCAGTGAACAGCAGCCAGGCACATTTTAGCTAGTTTTACTTGTAACTGGGGTTGTAAACGGTTTTCAGGCTCAGTACTGCGCTCAAAAGATGCAGCCCTGAGATCTCTCCTGATAGGAGGTAGTTAAGTAGAAATTCACTGCTCAGCTGACCCGGCAGAAGCAAATGCATACCAAAAATGTACCCAGAATGATCTCTTCAGTGAACAGCAGCCAGGCACATTTTAGCTAGTTTTACTTGTAAGTGGGGTTGTAAACGCTTTTCAGGCTCAGTACTGCGCTCAAAAGATGCAGCCCTGAGGTCTCTCCTGATAGGAGGTAGTTAAGTAGAAATTCACTGCTCAGCTGACCCGGCAGAAGCAAATGTATACCAAAAATGTACCCAGAATGAGCTTTTCAGTGAACAGCAGCCAGGCACATTTTAGCTAGTTTTACTTGTAACTGGGGTTGTAAACGGTTTTCAGGCTCAGTACTGCGCTCAAAAGATGCAGCCCTGAGGTCTCTCCTGATAGGAGGTAGTTAAGTAGAAATTCACTGCTCAGCTGACCCGGCAGAAGCAAATGTATACCAAAAATGTACCCAGAATGAGCTTTTCAGTGAACAGCAGCCAGGCACATTTTAGCTAGTTTTACTTGTAACTGGGGTTGTAAACGCTTTTCAGGCTCAGTACTGCGCTCAAAAGATGCAGCCCTGAGGTCTCTCCTGATAGGAGGTAGTTAAGTAGAAATTCACTGCTCAGCTGACCCGGCAGAAGCAAATGTATACCAAAAATGTACCCAGAATGAGCTTTTCAGTGAACAGCAGCCAGGCACGATTTAGCTAGTTTTAATTGTAACTGGGGTTGTAAACGCTTTTCAGGCTCAGTACTGCGCTCAAAAGATGCAGCCCTGAGGTCTCTCCTGATAGGAGGTAGTTAAGTAGAAATTCACTGCTCAGCTGACCCGGCAGAAGCAAATGTATACCAACAATGTACCCAGAATGAGCTTTTCAGTGAACAGCAGCCAGGCACATTTTAGCTAGTTTTACTCGTAACTGGGGTTGTAAACGCTTTTCAGGCTCAGTACTGCGCTCAAAAGATGCAGCCCTGAGGTCTCTCCTGATAGGAGTTAGTTAAGTAGAAATTCACTGCTCAGCTGACCCGGCAGAAGCAAATGTATACCAAAAATGTACCCAGAATGAGCTTTTCAGTGAACAGCAGCCAGGCACATTTTAGCTAGTTTTACTTGTAACTGGGGTTGTAAACGGTTTTCAGGCTCAGTACTGCGCTCAAAAGATGCAGCCCTGAGATCTCTCCTGATAGGAGGTAGTTAAGTAGAAATTCACTGCTCAGCTGACCCGGCAGAAGCAAATGTATACCAAAAATGTACCCAGAATGAGCTTTTCAGTGAACAGCAGCCAGGCACATTTTAGCTAGTTTTACTTGTAAGTGGGGTTGTAAACGCTTTTCAGGCTCAGTACTGCGTTCAAAAGATGCAGCCCTGAGGTCTCCCTGATAGGAGGTAGTTAAGTAGAAATTCACTGCTCAGCTGACCCGGCAGAAGCAAATGTATACCAAAAATGTACCCAGAATGAGCTTTTCAGTGAACAGCAGCCAGGCACATTTTAGCTAGTTTTACTTGTAAGTGGGGTTGTAAACGGTTTTCAGGCTCAGTACTGCGCTCAAAAGATGCAGCCCTGAGGTCTCTCCTGATAGGAGGTAGTTAAGTAGAAATTCACTGCTCAGCTGACCCGGCAGAAGCAAATGTATACCAAAAATGTACCCAGAATGAGCTTTTCAGTGAACAGCAGCCAGGCACATTTTAGCTAGTTTTACTTGTAAGTGGGGTTGTAAACGGTTTTCAGGCTCAGTACTGCGCTCAAAAGATGCAGCCCTGAGGTCTCTCCTGATAGGAGGTAGTTAAGTAGAAATTCACTGCTCAGCTGACCCGGCAGAAGCAAATGTATACCAAAAATGTACCCAGAATGAGCTTTTCAGTGAACAGCAGCCAGGCACATTTTAGCTAGTTTTACTTGTAAGTGGGGTTGGAAAGGCTTTTCAGGCTCAGTACTGCGCTCAAAAGATGCAGCCCTGAGGTCTCTCCTGATAGGGGGTAGTTAAGTAGAAATTCACTGCTCAGCTGACCCGGCAAAAGCAAATGTATACCAAAAATGTACCCAGAATGGCTTTTCAGTGAACAGCAGCCAGGCACATTTTAGCTAGTTTTACTTGTAAGTGGGGTTGTAAACGGTTTTCAGGCTCAGTACTGCGCTCAAAAGATGCAGCCCTGAGGTCTCTCCTGATAGGAGATAGTTAAGTAGAAATTCACTGCTCAGCTGACCCGGCAGAAGCAAATGTATACCAAAAATGTACCCAGAATGAGCTTTTCAGTGAACAGCAGCCAGGCACATTTTAGCTAGTTTTACTTGTAAGTGGGGTTATAAACGGTTTTCAGGCTCAGTACTGCGCTCAAAAGATGCAGCCCTGAGGTCTCTCCTGATAGGAGGTAGTTAAGTAGAAATTCACTGCTCAGCTGACCCGGCAGAAGCAAATGTATACCAAAAATGTACCCAGAATGAGCTTTTCAGTGAACAGCAGCCAGGCACATTTTAGCTAGTTTTACTTGTAACTTCGGTTGTAAATGGTTTTCAGGCTCAGTACTGCGCTCAAAAGATGCAGCCCTGAGGTCTCTCCTGATAGGAGGTAGTTAAGTAGAAATTCACTGCTCAGCTGACCCGGCAGAAGCAAATGTATACCAAAAATGTACCCAGAATGAGCTTTTCAGTGAACAGCAGCCAGGCACATTTTAGTTAGTTTTACTTGTAAGTGGGGTTGTAAACGGTTTTCAGGCTCAGTACTGCGCTCAAAAGATGCAGCCCTGAGGTCTCTCCTGATAGGAGGTAGTTAAGTAGAAATTCACTGCTCAGCTGACCCGGCAGAAGCAAATGTATACCAAAAATGTACCCAGAATTAGCTTTTCAGTGAACAGCAGCCAGGCACATTTTAGCTAGTTTTACTTGTAACTGGGGTTGTAAACGGTTTTCAGGCTCAGTACTGCGCTCAAAAGATGCAGCCCTGAGGTCTCTCCTGATAGGAGGTAGGTAAGTAGAAATTCACTGCTCAGCTGACCCGGCAGAAGCAAATGTATACCAAAAATGTACCCAGAATGAGCTTTTCAGTGAACAGCAGCCAGGCACATTTTAGCTAGTTTTACTGGTAACTGGGGTTGTAAACGTTTTTCAGGCTCAGTACTGCGCTCAAAAGATGCAGCCCTGAGGTCTCTCCTGATAGGGGGTATTTAAGTAGAAATTCACTGCTCAGCTGACCCGGCAGAAGCAAATGTATACCAAAAATGTACCCAGAATGAGCTTTTCAGTGAACAGCAGCCAGGCACATTTTAGCTAGTTTTACTCGTAACTGGGGTTGTAAACGCTTTTCAGGCTCAGTACTGCGCTCAAAAGATGCAGCCCTGAGGTCTCTCCTGATAGGAGGTAGTTAAGTAGAAATTCACTGCTCAGCTGACCCGGCAGAAGCAAATGTATACCAAAAATGTACCCAGAATGAGCTTTTCAGTGAACAGCAGCCAGGCACATTTTAGCTAGTTTTACTTGTAACTGGGGTTGTAAACGGTTTTCAGGCTCAGTACTGCGCTCAAAAGATGCAGCCCTGAGATCTCTCCTGATAGGAGGTAGTTAAGTAGAAATTCACTGCTCAGCTGACCCGGCAGAAGCAAATGCATACCAAAAATGTACCCAGAATGATCTTTTCAGTGAACAGCAGCCAGGCACATTTTAGCTAGTTTTACTTGTAAGTGGGGTTGTAAACGCTTTTCAGGCTCAGTACTGCGCTCAAAAGATGCAGCCCTGAGGTCTCTCCTGATAGGAGGTAGTTAAGTAGAAATTCACTGCTCAGCTGACCCGGCAGAAGCAAATGTATACCAAAAATGTACCCAGAATGAGCTTTTCAGTGAACAGCAGCCAGGCACATTTTAGCTAGTTTTACTTGTAACTGGGGTTGTAAACGTTTTTCAGGCTCAGTACTGCGCTCAAAAGATGCAGCCCTGAGGTCTCTCCTGATAGGAGGTAGTTAAGTAGAAATTCACTGCTCAGCTGACCCGGCAGAAGCAAATGTATACCAAAAATGTACCCAGAATGAGCTTTTCAGTGAACAGCAGCCAGGCACATTTTAGCTAGTTTTACTTGTAACTGGGGTTGTAAACGGTTTTCAGGCTCAGTACTGCGCTCAAAAGATGCAGCCCTGAGGTCTCTCCTGATAGGAGGTAGTTAAGTAGAAATTCACTGCTCAGCTGACCCGGCAGAAGCAAATGTATACCAAAAATGTACCCAGAATGAGCTTTTCAGTGAACAGCAGCCAGGCACATTTTAGCTAGTTTTACTTGTAAGTGGGGTTGGAAAGGCTTTTCAGGCTCAGTACTGCGCTCAAAAGATGCAGCCCTGAGGTCTCTACTGATAGGGGGTAGTTAAGTAGAAATTCTCTGCTCAGCTGACCCGGCAGAAGCAAATGTATACCAAAAATGTACCCAGAATGAGCTTTTCAGTGAACAGCAGCCAGGCACATTTTAGCTAGTTTTACTTGTAACTGGGGTTGTAAACGGTTTTCAGGCTCAGTACTGCGCTCAAAAGATGCAGCCCTGAGGTCTCTCCTGATAGGGGGTAGTTAAGTAGAAATTCACTGCTCAGCTGACCCGGCACAAGCAAATGTATACCAAAAATGTACCCAGAATGAGCTTTTCAGTGAACAGCAGCCAGGCACATTTTAGCTAGTTTTACTTGTAACTGGGGTTGTAAACGGTTTTCAGGCTCAGTACTGCGCTCAAAAGATGCAGCCCTGAGGTCTCTCCTGATAGGAGGTAGTTAAGTAGAAATTCACTGCTCAGCTGACCCGGCAGAAGCAAATGTATACCAAAAATGTACCCAGAATGAGCTTTTCAGTGAACAGCAGCCAGGCACATTTTAGCTAGTTTTACTTGTAACTGGGGTTGTAAACGGTTTTCAGGCTCAGTACTGCGCTCAAAAGATGCAGCCCTGAGGTCTCTCCTGATAGGAGGTAGGTAAGTAGAAATTCACTGCTCAGCTGACCCGGCAGAAGCAAATGTATACCAAAAATGTACCCAGAATGAGCTTTTCAGTGAACAGCAGCCAGGCACATTTTAGCTACTTTTACTGGTAACTGGGGTTGTAAACGTTTTTCAGGCTCAGTACTGCGCTCAAAAGATGCAGCCCTGAGGTCTCTCCTGATAGGGGGTAGTTAAGTAGAAATTCACTGCTCAGCTGACCCGGCAGAAGCAAATGTATACCAAAAATGTACCCAGAATGAGCTTTTCAGTGAACAGCAGCCAGGCACATTTTAGCTAGTTTTACTTGTAAGTGGGGTTGTAAACGGTTTTCAGGCTCAGTACTGCGCTCAAAAGATGCAGCCCTGAGGTCTCTCCTGATAGGAGGTAGTTAAGTAGAAATTCACTGCTCATCTGACCCGGCAGAAGCAAATGTATAACAAAAATGTACCCAGAATGAGCTTTTCAGTGAACAGCAGCCAGGCACATTTTAGCTAGTTTTACTTGTAAGTGGGGTTGGAAAGGCTTTTCAGGCTCAGTACTGCGCTCAAAAGATGCAGCCCTGAGGTCTCTCCTGATAGGGGGTAGTTAAGTAGAAATTCACTGCTCAGCTGACCCGGCAGAAGCAAATGTATACCAAAAATGTACCCAGAATGAGCTTTTCAGTGAACAGCAGCCAGGCACATTTTAGCTAGTTTTACTTGTAAGTGGGGTTGTAAACGGTTTTCAGGCTCAGTACTGCGCTCAAAAGATGCAGCCCTGAGGTCTCCCCTGATAGGGGGTAGTTAAGTAGAAATTCACTGCTCAGCTGACCCGGCAGAAGCAAATGTATACCAAAAATGTACCCAGAATAAGCTTTTCAGTGAACAGCAGCCAGGCACATTTTAGCTAGTTTTACTTGTAAGTGGGGTTGTAAACGGTTTTCAGGCTCAGTACTGCGCTCAAAAGATGCAGCCCTGAGGTCTCTCCTGATAGGAGGTAGTTAAGTAGAAATTCACTGCTCAGCTGTACCCAGAATGAGCTTTTCAGTGAACAGCAGCCAGGCACATTTTAGCTAGTTTTACTTGTAAGTGGGGTTGGAAAGGCTTTTCAGGCTCAGTACTGCGCTCAAAAGATGCAGCCCTGAGGTCTCTCCTGATAGGGGGTAGTTAAGTAGAAATTCACTGCTCAGCTGACCCAGCAAAAGCAAATGTATACCAAAAATGTACCCAGAATGGCTTTTCAGTGAACAGCAGCCAGGCACATTTTAGCTAGTTTTACTCGTAACTGGGGTTGTAAACGCTTTTCAGGCTCAGTACTGCGCTCAAAAGATGCAGCCCTGAGGTCTCTCCTGATAGGAGGTAGTTAAGTAGAAATTCACTGCTCAGCTGACCCGGCAGAAGCAAATGCATACCAAAAATGTACCCAGAATGATCTTTTCAGTGAACAGCAGCCAGGCACATTTTAGCTAGTTTTACTTGTAAGTGGGGTTGTAAACGCTTTTCAGGCTCAGTACTGCGCTCAAAAGATACAGCCCTGAGGTCTCTCCTGATAGGAGGTAGTTAAGTAGAAATTCACTGCTCAGCTGACCCGGCAGAAGCAAATGTATACCAAAAATGTACCCAGAATGAGCTTTTCAGTGAACAGCAGCCAGGCACATTTTAGCTAGTTTTACTTGTAACTGGGGTTGTAAACGGTTTTCAGGCTCATTACTGCGCTCAAAAGATGCAGCCCTGAGATCTCTCCTGATAGGAGGTAGTTAAGTAGAAATTCACTGCTCAGCTGACCCGGCAGAAGCAAATGCATACCAAAAATGTACCCAGAATGATCTTTTCAGTGAACAGCAGCCAGGCACATTTTAGCTAGTTTTACTTGTAAGTGGGGTTGTAAACGCTTTTCAGGCTCAGTACTGCGCTCAAAAGATGCAGCCCTGAGGTCTCTCCTGATAGGAGGTAGTTAAGTAGAAATTCACTGCTCAGCTGACCCGGCAGAAGCAAATGTATACCAAAAATGTACCCAGAATGAGCTTTTCAGTGAACAGCAGCCAGGCACATTTTAGCTAGTTTTACTTGTAACTGGGGTTGTAAACGGTTTTCAGGCTCAGTACTGCGCTCAAAAGATGCAGCCCTGAGGTCTCTCCTGATAGGAGGTAGTTAAGTAGAAATTCACTGCTCAGCTGACCCGGCAGAAGCAAATGTATACCAAAAATGTACCCAGAATGAGCTTTTCAGTGAACAGCAGCCAGGCACATTTTAGCTAGTTTTACTTGTAACTGGGGTTGTAAATGCTTTTCAGGCTCAGTACTGCGCTCAAAAGATGCAGCCCTGAGGTCTCTCCTGATAGGAGGTAGTTAAGTAGAAATTCACTGCTCAGCTGACCCGGCAGAAGCAAATGTATACCAAAAATGTACCCAGAATGAGCTTTTCAGTGAACAGCAGCCAGGCACATTTTAGCTAGTTTTACTTGTAAGTGGGGTTGTAAACGGTTTTCAGGCTCAGTACTGCGCTCAAAAGATGCAGCCCTGAGGTCTCTCCTGATAGGAGGTAGTTAAGTAGAAATTCACTGCTCATCTGACCCGGCAGAAGCAAATGTATAACAAAAATGTACCCAGAATGAGCTTTTCAGTGAACAGCAGCCAGGCACATTTTAGCTAGTTTTACTTGTAAGTGGGGTTGGAAAGGCTTTTCAGGCTCAGTACTGCGCTCAAAAGATGCAGCCCTGAGGTCTCTCCTGATAGGGGGTAGTTAAGTAGAAATTCACTGCTCAGCTGACCCGGCAGAAGCAAATGTATACCAAAAATGTACCCAGAATGAGCTTTTCAGTGAACAGCAGCCAGGCACATTTTAGCTAGTTTTACTTGTAAGTGGGGTTGTAAACGGTTTTCAGGCTCAGTACTGCGCTCAAAAGATGCAGCCCTGAGGTCTCCCCTGATAGGGGGTAGTTAAGTAGAAATTCACTGCTCAGCTGACCCGGCAGAAGCAAATGTATACCAAAAATGTACCCAGAATGAGCTTTTCAGTGAACAGCAGCCAGGCACATTTTAGCTAGTTTTACTTGTAAGTGGGGTTGTAAACGGTTTTCAGGCTCAGTACTGCGCTCAAAAGATGCAGCCCTGAGGTCTCTCCTGATAGGGGGTAGTTAAGTAGAAATTCACTGCTCAGCTGACCCGGCAAAAGCAAATGTATACCAAAAATGTACCCAGAATGGCTTTACAGTGAACAGCAGCCAGGCACATTTTAGCTAGTTTTACTTGTAAGTGGGGTTGTAAACGGTTTTCAGGCTCACTACTGCGCTCAAAAGATGCAGCCCTGAGGTCTCTCCTGATAGGAGATAGTTAAGTAGAAATTCACTGCTCAGCTGACCCGGCAGAAGCAAATGTATACCAAAAATGTACCCAGAATGAGCTTTTCAGTGAACAGCAGCCAGGCACATTTTAGCTAGTTTTACTTGTAAGTGGGGTTATAAACGGTTTTCAGGCTCAGTACTGCGCTCAAAAGATGCAGCCCTGAGGTCTCTCCTGATAGGAGGTAGTTAAGTAGAAATTCACTGCTCAGCTGACCCGGCAGAAGCAAATGTATACCAAAAATGTACCCAGAATGAGCTTTTCAGTGAACAGCAGCCAGGCACATTTTAGCTAGTTTTACTTGTAAGTGGGGTTGTAAACGGTTTTCAGGCTCAGTACTGCGCTCAAAAGATGCAGCCCTGAGGTCTCTCCTGATAGGAGGTAGTTAAGTAGAAATTCACTGCTCAGCTGACCAGGCAGAAGCAAATGTATACCAAAAATGTACCCAGAATGAGCTTTTCAGTGAACAGCAGCCAGGCACATTTTAGCTAGTTTTACTTGTAAGTGGGGTTGGAAAGGCTTTTCAGGCTCAGTACTGCGCTCAAAAGATGCAGCCCTGAGGTCTCTCCTGATAGGGGGTAGTTAAGTAGAAATTCACTGCTCAGCTGACCCGGCAGAAGCAAATGTATACCAAAAATGTACCCAGAATGAGCTTTTCAGTGAACAGCAGCCAGGCACATTTTAGCTAGTTTTACTTGTAACTGGGGTTGTAAACGGTTTTCAGGCTCAGTACTGCGCTCAAAAGATGCAGCCCTGAGGTCTCTCCTGATAGGGGGTAGTTAAGTAGAAATTCACTGCTCAGCTGACCCGGCACAAGCAAATGTATACCAAAAATGTACCCAGAATGGGCTTTTCAGTGAACAGCAGCCAGGCACATTTTAGCTAGTTTTACTGGTAACTGGGGTTGTAAACGTTTTTCAGGCTCAGTACTGCGCTCAAAAGATGCAGCCCTGAGGTCTCTCCTGATAGGGGGTAGTTAAGTAGAAATTCACTGCTCAGCTGACCCGGCAGAAGCAAATGTATACCAAAAATGTACCCAGAATGAGCTTTTCAGTGAACAGCAGCCAGGCACATTTTAGCTAGTTTTACTTGTAACTGGGGTTGTAAATGCTTTTCAGGCTCAGTACTGCGCTCAAAAGATGCAGCCCTGAGGTCTCTCCTGATAGGAGGTAGTTAAGTAGAAATTCACTGCTCAGCTGACCCGGCAGAAGCAAATGTATACCAAAAATGTACCCAGAATGAGCTTTTCAGTGAACAGCAGCCAGGCACATTTTAGCTAGTTTTACTTGTAAGTGGGGTTGTAAACGGTTTTCAGGCTCAGTACTGCGCTCAAAAGATGCAGCCCTGAGGTCTCTCCTGATAGGAGGTAGTTAAGTAGAAATTCACTGCTCATCTGACCCGGCAGAAGCAAATGTATAACAAAAATGTACCCAGAATGAGCTTTTCAGTGAACAGCAGCCAGGCACATTTTAGCTAGTTTTACTTGTAAGTGGGGTTGGAAAGGCTTTTCAGGCTCAGTACTGCGCTCAAAAGATGCAGCCCTGAGGTCTCTCCTGATAGGGGGTAGTTAAGTAGAAATTCACTGCTCAGCTGACCCGGCAGAAGCAAATGTATACCAAAAATGTACCCAGAATGAGCTTTTCAGTGAACAGCAGCCAGGCACATTTTAGCTAGTTTTACTTGTAAGTGGGGTTGTAAACGGTTTTCAGGCTCAGTACTGCGCTCAAAAGATGCAGCCCTGAGGTCTCCCCTGATAGGGGGTAGTTAAGTAGAAATTCACTGCTCAGCTGACCCGGCAGAAGCAAATGTATACCAAAAATGTACCCAGAATGAGCTTTTCAGTGAACAGCAGCCAGGCACATTTTAGCTAGTTTTACTTGTAAGTGGGGTTGGAAAGGCTTTTCAGGCTCAGTACTGCGCTCAAAAGATGCAGCCCTGAGGTCTCTCCTGATAGGGGGTAGTTAAGTAGAAATTCACTGCTCAGCTGACCCGGCAGAAGCAAATGTATACCAAAAATGTACCCAGAATGAGCTTTTCAGTGAACAGCAGCCAGGCACATTTTAGCTAGTTTTACTTGTAACTGGGGTTGTAAACGGTTTTCAGGCTCAGTACTGCGCTCAAAAGATGCAGCCCTGAGGTCTCTCCTGATAGGGGGTAGTTAAGTAGAAATTCACTGCTCAGCTGACCCGGCACAAGCAAATGTATACCAAAAATGTACCCAGAATGGGCTTTTCAGTGAACAGCAGCCAGGCACATTTTAGCTAGTTTTACTGGTAACTGGGGTTGTAAACGTTTTTCAGGCTCAGTACTGCGCTCAAAAGATGCAGCCCTGAGGTCTCTCCTGATAGGGGGTAGTTAAGTAGAAATTCACTGCTCAGCTGACCCGGCAGAAGCAAATGTATACCAAAAATGTACCCAGAATGAGCTTTTCAGTGAACAGCAGCCAGGCACATTTTAGCTAGTTTTACTGGTAACTGGGGTTGTAAACGCTTTTCAGGCTCAGTACTGCGCTCAAAAGATGCAGCCCTGAGGTCTCTCCTGATAGGAGGTAGTTAAGTAGAAATTCACTGCTCAGCTGACCCGGCAGAAGCAAATGTATACCAAAAATGTACCCAGAATGAGCTTTTCAGTGAACAGCAGCCAGGCACATTTTAGCTAGTTTTACTTGTAACTGGGGTTGTAAACGGTTTTCAGGCTCAGTACTGCGCTCAAAAGATGCAGCCCTGAGATCTCTCCTGATAGGAGGTAGTTAAGTAGAAATTCACTGCTCAGCTGACCCGGCAGAAGCAAATGCATACCAAAAATGTACCCAGAATGATCTTTTCAGTGAACAGCAGCCAGGCACATTTTAGCTAGTTTTACTTGTAAGTGGGGTTGTAAACGCTTTTCAGGCTCAGTACTGCGCTCAAAAGATGCAGCCCTGAGGTCTCTCCTGATAGGAGGTAGTTAAGTAGAAATTCACTGCTCAGCTGACCCGGCAGAAGCAAATGTATACCAAAAATGTACCCAGAATGAGCTTTTCAGTGAACAGCAGCCAGGCACATTTTAGCTAGTTTTACTTGTAACTGGGGTTGTAAACGGTTTTCAGGCTCAGTACTGCGCTCAAAAGATGCAGCCCTGAGGTCTCTCCTGATAGGAGGTAGTTAAGTAGAAATTCACTGCTCAGCTGACCCGGCAGAAGCAAATGTATACCAAAAATGTACCCAGAATGAGCTTTTCAGTGAACAGCAGCCAGGCACATTTTAGCTAGTTTTACTTGTAACTGGGGTTGTAAACGCTTTTCAGGCTCAGTACTGCGCTCAAAAGATGCAGCCCTGAGGTCTTTCCTGATAGGAGGTAGTTAAGTAGAAATTCACTGCTCAGCTGACCCGGCAGAAGCAAATGTATACCAAAAATGTACCCAGAATGAGCTTTTCAGTGAACAGCAGCCAGGCACGATTTAGCTAGTTTTAATTGTAACTGGGGTTGTAAACGCTTTTCAGGCTCAGTACTGCGCTCAAAAGATGCAGCCCTGAGGTCTCTCCTGATAGGAGGTAGTTAAGTAGAAATTCACTGCTCAGCTGACCCGGCAGAAGCAAATGTATACCAACAATGTACCCAGAATGAGCTTTTCAGTGAACAGCAGCCAGGCACATTTTAGCTAGTTTTACTCGTAACTGGGGTTGTAAACGCTTTTCAGGCTCAGTACTGCGCTCAAAAGATGCAGCCCTGAGGTCTCTCCTGATAGGAGTTAGTTAAGTAGAAATTCACTGCTCAGCTGACCCGGCAGAAGCAAATGTATACCAAAAATGTACCCAGAATGAGCTTTTCAGTGAACAGCAGCCAGGCACATTTTAGCTAGTTTTACTTGTAACTGGGGTTGTAAACGGTTTTCAGGCTCAGTACTGCGCTCAAAAGATGCAGCCCTGAGATCTCTCCTGATAGGAGGTAGTTAAGTAGAAATTCACTGCTCAGCTGACCCGGCAGAAGCAAATGTATACCAAAAATGTACCCAGAATGAGCTTTTCAGTGAACAGCAGCCAGGCACATTTTAGCTAGTTTTACTTGTAAGTGGGGTTGTAAACGCTTTTCAGGCTCAGTACTGCGTTCAAAAGATGCAGCCCTGAGGTCTCCCTGATAGGAGGTAGTTAAGTAGAAATTCACTGCTCAGCTGACCCGGCAGAAGCAAATGTATACCAAAAATGTACCCAGAATGAGCTTTTCAGTGAACAGCAGCCAGGCACATTTTAGCTAGTTTTACTTGTAAGTGGGGTTGTAAACGGTTTTCAGGCTCAGTACTGCGCTCAAAAGATGCAGCCCTGAGGTCTCTCCTGATAGGAGGTAGTTAAGTAGAAATTCACTGCTCAGCTGACCCGGCAGAAGCAAATGTATACCAAAAATGTACCCAGAATGAGCTTTTCAGTGAACAGCAGCCAGGCACATTTTAGCTAGTTTTACTTGTAAGTGGGGTTGTAAACGGTTTTCAGGCTCAGTACTGCGCTCAAAAGATGCAGCCCTGAGGTCTCTCCTGATAGGAGGTAGTTAAGTAGAAATTCACTGCTCAGCTGACCCGGCAGAAGCAAATGTATACCAAAAATGTACCCAGAATGAGCTTTTCAGTGAACAGCAGCCAGGCACATTTTAGCTAGTTTTACTTGTAAGTGGGGTTGGAAAGGCTTTTCAGGCTCAGTACTGCGCTCAAAAGATGCAGCCCTGAGGTCTCTCCTGATAGGGGGTAGTTAAGTAGAAATTCACTGCTCAGCTGACCCGGCAAAAGCAAATGTATACCAAAAATGTACCCAGAATGGCTTTTCAGTGAACAGCAGCCAGGCACATTTTAGCTAGTTTTACTTGTAAGTGGGGTTGTAAACGGTTTTCAGGCTCAGTACGGCGCTCAAAAGATGCAGCCCTGAGGTCTCTCCTGATAGGAGATAGTTAAGTAGAAATTCACTGCTCAGCTGACCCTGCAGAAGCAAATGTATACCAAAAATGTACCCAGAATGAGCTTTTCAGTGAACAGCAGCCAGGCACATTTTAGCTAGTTTTACTTGTAAGTGGGGTTATAAACGGTTTTCAGGCTCAGTACTGCGCTCAAAAGATGCAGCCCTGAGGTCTCTCCTGATAGGAGGTAGTTAAGTAGAAATTCACTGCTCAGCTGACCCGGCAGAAGCAAATGTATACCAAAAATGTACCCAGAATGAGCTTTTCAGTGAACAGCAGCCAGGCACATTTTAGCTAGTTTTACTTGTAACTTCGGTTGTAAATGGTTTTCAGGCTCAGTACTGCGCTCAAAAGATGCAGCCCTGAGGTCTCTCCTGATAGGAGGTAGTTAAGTAGAAATTCACTGCTCAGCTGACCCGGCAGAAGCAAATGTATACCAAAAATGTACCCAGAATGAGCTTTTCAGTGAACAGCAGCCAGGCACATTTTAGCTAGTTTTACTTGTAAGTGGGGTTGTAAACGGTTTTCAGGCTCAGTACTGCGCTCAAAAGATGCAGCCCTGAGGTCTCTCCTGATAGGAGGTAGTTAAGTAGAAATTCACTGCTCAGCTGACCCGGCAGAAGCAAATGTATACCAAAAATGTACCCAGAATTAGCTTTTCAGTGAACAGCAGCCAGGCACATTTTAGCTAGTTTTACTTGTAACTGGGGTTGTAAACGGTTTTCAGGCTCAGTACTGCGCTCAAAAGATGCAGCCCTGAGGTCTCTCCTGATAAGAGGTAGGTAAGTAGAAATTCACTGCTCAGCTGACCCGGCAGAAGCAAATGTATACCAAAAATGTACCCAGAATGAGCTTTTCAGTGAACAGCAGCCAGGCACATTTTAGCTAGTTTTACTGGTAACTGGGGTTGTAAATGCTTTTCAGGCTCAGTACTGCGCTCAAAAGATGCAGCCCTGAGGTCTCTCCTGATAGGAGGTAGTTAAGTAGAAATTCACTGCTCAGCTGACCCGGCAGAAGCAAATGTATACCAAAAATGTACCCAGAATGAGCTTTTCAGTGAACAGCAGCCAGGCACATTTTAGCTAGTTTTACTTGTAACTGGGGTTGTAAACGTTTTTCAGGCTCAGTACTGCGCTCAAAAGATGCAGCCCTGAGGTCTCTCCTGATAGGAGGTAGTTAAGTAGAAATTCACTGCTCAGCTGACCCGGCAGAAGCAAATGTATACCAAAAATGTACCCAGAATGAGCTTTTCAGTGAACAGCAGCCAGGCACATTTTAGCTAGTTTTACTTGTAACTGGGGTTGTAAACGCTTTTCAGGCTCAGTACTGCGCTCAAAAGATGCAGCCCTGAGGTCTCTCCTGATAGGAGGTAGTTAAGTAGAAATTCACTGCTCAGCTGACCCGGCAGAAGCAAATGTATACCAAAAATGTACCCAGAATGAGCTTTTCAGTGAACAGCAGCCAGGCACGATTTAGCTAGTTTTACTTGTAACTGGGGTTGTAAACGCTTTTCAGGCTCAGTACTGCGCTCAAAAGATGCAGCCCTGAGGTCTCTCCTGATAGGAGGTAGTTAAGTAGAAATTCACTGCTCAGCTGACCCGGCAGAAGCAAATGTATACCAACAATGTACCCAGAATGAGCTTTTCAGTGAACAGCAGCCAGGCACATTTTAGCTAGTTTTACTCGTAACTGGGGTTGTAAACGCTTTTCAGGCTCAGTACTGCGCTCAAAAGATGCAGCCCTGAGGTCTCTCCTGATAGGGGGTAGTTAAGTAGAAATTCACTGCTCAGCTGACCCGGCAGAAGCAAATGTATACCAAAAATGTACCCAGAATGAGCTTTTCAGTGAACAGCAGCCAGGCACATTTTAGCTAGTTTTACTCGTAACTGGGGTTGTAAATGCTTTTCAGGCTCAGTACTGCGCTCAAAAGATGCAGCCCTGAGGTCTCTCCTGATAGGAGGTAGTTAAGTAGAAATTCACTGCTCAGCTGACCCGGCAGAAGCAAATGTATACCAAAAATGTACCCAGAATGAGCTTTTCAGTGAACAGCAGCCAGGCACATTTTAGCTAGTTTTACTTGTAACTGGGGTTGTAAACGGTTTTCAGGCTCAGTACTGCGCTCAAAAGATGCAGCCCTGAGATCTCTCCTGATAGGAGGTAGTTAAGTAGAAATTCACTGCTCAGCTGACCCGGCAGAAGCAAATGCATACCAAAAATGTACCCAGAATGATCTTTTCAGTGAACAGCAGCCAGGCACATTTTAGCTAGTTTTACTTGTAAGTGGGGTTGTAAACGCTTTTCAGGCTCAGTACTGCGCTCAAAAGATGCAGCCCTGAGGTCTCTCCTGATAGGAGGTAGTTAAGTAGAAATTCACTGCTCAGCTGACCCGGCAGAAGCAAATGTATACCAAAAATGTACCCAGAATGAGCTTTTCAGTGAACAGCAGCCAGGCACATTTTAGCTAGTTTTACTTGTAACTGGGGTTGTAAACGGTTTTCAGGCTCAGTACTGCGCTCAAAAGATGCAGCCCTGAGGTCTCTCCTGATAGGAGGTAGTTAAGTAGAAATTCACTGCTCAGCTGACCCGGCAGAAGCAAATGTATACCAAAAATGTACCCAGAATGAGCTTTTCAGTGAACAGCAGCCAGGCACATTTTAGCTAGTTTTACTTGTAACTGGGGTTGTAAACGCTTTTCAGGCTCAGTACTGCGCTCAAAAGATGCAGCCCTGAGGTCTCTCCTGATAGGAGGTAGTTAAGTAGAAATTCACTGCTCAGCTGACCCGGCAGAAGCAAATGTATACCAAAAATGTACCCAGAATGAGCTTTTCAGTGAACAGCAGCCAGGCACATTTTAGCTAGTTTTACTTGTAAGTGGGGTTGTAAACGGTTTTCAGGCTCAGTACTGCGCTCAAAAGATGCAGCCCTGAGGTCTCTCCTGATAGGAGGTAGTTAAGTAGAAATTCACTGCTCAGCTGACCCGGCAGAAGCAAATGTATACCAAAAATGTACCCAGAATTAGCTTTTCAGTGAACAGCAGCCAGGCACATTTTAGCTAGTTTTACTTGTAACTGGGGTTGTAAACGGTTTTCAGGCTCAGTACTGCGCTCAAAAGATGCAGCCCTGAGGTCTCTCCTGATAGGAGGTAGGTAAGTAGAAATTCACTGCTCAGCTGACCCGGCAGAAGCAAATGTATACCAAAAATGTACCCAGAATGAGCTTTTCAGTGAACAGCAGCCAGGCACATTTTAGCTAGTTTTACTGGTAACTGGGGTTGTAAACGTTTTTCAGACTCAGTACTGCGCTCAAAAGATGCAGCCCTGAGGTCTCTCCTGATAGGGGGTAGTTAAGTAGAAATTCACTGCTCAGCTGACCCGGCAGAAGCAAATGTATACCAAAAATGTACCCAGAATGAGCTTTTCAGTGAACAGCAGCCAGGCACATTTTAGCTAGTTTTACTCGTAACTGGGGTTGTAAACGCTTTTCAGGCTCAGTACTGCGCTCAAAAGATGCAGCCCTGAGGTCTCTCCTGATAGGAGGTAGTTAAGTAGAAATTCACTGCTCAGCTGACCCGGCAGAAGCAAATGTATACCAAAAATGTACCCAGAATGAGCTTTTCAGTGAACAGCAGCCAGGCACATTTTAGCTAGTTTTACTTGTAACTGGGGTTGTAAACGGTTTTCAGGCTCAGTACTGCGCTCAAAAGATGCAGCCCTGAGATCTCTCCTGATAGGAGGTAGTTAAGTAGAAATTCACTGCTCAGCTGACCCGGCAGAAGCAAATGCATACCAAAAATGTACCCAGAATGATCTTTTCAGTGAACAGCAGCCAGGCACATTTTAGCTAGTTTTACTTGTAAGTGGGGTTGTAAACGCTTTTCAGGCTCAGTACTGCGCTCAAAAGATGCAGCCCTGAGGTCTCTCCTGATAGGAGGTAGTTAAGTAGAAATTCACTGCTCAGCTGACCCGGCAGAAGCAAATGTATACCAAAAATGTACCCAGAATGAGCTTTTCAGTGAACAGCAGCCAGGCACATTTTAGCTAGTTTTACTTGTAACTGGGGTTGTAAACGTTTTTCAGGCTCAGTACTGCGCTCAAAAGATGCAGCCCTGAGGTCTCTCCTGATAGGAGGTAGTTAAGTAGAAATTCACTGCTCAGCTGACCCGGCAGAAGCAAATGTATACCAACAATGTACCCAGAATGAGCTTTTCAGTGAACAGCAGCCAGGCACATTTTAGCTAGTTTTACTCGTAACTGGGGTTGTAAACGCTTTTCAGGCTCAGTACTGCGCTCAAAAGATGCAGCCCTGAGGTCTCTCCTGATAGGGGGTAGTTAAGTAGAAATTCACTGCTCAGCTGACCCGGCAGAAGCAAATGTATACCAAAAATGTACCCAGAATGAGCTTTTCAGTGAACAGCAGCCAGGCACATTTTAGCTAGTTTTACTCGTAACTGGGGTTGTAAACGCTTTTCAGGCTCAGTACTGCGCTCAAAAGATGCAGCCCTGAGGTCTCTCCTGATAGGAGGTAGTTAAGTAGAAATTCACTGCTCAGCTGACCCGGCAGAAGCAAATGTATACCAAAAATGTACCCAGAATGAGCTTTTCAGTGAACAGCAGCCAGGCACATTTTAGCTAGTTTTACTTGTAACTGGGGTTGTAAACGGTTTTCAGGCTCAGTACTGCGCTCAAAAGATGCAGCCCTGAGATCTCTCCTGATAGGAGGTAGTTAAGTAGAAATTCACTGCTCAGCTGACCCGGCAGAAGCAAATGCATACCAAAAATGTACCCAGAATGATCTTTTCAGTGAACAGCAGCCAGGCACATTTTATCTAGTTTTACTTGTAAGTGGGGTTGTAAACGCTTTTCAGGCTCAGTACTGCGCTCAAAAGATGCAGCCCTGAGGTCTCTCCTGATAGGAGGTAGTTAAGTAGAAATTCACTGCTCAGCTGACCCGGCAGAAGCAAATGTATACCAAAAATGTACCCAGAATGAGCTTTTCAGTGAACAGCAGCCAGGCACATTTTAGCTAGTTTTACTTGTAACTGGGGTTGTAAACGGTTTTCAGGCTCAGTACTGCGCTCAAAAGATGCAGCCCTGAGGTCTCTCCTGATAGGAGGTAGTTAAGTAGAAATTCACTGCTCAGCTGACCCGGCAGAAGCAAATGTATACCAAAAATGTACCCAGAATGAGCTTTTCAGTGAACAGCAGCCAGGCACATTTTAGCTAGTTTTACTTGTAACTGGGGTTGTAAACGCTTTTCAGGCTCAGTACTGCGCTCAAAAGATGCAGCCCTGAGGTCTCTCCTGATAGGAGGTAGTTAAGTAGAAATTCACTGCTCAGCTGACCCGGCAGAAGCAAATGTATACCAACAATGTACCCAGAATGAGCTTTTCAGTGAACAGCAGCCAGGCACATTTTAGCTAGTTTTACTCGTAACTGGGGTTGTAAACGCTTTTCAGGCTCAGTACTGCGCTCAAAAGATGCAGCCCTGAGGTCTCTCCTGATAGGAGTTAGTTAAGTAGAAATTCACTGCTCAGCTGACCCGGCAGAAGCAAATGTATACCAAAAATGTACCCAGAATGAGCTTTTCAGTGAACAGCAGCCAGGCACATTTTAGCTAGTTTTACTTGTAACTGGGGTTGTAAACGGTTTTCAGGCTCAGTACTGCGCTCAAAAGATGCAGCCCTGAGATCTCTCCTGATAGGAGGTAGTTAAGTAGAAATTCACTGCTCAGCTGACCCGGCAGAAGCAAATGTATACCAAAAATGTACCCAGAATGAGCTTTTCAGTGAACAGCAGCCAGGCACATTTTAGCTAGTTTTACTTGTAAGTGGGGTTGTAAACGCTTTTCAGGCTCAGTACTGCGTTCAAAAGATGCAGCCCTGAGGTCTCCCTGATAGGAGGTAGTTAAGTAGAAATTCACTGCTCAGCTGACCCGGCAGAAGCAAATGTATACCAAAAATGTACCCAGAATGAGCTTTTCAGTGAACAGCAGCCAGGCACATTTTAGCTAGTTTTACTTGTAAGTGGGGTTGTAAACGGTTTTCAGGCTCAGTACTGCGCTCAAAAGATGCAGCCCTGAGGTCTCTCCTGATAGGAGGTAGTTAAGTAGAAATTCACTGCTCAGCTGACCCGGCAGAAGCAAATGTATACCAAAAATGTACCCAGAATGAGCTTTTCAGTGAACAGCAGCCAGGCACATTTTAGCTAGTTTTACTTGTAAGTGGGGTTGTAAACGGTTTTCAGGCTCAGTACTGCGCTCAAAAGATGCAGCCCTGAGGTCTCTCCTGATAGGAGGTAGTTAAGTAGAAATTCACTGCTCAGCTGACCCGGCAGAAGCAAATGTATACCAAAAATGTACCCAGAATGAGCTTTTCAGTGAACAGCAGCCAGGCACATTTTAGCTAGTTTTACTTGTAAGTGGGGTTGGAAAGGCTTTTCAGGCTCAGTACTGCGCTCAAAAGATGCAGCCCTGAGGTCTCTCCTGATAGGGGGTAGTTAAGTAGAAATTCACTGCTCAGCTGACCCGGCAAAAGCAAATGTATACCAAAAATGTACCCAGAATGTCTTTTCAGTGAACAGCAGCCAGGCACATTTTAGCTAGTTTTACTTGTAAGTGGGGTTGTAAACGGTTTTCAGGCTCAGTACTGCGCTCAAAAGATGCAGCCCTGAGGTCTCTCCTGATAGGAGATAGTTAAGTAGAAATTCACTGCTCAGCTGACCTGGCAGAAGCAAATGTATACCAAAAATGTACCCAGAATGAGCTTTTCAGTGAACAGCAGCCAGGCACATTTTAGCTAGTTTTACTTGTAAGTGGGGTTATAAACGGTTTTCAGGCTCAGTACTGCGCTCAAAAGATGCAGCCCTGAGGTCTCTCCTGATAGGAGGTAGTTAAGTAGAAATTCACTGCTCAGCTGACCCGGCAGAAGCAAATGTATACCAAAAATGTACCCAGAATGAGCTTTTCAGTGAACAGCAGCCAGGCACATTTTAGCTAGTTTTACTTGTAACTTCGGTTGTAAATGGTTTTCAGGCTCAGTACTGCGCTCAAAAGATGCAGCCCTGAGGTCTCTCCTGATAGGAGGTAGTCAAGTAGAAATTCACTGCTCAGCTGACCCGGCAGAAGCAAATGTATACCAAAAATGTACCCAGAATGAGCTTTTCAGTGAACAGCAGCCAGGCACATTTTAGCTAGTTTTACTTGTAAGTGGGGTTGTAAACGGTTTTCAGGCTCAGTACTGCGCTCAAAAGATGCAGCCCTGAGGTCTCTCCTGATAGGAGGTAGTTAAGTAGAAATTCACTGCTCAGCTGACCCGGCAGAAGCAAATGTATACCAAAAATGTACCCAGAATTAGCTTTTCAGTGAACAGCAGCCAGGCACATTTTAGCTAGTTTTACTTGTAACTGGGGTTGTAAACGGTTTCAGGCTCAGTACTGCGCTCAAAAGATGCAGCCCTGAGGTCTCTCCTGATAGGAGGTAGTTAAGTAGAAATTCACTGCTCAGCTGACCCGGCAGAAGCAAATGTATACCAAAAATGTACCCAGAATTAGCTTTTCAGTGAACAGCAGCCAGGCACATTTTAGCTAGTTTTACTTGTAACTGGGGTTGTAAACGGTTTTCAGGCTCAGTACTGCGCTCAAAAGATGCAGCCCTGAGGTCTCTCCTGATAGGAGGTAGGTAAGTAGAAATTCACTGCTCAGCTGACCCGGCAGAAGCAAATGTATACCAAAAATGTACCCAGAATGAGCTTTTCAGTGAACAGCAGCCAGGCACATTTTAGCTAGTTTTACTGGTAACTGGGGTTGTAAACGTTTTTCAGACTCAGTACTGCGCTCAAAAGATGCAGCCCTGAGGTCTCTCCTGATAGGGGGTAGTTAAGTAGAAATTCACTGCTCAGCTGACCCGGCAGAAGCAAATGTATACCAAAAATGTACCCAGAATGAGCTTTTCAGTGAACAGCAGCCAGGCACATTTTAGCTAGTTTTACTCGTAACTGGGGTTGTAAACGCTTTTCAGGCTCAGTACTGCGCTCAAAAGATGCAGCCCTGAGGTCTCTCCTGATAGGAGGTAGTTAAGTAGAAATTCACTGCTCAGCTGACCCGGCAGAAGCAAATGTATACCAAAAATGTACCCAGAATGAGCTTTTCAGTGAACAGCAGCCAGGCACATTTTAGCTAGTTTTACTTGTAACTGGGGTTGTAAACGGTTTTCAGGCTCAGTACTGCGCTCAAAAGATGCAGCCCTGAGATCTCTCCTGATAGGAGGTAGTTAAGTAGAAATTCACTGCTCAGCTGACCCGGCAGAAGCAAATGCATACCAAAAATGTACCCAGAATGATCTTTTCAGTGAACAGCAGCCAGGCACATTTTAGCTAGTTTTACTTGTAAGTGGGGTTGTAAACGCTTTTCAGGCTCAGTACTGCGCTCAAAAGATGCAGCCCTGAGGTCTCTCCTGATAGGAGGTAGTTAAGTAGAAATTCACTGCTCAGCTGACCCGGCAGAAGCAAATGTATACCAAAAATGTACCCAGAATGAGCTTTTCAGTGAACAGCAGCCAGGCACATTTTAGCTAGTTTTACTTGTAACTGGGGTTGTAAACGTTTTTCAGGCTCAGTACTGCGCTCAAAAGATGCAGCCCTGAGGTCTCTCCTGATAGGAGGTAGTTAAGTAGAAATTCACTGCTCAGCTGACCCGGCAGAAGCAAATGTATACCAACAATGTACCCAGAATGAGCTTTTCAGTGAACAGCAGCCAGGCACATTTTAGCTAGTTTTACTCGTAACTGGGGTTGTAAACGCTTTTCAGGCTCAGTACTGCGCTCAAAAGATGCAGCCCTGAGGTCTCTCCTGATAGGGGGTAGTTAAGTAGAAATTCACTGCTCAGCTGACCCGGCAGAAGCAAATGTATACCAAAAATGTACCCAGAATGAGCTTTTCAGTGAACAGCAGCCAGGCACATTTTAGCTAGTTTTACTCGTAACTGGGGTTGTAAACGCTTTTCAGGCTCAGTACTGCGCTCAAAAGATGCAGCCCTGAGGTCTCTCCTGATAGGAGGTAGTTAAGTAGAAATTCACTGCTCAGCTGACCCGGCAGAAGCAAATGTATACCAAAAATGTACCCAGAATGAGCTTTTCAGTGAACAGCAGCCAGGCACATTTTAGCTAGTTTTACTTGTAACTGGGGTTGTAAACGGTTTTCAGGCTCAGTACTGCGCTCAAAAGATGCAGCCCTGAGATCTCTCCTGATAGGAGGTAGTTAAGTAGAAATTCACTGCTCAGCTGACCCGGCAGAAGCAAATGCATACCAAAAATGTACCCAGAATGATCTTTTCAGTGAACAGCAGCCAGGCACATTTTATCTAGTTTTACTTGTAAGTGGGGTTGTAAACGCTTTTCAGGCTCAGTACTGCGCTCAAAAGATGCAGCCCTGAGGTCTCTCCTGATAGGAGGTAGTTAAGTAGAAATTCACTGCTCAGCTGACCCGGCAGAAGCAAATGTATACCAAAAATGTACCCAGAATGAGCTTTTCAGTGAACAGCAGCCAGGCACATTTTAGCTAGTTTTACTTGTAACTGGGGTTGTAAACGGTTTTCAGGCTCAGTACTGCGCTCAAAAGATGCAGCCCTGAGGTCTCTCCTGATAGGAGGTAGTTAAGTAGAAATTCACTGCTCAGCTGACCCGGCAGAAGCAAATGTATACCAAAAATGTACCCAGAATGAGCTTTTCAGTGAACAGCAGCCAGGCACATTTTAGCTAGTTTTACTTGTAACTGGGGTTGTAAACGCTTTTCAGGCTCAGTACTGCGCTCAAAAGATGCAGCCCTGAGGTCTCTCCTGATAGGAGGTAGTTAAGTAGAAATTCACTGCTCAGCTGACCCGGCAGAAGCAAATGTATACCAAAAATGTACCCAGAATGAGCTTTTCAGTGAACAGCAGCCAGGCACGATTTAGCTAGTTTTACTTGTAACTGGGGTTGTAAACGCTTTTCAGGCTCAGTACTGCGCTCAAAAGATGCAGCCCTGAGGTCTCTCCTGATAGGAGGTAGTTAAGTAGAAATTCACTGCTCAGCTGACCCGGCAGAAGCAAATGTATACCAACAATGTACCCAGAATGAGCTTTTCAGTGAACAGCAGCCAGGCACATTTTAGCTAGTTTTACTCGTAACTGGGGTTGTAAACGCTTTTCAGGCTCAGTACTGCGCTCAAAAGATGCAGCCCTGAGGTCTCTCCTGATAGGAGTTAGTTAAGTAGAAATTCACTGCTCAGCTGACCCGGCAGAAGCAAATGTATACCAAAAATGTACCCAGAATGAGCTTTTCAGTGAACAGCAGCCAGGCACATTTTAGCTAGTTTTACTTGTAACTGGGGTTGTAAACGGTTTTCAGGCTCAGTACTGCGCTCAAAAGATGCAGCCCTGAGATCTCTCCTGATAGGAGGTAGTTAAGTAGAAATTCACTGCTCAGCTGACCCGGCAGAAGCAAATGTATACCAAAAATGTACCCAGAATGAGCTTTTCAGTGAACAGCAGCCAGGCACATTTTAGCTAGTTTTACTTGTAAGTGGGGTTGTAAACGCTTTTCAGGCTCAGTACTGCGTTCAAAAGATGCAGCCCTGAGGTCTCCCTGATAGGAGGTAGTTAAGTAGAAATTCACTGCTCAGCTGACCCGGCAGAAGCAAATGTATACCAAAAATGTACCCAGAATGAGCTTTTCAGTGAACAGCAGCCAGGCACATTTTAGCTAGTTTTACTTGTAAGTGGGGTTGTAAACGGTTTTCAGGCTCAGTACTGCGCTCAAAAGATGCAGCCCTGAGGTCTCTCCTGATAGGAGGTAGTTAAGTAGAAATTCACTGCTCAGCTGACCCGGCAGAAGCAAATGTATACCAAAAATGTACCCAGAATGAGCTTTTCAGTGAACAGCAGCCAGGCACATTTTAGCTAGTTTTACTTGTAAGTGGGGTTGTAAACGGTTTTCAGGCTCAGTACTGCGCTCAAAAGATGCAGCCCTGAGGT
Source organism: Lissotriton vulgaris (assembly GCF_964263255.1). Taxonomy (NCBI): domain Eukaryota; kingdom Metazoa; phylum Chordata; class Amphibia; order Caudata; family Salamandridae; genus Lissotriton; species Lissotriton vulgaris. Next base: position 394,624 of record NW_028241890.1, read on the forward strand.
CTCTCCTGATAGGAGGTAGTTAAGTAGAAATTCACTGCTCAGCTGACCCGGCAGAAGCAAATGTATACCAAAAATGTACCCAGAATGAGCTTTTCAGTGAACAGCAGCCAGGCACATTTTAGCTAGTTTTACTTGTAAGTGGGGTTGGAAAGGCTTTTCAGGCTCAGTACTGCGCTCAAAAGATGCAGCCCTGAGGTCTCTCCTGATAGGGGGTAGTTAAGTAGAAATTCACTGCTCAGCTGACCCGGCAAAAGCAAATGTATACCAAAAATGTACCCAGAATGTCTTTTCAGTGAACAGCAGCCAGGCACATTTTAGCTAGTTTTACTTGTAAGTGGGGTTGTAAACGGTTTTCAGGCTCAGTACTGCGCTCAAAAGATGCAGCCCTGAGGTCTCTCCTGATAGGAGATAGTTAAGTAGAAATTCACTGCTCAGCTGACCTGGCAGAAGCAAATGTATACCAAAAATGTACCCAGAATGAGCTTTTCAGTGAACAGCAGCCAGGCACATTTTAGCTAGTTTTACTTGTAAGTGGGGTTATAAACGGTTTTCAGGCTCAGTACTGCGCTCAAAAGATGCAGCCCTGAGGTCTCTCCTGATAGGAGGTAGTTAAGTAGAAATTCACTGCTCAGCTGACCCGGCAGAAGCAAATGTATACCAAAAATGTACCCAGAATGAGCTTTTCAGTGAACAGCAGCCAGGCACATTTTAGCTAGTTTTACTTGTAACTTCGGTTGTAAATGGTTTTCAGGCTCAGTACTGCGCTCAAAAGATGCAGCCCTGAGGTCTCTCCTGATAGGAGGTAGTCAAGTAGAAATTCACTGCTCAGCTGACCCGGCAGAAGCAAATGTATACCAAAAATGTACCCAGAATGAGCTTTTCAGTGAACAGCAGCCAGGCACATTTTAGCTAGTTTTACTTGTAAGTGGGGTTGTAAACGGTTTTCAGGCTCAGTACTGCGCTCAAAAGATGCAGCCCTGAGGTCTCTCCTGATAGGAGGTAGTTAAGTAGAAATTCACTGCTCAGCTGACCCGGCAGAAGCAAATGTATACCAAAAATGTACCCAGAATTAGCTTTTCAGTGAACAGCAGCCAGGCACATTTTAGCTAGTTTTACTTGTAACTGGGGTTGTAAACGGTTTCAGGCTCAGTACTGCGCTCAAAAGATGCAGCCCTGAGGTCTCTCCTGATAGGAGGTAGGTAAGTAGAAATTCACTGCTCAGCTGACCCGGCAGAAGCAAATGTATACCAAAAATGTACCCAGAATGAGCTTTTCAGTGAACAGCAGCCAGGCACATTTTAGCTAGTTTTACTGGTAACTGGGGTTGTAAACGTTTTTCAGGCTCAGTACTGCGCTCAAAAGATGCAGCCCTGAGGTCTCTCCTGATAGGGGGTAGTTAAGTAGAAATTCACTGCTCAGCTGACCCGGCAGAAGCAAATGTATACCAAAAATGTACCCAGAATGAGCTTTTCAGTGAACAGCAGCCAGGCACATTTTAGCTAGTTTTACTCGTAACTGGGGTTGTAAACGCTTTTCAGGCTCAGTACTGCGCTCAAAAGATGCAGCCCTGAGGTCTCTCCTGATAGGAGGTAGTTAAGTAGAAATTCACTGCTCAGCTGACCCGGCAGAAGCAAATGTATACCAAAAATGTACCCAGAATGAGCTTTTCAGTGAACAGCAGCCAGGCACATTTTAGCTAGTTTTACTTGTAACTGGGGTTGTAAACGGTTTTCAGGCTCAGTACTGCGCTCAAAAGATGCAGCCCTGAGATCTCTCCTGATAGGAGGTAGTTAAGTAGAAATTCACTGCTCAGCTGACCCGGCAGAAGCAAATGCATACCAAAAATGTACCCAGAATGATCTTTTCAGTGAACAGCAGCCAGGCACATTTTAGCTAGTTTTACTTGTAAGTGGGGTTGTAAACGCTTTTCAGGCTCAGTACTGCGCTCAAAAGATGCAGCCCTGAGGTCTCTCCTGATAGGAGGTAGTTAAGTAGAAATTCACTGCTCAGCTGACCCGGCAGAAGCAAATGTATACCAAAAATGTACCCAGAATGAGCTTTTCAGTGAACAGCAGCCAGGCACATTTTAGCTAGTTTTACTTGTAACTGGGGTTGTAAACGTTTTTCAGGCTCAGTACTGCGCTCAAAAGATGCAGCCCTGAGGTCTCTCCTGATAGGAGGTAGTTAAGTAGAAATTCACTGCTCAGCTGACCCGGCAGAAGCAAATGTATACCAAAAATGTACCCAGAATGAGCTTTTCAGTGAACAGCAGCCAGGCACATTTTAGCTAGTTTTACTTGTAACTGGGGTTGTAAACGCTTTTCAGGCTCAGTACTGCGCTCAAAAGATGCAGCCCTGAGGTCTCTCCTGATAGGAGGTAGTTAAGTAGAAATTCACTGCTCAGCTGACCCGGCAGAAGCAAATGTATACCAAAAATGTACCCAGAATGAGCTTTTCAGTGAACAGCAGCCAGGCACGATTTAGCTAGTTTTACTTGTAACTGGGGTTGTAAACGCTTTTCAGGCTCAGTACTGCGCTCAAAAGATGCAGCCCTGAGGTTTCTCCTGATAGGAGGTAGTTAAGTAGAAATTCACTGCTCAGCTGACCCGGCAGAAGCAAATGTATACCAACAATGTACCCAGAATGAGCTTTTCAGTGAACAGCAGCCAGGCACATTTTAGCTAGTTTTACTCGTAACTGGGGTTGTAAACGCTTTTCAGGCTCAGTACTGCGCTCAAAAGATGCAGCCCTGAGGTCTCTCCTGATAGGAGGTAGTTAAGTAGAAATTCACTGCTCAGCTGACCCGGCAGAAGCAAATGTATACCAAAAATGTACCCAGAATGAGCTTTTCAGTGAACAGCAGCCAGGCACATTTTAGCTAGTTTTACTTGTAACTGGGGTTGTAAACGGTTTTCAGGCTCAGTACTGCGCTCAAAAGATGCAGCCCTGAGATCTCTCCTGATAGGAGGTAGTTAAGTAGAAATTCACTGCTCAGCTGACCCGGCAGAAGCAAATGTATACCAAAAATGTACCCAGAATGAGCTTTTCAGTGAACAGCAGCCAGGCACATTTTAGCTAGTTTTACTTGTAAGTGGGGTTGTAAACGCTTTTCAGGCTCAGTACTGCGTTCAAAAGATGCAGCCCTGAGGTCTCCCTGATAGGAGGTAGTTAAGTAGAAATTCACTGCTCAGCTGACCCGGCAGAAGCAAATGTATACCAAAAATGTACCCAGAATGAGCTTTTCAGTGAACAGCAGCCAGGCACATTTTAGCTGGTTTACTTGTAAGTGGGGTTGTAAACGGTTTTCAGGCTCAGTACTGCGCTCAAAAGATGCAGCCCTGAGGTCTCTCCTGATAGGAGGTAGTTAAGTAGAAATTCACTGCTCAGCTGACCCGGCAGAAGCAAATGTATACCAAAAATGTACCCAGAATGAGCTTTTCAGTGAACAGCAGCCAGGCACATTTTAGCTAGTTTTACTTGTAAGTGGGGTTGTAAACGGTTTTCAGGCTCAGTACTGCGCTCAAAAGATGCAGCCCTGAGGTCTCTCCTGATAGGAGGTAGTTAAGTAGAAATTCACTGCTCAGCTGACCCGGCAGAAGCAAATGTATACCAAAAATGTACCCAGAATGAGCTTTTCAGTGAACAGCAGCCAGGCACATTTTAGCTAGTTTTACTTGTAAGTGGGGTTGGAAAGGCTTTTCATGCTCAGTACTGCGCTCACAAGATGCAGCCCTGAGGTCTCTCCTGATAGGGGGTAGTTAAGTAGAAATTCACTGCTCAGCTGACCCGGCAAAAGCAAATGTATACCAAAAATGTACCCAGAATGGCTTTTCAGTGAACAGCAGCCAGGCACATTTTAGCTAGTTTTACTTGTAAGTGGGGTTGTAAACGGTTTTCAGGCTCAGTACTGCGCTCAAAAGATGCAGCCCTGAGGTCTCTCCTGATAGGAGATAGTTAAGTAGAAATTCACTGCTCAGCTGACCCGGCAGAAGCAAATGTATACCAAAAATGTACCCAGAATGAGCTTTTCAGTGAACAGCAGCCAGGCACATTTTAGCTAGTTTTACTTGTAAGTGGGGTTATAAACGGTTTTCAGGCTCAGTACTGCGCTCAAAAGATGCAGCCCTGAGGTCTCTCCTGATAGGAGGTAGTTAAGTAGAAAATCACTGCTCAGCTGACCCGGCAGAAGCAAATGTATACCAAAAATGTACCCAGAATGAGCTTTTCAGTGAACAGCAGCCAGGCACATTTTAGCTAGTTTTACTTGTAACTTCGGTTGTAAATGGTTTTCAGGCTCAGTACTGCGCTCAAAAGATGCAGCCCTGAGGTCTCTCCTGATAGGAGGTAGTTAAGTAGAAATTCACTGCTCAGCTGACCCGGCAGAAGCAAATGTATACCAAAAATGTACCCAGAATGAGCTTTTCAGTGAACAGCAGCCAGGCACATTTTAGCTAGTTTTACTTGTAAGTGGGGTTGTAAACGTTTTTCAGGCTCAGTACTGCGCTCAAAAGATGCAGCCCTGAGGTCTCTCCTGATAGGAGGTAGTTAAGTAGAAATTCACTGCTCAGCTGACCCGGCAGAAGCAAATGTATACCAAAAATGTACCCAGAATTAGCTTTTCAGTGAACAGCAGCCAGGCACATTTTAGCTAGTTTTACTTGTAAGTGGGGTTGGAAAGGCTTTTCAGGCTCAGTACTGCGCTCAAAAGATGCAGCCCTGAGGTCTCTCCTGATAGGGGGTAGTTAAGTAGAAATTCACTGCTCAGCTGACCTGGCAGAAGCAAATGTATACCAAAAATGTACCCAGAATGAGCTTTTCAGTGAACAGCAGCCAGGCACATTTTACCTAGTTTTCCTTGTAACTGGGGTTGTAAACGGTTTTCAGGCTCAGTACTGCGCTCAAAAGATGCAGCCCTGAGGTCTCTCCTGATAGGAGGTAGTTAAGTAGAAATTCACTGCTCAGCTGACCCGGCAGAAGCAAATGTAAACCAAAAATTTACCCAGAATGAGCTTTTCAGTGAACAGCAGCCAGGCACATTTTAGCTAGTTTTACTTATAACTGGGGTTGTAAACGGTTTTCAGGCTCAGTACTGCGCTCAAAAGATGCAGCCCTGAGGTCTCTCCTGATAGGGGGTAGATAAGTAGAAATTCACTGCTCAGCTGACCCGGCACAAGCAAATGTATACCAAAAATGTACCCAGAATGAGCTTTTCAGTGAACAGCAGCCAGGCACATTTTACCTAGTTTTCCTTGTAACTGGGGTTGTAAACGGTTTTCAGGCTCAGTACTGCGCTCAAAAGATGCAGCCCTGAGGTCTCTCCTGATAGGAGGTAGTTAAGTAGAAATTCACTGCTCAGCTGACCCGGCAGAAGCAAATGTATACCAAAAATGTACCCAGAATGAGCTTTTCAGTGAACAGCAGCCAGGCACATTTTAGCTAGTTTTACTTGTAACTGGGGTTGTAAACGGTTTTCAGGCTCAGTACTGCACTCAAAAGATGCAGCCCTGAGGTCTCTCCTGATAGGAGGTAGGTAAGTAGAAATTCACTGCTCAGCTGACCCGGCAGAAGCAAATGTATACCAAAAATGTACCCAGAATGAGCTTTTCAGTGAACAGCAGCCAGGCACATTTTAGCTAGTTTTACTGGTAACTGGGGTTGTAAACGTTTTTCAGGCTCAGTACTGCGCTCAAAAGATGCAGCCCTGAGGTCTCTCCTGATAGGGGGTAGTTAAGTAGAAATTCACTGCTCAGCTGACCCGGCAGAAGCAAATGTATACCAAAAATGTACCCAGAATGAGCTTTTCAGTGAACAGCAGCCAGGCACATTTTAGCTAGTTTTACTCGTAACTGGGGTTGTAAACGCTTTTCAGGCTCAGTACTGCGCTCAAAAGATGCAGCCCTGAGGTCTCTCCTGATAGGAGGTAGTTAAGTAGAAATTCACTGCTCAGCTGACCCGGCAGAAGCAAATGTAAACCAAAAATGTACCCAGAATGAGCTTTTCAGTGAACAGCAGCCAGGCACATTTTAGCTAGTTTTACTTGTAACTGGGGTTGTAAACGGTTTTCAGGCTCAGTACTGCGCTCAAAAGATGCAGCCCTGAGATCTCTCCTGATAGGAGGTAGTTAAGTAGAAATTCACTGCTCAGCTGACCCGGCAGAAGCAAATGCATACCAAAAATGTACCCAGAATGATCTTTTCAGTGAACAGCAGCCAGGCACATTTTAGCTAGTTTTACTTGTAAGTGGGGTTGTAAACGCTTTTCAGGCTCAGTACTGCGCTCAAAAGATGCAGCCCTGAGGTCTCTCCTGATAGGAGGTAGTTAAGTAGAAATTCACTGCTCAGCTGACCCGGCAGAAGCAAATGTATACCAAAAATGTACCCAGAATGAGCTTTTCAGTGAACAGCAGCCAGGCACATTTTAGCTAGTTTTACTTGTAACTGGGGTTGTAAACGGTTTTCAGGCTCAGTACTGCGCTCAAAAGATGCAGCCCTGAGGTCTCTCCTGATAGGAGGTAGTTAAGTAGAAATTCACTGCTCAGCTGACCCGGCAGAAGCAAATGTATACCAAAAATGTACCCAGAATGAGCTTTTCAGTGAACAGCAGCCAGGCACATTTTAGCTAGTTTTACTTGTAACTGGGGTTGTAAACGCTTTTCAGGCTCAGTACTGCGCTCAAAAGATGCAGCCCTGAGGTCTCTCCTGATAGGAGGTAGTTAAGTAGAAATTCACTGCTCAGCTGACCCGGCAGAAGCAAATGTATACCAAAAATGTACCCAGAATGAGCTTTTCAGTGAACAGCAGCCAGGCACGATTTAGCTAGTTTTACTTGTAACTGGGGTTGTAAACGCTTTTCAGGCTCAGTACTGCGCTCAAAAGATGCAGCCTGAGGTCTCTCCTGATAGGAGGTAGTTAAGTAGAAATTCACTGCTCAGCTGACCCGGCAGAAGCAAATGTATACCAAAAATGTACCCAGAATGAGCTTTTCAGTGAACAGCAGCCGGGCACATTTTAGCTAGTTTTACTTGTAAGTGGGGTTGGAAACGCTTTTCAGGCTCAGTACTGCGCTCAAAAGATGCATCCCTGAGGTCTCTCCTGATAGGGGGTAGTTAAGTAGAAATTCACTGCTCAGCTGACCCGGCAGAAGCAAATGTATACCAAAAATGTACCCAGAATGAGCTTTTCAGTGAACAGCAGCCAGGCACATTTTAGCTAGTTTTACTTGTAACTGGGGTTGTAAACGGTTTTCAGGCTCAGTACTGCGCTCAAAAGATGCAGCCCTGAGGTCTCCCTGATAGGAGGTAGTTAAGTAGAAATTCACTGCTCAGCTGACCCGGCAGAAGCAAATGTATACCAAAAATGTACCCAGAATGAGCTTTTCAGTGAACAGCAGCCAGGCACATTTTAGCTAGTTTTACTTGTAACTCGGGTTGTAAATGGTTTTCAGGCTCAGTACTGCGCTCAAAAGATGCAGCCCTGAGGTCTCTCCTGATAGGAGGTAGTTAAGTAGAAATTCACTGCTCAGCTGACCCGGCAGAAGCAAATGTATACCAAAAATGTACCCAGAATGAGCTTTTCAGTGAACAGCAGCCAGGCACATTTTACCTAGTTTTCCTTGTAACTGGGGTTGTAAACGGTTTTCAGGCTCAGTACTGCGCTCAAAAGATGCAGCCCTGAGGTCTCTCCTGATAGGAGGTAGTTAAGTAGAAATTCACTGCTCAGCTGACCCGGCAGAAGCAAATGTATACCAAAAATGTACCCAGAATGAGCTTTTCAGTGAACAGCAGCCAGGCACATTTTAGCTAGTTTTACTTGTAACTGGGGTTGTAAACGGTTTTCAGGCTCAGTACTGCACTCAAAAGATGCAGCCCTGAGGTCTCTCCTGATAGGAGGTAGGTAAGTAGAAATTCACTGCTCAGCTGACCCGGCAGAAGCAAATGTATACCAAAAATGTACCCAGAATGAGCTTTTCAGTGAACAGCAGCCAGGCACATTTTAGCTAGTTTTACTGGTAACTGGGGTTGTAAACGTTTTTCAGGCTCAGTACTGCGCTCAAAAGATGCAGCCCTGAGGTCTCTCCTGATAGGGGGTAGTTAAGTAGAAATTCACTGCTCAGCTGACCCGGCAGAAGCAAATGTATACCAAAAATGTACCCAGAATGAGCTTTTCAGTGAACAGCAGCCAGGCACATTTTAGCTAGTTTTACTCGTAACTGGGGTTGTAAACGCTTTTCAGGCTCAGTACTGCGCTCAAAAGATGCAGCCCTGAGGTCTCTCCTGATAGGAGGTAGTTAAGTAGAAATTCACTGCTCAGCTGACCCGGCAGAAGCAAATGTAAACCAAAAATGTACCCAGAATGAGCTTTTCAGTGAACAGCAGCCAGGCACATTTTAGCTAGTTTTACTTGTAACTGGGGTAGTAAACGGTTTTCAGGCTCAGTACTGCGCTCAAAAGATGCAGCCCTGAGATCTCTCCTGATAGGAGGTAGTTAAGTAGAAATTCACTGCTCAGCTGACCCGGCAGAAGCAAATGCATACCAAAAATGTACCCAGAATGATCTTTTCAGTGAACAGCAGCCAGGCACATTTTAGCTAGTTTTACTTGTAAGTGGGGTTGTAAACGCTTTTCAGGCTCAGTACTGCGCTCAAAAGATGCAGCCCTGAGGTCTCTCCTGATAGGAGGTAGTTAAGTAGAAATTCACTGCTCAGCTGACCCGGCAGAAGCAAATGTATACCAAAAATGTACCCAGAATGAGCTTTTCAGTGAACAGCAGCCAGGCACATTTTAGCTAGTTTTACTTGTAACTGGGGTTGTAAACGGTTTTCAGGCTCAGTACTGCGCTCAAAAGATGCAGCCCTGAGGTCTCTCCTGATAGGAGGTAGTTAAGTAGAAATTCACTGCTCAGCTGACCCGGCAGAAGCAAATGTATACCAAAAATGTACCCAGAATGAGCTTTTCAGTGTACAGCAGCCAGGCACATTTTAGCTAGTTTTACTTGTAACTGGGGTTGTAAACGCTTTTCAGGCTCAGTACTGCGCTCAAAAGATGCAGCCCTGAGGTCTCTCCTGATAGGAGGTAGTTAAGTAGAAATTCACTGCTCAGCTGACCCGGCAGAAGCAAATGTATACCAAAAATGTACCCAGAATGAGCTTTTCAGTGAACAGCAGCCAGGCACGATTTAGCTAGTTTTACTTGTAACTGGGGTTGTAAACGCTTTTCAGGCTCAGTACTGCGCTCAAAAGATGCAGCCTGAGGTCTCTCCTGATAGGAGGTAGTTAAGTAGAAATTCACTGCTCAGCTGACCCGGCAGAAGCAAATGTATACCAAAAATGTACCCAGAATGAGCTTTTCAGTGAACAGCAGCCAGGCACATTTTAGCTAGTTTTACTTGTAAGTGGGGTTGGAAACGCTTTTCAGGCTCAGTACTGCGCTCAAAAGATGCAGCCCTGAGGTCTCTCCTGATAGGAGATAGTTAAGTAGAAATTCACTGCTCAGCTGACCCGGCAGAAGCAAATGTATACCAAAAATGTACCCAGAATGAGCTTTTCAGTGAACAGCAGCCAGGCACATTTTAGCTAGTTTTACTTGTAAGTGGGGTTGTAAACGCTTTTCAGGCTCAGTACTGCGCTCAAAAGATGCAGCCCTGAGGTCTCTCCTGATAGGAGGTAGTTAAGTAGAAATTCACTGCTCAGCTGACCCGGCAGAAGCAAATGTATACCAAAAATGTACCCAGAATGAGCTTTTCAGTGAACAGCAGCCAGGCACATTTTAGCTAGTTTTACTTGTAAGTGGGGTTGGAAAGGCTTTTCAGGCTCAGTACTGCGCTCAAAAGATGCATCCCTGAGGTCTCTCCTGATAGGGGGTAGTTAAGTAGAAATTCACTGCTCAGCTGACCCGGCAGAAGCAAATGTATACCAAAAATGTACCCAGAATGAGCTTTTCAGTGAACAGCAGCCAGGCACATTTTAGCTAGTTTTACTTGTAACTGGGGTTGTAAACGGTTTTCAGGCTCAGTACTGCGCTCAAAAGATGCAGCCCTGAGGTCTCTCCTGATAGGAGGTAGTTAAGTAGAAATTCACTGCTCAGCTGACCCGGCAGAAGCAAATGTATACCAAAAATGTACCCAGAATGAGCTTTTCAGTGAACAGCAGCCAGGCACATTTTAGCTAGTTTTACTTGTAAGTGGGGTTGTAAACGGTTTTCAGGCTCAGTACTGCGCTCAAAAGATGCAGCCCTGAGGTCTCTCCTGATAGGAGGTAGTTAAGTAGAAATTCACTGCTCAGCTGACCCGGCAGAAGCAAATGTATACCAAAAATGTACCCAGAATGAGCTTTTCAGTGAACAGCAGCCAGGCACATTTTAGCTAGTTTTACTTGTAAGTGGGGTTGGAAAGGCTTTTCAGGCTCAGTACTGCGCTCAAAAGATGCAGCCCTGAGGTCTCTCCTGATAGGGGGTAGTTAAGTAGAAATTCACTGCTCAGCTGACCCGGCAAAAGCAAATGTATACCAAAAATGTACCCAGAATGTCTTTTCAGTGAACAGCAGCCAGGCACATTTTAGCTAGTTTTACTTGTAAGTGGGGTTGTAAACGGTTTTCAGGCTCAGTACTGCGCTCAAAAGATGCAGCCCTGAGGTCTCTCCTGATAGGAGATAGTTAAGTAGAAATTCACTGCTCAGCTGACCTGGCAGAAGCAAATGTATACCAAAAATGTACCCAGAATGAGCTTTTCAGTGAACAGCAGCCAAGGCACATTTTAGCTAGTTTTACTTGTAAGTGGGGTTATAAACGGTTTTCAGGCTCAGTACTGCGCTCAAAAGATGCAGCCCTGAGGTCTCTCCTGATAGGAGGTAGTTAAGTAGAAATTCACTGCTCAGCTGACCCGGCAGAAGCAAATGTATACCAAAAATGTACCCAGAATGAGCTTTTCAGTGAACAGCAGCCAGGCACATTTTAGCTAGTTTTACTTGTAACTTCGGTTGTAAATGGTTTTCAGGCTCAGTACTGCGCTCAAAAGATGCAGCCCTGAGGTCTCTCCTGATAGGAGGTAGTCAAGTAGAAATTCACTGCTCAGCTGACCCGGCAGAAGCAAATGTATACCAAAAATGTACCCAGAATGAGCTTTTCAGTGAACAGCAGCCAGGCACATTTTAGCTAGTTTTACTTGTAAGTGGGGTTGTAAACGGTTTTCAGGCTCAGTACTGCGCTCAAAAGATGCAGCCCTGAGGTCTCTCCTGATAGGAGGTAGTTAAGTAGAAATTCACTGCTCAGCTGACCCGGCAGAAGCAAATGTATACCAAAAATTTACCCAGAATTAGCTTTTCAGTGAACAGCAGCCAGGCACATTTTAGCTAGTTTTACTTGTAACTGGGGTTGTAAACGGTTTCAGGCTCAGTACTGCGCTCAAAAGATGCAGCCCTGAGGTCTCTCCTGATAGGAGGTAGGTAAGTAGAAATTCACTGCTCAGCTGACCCGGCAGAAGCAAATGTATACCAAAAATGTACCCAGAATGAGCTTTTCAGTGAACAGCAGCCAGGCACATTTTAGCTAGTTTTACTGGTAACTGGGGTTGTAAACGTTTTTCAGGCTCAGTACTGCGCTCAAAAGATGCAGCCCTGAGGTCTCTCCTGATAGGGGGTAGTTAAGTAGAAATTCACTGCTCAGCTGACCCGGCAGAAGCAAATGTATACCAAAAATGTACCCAGAATGAGCTTTTCAGTGAACAGCAGCCAGGCACATTTTAGCTAGTTTTACTCGTAACTGGGGTTGTAAACGCTTTTCAGGCTCAGTACTGCGCTCAAAAGATGCAGCCCTGAGGTCTCTCCTGATAGGAGGTAGTTAAGTAGAAATTCACTGCTCAGCTGACCCGGCAGAAGCAAATGTATACCAAAAATGTACCCAGAATGAGCTTTTCAGTGAACAGCAGCCAGGCACATTTTAGCTAGTTTTACTTGTAACTGGGGTTGTAAACGGTTTTCAGGCTCAGTACTGCGCTCAAAAGATGCAGCCCTGAGATCTCTCCTGATAGGAGGTAGTTAAGTAGAAATTCACTGCTCAGCTGACCCGGCAGAAGCAAATGCATACCAAAAATGTACCCAGAATGATCTTTTCAGTGAACAGCAGCCAGGCACATTTTAGCTAGTTTTACTTGTAAGTGGGGTTGTAAACGCTTTTCAGGCTCAGTACTGCGCTCAAAAGATGCAGCCCTGAGGTCTCTCCTGATAGGAGGTAGTTAAGTAGAAATTCACTGCTCAGCTGACCCGGCAGAAGCAAATGTATACCAAAAATGTACCCAGAATGAGCTTTTCAGTGAACAGCAGCCAGGCACATTTTAGCTAGTTTTACTTGTAACTGGGGTTGTAAACGTTTTTCAGGCTCAGTACTGCGCTCAAAAGATGCAGCCCTGAGGTCTCTCCTGATAGGAGGTAGTTAAGTAGAAATTCACTGCTCAGCTGACCCGGCAGAAGCAAATGTATACCAAAAATGTACCCAGAATGAGCTTTTCAGTGAACAGCAGCCAGGCACATTTTAGCTAGTTTTACTTGTAACTGGGGTTGTAAACGCTTTTCAGGCTCAGTACTGCGCTCAAAAGATGCAGCCCTGAGGTCTCTCCTGATAGGAGGTAGTTAAGTAGAAATTCACTGCTCAGCTGACCCGGCAGAAGCAAATGTATACCAAAAATGTACCCAGAATGAGCTTTTCAGTGAACAGCAGCCAGGCACGATTTAGCTAGTTTTACTTGTAACTGGGGTTGTAAACGCTTTTCAGGCTCAGTACTGCGCTCAAAAGATGCAGCCCTGAGGTTTCTCCTGATAGGAGGTAGTTAAGTAGAAATTCACTGCTCAGCTGACCCGGCAGAAGCAAATGTATACCAACAATGTACCCAGAATGAGCTTTTCAGTGAACAGCAGCCAGGCACATTTTAGCTAGTTTTACTCGTAACTGGGGTTGTAAACGCTTTTCAGGCTCAGTACTGCGCTCAAAAGATGCAGCCCTGAGGTCTCTCCTGATAGGAGGTAGTTAAGTAGAAATTCACTGCTCAGCTGACCCGGCAGAAGCAAATGTATACAAAAAATGTACCCAGAATGAGCTTTTCAGTGAACAGCAGCCAGGCACATTTTAGCTAGTTTTACTTGTAACTGGGGTTGTAAACGGTTTTCAGGCTCAGTACTGCGCTCAAAAGATGCCGCCCTGAGATCTCTCCTGATAGGAGGTAGTTAAGTAGAAATTCACTGCTCAGCTGACCCGGCAGAAGCAAATGTATACCAAAAATGTACCCAGAATGAGCTTTTCAGTGAACAGCAGCCAGGCACATTTTAGCTAGTTTTACTTGTAAGTGGGGTTGTAAACGCTTTTCAGGCTCAGTACTGCGTTCAAAAGATGCAGCCCTGAGGTCTCCCTGATAGGAGGTAGTTAAGTAGAAATTCACTGCTCAGCTGACCCGGCAGAAGCAAATGTATACCAAAAATGTACCCAGAATGAGCTTTTCAGTGAACAGCAGCCAGGCACATTTTAGCTGGTTTACTTGTAAGTGGGGTTGTAAACGGTTTTCAGGCTCAGTACTGCGCTCAAAAGATGCAGCCCTGAGGTCTCTCCTGATAGGAGGTAGTTAAGTAGAAATTCACTGCTCAGCTGACCCGGCAGAAGCAAATGTATACCAAAAATGTACCCAGAATGAGCTTTTCAGTGAACAGCAGCCAGGCACATTTTAGCTAGTTTTACTTGTAAGTGGGGTTGTAAACGGTTTTCAGGCTCAGTACTGCGCTCAAAAGATGCAGCCCTGAGGTCTCTCCTGATAGGAGGTAGTTAAGTAGAAATTCACTGCTCAGCTGACCCGGCAGAAGCAAATGTATACCAAAAATGTACCCAGAATGAGCTTTTCAGTGAACAGCAGCCAGGCACATTTTAGCTAGTTTTACTTGTAAGTGGGGTTGGAAAGGCTTTTCATGCTCAGTACTGCGCTCAAAAGATGCAGCCCTGAGGTCTCTCCTGATAGGGGGTAGTTAAGTAGAAATTCACTGCTCAGCTGACCCGGCAAAAGCAAATGTATACCAAAAATGTACCCAGAATGGCTTTTCAGTGAACAGCAGCCAGGCACATTTTAGCTAGTTTTACTTGTAAGTGGGGTTGTAAACGGTTTTCAGGCTCAGTACTGCGCTCAAAAGATGCAGCCCTGAGGTCTCTCCTGATAGGAGATAGTTAAGTAGAAATTCACTGCTCAGCTGACCCGGCAGAAGCAAATGTATACCAAAAATGTACCCAGAATGAGCTTTTCAGTGAACAGCAGCCAGGCACATTTTAGCTAGTTTTACTTGTAAGTGGGGTTATAAACGGTTTTCAGGCTCAGTACTGCGCTCAAAAGATGCAGCCCTGAGGTCTCTCCTGATAGGAGGTAGTTAAGTAGAAAATCACTGCTCAGCTGACCCGGCAGAAGCAAATGTATACCAAAAATGTACCCAGAATGAGCTTTTCAGTGAACAGCAGCCAGGCACATTTTAGCTAGTTTTACTTGTAACTTCGGTTGTAAATGGTTTTCAGGCTCAGTACTGCGCTCAAAAGATGCAGCCCTGAGGTCTCTCCTGATAGGAGGTAGTTAAGTAGAAATTCACTGCTCAGCTGACCCGGCAGAAGCAAATGTATACCAAAAATGTACCCAGAATGAGCTTTTCAGTGAACAGCAGCCAGGCACATTTTAGCTAGTTTTACTTGTAAGTGGGGTTGTAAACGGTTTTCAGGCTCAGTACTGCGCTCAAAAGATGCAGCCCTGAGGTCTCTCCTGATAGGAGGTAGTTAAGTAGAAATTCACTGCTCAGCTGACCCGGCAGAAGCAAATGTATACCAAAAATGTACCCAGAATTAGCTTTTCAGTGAACAGCAGCCAGGCACATTTTAGCTAGTTTTACTTGTAAGTGGGGTTGGAAAGGCTTTTCAGGCTCAGTACTGCGCTCAAAAGATGCAGCCCTGAGGTCTCTCCTGATAGGGGGTAGTTAAGTAGAAATTCACTGCTCAGCTGACCTGGCAGAAGCAAATGTATACCAAAAATGTACCCAGAATGAGCTTTTCAGTGAACAGCAGCCAGGCACATTTTACCTAGTTTTCCTTGTAACTGGGGTTGTAAACGGTTTTCAGGCTCAGTACTGCGCTCAAAAGATGCAGCCCTGAGGTCTCTCCTGATAGGAGGTAGTTAAGTAGAAATTCACTGCTCAGCTGACCCGGCAGAAGCAAATGTAAACCAAAAATTTACCCAGAATGAGCTTTTCAGTGAACAGCAGCCAGGCACATTTTAGCTAGTTTTACTTATAACTGGGGTTGTAAACGGTTTTCAGGCTCAGTACTGCGCTCAAAAGATGCAGCCCTGAGGTCTCTCCTGATAGGGGGTAGTTAAGTAGAAATTCACTGCTCAGCTGACCCGGCACAAGCAAATGTATACCAAAAATGTACCCAGAATGAGCTTTTCAGTGAACAGCAGCCAGGCACATTTTACCTAGTTTTCCTTGTAACTGGGGTTGTAAACGGTTTTCAGGCTCAGTACTGCGCTCAAAAGATGCAGCCCTGAGGTCTCTCCTGATAGGAGGTAGTTAAGTAGAAATTCACTGCTCAGCTGACCCGGCAGAAGCAAATGTATACCAAAAATGTACCCAGAATGAGCTTTTCAGTGAACAGCAGCCAGGCACATTTTAGCTAGTTTTACTTGTAACTGGGGTTGTAAACGGTTTTCAGGCTCAGTACTGCACTCAAAAGATGCAGCCCTGAGGTCTCTCCTGATAGGAGGTAGGTAAGTAGAAATTCACTGCTCAGCTGACCCGGCAGAAGCAAATGTATACCAAAAATGTACCCAGAATGAGCTTTTCAGTGAACAGCAGCCAGGCACATTTTAGCTAGTTTTACTGGTAACTGGGGTTGTAAACGTTTTTCAGGCTCAGTACTGCGCTCAAAAGATGCAGCCCTGAGGTCTCTCCTGATAGGGGGTAGTTAAGTAGAAATTCACTGCTCAGCTGACCCGGCAGAAGCAAATGTATACCAAAAATGTACCCAGAATGAGCTTTTCAGTGAACAGCAGCCAGGCACATTTTAGCTAGTTTTACTCGTAACTGGGGTTGTAAACGCTTTTCAGGCTCAGTACTGCGCTCAAAAGATGCAGCCCTGAGGTCTCTCCTGATTGGAGGTAGTTAAGTAGAAATTCACTGCTCAGCTGACCCGGCAGAAGCAAATGTAAACCAAAAATGTACCCAGAATGAGCTTTTCAGTGAACAGCAGCCAGGCACATTTTAGCTAGTTTTACTTGTAACTGGGGTTGTAAACGGTTTTCAGGCTCAGTACTGCGCTCAAAAGATGCAGCCCTGAGATCTCTCCTGATAGGAGGTAGTTAAGTAGAAATTCACTGCTCAGCTGACCCGGCAGAAGCAAATGCATACCAAAAATGTACCCAGAATGATCTTTTCAGTGAACAGCAGCCAGGCACATTTTAGCTAGTTTTACTTGTAAGTGGGGTTGTAAACGCTTTTCAGGCTCAGTACTGCGCTCAAAAGATGCAGCCCTGAGGTCTCTCCTGATAGGAGGTAGTTAAGTAGAAATTCACTGCTCAGCTGACCCGGCAGAAGCAAATGTATACCAAAAATGTACCCAGAATGAGCTTTTCAGTGAACAGCAGCCAGGCACATTTTAGCTAGTTTTACTTGTAACTGGGGTTGTAAACGGTTTTCAGGCTCAGTACTGCGCTCAAAAGATGCAGCCCTGAGGTCTCTCCTGATAGGAGGTAGTTAAGTAGAAATTCACTGCTCAGCTGACCCGGCAGAAGCAAATGTATACCAAAAATGTACCCAGAATGAGCTTTTCAGTGAACAGCAGCCAGGCACATTTTAGCTAGTTTTACTTGTAACTGGGGTTGTAAACGCTTTTCAGGCTCAGTACTGCGCTCAAAAGATGCAGCCCTGAGGTCTCTCCTGATAGGAGGTAGTTAAGTAGAAATTCACTGCTCAGCTGACCCGGCAGAAGCAAATGTATACCAAAAATGTACCCAGAATGAGCTTTTCAGTGAACAGCAGCCAGGCACGATTTAGCTAGTTTTACTTGTAACTGGGGTTGTAAACGCTTTTCAGGCTCAGTACTGCGCTCAAAAGATGCAGCCTGAGGTCTCTCCTGATAGGAGGTAGTTAAGTAGAAATTCACTGCTCAGCTGACCCGGCAGAAGCAAATGTATACCAAAAATGTACCCAGAATGAGCTTTTCAGTGAACAGCAGCCAGGCACATTTTAGCTAGTTTTACTTGTAAGTGGGGTTGGAAACGCTTTTCAGGCTCAGTACTGCGCTCAAAAGATGCAGCCCTGAGGTCTCTCCTGATAGGAGATAGTTAAGTAGAAATTCACTGCTCAGCTGACCCGGCAGAAGCAAATGTATACCAAAAATGTACCCAGAATGAGCTTTTCAGTGAACAGCAGCCAGGCACATTTTAGCTAGTTTTACTTGTAAGTGGGGTTGTAAACGCTTTTCAGGCTCAGTACTGCGCTCAAAAGATGCAGCCCTGAGGTCTCTCCTGATAGGAGGTAGTTAAGTAGAAATTCACTGCTCAGCTGACCCGGCAGAAGCAAATGTATACCAAAAATGTACCCAGAATGAGCTTTTCAGTGAACAGCAGCCAGGCACATTTTAGCTAGTTTTACTTGTAAGTGGGGTTGGAAAGGCTTTTCAGGCTCAGTACTGCGCTCAAAAGATGCATCCCTGAGGTCTCTCCTGATAGGGGGTAGTTAAGTAGAAATTCACTGCTCAGCTGACCCGGCAGAAGCAAATGTATACCAAAAATGTACCCAGAATGAGCTTTTCAGTGAACAGCAGCCAGGCACATTTTAGCTAGTTTTACTTGTAACTGGGGTTGTAAACGGTTTTCAGGCTCAGTACTGCGCTCAAAAGATGCAGCCCTGAGGTCTCCCTGATAGGAGGTAGTTAAGTAGAAATTCACTGCTCAGCTGACCCGGCAGAAGCAAATGTATACCAAAAATGTACCCAGAATGAGCTTTTCAGTGAACAGCAGCCAGGCACATTTTAGCTAGTTTTACTTGTAACTCGGGTTGTAAATGGTTTTCAGGCTCAGTACTGCGCTCAAAAGATGCAGCCCTGAGGTCTCTCCTGATAGGAGGTAGTTAAGTAGAAATTCACTGCTCAGCTGACCCGGCAGAAGCAAATGTATACCAAAAATGTACCCAGAATGAGCTTTTCAGTGAACAGCAGCCAGGCACATTTTACCTAGTTTTCCTTGTAACTGGGGTTGTAAACGGTTTTCAGGCTCAGTACTGCGCTCAAAAGATGCAGCCCTGAGGTCTCTCCTGATAGGAGGTAGTTAAGTAGAAATTCACTGCTCAGTTGACCCGGCAGAAGCAAATGTATACCAAAAATGTACCCAGAATGAGCTTTTCAGTGAACAGCAGCCAGGCACATTTTAGCTAGTTTTACTTGTAACTGGGGTTGTAAACGGTTTTCAGGCTCAGTACTGCACTCAAAAGATGCAGCCCTGAGGTCTCTCCTGATAGGAGGTAGGTAAGTAGAAATTCACTGCTCAGCTGACCCGGCAGAAGCAAATGTATACCAAAAATGTACCCAGAATGAGCTTTTCAGTGAACAGCAGCCAGGCACATTTTAGCTAGTTTTACTGGTAACTGGGGTTGTAAACGTTTTTCAGGCTCAGTACTGCGCTCAAAAGATGCAGCCCTGAGGTCTCTCCTGATAGGGGGTAGTTAAGTAGAAATTCACTGCTCAGCTGACCCGGCAGAAGCAAATGTATACCAAAAATGTACCCAGAATGAGCTTTTCAGTGAACAGCAGCCAGGCACATTTTAGCTAGTTTTACTCGTAACTGGGGTTGTAAACGCTTTTCAGGCTCAGTACTGCGCTCAAAAGATGCAGCCCTGAGGTCTCTCCTGATAGGAGGTAGTTAAGTAGAAATTCACTGCTCAGCTGACCCGGCAGAAGCAAATGTAAACCAAAAATGTACCCAGAATGAGCTTTTCAGTGAACAGCAGCCAGGCACATTTTAGCTAGTTTTACTTGTAACTGGGGTTGTAAACGGTTTTCAGGCTCAGTACTGCGCTCAAAAGATGCAGCCCTGAGATCTCTCCTGATAGGAGGTAGTTAAGTAGAAATTCACTGCTCAGCTGACCCGGCAGAAGCAAATGCATACCAAAAATGTACCCAGAATGATCTTTTCAGTGAACAGCAGCCAGGCACATTTTAGCTAGTTTTACTTGTAAGTGGGGTTGTAAACGCTTTTCAGGCTCAGTACTGCGCTCAAAAGATGCAGCCCTGAGGTCTCTCCTGATAGGAGGTAGTTAAGTAGAAATTCACTGCTCAGCTGACCCGGCAGAAGCAAATGTATACCAGAAATGTACCCAGAATGAGCTTTTCAGTGAACAGCAGCCAGGCACATTTTAGCTAGTTTTACTTGTAACTGGGGTTGTAAACGGTTTTCAGGCTCAGTACTGCGCTCAAAAGTTGCAGCCCTGAGGTCTCTCCTGATAGGAGGTAGTTAAGTAGAAATTCACTGCTCAGCTGACCCGGCAGAAGCAAATGTATACCAAAAATGTACCCAGAATGAGCTTTTCAGTGAACAGCAGCCAGGCACATTTTAGCTAGTTTTACTTGTAACTGGGGTTGTAAACGCTTTTCAGGCTCAGTACTGCGCTCAAAAGATGCAGCCCTGAGGTCTCTCCTGATAGGAGGTAGTTAAGTAGAAATTCACTGCTCAGCTGACCCGGCAGAAGCAAATGTATACCAAAAATGTACCCAGAATGAGCTTTTCAGTGAACAGCAGCCAGGCACGATTTAGCTAGTTTTACTTGTAACTGGGGTTGTAAACGCTTTTCAGGCTCAGTACTGCGCTCAAAAGATGCAGCCTGAGGTCTCTCCTGATAGGAGGTAGTTAAGTAGAAATTCACTGCTCAGCTGACCCGGCAGAAGCAAATGTATACCAAAAATGTACCCAGAATGAGCTTTTCAGTGAACAGCAGCCAGGCACATTTTAGCTAGTTTTACTTGTAAGTGGGGTTGGAAACGCTTTTCAGGCTCAGTACTGCGCTCAAAAGATGCAGCCCTGAGGTCTCTCCTGATAGGAGATAGTTAAGTAGAAATTCACTGCTCAGCTGACCCGGCAGAAGCAAATGTATACCAAAAATGTACCCAGAATGAGCTTTTCAGTGAACAGCAGCCAGGCACATTTTAGCTAGTTTTACTTGTAAGTGGGGTTGTAAACGCTTTTCAGGCTCAGTACTGCGCTCAAAAGATGCAGCCCTGAGGTCTCTCCTGATAGGAGGTAGTTAAGTAGAAATTCACTGCTCAGCTGACCCGGCAGAAGCAAATGTATACCAAAAATGTACCCAGAATGAGCTTTTCAGTGAACAGCAGCCAGGCACATTTTAGCTAGTTTTACTTGTAAGTGGGGTTGGAAAGGCTTTTCAGGCTCAGTACTGCGCTCAAAAGATGCATCCCTGAGGTCTCTCCTGATAGGGGGTAGTTAAGTAGAAATTCACTGCTCAGCTGACCCGGCAGAAGCAAATGTATACCAAAAATGTACCCAGAATGAGCTTTTCAGTGAACAGCAGCCAGGCACATTTTAGCTAGTTTTACTTGTAACTGGGGTTGTAAACGGTTTTCAGGCTCAGTACTGCGCTCAAAAGATGCAGCCCTGAGGTCTCCCTGATAGGAGGTAGTTAAGTAGAAATTCACTGCTCAGCTGACCCGGCAGAAGCAAATGTATACCAAAAATGTACCCAGAATGAGCTTTTCAGTGAACAGCAGCCAGGCACATTTTAGCTAGTTTTACTTGTAACTCGGGTTGTAAATGGTTTTCAGGCTCAGTACTGCGCTCAAAAGATGCAGCCCTGAGGTCTCTCCTGATAGGAGGTAGTTAAGTAGAAATTCACTGCTCAGCTGACCCGGCAGAAGCAAATGTATACCAAAAATGTACCCAGAATGAGCTTTTCAGTGAACAGCAGACAGGCACATTTTAGCTAGTTTTACTTGTAAGTGGGGTTGTAAACGCTTTTCAGGCTCAGTACTTCGCTCAAAAGATGCAGCCCTGAGGTCTCTCCTGATAGGAGGTAGTTAAGTAGAAATTCACTGCTCAGCTGACCCGGCAGAAGCAAATGTATACCAAAAATGTACTCAGAATGAGCTTTTCAGTGAACAGCAGACAGGCACATTTTAGCTAGTTTTACTTGTAAGTGGGGTTGTAAAAGCTTTTCAGGCTCAGTACTGCGCTCAAAAGATGCAGCCCTGAGATCTCTCCTGATAGGAGGTAGTTAAGTAGAAATTCAATGCTCAGCTGACCCGGCAGATGCAGCCCTGAGGTCTCTCCTGATAGGAGGTAGTTAAGTAGAAATTCACTGCTCAGCTGACCCGGCAGAAGCAAATGTATACCAAAAATGTACCCAGAATGAGCTTTTCAGTGAACAGCAGCCAGGCACATTTTAGCTAGTTTTACTTGTAAGTGGGGTTGTAAACGGTTTTCAGGCTCAGTACTGAGCTCAAAAGATGCAGCCCTGAGGTCTCTCCTGATAGGAGGTAGTTAAGTAGAAATTCACTGCTCAGCTGACCCGGCAGAAGCAAATGTATAACAAAAATGTACCCAGAATGAGCTTTTGAGTGAACAGCAGCCAGGCACATTTTAGCTAGTTTTACTTGTAAGTGGGCTTGGAAAGGCTTTTCAGGCTCAGTACTGCGCTCAAAAGATGCAGCCCTGAGGTCTCTCCTGATAGGGGGTAGTTAAGTAGAAATTCACTGCTCAGCTGACCCGGCAGAAGCAAATGTATACCAAAAATGTACCCAGAATGAGCTTTTCAGTGAACAGCAGCCAGGCACATTTTAGCTAGTTTTACTTGTAAGTGGGGTTGTAAACGCTTTTCAGGCTCAGTACTGCGCTCAAAAGATGCAGCCCTGAGGTCTCTCCTGATAGGGGGTAGTTAAGTAGAAATTCACTGCTCAGCTGACCCGGCAGAAGCAAATGTATACCAAAAATGTACCCAGAATGAGCTTTTCAGTGAACAGCAGCCAGGCACATTTTAGCTAGTTTTACTTGTAAGTGGGGTTGTAAACGGTTTTCAGGCTCAGTACTGCGCTCAAAAGATGCAGCCCTGAGGTCTCTCCTGATAGGAGGTAGTTAAGTAGAAATTCACTGCTCAGCTGACCCGGCAGAAGCAAATGTATACCAAAAATGTACCCAGAATGAGCTTTTCAGTGAACAGCAGCCAGGCACATTTTAGCTAGTTTTACTTGTGAGTGGGGTTGTAAACGGTTTTCAGGCTCAGTACTGCGCTCAAAAGATGCAGCCCTGAGGTCTCTCCTGATAGGAGGTAGTTAAGTAGAAATTCACTGCTCAGCTGACCCGGCAGAAGCAAATGTATAACAAAAATGTACCCAGAATGAGCTTTTCAGTGAACAGCAGCCAGGCACATTTTAGCTAGTTTTACTTGTAAGTGGGGTTGTAAACGCTTTTCAGGCTCAGTACTGCGCTCAAAAGA
This sequence comes from Lissotriton vulgaris, assembly GCF_964263255.1. Classification (NCBI taxonomy): domain Eukaryota; kingdom Metazoa; phylum Chordata; class Amphibia; order Caudata; family Salamandridae; genus Lissotriton; species Lissotriton vulgaris. Next base: position 417,121 of record NW_028241890.1, read on the forward strand.
TGCAGCCCTGAGGTCTCTCCTGATAGGAGGTAGTTAAGTAGAAATTCACTGCTCAGCTGACCCGGCAGAAGCAAATGTATACCAAAAATGTACCCAGAATGAGCTTTTCAGTGAACAGCAGCCAGGCACATTTTAGCTAGTTTTACTTGTAAGTGGGGTTGTAACCGCTTTTCAGGCTCAGTACTGCGCTCAAAAGATGCAGCCCTGAGGTCTCTCCTGATAGGAGGTAGTTAAGTAGAAATTCACTGCTCAGCTGACCCGGCAGAAGCAAATGTATACCAAAAATGTACCCAGAATGAGCTTTTCAGTGAACAGCAGCCAGGCACATTTTAGCTAGTTTTACTTGTAACTGGGGTTGTAAACAGTTTTCAGGCTCAGTACTGCGCTCAAAAGATGCAGCCCTGAGGTCTCTCCTGATAGGAGGTAGTTAAGTAGAAATTCACTGCTCAGCTGACCCGGCAGAAGCAAATGTATACCAAAAATGTACCCAGAATGAGCTTTTCAGTGAACAGCAGCCAGGCACATTTTAGCTAGTTTTACTTGTAACTGGGGTTGTAAACGCTTTTCAGGCTCAGTACTGCGCTCAAAAGATGCAGCCCTGAGGTCTCTCCTGATAGGAGGTAGTTAAGTAGAAATTCACTGCTCAGCTGACCCGGCAGAAGCAAATGTATACCAAAAATGTACCCAGAATGAGCTTTTCAGTGAACAGCAGCCAGGCACGATTTAGCTAGTTTTACTTGTAACTGGGGTTGTAAACGCTTTTCAGGCTCAGTACTGCGCTCAAAAGATGCAGCCTGAGGTCTCTCCTGATAGGAGGTAGTTAAGTAGAAATTCACTGCTCAGCTGACCCGGCAGAAGCAAATGTATACCAAAAATGTACCCAGAATGAGCTTTTCAGTGAACAGCAGGCAGGCACATTTTAGCTAGTTTTACTTGTAAGTGGGGTTGGAAACGCTTTTCAGGCTCAGTACTGCGCTCAAAAGATGCAGCCCTGAGGTCTCTCCTGATAGGAGATAGTTAAGTAGAAATTCACTGCTCAGCTGACCCGGCAGAAGCAAATGTATACCAAAAATGTACCCAGAATGAGCTTTTCAGTGAACAGCAGCCAGGCACATTTTAGCTAGTTTTACTTGTAAGTGGGGTTGTAAACGCTTTTCAGGCTCAGTACTGCGCTCAAAAGATGCAGCCCTGAGGTCTCTCCTGATAGGAGGTAGTTAAGTAGAAATTCACTGCTCAGCTGACCCGGCAGAAGCAAATGTATACCAAAAATGTACCCAGAATGAGCTTTTCAGTGAACAGCAGCCAGGCACATTTTAGCTAGTTTTACTTGTAAGTGGGGTTGGAAAGGCTTTTCAGGCTCAGTACTGCGCTCAAAAGATGCATCCCTGAGGTCTCTCCTGATAGGGGGTAGTTAAGTAGAAATTCACTGCTCAGCTGACCCGGCAGAAGCAAATGTATTCCAAAAATGTACCCAGAATGAGCTTTTCAGTGAACAGCAGCCAGGCACATTTTAGCTAGTTTTACTTGTAACTGGGGTTGTAAACGGTTTTCAGGCTCAGTACTGCGCTCAAAAGATGCAGCCCTGAGGTCTCCCTGATAGGAGGTAGTTAAGTAGAAATTCACTGCTCAGCTGACCCGGCAGAAGCAAATGTATACCAAAAATGTACCCAGAATGAGCTTTTCAGTGAACAGCAGCCAGGCACATTTTAGCTAGTTTTACTTGTAACTCGGGTTGTAAATGGTTTTCAGGCTCAGTACTGCGCTCAAAAGATGCAGCCCTGAGGTCTCTCCTGATAGGAGGTAGTTAAGTAGAAATTCACTGCTCAGCTGACCCGGCAGAAGCAAATGTATACCAAAAATGTACCCAGAATGAGCTTTTCAGTGAACAGCAGACAGGCACATTTTAGCTAGTTTTACTTGTAAGTGGGGTTGTAAACGCTTTTCAGGCTCAGTACTTCGCTCAAAAGATGCAGCCCTGAGGTCTCTCCTGATAGGAGGTAGTTAAGTAGAAATTCACTGCTCAGCTGACCCGGCAGAAGCAAATGTATACCAAAAATGTACTCAGAATGAGCTTTTCAGTGAACAGCAGACAGGCACATTTTAGCTAGTTTTACTTGTAAGTGGGGTTGTAAAAGCTTTTCAGGCTCAGTACTGCGCTCAAAAGATGCAGCCCTGAGATCTCTCCTGATAGGAGGTAGTTAAGTAGAAATTCAATGCTCAGCTGACCCGGCAGATGCAGCCCTGAGGTCTCTCCTGATAGGAGGTAGTTAAGTAGAAATTCACTGCTCAGCTGACCCGGCAGAAGCAAATGTATACCAAAAATGTACCCAGAATGAGCTTTTCAGTGAACAGCAGCCAGGCACATTTTAGCTAGTTTTACTTGTAAGTGGGGTTGTAAACGGTTTTCAGGCTCAGTACTGAGCTCAAAAGATGCAGCCCTGAGGTCTCTCCTGATAGGAGGTAGTTAAGTAGAAATTCACTGCTCAGCTGACCCGGCAGAAGCAAATGTATAACAAAAATGTACCCAGAATGAGCTTTTGAGTGAACAGCAGCCAGGCACATTTTAGCTAGTTTTACTTGTAAGTGGGCTTGGAAAGGCTTTTCAGGCTCAGTACTGCGCTCAAAAGATGCAGCCCTGAGGTCTCTCCTGATAGGGGGTAGTTAAGTAGAAATTCACTGCTCAGCTGACCCGGCAGAAGCAAATGTATACCAAAAATGTACCCAGAATGAGCTTTTCAGTGAACAGCAGCCAGGCACATTTTAGCTAGTTTTACTTGTAAGTGGGGTTGTAAACGCTTTTCAGGCTCAGTACTGCGCTCAAAAGATGCAGCCCTGAGGTCTCTCCTGATAGGGGGTAGTTAAGTAGAAATTCACTGCTCAGCTGACCCGGCAGAAGCAAATGTATACCAAAAATGTACCCAGAATGAGCTTTTCAGTGAACAGCAGCCAGGCACATTTTAGCTAGTTTTACTTGTAAGTGGGGTTGTAAACGGTTTTCAGGCTCAGTACTGCGCTCAAAAGATGCAGCCCTGAGGTCTCTCCTGATAGGAGGTAGTTAAGTAGAAATTCACTGCTCAGCTGACCCGGCAGAAGCAAATGTATACCAAAAATGTACCCAGAATGAGCTTTTCAGTGAACAGCAGTCAGGCACATTTTAGCTAGTTTTACTTGTGAGTGGGGTTGTAAACGGTTTTCAGGCTCAGTACTGCGCTCAAAAGATGCAGCCCTGAGGTCTCTCCTGATAGGAGGTAGTTAAGTAGAAATTCACTGCTCAGCTGACCCGGCAGAAGCAAATGTATAACAAAAATGTACCCAGAATGAGCTTTTCAGTGAACAGCAGCCAGGCACATTTTAGCTAGTTTTACTTGTAAGTGGGGTTGGAAAGGCTTTTCAGGCTCAGTACTGCGCTCAAAAGATGCAGCCCTGAGGTCTCTCCTGATAGGGGGTAGTTAAGTAGAAATTCACTGCTCAGCTGACCCGGCAGAAGCAAATGTATACCAAAAATGTACCCAGAATGAGCTTTTCAGTGAACAGCAGCCAGGCACATTTTAGCTAGTTTTACTTGTAAGTGGGGTTGTAAACGGTTTTCAGGCTCAGTACTGCGCTCAAAAGATGCAGCCCTGAGGTCTCTCCTGATAGGGGGTAGTTAAGTAGAAATTCACTGCTCAGCTGACCCGGCAGAAGCAAATGTATACCAAAAATGTACCCAGAATGAGCTTTTCAGTGAACAGCAGCCAGGCACATTTTAGCTAGTTTTACTTGTAAGTGGGGTTGTAAACGCTTTTCAGGCTCAGTACTGCGCTCAAAAGATGCAGCCCTGAGGTCTCTCCTGATAGGAGGTAGTTAAGTAGAAATTCACTGCTCAGCTGACCCGGCAGAAGCAAATGTATACCAAAAATGTACCCAGAATGAGCTTTTCAGTGAACAGCAGCCAGGCACATTTTAGCTAGTTTTACTTGTAAGTGGGGTTGTAACCGCTTTTCAGGCTCAGTACTGCGCTCAAAAGATGCAGCCCTGAGGTCTCTCCTGATAGGAGGTAGTTAAGTAGAAATTCACTGCTCAGCTGACCCGGCAGAAGCAAATGTATACCAAAAATGTACCCAGAATGAGCTTTTCAGTGAACAGCAGCCAGGCACATTTTAGCTAGTTTTACTTGTAACTGGGGTTGTAAACAGTTTTCAGGCTCAGTACTGCGCTCAAAAGATGCAGCCCTGAGGTCTCTCCTGATAGGAGGTAGTTAAGTAGAAATTCACTGCTCAGCTGACCCGGCAGAAGCAAATGTATACCAAAAATGTACCCAGAATGAGCTTTTCAGTGAACAGCAGCCAGGCACATTTTAGCTAGTTTTACTTGTAAGTGGGGTTGTAAACGGTTTTCAGGCTCAGTACTGCGCTCAAAAGATGCAGCCCTGAGGTCTCTCCTGATAGGAGGTAGTTAAGTAGAAATTCACTGCTCAGCTGACCCGGCAGAAGCAAATGTATACCAAAAATTTACCCAGAATGAGCTTTTCAGTGAACAGCAGCCAGGCACATTTTAGCTAGTTTTACTTGTAAGTGGGGTTGGAAAGGCTTTTCAGGCTCAGTACTGTGCTCAAAAGATGCAGCCCTGAGGTCTCTCCTGATAGGGGGTAGTTAAGTAGAAATTCACTGCTCAGCTGACCCGGCAGAAGCAAATGTATACCAAAAATGTACCCAGAATGAGCTTTTCAGTGAACAGCAGCCAGGCACATTTTAGCTAGTTTTACTTGTAACTGGGGTTGTAAACGGTTTTCAGGCTCAGTACTGCGCTCAAAAGATGCAGCCCTGAGGTCTCTCCTGATAGGGGGTAGTTAAGTAGAAATTCACTGCTCAGCTGACCCGGCAGAAGCAAATGTATACCAAAAATGTACCCAGAATGAGCTTTTCAGTGAACTGCAGCCAGGCACATTTTAGCTAGTTTTACTTGTAACTGGGGTTGTAAACGGTTTTCAGGCTCAGTACTGCACTCAAAAGATGCAGCCCTGAGGTCTCTCCTGATAGGAGGTAGTTAAGTAGAAATTCACTGCTCAGCTGACCCGGCAGAAGCAAATGTATACCAAAAATGTACCCAGAATGAGCTTTTCAGTGAACAGCAGCCAGGCACATTTTAGCTAGTTTTACTTGTAACTGGGGTTGTAAACTGTTTTCAGGCTCAGTACTGCGCTCAAAAGATGCAGCCCTGAGGTCTCTCCTGATAGGAGGTAGTTAAGTAGAAATTCACTGCTCAGCTGACCCGGCAGAAGCAAATGTATACCAAAAATGTACCCAGAATGAGCTTTTCAGTGAACAGCAGCCAGGCACATTTTAGCTAGTTTTACTTGTAACTGGGGTTGTAAACGGTTTTCAGGCTCAGTACTGCGCTCAAAAGATGCAGCCCTGAGGTCTCTCCTGATAGGGGGTAGTTAAGTAGAAATTCACTGCTCAGCTGACCCGGCAGAAGCAAATGTATACCAAAAATGTACCCAGAATGAGCTTTTCAGTGAACAGCAGCCAGGCACATTTTAGCTAGTTTTACTTGTAACTGGGGTTGTAAACGGTTTTCAGGCTCAGTACTGCGCTCAAAAGATGCAGCCCTGAGGTCTCTCCTGATAGGAGGTAGTTAAGTAGAAATTCACTGCTCAGCTGACCCGGCAGAAGCAAATGTATACCAAAAATGTACCCAGAATGAGCTTTTCAGTGAACAGCAGCCAGGCACATTTTAGCTAGTTTTACTTGTAACTGGGGTTGTAAACGGTTTTCAGGCTCAGTACTGCGCTCAAAAGATTCAGCCCTGAGGTCTCTCCTGATAGGAGGTAGTTAAGTAGAAATTCACTGCTCAGCTGACCCGGCAGAAGCAAATGTATACCAAAAATGTACCCAGAATGAGCTTTTCAGTGAACAGCAGCCAGGCACATTTTAGCTAGTTTTACTTGTAACTGGGGTTGTAAACGGTTTTCAGGCTCAGTACTGCGCTCAAAAGATGCAGCCCTGAGGTCTCTCCTGATATGGGGTAGTTAAGTAGAAATTCACTGCTCAGCTGACCCGGCAGAAGCAAATGTATACCAAAAATTTACCCAGAATGAGCTTTTCAGTGAACAGCAGCCAGGCACATTTTAGCTAGTTTTACTTGTAAGTGGGGTTGTAAACGCTTTTCAGGCTCAGTACCGCGCTCAAAAGATGCAGCCCTGAGGTCTCTCCTGATAGGAGGTAGTTAAGTAGAAATTCACTGCTCAGCTGACCCGGCAGAAGCAAATGTATACCAAAAATGTACCCAGAATGAGCTTTTCAGTGAACAGCAGCCAGGCACATTTTAGCTAGTTTTACGTGTAAGTGGGGTTGTAAACGGTTTTCAGGCTCAGTACTGCGCTCAAAAGATGCAGCCCTGAGGTCTCTTCTGATAGGAGGTAGTTAAGAAGAAATTCAATGCTGAGCTGACAGGGCAGAAGCAAATGTATACCAAAAATGTACCCAGAATGAGCTTTTCAGTGAACAGCAGCCAGGCACATTTTAGCTAGTTTTACTTGTAAGTGGGGTTGTAAACGCTTTTCAGGCTCAGTACTGCGCTCAAAAGATGCAGCCCCGAGGTCTCTCCTGATAGGGGGTAGTTAAGTAGAAATTCACTGCTCAGCTGACCCGGCAGAAGCAAATGTATACCAAAAATGTACCCAGAATGAGCTTTTCAGTGAACAGCAGCCAGGCACATTTTAGCTAGTTTTACTTGTAACTGGGGTTGTAAACGGTTTTCAGGCTCAGTACTGCGCTCAAAAGATGCAGCCCTGAGGTCTCTCCTGATAGGGGGTAGTTAAGTAGAAATTCACTGCTCAGCTGACCCGGCAGAAGCAAATGTATACCAAAAATGTACCCAGAATGAGCTTTTCAGTGAACTGCAGCCAGGCACATTTTAGCTAGTTTTACTTGTAACTGGGGTTGTAAACGGTTTTCAGGCTCAGTACTGCACTCAAAAGATGCAGCCCTGAGGTCTCTCCTGATAGGAGGTAGTTAAGTAGAAATTCACTGCTCAGCTGACCCGGCAGAAGCAAATGTATACCAAAAATGTACCCAGAATGAGCTTTTCAGTGAACAGCAGCCAGGCACATTTTAGCTAGTTTTACTTGTAACTGGGGTTGTAAACTGTTTTCAGGCTCAGTACTGCGCTCAAAAGATGCAGCCCTGAGGTCTCTCCTGATAGGAGGTAGTTAAGTAGAAATTCACTGCTCAGCTGACCCGGCAGAAGCAAATGTATACCAAAAATGTACCCAGAATGAGCTTTTCAGTGAACAGCAGCCAGGCACATTTTAGCTAGTTTTACTTGTAACTGGGGTTGTAAACGGTTTTCAGGCTCAGTACTGCGCTCAAAAGATGCAGCCCTGAGGTCTCTCCTGATAGGGGGTAGTTAAGTAGAAATTCACTGCTCAGCTGACCCGGCAGAAGCAAATGTATACCAAAAATGTACCCAGAATGAGCTTTTCAGTGAACAGCAGCCAGGCACATTTTAGCTAGTTTTACTTGTAACTGGGGTTGTAAACGGTTTTCAGGCTCAGTACTGCGCTCAAAAGATGCAGCCCTGAGGTCTCTCCTGATAGGAGGTAGTTAAGTAGAAATTCACTGCTCAGCTGACCCGGCAGAAGCAAATGTATACCAAAAATGTACCCAGAATGAGCTTTTCAGTGAACAGCAGCCAGGCACATTTTAGCTAGTTTTACTTGTAACTGGGGTTGTAAACGGTTTTCAGGCTCAGTACTGCGCTCAAAAGATGCAGCCCTGAGGTCTCTCCTGATAGGAGGTAGTTAAGTAGAAATTCACTGCTCAGCTGACCCGGCAGAAGCAAATGTATACCAAAAATGTACCCAGAATGAGCTTTTCAGTGAACAGCAGCCAGGCACATTTTAGCTAGTTTTACTTGTAACTGGGGTTGTAAACGGTTTTCAGGCTCAGTACTGCGCTCAAAAGATGCAGCCCTGAGGTCTCTCCTGATATGGGGTAGTTAAGTAGAAATTCACTGCTCAGCTGACCCGGCAGAAGCAAATGTATACCAAAAATTTACCCAGAATGAGCTTTTCAGTGAACAGCAGCCAGGCACATTTTAGCTAGTTTTACTTGTAAGTGGGGTTGTAAACGCTTTTCAGGCTCAGTACCGCGCTCAAAAGATGCAGCCCTGAGGTCTCTCCTGATAGGAGGTAGTTAAGTAGAAATTCACTGCTCAGCTGACCCGGCAGAAGCAAATGTATACCAAAAATGTACCCAGAATGAGCTTTTCAGTGAACAGCAGCCAGGCACATTTTAGCTAGTTTTACGTGTAAGTGGGGTTGTAAACGGTTTTCAGGCTCAGTACTGCGCTCAAAAGATGCAGCCCTGAGGTCTCTTCTGATAGGAGGTAGTTAAGAAGAAATTCAATGCTGAGCTGACAGGGCAGAAGCAAATGTATACCAAAAATGTACCCAGAATGAGCTTTTCAGTGAACAGCAGCCAGGCACATTTTAGCTAGTTTTACTTGTAAGTGGGGTTGTAAACGCTTTTCAGGCTCAGTACTGCGCTCAAAAGATGCAGCCCCGAGGTCTCTCTTGATAGGGGGTAGTTAAGTAGAAATTCACTGCTCAGCTGACCGGGCAGAAGCAAATGTATACCAAAAATGTACCCAGAATGAGCTTTTCAGTGAACAGCAGCCAGGCACATTTTAGCTAGTTTTACTTGTAACTGGGGTTGTAAACGGTTTTCAGGCTCAGTACTGTGCTCAAAAGATGCAGCCCTGAGGTCTCTCCTAATAGGGGGTAGTTAAGTAGAAATTCACTGCTCAGCTGACCCGGCAGAAGCAAATGTATACCAAAAATGTACCCAGAATGAGCTTTTCAGTGAACAGCAGCCAGGCACATTTTAGCTAGTTTTACTCGTAACTGGGGTTGGAAAGGCTTTTCAGGCTCAGTACTGCGCTCAATAGATGCAGCCCTGAGGTCTCTCCTGATAGGGGGTAGTTAAGTAGAAATTCACTGCTCAGCTGACCCGGCAGAAGCAAATGTATACCAAAAATGTACCCAGAATGAGCTTTTCAGTGAACAGCAGCCAGGCACATTTTAGCTAGTTTTACTTGTAACTGGGGTTGTAAACGGTTTTCAGGCTCAGTACTGCGCTCAAAAGATGCAGCCCTCAGGTCTCTCCTGATAGGAGGTAGTTAAGTAGAAATTCACTGCTCAGCTGACCCGGCAGAAGCAAATGTATACCAAAAATGTACCCAGAATGAGCTTTTCAGTGAACAGCAGCCAGGCACATTTTAGCTAGTTTTACTTGTAACTGGGGTTGTAAACGCTTTTCAGGCTCAGTACTGCGCTCAAAAGATGCAGCCCCGAGGTCTCTCCTGATAGGAGGTAGTTAAGTAGAAATTCACTGCTCAGCTGACCCGGCAGAAGCAAATGTATACCAAAAATGTACCCAGAATGAGCTTTTCAGTGAACAGCAGACAGGCACATTTTAGGTAGTTTTACTTGTAACTGGGGTTGTAAACGGTTTTCAGGCTCAGTACTACGCTCAAAAGATGCAGCCCTGAGGTCTCTCCTGATAGGGGGTAGTTAAGTAGAAATTCACTGCTCAGCTGACCCGGCAGAAGCAAATGTATACCAAAAATGTACCCAGAATGAGCTTTTCAGTGAACAGCAGCCAGGCACATTTTAGCTAGTTTTACTCGTAACTGGGGTTGTAAACGGTTTTGAGGCTCAGTACTGCGCTCAAAAGATGCAGCCCTGAGGTCTCTCCTGATAGGAGGTAGTTAAGTAGAAATTCACTGCTCAGCTGACCCGGCAGAAGCAAATGTATACCAAAAATGTACCCAGAATGAGCTTTTCAGTGAACAGCAGCCAGGTACATTTTAGCTAGTTTTACTTGTAACTGGGGTTGTAAACGGTTTTCAGGCTCAGTACTGCGCTCAAAAGATGCAGCCCTGAGGTCTCTCCTGATAGGAGGTAGTTAAGTAGAAATTCACTGCTCAGCTGACCCGGCAGAAGCAAATGTATACCAAAAATGTACCCAGAATGAGCTTTTCAGTGAACAGCAGCCAGGCACATTTTAGCTAGTTTTACTCGTAACTGGGGTTGGAAAGGCTTTTCAGGCTCAGTACTGCGCTCAAAAGATGCAGCCCTGAGGTCTCTCCTGATAGGAGGTAGTTAAGTAGAAATTCACTGCTCAGCTGACCCGGCAGAAGCAAATGTATACCAAAAATGTACCCAGAATGAGCTTTTCAGTGAACAGCAGCCAGGCACATTTTAGCTAGTTTTACTTGTAACAAACGCTTTTCAGGCTCAGTACTGCGCTCAAAAGATGCAGCCCTGAGGTCTCTCCTGATAGGATGCTCAGCTGACCTGGCAGAAGCAAATGTATACCAAAAATGTACCCAGACTGAGCTTTTCAGTGAACAGCAGACAGGCACATTTTAGCTAGTTTTACTTGTAAGTGGGGTTGTAAAAGCTTTTCAGGCTCAGTACTGCGCTCAAAAGATGCAGCCCTGAGATCTCTCCTGATAGGAGGTAGTTAAGTAGAAATTCACTGCTCAGCTGACCCGGCAGAAGCAAATGCATACCAAAAATGTACCCAGAATGAGCTTTTCAGTGAACAGCAGCCAGGTACATTTTAGCTAGTTTTACTTGTAAGTGGGGTTGTAAATGCTTTTCAGGCTCAGTACTGCGCTCAAAAGATGCAGCCCTGAGGTCTCTCCTGATAGGAGGTAGTTAAGTAGAAATTCACTGCTCAGCTGACCCGGCAGAAGCAAATGTATACCAAAAATGTACCCAGAATGAGCTTTTCAGTGAACAGCAGCCAGGCACATTTTAGCTAGTTTTACTTGTAAGTGGGGTTGTAAACGGTTTTCAGGCTCAGTACTGCGCTCAAAAGATGCAGCCCTGAGGTCTCTCCGGATAGAAGGTAGTTAAGTAGAAATTCACTGCTCAGCTGACCCGGGAGAAGCAAATGTATACCAAAAATGTACCCAGAATGAGCTTTTCAGTGAACAGCAGCCAGGCACATTTTAGCTAGTTTTACTTGTAAGTGGGGTTGTAAACGCTTTTCAGGCTCAGTACTGCGCTCAAAAGATGTAGCCCTGAGGTCTCTTCTGATAGGAGGTAGTTAAGTAGAAATTCACTGCTCAGCTGACCCGGCAGAAGCAAATGTATACCAAAAATGTACCCAGAATGAGCTTTTCAGTGAACAGCAGCCAGGCACGATTTAGCTAGTTTTACTTGTAACTGGGGTTGTAAACGCTTTTCAGGCTCAGTACTGCGCTCAAAAGATGCAGCCCTGAGGTATCTCCTGATAGGAGGTAGTTAAGTAGAAATTCACTGCTCAGCTGACCCGGCAGAAGCAAATGTATACCAAAAATGTACCCAGAATGAGCTTTTCAGTGAACAGCAGCCAGGCACATTTTAGCTAGTTTTACTTGTAACTGGGGTTGTAAACGGTTTTCAGGCTCAGTACTGCGCTCAAAAGATGCAGCCCTGAGGTCTCTCCTGATAGGGGGTAGTTAAGTAGAAATTCACTGCTCAGCTGACCCGGCAGAAGCAAATGTATACCAAAAATGTACCCAGAATGAGCTTTTCAGTGAACAGCAGCCAGGCACATTTTAGCTAGTTTTACTTGTAAGTGGGGTTGTAAACGCTTTTCAGGCTCAGTACCGCGCTCAAAAGATGCAGCCCTGAGGTCTCTCCTGATAGGAGGTAGTTAAGTAGAAATTCACTGCTCAGCTGACCCGGCAGAAGCAAATGTATACCAAAAATGTACCCAGAATGAGCTTTTCAGTGAACAGCAGCCAGGCACATTTTAGCTAGTTTTACGTGTAAGTGGGGTTGTAAACGGTTTTCAGGCTCAGTACTGCGCTCAAAAGATGCAGCCCTGAGGTCTCTTCTGATAGGAGGTAGTTAAGAAGAAATTCAATGCTGAGCTGACAGGGCAGAAGCAAATGTATACCAAAAATGTACCCAGAATGAGCTTTTCAGTGAACAGCAGCCAGGCACATTTTAGCTAGTTTTACTTGTAAGTGGGGTTGTAAACGCTTTTCAGGCTCAGTACTGCGCTCAAAAGATGTAGCCCCGAGGTCTCTCCTGATAGGGGGTAGTTAAGTAGAAATTCACTGCTCAGCTGACCGGGCAGAAGCAAATGTATACCAAAAATGTACCCAGAATGAGCTTTTCAGTGAACAGCAGCCAGGCACATTTTAGCTAGTTTTACTTGTAACTGGGGTTGTAAACGGTTTTCAGGCTCAGTACTGCGCTCAAAAGATGCAGCCCCGAGGTCTCTCCTAATAGGGGGTAGTTAAGTAGAAATTCACTGCTCAGCTGACCCGGCAGAAGCAAATGTATACCAAAAATGTACCCAGAATGAGCTTTTCAGTGAACAGCAGCCAGGCACATTTTAGCTAGTTTTACTCGTAACTGGGGTTGGAAAGGCTTTTCAGGCTCAGTACTGCGCTCAAAAGATGCAGCCCTGAGGTCTCTCCTGATAGGGGGTAGTTAAGTAGAAATTCACTGCTCAGCTGACCCGGCAGAAGCAAATGTATACCAAAAATGTACCCAGAATGAGCTTTTCAGTGAACAGCAGCCAGGCACATTTTAGCTAGTTTTACTTGTAACTGGGGTTGTAAACGGTTTTCAGGCTCAGTACTGCGCTCAAAAGATGCAGCCCTGAGGTCTCTCCTGATATGGGGTAGTTAAGTAGAAATTCACTGCTCAGCTGACCCGGCAGAAGCAAATGTATACCAAAAATTTACCCAGAATGAGCTTTTCAGTGAACAGCAGCCAGGCACATTTTAGCTAGTTTTACTTGTAAGTGGGGTTGTAAACGCTTTTCAGGCTCAGTACCGCGCTCAAAAGATGCAGCCCTGAGGTCTCTCCTGATAGGAGGTAGTTAAGTAGAAATTCACTGCTCAGCTGACCCGGCAGAAGCAAATGTATACCAAAAATGTACCCAGAATGAGCTTTTCAGTGAACAGCAGCCAAGCACATTTTAGCTAGTTTTACGTGTAAGTGGGGTTGTAAACGGTTTTCAGGCTCAGTACTGCGCTCAAAAGATGCAGCCCTGAGGTCTCTTCTGATAGGAGGTAGTTAAGAAGAAATTCAATGCTGAGCTGACAGGGCAGAAGCAAATGTATACCAAAAATGTACCCAGAATGAGCTTTTCAGTGAACAGCAGCCAGGCACATTTTAGCTAGTTTTACTTGTAAGTGGGGTTGTAAACGCTTTTCAGGCTCAGTACTGCGCTCAAAAGATGCAGCCCCGAGGTCTCTCCTGATAGGGGGTAGTTAAGTAGAAATTCACTGCTCAGCTGACCGGGCAGAAGCAAATGTATACCAAAAATGTACCCAGAATGAGCTTTTCAGTGAACAGCAGCCAGGCACATTTTAGCTAGTTTTACTTGTAACTGGGGTTGTAAACGGTTTTCAGGCTCAGTACTGCGCTCAAAAGATGCAGCCCTGAGGTCTCTCCTAATAGGGGGTAGTTAAGTAGAAATTCACTGCTCAGCTGACCCGGCAGAAGCAAATGTATACCAAAAATGTACCCAGAATGAGCTTTTCAGTGAACAGCAGCCAGGCACATTTTAGCTAGTTTTACTCGTAACTGGGGTTGGAAAGGCTTTTCAGGCTCAGTACTGCGCTCAAAAGATGCAGCCCTGAGGTCTCTCCTGATAGGGGGTAGTTAAGTAGAAATTCACTGCTCAGCTGACCCGGCAGAAGCAAATGTATACCAAAAATGTACCCAGAATGAGCTTTTCAGTGAACAGCAGCCAGGCACATTTTAGCTAGTTTTACTTGTAACTGGGGTTGTAAACGGTTTTCAGGCTCAGTACTGCGCTCAAAAGATGCAGCCCTCAGGTCTCTCCTGATAGGAGGTAGTTAAGTAGAAATTCACTGCTCAGCTGACCCGGCAGAAGCAAATGTATACCAAAAATGTACCCAGAATGAGCTTTTCAGTGAACAGCAGCCAGGCACATTTTAGCTAGTTTTACTTGTAACTGGGGTTGTAAACGCTTTTCAGGCTCAGTACTGCGCTCAAAAGATGCAGCCCCGAGGTCTCTCCTGATAGGAGGTAGTTAAGTAGAAATTCACTGCTCAGCTGACCCGGCAGAAGCAAATGTATACCAAAAATGTACCCAGAATGAGCTTTTCAGTGAACAGCAGACAGGCACATTTTAGGTAGTTTTACTTGTAACTGGGGTTGTAAACGGTTTTCAGGCTCAGTACTACGCTCAAAAGATGCAGCCCTGAGGTCTCTCCTGATAGGGGGTAGTTAAGTAGAAATTCACTGCTCAGCTGACCCGGCAGAAGCAAATGTATACCAAAAATGTACCCAGAATGAGCTTTTCAGTGAACAGCAGCCAGGCACATTTTAGCTAGTTTTACTCGTAACTGGGGTTGTAAACGGTTTTGAGGCTCAGTACTGCGCTCAAAAGATGCAGCCCTGAGGTCTCTCCTGATAGGAGGTAGTTAAGTAGAAATTCACTGCTCAGCTGACCCGGCAGAAGCAAATGTATACCAAAAATGTACCCAGAATGAGCTTTTCAGTGAACAGCAGCCAGGTACATTTTAGCTAGTTTTACTTGTAACTGGGGTTGTAAACGGTTTTCAGGCTCAGTACTGCGCTCAAAAGATGCAGCCCTGAGTTCTCTCCTGATAGGAGGTAGTTAAGTAGAAATTCACTGCTCAGCTGACCCGGCAGAAGCAAATGTATACCAAAAATGTACCCAGAATGAGCTTTTCAGTGAACAGCAGCCAGGCACATTTTAGCTAGTTTTACTCGTAACTGGGGTTGGAAAGGCTTTTCAGGCTCAGTACTGCGCTCAAAAGATGCAGCCCTGAGGTCTCTCCTGATAGGAGGTAGTTAAGTAGAAATTCACTGCTCAGCTGACCCGGCAGAAGCAAATGTATACCAAAAATGTACCCAGAATGAGCTTTTCAGTGAACAGCAGCCAGGCACATTTTAGCTAGTTTTACTTGTAACAAACGCTTTTCAGGCTCAGTACTGCGCTCAAAAGATGCAGCCCTGAGGTCTCTCCTGATAGGATGCTCAGCTGACCCGGCAGAAGCAAATGTATACCAAAAATGTACCCAGACTGAGCTTTTCAGTGAACAGCAGACAGGCACATTTTAGCTAGTTTTACTTGTAAGTGGGGTTGTAAAAGCTTTTCAGGCTCAGTACTGCGCTCAAAAGATGCAGCCCTGAGATCTCTCCTGATAGGAGGTAGTTAAGTAGAAATTCACTGCTCAGCTGACCCGGCAGAAGCAAATGCATACCAAAAATGTACCCAGAATGAGCTTTTCAGTGAACAGCAGCCAGGTACATTTTAGCTAGTTTTACTTGTAAGTGGGGTTGTAAATGCTTTTCAGGCTCAGTACTGCGCTCAAAAGATGCAGCCCTGAGGTCTCTCCTGATAGGAGGTAGTTAAGTAGAAATTCACTGCTCAGCTGACCCGGCAGAAGCAAATGTATACCAAAAATGTACCCAGAATGAGCTTTTCAGTGAACAGCAGCCAGGCACATTTTAGCTAGTTTTACTTGTAAGTGGGGTTGTAAACGGTTTTCAGGCTCAGTACTGCGCTCAAAAGATGCAGCCCTGAGGTCTCTCCGGATAGAAGGTAGTTAAGTAGAAATTCACTGCTCAGCTGACCCGGGAGAAGCAAATGTATACCAAAAATGTACCCAGAATGAGCTTTTCAGTGAACAGCAGCCAGGCACATTTTAGGTAGTTTTACTTGTAAGTGGGGTTGTAAACGCTTTTCAGGCTCAGTACTGCGCTCAAAAGATGTAGCCCTGAGGTCTCTTCTGATAGGAGGTAGTTAAGTAGAAATTCACTGCTCAGCTGACCCGGCAGAAGCAAATGTATTCCAAAAATGTACCCAGAATGAGCTTTTCAGTGAACAGCAGCCAGGCACGATTTAGCTAGTTTTACTTGTAACTGGGGTTGTAAACGCTTTTCAGGCTCAGTACTGCGCTCAAAAGATGCAGCCCTGAGGTATCTCCTGATAGGAGGTAGTTAAGTAGAAATTCACTGCTCAGCTGACCCGGCAGAAGCAAATGTATACCAAAAATGTACCCAGAATGAGCTTTTCAGTGAACAGCAGCCAGGCACATTTTAGCTAGTTTTACTTGTAACTGGGGTTGTAAACGGTTTTCAGGCTCAGTACTGCGCTCAAAAGATGCAGCCCTGAGGTCTCTCCTGATAGGAGGTAGTTAAGTAGAAATTCACTGCTCAGCTGACCCGGCAGAAGCAAATGTATACCAAAAATGTACCCAGAATGAGCTTTTCAGTGAACAGCAGCCAGGCACATTTTAGCTAGTTTTACTTGTAACTGGGGTTGTAAACGGTTTTCAGGCTCAGTACTGCGCTCAAAAGATGCAGCCCTGAGGTCTCTCCTGATAGGGGGTAGTTAAGTAGAAATTCACTGCTCAGCTGACCCGGCAGAAGCAAATGTATACCAAAAATGTACCCAGAATGAGCTTTTCAGTGAACAGCAGCCAGGCACATTTTAGCTAGTTTTACTTGTAAGTGGGGTTGTAAACGCTTTTCAGGCTCAGTACCGCGCTCAAAAGATGCAGCCCTGAGGTATCTCCTGATAGGAGGTAGTTAAGTAGAAATTCACTGCTCAGCTGACCCGGCAGAAGCAAATGTATACCAAAAATGTACCCAGAATGAGCTTTTCAGTGAACAGCAGCCAGGCACATTTTAGCTAGTTTTACGTGTAAGTGGGGTTGTAAACGGTTTTCAGGCTCAGTACTGCGCTCAAAAGATGCAGCCCTGAGGTCTCTTCTGATAGGAGGTAGTTAAGAAGAAATTCAATGCTGAGCTGACAGGGCAGAAGCAAATGTATACCAAAAATGTACCCAGAATGAGCTTTTCAGTGAACAGCAGCCAGGCACATTTTAGCTAGTTTTACTTGTAAGTGGGGTTGTAAACGCTTTTCAGGCTCAGTACTGCGCTCAAAAGATGCAGCCCCGAGGTCTCTCCTGATAGGGGGTAGTTAAGTAGAAATTCACTGCTCAGCTGACCGGGCAGAAGCAAATGTATACCAAAAATGTACCCAGAATGAGCTTTTCAGTGAACAGCAGCCAGGCACATTTTAGCTAGTTTTACTTGTAACTGGGGTTGTAAACGGTTTTCAGGCTCAGTACTGCGCTCAAAAGATGCAGCCCCGAGGTCTCTCCTAATAGGGGGTAGTTAAGTAGAAATTCACTGCTCAGCTGACCCGGCAGAAGCAAATGTATACCAAAAATGTACCCAGAATGAGCTTTTCAGTGAACAGCAGCCAGGCACATTTTAGCTAGTTTTACTCGTAACTGGGGTTGGAAAGGCTTTTCAGGCTCAGTACTGCGCTCAAAAGATGCAGCCCTGAGGTCTCTCCTGATAGGGGGTAGTTAAGTAGAAATTCACTGCTCAGCTGACCCGGCAGAAGCAAATGTATACCAAAAATGTACCCAGAATGAGCTTTTCAGTGAACAGCAGCCAGGCACATTTTAGCTAGTTTTACTTGTAACTGGGGTTGTAAACGGTTTTCAGGCTCAGTACTGCGCTCAAAAGATGCAGCCCTCAGGTCTCTCCTGATAGGAGGTAGTTAAGTAGAAATTCACTGCTCAGCTGACCCGGCAGAAGCAAATGTATACCAAAAATGTACCCAGAATGAGCTTTTCAGTGAACAGCAGCCAGGCACATTTTAGCTAGTTTTACTTGTAACTGGGGTTGTAAACGCTTTTCAGGCTCAGTACTGCGCTCAAAAGATGCAGCCCCGAGGTCTCTCCTGATAGGAGGTAGTTAAGTAGAAATTCACTGCTCATCTGACCCGGCAGAAGCAAATGTATACCAAAAATTTACCCAGAATGAGCTTTTCAGTGAACAGCAGACAGGCACATTTTAGGTAGTTTTACTTGTAACTGGGGTTGTAAACGGTTTTCAGGCTCAGTACTACGCTCAAAAGATGCAGCCCTGAGGTCTCTCCTGATAGGGGGTAGTTAAGTAGAAATTCACTGCTCAGCTGACCCGGCAGAAGCAAATGCATACCAAAAATGTACCCAGAATGAGCTTTTCAGTGAACAGCAGCCAGGTACATTTTAGCTAGTTTTACTTGTAAGTGGGGTTGTAAATGCTTTTCAGGCTCAGTACTGCGCTCAAAAGATGCAGCCCTGAGGTCTCTCCTGATAGGAGGTAGTTAAGTAGAAATTCACTGCTCAGCTGACCCGGCAGAAGCAAATGTATACCAAAAATGTACCCAGAATGAGCTTTTCAGTGAACAGCAGCCAGGCACATTTTAGCTAGTTTTACTTGTAAGTGGGGTTGTAAACGGTTTTCAGGCTCAGTACTGCGCTCAAAAGATGCAGCCCTGAGGTCTCTCCGGATAGAAGGTAGTTAAGTAGAAATTCACTGCTCAGCTGACCCGGGAGAAGCAAATGTATACCAAAAATGTACCCAGAATGAGCTTTTCAGTGAACAGCAGCCAGGCACATTTTAGCTAGTTTTACTTGTAAGTGGGGTTGTAAACGCTTTTCAGGCTCAGTACTGCGCTCAAAAGATGTAGCCCTGAGGTCTCTTCTGATAGGAGGTAGTTAAGTAGAAATTCACTGCTCAGCTGACCCGGCAGAAGCAAATGTATACCAAAAATGTACCCAGAATGAGCTTTTCAGTGAACAGCAGCCAGGCACGATTTAGCTAGTTTTACTTGTAACTGGGGTTGTAAACGCTTTTCAGGCTCAGTACTGCGCTCAAAAGATGCAGCCCTGAGGTATCTCCTGATAGGAGGTAGTTAAGTAGAAATTCACTGCTCAGCTGACCCGGCAGAAGCAAATGTATACCAAAAATGTACCCAGAATGAGCTTTTCAGTGAACAGCAGCCAGGCACATTTTAGCTAGTTTTACTTGTAAGTGGGGTTGGAAAGGCTTTTCAGGCTCAGTACTGTGCTCAAAAGATGCAGCCCTGAGGTCTCTCCTGATAGGGGGTAGTTAAGTAGAAATTCACTGCTCAGCTGACCCGGCAGAAGCAAATGTATACCAAAAATGTACCCAGAATGAGCTTTTCAGTGAACAGCAGCCAGGCACATTTTAGCTAGTTTTACTTGTAACTGGGGTTGTAAACGGTTTTCAGGCTCAGTACTGCGCTCAAAAGATGCAGCCCTGAGGTCTCTCCTGATAGGGGGTAGTTAAGTAGAAATTCACTGCTCAGCTGACCCGGCAGAAGCAAATGTATACCAAAAATGTACCCAGAATGAGCTTTTCAGTGAACAGCAGCCAGGCACATTTTAGCTAGTTTTACTTGTAACTGGGGTTGTAAACGGTTTTCAGGCTCAGTACTGCACTCAAAAGATGCAGCCCTGAGGTCTCTCCTGATAGGAGGTAGTTAAGTAGAAATTCACTGCTCAGCTGACCCGGCAGAAGCAAATGTATACCAAAAATGTACCCAGAATGAGCTTTTCAGTGAACAGCAGCCAGGCACATTTTAGCTAGTTTTACTTGTAACTGGGGTTGTAAACGGTTTTCAGGCTCAGTACTGCGCTCAAAAGATGCAGCCCTGAGGTCTCTCCTGATAGGAGGTAGTTAAGTAGAAATTCACTGCTCAGCTGACCCGGCAGAAGCAAATGTATACCAAAAATGTACCCAGAATGAGCTTTTCAGTGAACAGCAGCCAGGCACATTTTAGCTAGTTTTACTTGTAACTGGGGTTGTAAACGGTTTTCAGGCTCAGTACTGCGCTCAAAAGATGCAGCCCTGAGGTCTCTCCTGATAGGGGGTAGTTAAGTAGAAATTCACTGCTCAGCTGACCCGGCAGAAGCAAATGTATACCAAAAATGTACCCAGAATGAGCTTTTCAGTGAACAGCAGCCAGGCACATTTTAGCTAGTTTTACTTGTAACTGGGGTTGTAAACGGTTTTCAGGCTCAGTACTGCGCTCAAAAGATGCAGCCCTGAGGTCTCTCCTGATAGGAGGTAGTTAAGTAGAAATTCACTGCTCAGCTGACCCGGCAGAAGCAA
This sequence comes from Lissotriton vulgaris, assembly GCF_964263255.1. Classification (NCBI taxonomy): domain Eukaryota; kingdom Metazoa; phylum Chordata; class Amphibia; order Caudata; family Salamandridae; genus Lissotriton; species Lissotriton vulgaris. Next base: position 437,099 of record NW_028241890.1, read on the forward strand.
ATGTATACCAAAAATGTACCCAGAATGAGCTTTTCAGTGAACAGCAGCCAGGCACATTTTAGCTAGTTTTACTTGTAACTGGGGTTGTAATCGGTTTTCAGGCTCAGTACTGCGCTCAAAAGATGCAGCCCTGAGGTCTCTCCTGATAGGAGGTAGTTAAGTAGAAATTCACTGCTCAGCTGACCCGGCAGAAGCAAATGTATACCAAAAATGTACCCAGAATGAGCTTTTCAGTGAACAGCAGCCAGGCACATTTTAGCTAGTTTTACTTGTAACTGGGGTTGTAAACGGTTTTCAGGCTCAGTACTGCGCTCAAAAGATGCAGCCCTGAGGTCTCTCCTGATAGGGGGTAGTTAAGTAGAAATTCACTGCTCAGCTGACCCGGCAGAAGCAAATGTATACCAAAAATGTACCCAGAATGAGCTTTTCAGTGAACAGCAGCCAGGCACATTTTAGCTAGTTTTACTTGTAAGTGGGGTTGTAAACGCTTTTCAGGCTCAGTACCGCGCTCAAAAGATGCAGCCCTGAGGTCTCTCCTGATAGGAGGTAGTTAAGTAGAAATTCACTGCTCAGCTGACCCGGAAGAAGCAAATGTATACCAAAAATGTACCCAGAATGAGCTTTTCAGTGAACAGCAGCCAGGCACATTTTAGCTAGTTTTACGTGTAAGTGGGGTTGTAAACGGTTTTCAGGCTCAGTACTGCGCTCAAAAGATGCAGCCCTGAGGTCTCTTCTGATAGGAGGTAGTTAAGAAGAAATTCAATGCTGAGCTGACAGGGCAGAAGCAAATGTATACCAAAAATGTACCCAGAATGAGCTTTTCAGTGAACAGCAGCCAGGCACATTTTAGCTAGTTTTACTTGTAAGTGGGGTTGTAAACGCTTTTCAGGCTCAGTACTGCGCTCAAAAGATGCAGCCCCAAGGTCTCTCCTGATAGGGGGTAGTTAAGTAGAAATTCACTGCTCAGCTGACCGGGCAGAAGCAAATGTATACCAAAAATGTACCCAGAATGAGCTTTTCAGTGAACAGCAGCCAGGCACATTTTAGCTAGTTTTACTTGTAACTGGGGTTGTAAACGGTTTTCAGGCTCAGTACTGCGCTCAAAAGATGCAGCCCTGAGGTCTCTCCTAATAGGGGGTAGTTAAGTAGAAATTCACTGCTCAGCTGACCCGGCAGAAGCAAATGTATACCAAAAATGTACCCAGAATGAGCTTTTCAGTGAACAGCAGCCAGGCACATTTTAGCTAGTTTTACTCGTAACTGGGGTTGGAAAGGCTTTTCAGGCTCAGTACTGCGCTCAAAAGATGCAGCCCTGAGGTCTCTCCTGATAGGGGGTAGTTAAGTAGAAATTCACTGCTCAGCTGACCCGGCAGAAGCAAATGTATACCAAAAATGTACCCAGAATGAGCTTTTCAGTGAACAGCAGCCAGGCACATTTTAGCTAGTTTTACTTGTAACTGGGGTTGTAAACGGTTTTCAGGCTCAGTACTGCGCTCAAAAGATGCAGCCCTCAGGTCTCTCCTGATAGGAGGTAGTTAAGTAGAAATTCACTGCTCAGCTGACCCGGCAGAAGCAAATGTATACCAAAAATGTACCCAGAATGAGCTTTTCAGTGAACAGCAGCCAGGCACATTTTAGCTAGTTTTACTTGTAACTGGGGTTGTAAACGCTTTTCAGGCTCAGTACTGCGCTCAAAAGATGCAGCCCCGAGGTCTCTCCTGATAGGAGGTAGTTAAGTAGAAATTCACTGCTCAGCTGACCCGGCAGAAGCAAATGTATACCAAAAATGTACCCAGAATGAGCTTTTCAGTGAACAGCAGACAGGCACATTTTAGGTAGTTTTACTTGTAACTGGGGTTGTAAACGGTTTTCAGGCTCAGTACTACGCTCAAAAGATGCAGCCCTGAGGTCTCTCCTGATAGGGGGTAGTTAAGTAGAAATTCACTGCTCAGCTGACCCGGCAGAAGCAAATGTATACCAAAAATGTACCCAGAATGAGCTTTTCAGTGAACAGCAGCCAGGCACATTTTAGCTAGTTTTACTCGTAACTGGGGTTGTAAACGGTTTTGAGGCTCAGTACTGCGCTCAAAAGATGCAGCCCTGAGGTCTCTCCTGATAGGAGGTAGTTAAGTAGAAATTCACTGCTCAGCTGACCCGGCAGAAGCAAATGTATACCAAAAATGTACCCAGAATGAGCTTTTCAGTGAACAGCAGCCAGGTACATTTTAGCTAGTTTTACTTGTAACTGGGGTTGTAAACGGTTTTCAGGCTCAGTACTGCGCTCAAAAGATGCAGCCCTGAGGTCTCTCCTGATAGGGGGTAGTTAAGTAGAAATTCACTGCTCAGCTGACCCGGTAGAAGCAAATGTATACCAAAAATGTACCCAGAATGAGCTTTTCAGTGAACAGCAGCCAGGCACATTTTAGCTAGTTTTACTCGTAACTGGGGTTGGAAAGGCTTTTCAGGCTCAGTACTGCGCTCAAAAGATGCAGCCCTGAGGTCTCTCCTGATAGGGGGTAGTTAGGTAGAAATTCACTGCTCAGCTGACCCGGCAGAAGCAAATGTATACCAAAAATGTACCCAGAATGAGCTTTTCAGTGAACAGCAGCCAGGCACATTTTAGCTAGTTTTACTTGTAACTGGGGTTGTAAACGGTTTTCAGGCTCAGTACTGCGCTCAAAAGATGCAGCCCTGAGGTCTCTCCTGATAGGGGGTAGTTAAGTAGAAATTCACTGCTCAGCTGACCCGGCAGAAGCAAATGTATACCAAAAATGTACCCAGAATGAGCTTTTCAGTGAACAGCAGCCAGGCACATTTTAGCTAGTTTTACTCGTAACTGGGGTTGTAAACGGTTTTCAGGCTCAGTACTGCGCTCAAAAGATGCAGCCCTGAGGTCTCTCCTGATAGGGGGTAGTTAAGTAGAAATTCACTGCTCAGCTGACCCGGCAGAAGCAAATGTATACCAAAAATGTACCCAGAATGAGCTTTTCAGTGAACAGCAGCCAGGCACATTTGAGCTAGTTTTACTTGTAAGTGGGGTTGTAAACGCTTTTCACGCTCAGTACCGCGCTCAAAAGATGCAGCCCTGAGGTCTCTCCTGATAGGAGGTAGTTAAGTAGAAATTCACTGCTCAGCTGACCCGGCAGAAGCAAATGTATACCAAAAATGTACCCAGAATGAGCTTTTCAGTGAACAGCAGCCAGGCACATTTTAGCTAGTTTTACGTGTAAGTGGGGTTGTAAACGGTTTTCAGGCTCAGTACTGCGCTCAAAAGATGCAGCCCTGAGGTCTCTTCTGATAGGAGGTAGTTAAGAAGAAATTCACTGCTGAGCTGACAGGGCAGAAGCAAATGTATACCAAAAATGTACCCAGAATGAGCTTTTCAGTGAACAGCAGCCAGGCACATTTTAGCTAGTTTTACTTGTAAGTGGGGTTGTAAACGCTTTTCAGGCTCAGTACTGCGCTCAAAAGATGCAGCACCGAGGTCTCTCCTGATAGGGGGTAGTTAAGTAGAAATTCACTGCTCAGCTGACCGGGCAGAAGCAAATGTATACCAAAAATGTACCCAGAATGAGCTTTTCAGTGAACAGCAGCCAGGCACATTTTAGCTAGTTTTACTTGTAACTGGGGTTGTAAACGGTTTTCAGGCTCAGTAATGCGCTCAAAAGATGCAGCCCTGAGGTCTCTCCTAATAGGGGGTAGTTAAGTAGAAATTCACTGCTCAGCTGACCCGGCAGAAGCAAATGTATACCAAAAATGTACCCAGAATGAGCTTTTCAGTGAACAGCAGCCAGGCACATTTTAGCTAGTTTTACTCGTAACTGGGGTTGGAAAGGCTTTTCAGGCTCAGTACTGCGCTCAAAAGATGCAGCCCTGAGGTCTCTCCTGATAGGGGGTAGTTAAGTAGAAATTCACTGCTCAGCTGACCCGGCAGAAGCAAATGTATACCAAAAATGTACCCAGAATGAGCTTTTCAGTGAACAGCAGCCAGGCACATTTTAGCTAGTTTTACTTGTAACTGGGGTTGTAAACGGTTTTCAGGCTCAGTACTGCGCTCAAAAGATGCAGCCCTCAGGTCTCTCCTGATAGGAGGTAGTTAAGTAGAAATTCACTGCTCAGCTGACCCGGCAGAAGCAAATGTATACCAAAAATGTACCCAGAATGAGCTTTTCAGTGAACAGCAGCCAGGCACATTTTAGCTAGTTTTACTTGTAACTGGGGTTGAAACGCTTTTCAGGCTCAGTACTGCGCTCAAAAGATGCAGCCCTGAGGTCTCTCCTGATAGGAGGTAGTTAAGTAGAAATTCACTGCTCAGCAGACCCGGCAGAAGCAAATGTATACCAAAAATGTACCCAAAATGAGCTTTTCAGTGAACAGCAGACAGGCACATTTTAGCTAGTTTTACTTGTAAGTGGGGTTGTAAACGCTTTTCAGGCTCAGTACCGCGCTCAAAAGATGCAGCCCTGAGGTCTCTCCTGATAGGAGGTAGTTAAGTAGAAATTCACTGCTCAGCTGACCCGGCAGAAGCAAATGTATACCAAAAATGTACCCAGAATGAGCTTTTCAGTGAACAGCAGCCAGGCACATTTTAGCTAGTTTTACGTGTAAGTGGGGTTGTAAACGGTTTTCAGGCTCAGTACTGTGCTCAAAAGATGCAGCCCTGAGGTCTCTTCTGATAGGAGGTAGTTAAGAAGAAATTCACTGCTGAGCTGACAGGGCAGAAAGCAAATGTATACCAAAAATGTACCCAGAATGAGCTTTTCAGTGAACAGCAGCCAGGCACATTTTAGCTAGTTTTACTTGTAACTGGGGTTGTAAACGGTTTTCAGGCTCAGTACTGCGCTCAAAAGATGCAGCCCTCAGGTCTCTCCTAATAGGGGGTAGTTAAGTAGAAATTCACTGCTCAGCTGACCCGGCAGAAGCAAATGTATACCAAAAATATACCCAGAATGAGCTTTTCAGTGAACAGCAGCCAGGCACATTTTAGCTAGTTTTACGCGTAACTGGGGTTGGAAAGGCTTTTCAGGCTCAGTACTGCGCTCAAAAGATGCAGCCCTGAGGTCTCTCCTGATAGGGGGTAGTTAAGTAGAAATTCACTGCTCAGCTGACCCGGCAGAATCAAATGTATACCAAAAAATGTACCCAGAATGAGCTTTTCAGTGAACAGCAGCCAGGCACATTTTAGCTAGTTTTACTTGTAACTGGGGTTGTAAACGGTTTTCAGGCTCAGTACTGCGCTCAAAAGATGCAGCCCTCAGGTCTCTCCTGATAGGAGGTAGTTAAGTAGAAATTCACTGCTCAGCTGACCCGGCAGAAGCAAATGTATACCAAAAATGTACCCAGAATGAGCTTTTCAGTGAACAGCAGCCAGGCACATTTTAGCTAGTTTTACTTGTAACTGGGGTTGTAAACGGTTTTCAGGCTCAGTACTGCGCTCAAAAGATGCAGCCCTGAGGTCTCTCCTGATAGGGGGTAGTTAAGTAGAAATTCACTGCTCAGCTGACCCGGCAGAAGCAAATGTATACCAAAAATGTACCCAGAATGAGCTTTTCAGTGAACAGCAGCCAGGCACATTTTAGCTAGTTTTACTTGTAACTGGGGTTGTAAACGGTTTTCAGGCTCAGTACTGCACTCAAAAGATGCAGCCCTGAGGTCTCTCCTGATAGGGAGGTAGTTAAGTAGAAATTCACTGCTCAGCTGACCCGGCAGAAGCAAATGTATACCAAAAATGTACCCAGAATGAGCTTTTCAGTGAACAGCAGCCAGGCACATTTTAGCTAGTTTTACTTGTAACTGGGGTTGTAAACGGTTTTCAGGCTCAGTACTGCGCTCAAAAGATGCAGCCCTGAGGTCTCTCCTGATAGGAGGTAGTTAAGTAGAAATTCACTGCTCAGCTGACCCGGCAGAAGCAAATGTATACCAAAAATGTACCCAGAATGAGCTTTTCAGTGAACAGCAGCCAGGCACATTTTAGCTAGTTTTACTTGTAACTGGGGTTGTAAACGGTTTTCAGGCTCAGTACTGCGCTCAAAAGATGCAGCCCTGAGGTCTCTCCTGATAGGGGTAGTTAAGTAGAAATTCACTGCTCAGCTGACCCGGCAGAAGCAAATGTATACCAAAAATGTACCCAGAATGAGCTTTTCAGTGAACAGCAGCCAGGCACATTTTAGCTAGTTTTACTTGTAACTGGGGTTGTAACGGTTTTCAGGCTCAGTACTGCGCTCAAAAGATGCAGCCCTGAGGTCTCTCCTGATAGGAGGTAGTTAAGTAGAAATTCACTGCTCAGCTGACCCGGCAGAAGCAAATGTATACCAAAAATGTACCCAGAATGAGCTTTTCAGTGAACAGCAGCCAGGCACATTTTAGCTAGTTTTACTTGTAACTGGGGTTGTAATCGGTTTTCAGGCTCAGTACTGCGCTCAAAAGATGCAGCCCTGAGGTCTCTCCTGATAGGAGGTAGTTAAGTAGAAATTCACTGCTCAGCTGACCCGGCAGAAGCAAATGTATACCAAAAATGTACCCAGAATGAGCTTTTCAGTGAACAGCAGCCAGGCACATTTTAGCTAGTTTTACTTGTAACTGGGGTTGTAAACGGTTTTCAGGCTCAGTACTGCGCTCAAAAGATGCAGCCCTGAGGTCTCTCCTGATAGGGGGTAGTTAAGTAGAAATTCACTGCTCAGCTGACCCGGCAGAAGCAAATGTATACCAAAAATGTACCCAGAATGAGCTTTTCAGTGAACAGCAGCCAGGCACATTTTAGCTAGTTTTACTTGTAAGTGGGGTTGTAAACGCTTTTCAGGCTCAGTACCGCGCTCAAAAGATGCAGCCCTGAGGTCTCTCCTGATAGGAGGTAGTTAAGTAGAAATTCACTGCTCAGCTGACCCGGAAGAAGCAAATGTATACCAAAAATGTACCCAGAATGAGCTTTTCAGTGAACAGCAGCCAGGCACATTTTAGCTAGTTTTACGTGTAAGTGGGGTTGTAAACGGTTTTCAGGCTCAGTACTGCGCTCAAAAGATGCAGCCCTGAGGTCTCTTCTGATAGGAGGTAGTTAAGAAGAAATTCAATGCTGAGCTGACAGGGCAGAAGCAAATGTATACCAAAAATGTACCCAGAATGAGCTTTTCAGTGAACAGCAGCCAGGCACATTTTAGCTAGTTTTACTTGTAAGTGGGGTTGTAAACGCTTTTCAGGCTCAGTACTGCGCTCAAAAGATGCAGCCCCAAGGTCTCTCCTGATAGGGGGTAGTTAAGTAGAAATTCACTGCTCAGCTGACCGGGCAGAAGCAAATGTATACCAAAAATGTACCCAGAATGAGCTTTTCAGTGAACAGCAGCCAGGCACATTTTAGCTAGTTTTACTTGTAACTGGGGTTGTAAACGGTTTTCAGGCTCAGTACTGCGCTCAAAAGATGCAGCCCTGAGGTCTCTCCTAATAGGGGGTAGTTAAGTAGAAATTCACTGCTCAGCTGACCCGGCAGAAGCAAATGTATACCAAAAATGTACCCAGAATGAGCTTTTCAGTGAACAGCAGCCAGGCACATTTTAGCTAGTTTTACTCGTAACTGGGGTTGGAAAGGCTTTTCAGGCTCAGTACTGCGCTCAAAAGATGCAGCCCTGAGGTCTCTCCTGATAGGGGGTAGTTAAGTAGAAATTCACTGCTCAGCTGACCCGGCAGAAGCAAATGTATACCAAAAATGTACCCAGAATGAGCTTTTCAGTGAACAGCAGCCAGGCACATTTTAGCTAGTTTTACTTGTAACTGGGGTTGTAAACGGTTTTCAGGCTCAGTACTGCGCTCAAAAGATGCAGCCCTCAGGTCTCTCCTGATAGGAGGTAGTTAAGTAGAAATTCACTGCTCAGCTGACCCGGCAGAAGCAAATGTATACCAAAAATGTACCCAGAATGAGCTTTTCAGTGAACAGCAGCCAGGCACATTTTAGCTAGTTTTACTTGTAACTGGGGTTGTAAACGCTTTTCAGGCTCAGTACTGCGCTCAAAAGATGCAGCCCCGAGGTCTCTCCTGATAGGAGGTAGTTAAGTAGAAATTCACTGCTCAGCTGACCCGGCAGAAGCAAATGTATACCAAAAATGTACCCAGAATGAGCTTTTCAGTGAACAGCAGACAGGCACATTTTAGGTAGTTTTACTTGTAACTGGGGTTGTAAACGGTTTTCAGGCTCAGTACTACGCTCAAAAGATGCAGCCCTGAGGTCTCTCCTGATAGGGGGTAGTTAAGTAGAAATTCACTGCTCAGCTGACCCGGCAGAAGCAAATGTATACCAAAAATGTACCCAGAATGAGCTTTTCAGTGAACAGCAGCCAGGCACATTTTAGCTAGTTTTACTCGTAACTGGGGTTGTAAACGGTTTTGAGGCTCAGTACTGCGCTCAAAAGATGCAGCCCTGAGGTCTCTCCTGATAGGAGGTAGTTAAGTAGAAATTCACTGCTCAGCTGACCCGGCAGAAGCAAATGTATACCAAAAATGTACCCAGAATGAGCTTTTCAGTGAACAGCAGCCAGGTACATTTTAGCTAGTTTTACTTGTAACTGGGGTTGTAAACGGTTTTCAGGCTCAGTACTGCGCTCAAAAGATGCAGCCCTGAGGTCTCTCCTGATAGGGGGTAGTTAAGTAGAAATTCACTGCTCAGCTGACCCGGTAGAAGCAAATGTATACCAAAAATGTACCCAGAATGAGCTTTTCAGTGAACAGCAGCCAGGCACATTTTAGCTAGTTTTACTCGTAACTGGGGTTGGAAAGGCTTTTCAGGCTCAGTACTGCGCTCAAAAGATGCAGCCCTGAGGTCTCTCCTGATAGGGGGTAGTTAGGTAGAAATTCACTGCTCAGCTGACCCGGCAGAAGCAAATGTATACCAAAAATGTACCCAGAATGAGCTTTTCAGTGAACAGCAGCCAGGCACATTTTAGCTAGTTTTACTTGTAACTGGGGTTGTAAACGGTTTTCAGGCTCAGTACTGCGCTCAAAAGATGCAGCCCTGAGGTCTCTCCTGATAGGGGGTAGTTAAGTAGAAATTCACTGCTCAGCTGACCCGGCAGAAGCAAATGTATACCAAAAATGTACCCAGAATGAGCTTTTCAGTGAACAGCAGCCAGGCACATTTTAGCTAGTTTTACTCGTAACTGGGGTTGTAAACGGTTTTCAGGCTCAGTACTGCGCTCAAAAGATGCAGCCCTGAGGTCTCTCCTGATAGGGGGTAGTTAAGTAGAAATTCACTGCTCAGCTGACCCGGCAGAAGCAAATGTATACCAAAAATGTACCCAGAATGAGCTTTTCAGTGAACAGCAGCCAGGCACATTTGAGCTAGTTTTACTTGTAAGTGGGGTTGTAAACGCTTTTCACGCTCAGTACCGCGCTCAAAAGATGCAGCCCTGAGGTCTCTCCTGATAGGAGGTAGTTAAGTAGAAATTCACTGCTCAGCTGACCCGGCAGAAGCAAATGTATACCAAAAATGTACCCAGAATGAGCTTTTCAGTGAACAGCAGCCAGGCACATTTTAGCTAGTTTTACGTGTAAGTGGGGTTGTAAACGGTTTTCAGGCTCAGTACTGCGCTCAAAAGATGCAGCCCTGAGGTCTCTTCTGATAGGAGGTAGTTAAGAAGAAATTCACTGCTGAGCTGACAGGGCAGAAGCAAATGTATACCAAAAATGTACCCAGAATGAGCTTTTCAGTGAACAGCAGCCAGGCACATTTTAGCTAGTTTTACTTGTAAGTGGGGTTGTAAACGCTTTTCAGGCTCAGTACTGCGCTCAAAAGATGCAGCACCGAGGTCTCTCCTGATAGGGGGTAGTTAAGTAGAAATTCACTGCTCAGCTGACCGGGCAGAAGCAAATGTATACCAAAAATGTACCCAGAATGAGCTTTTCAGTGAACAGCAGCCAGGCACATTTTAGCTAGTTTTACTTGTAACTGGGGTTGTAAACGGTTTTCAGGCTCAGTAATGCGCTCAAAAGATGCAGCCCTGAGGTCTCTCCTAATAGGGGGTAGTTAAGTAGAAATTCACTGCTCAGCTGACCCGGCAGAAGCAAATGTATACCAAAAATGTACCCAGAATGAGCTTTTCAGTGAACAGCAGCCAGGCACATTTTAGCTAGTTTTACTCGTAACTGGGGTTGGAAAGGCTTTTCAGGCTCAGTACTGCGCTCAAAAGATGCAGCCCTGAGGTCTCTCCTGATAGGGGGTAGTTAAGTAGAAATTCACTGCTCAGCTGACCCGGCAGAAGCAAATGTATACCAAAAATGTACCCAGAATGAGCTTTTCAGTGAACAGCAGCCAGGCACATTTTAGCTAGTTTTACTTGTAACTGGGGTTGTAAACGGTTTTCAGGCTCAGTACTGCGCTCAAAAGATGCAGCCCTCAGGTCTCTCCTGATAGGAGGTAGTTAAGTAGAAATTCACTGCTCAGCTGACCCGGCAGAAGCAAATGTATACCAAAAATGTACCCAGAATGAGCTTTTCAGTGAACAGCAGCCAGGCACATTTTAGCTAGTTTTACTTGTAACTGGGGTTGTAAACGCTTTTCAGGCTCAGTACTGCGCTCAAAAGATGCAGCCCTGAGGTCTCTCCTGATAGGAGGTAGTTAAGTAGAAATTCACTGCTCAGCAGACCCGGCAGAAGCAAATGTATACCAAAAATGTACCCAAAATGAGCTTTTCAGTGAACAGCAGACAGGCACATTTTAGCTAGTTTTACTTGTAAGTGGGGTTGTAAACGCTTTTCAGGCTCAGTACCGCGCTCAAAAGATGCAGCCCTGAGGTCTCTCCTGATAGGAGGTAGTTAAGTAGAAATTCACTGCTCAGCTGACCCGGCAGAAGCAAATGTATACCAAAAATGTACCCAGAATGAGCTTTTCAGTGAACAGCAGCCAGGCACATTTTAGCTAGTTTTACGTGTAAGTGGGGTTGTAAACGGTTTTCAGGCTCAGTACTGTGCTCAAAAGATGCAGCCCTGAGGTCTCTTCTGATAGGAGGTAGTTAAGAAGAAATTCACTGCTGAGCTGACAGGGCAGAAGCAAATGTATACCAAAAATGTACCCAGAATGAGCTTTTCAGTGAACAGCAGCCAGGCACATTTTAGCTAGTTTTACTTGTAACTGGGGTTGTAAACGGTTTTCAGGCTCAGTACTGCGCTCAAAAGATGCAGCCCTCAGGTCTCTCCTAATAGGGGGTAGTTAAGTAGAAATTCACTGCTCAGCTGACCCGGCAGAAGCAAATGTATACCAAAAATATACCCAGAATGAGCTTTTCAGTGAACAGCAGCCAGGCACATTTTAGCTAGTTTTACGCGTAACTGGGGTTGGAAAGGCTTTTCAGGCTCAGTACTGCGCTCAAAAGATGCAGCCCTGAGGTCTCTCCTGATAGGGGGTAGTTAAGTAGAAATTCACTGCTCAGCTGACCCGGCAGAATCAAATGTATACCAAAAATGTACCCAGAATGAGCTTTTCAGTGAACAGCAGCCAGGCACATTTTAGCTAGTTTTACTTGTAACTGGGGTTGTAAACGGTTTTCAGGCTCAGTACTGCGCTCAAAAGATGCAGCCCTCAGGTCTCTCCTGATAGGAGGTAGTTAAGTAGAAATTCACTGCTCAGCTGACCCGGCAGAAGCAAATGTATACCAAAAATGTACCCAGAATGAGCTTTTCAGTGAACAGCAGCCAGGCACATTTTAGCTAGTTTTACTTGTAACTGGGGTTGTAAACGCTTTTCAGGCTCAGTACTGCGCTCAAAAGATGCAGCCCTGAGGTCTCTCCTGATAGGAGGTAGTTAAGTAGAAATTCACTGCTCAGCTGACCCGGCAGAAGCAAATGTATACCAAAAATGTACCCAGAATGAGCTTTTCAGTGAACAGCAGACAGGCACATTTTAGGTAGTTTTACTTGTAACTGGGGTTGTAAACGGTTTTCAGGCTCAGTACTACGCTCAAAAGATGCAGCCCTGAGGTCTCTCCTGATAGGGGGTAGTTAAGTAGAAATTCACTGCTCAGCTGACCCGGCAGAAGCAAATGTATACCAAAAATGTACCCAGAATGAGCTTTTCAGTGAACAGCAGCCAGGCACATTTTAGCTAGTTTTACTCGTAACTGGGGTTGTAAACGGTTTTCAGGCTCAGTACTGCGCTCAAAAGATGCAGCCCTGAGGTCTCTCCTGATAGGGGGTAGTTAAGTAGAAATTCACTGCTCAGCTGACCTGGCAGAAGCAAATGTATACCAAAAATGTACCCAGAATGAGCTTTTCAGTGAACAGCAGCCAGGCACATTTTAGCTAGTTTTACTTGTAACTGGGGTTGTAAACGGTTTTCAGGCTCAGTACTGCGCTCAAAAGATGCAGCCCTGAGGTCTCTCCTAATAGGGGGTAGTTAAGTAGAAATTCACTGCTCAGCTGACCCGGCAGAAGCAAATGTATACCAAAAATGTACCCAGAATGAGCTTTTCAGTGAACAGCAGCCAGGCACATTTTAGCTAGTTTTACTTGTAACTGGGGTTGTAAACGGTTTTCAGGCTCAGTACTGCGCTCAAAAGATGCAGCCCTCAGGTCTCTCCTGATAGGAGGTAGTTAAGTAGAAATTCACTGCTCAGCTGACCCGGCAGAAGCAAATGTATACCAAAAATGTACCCAGAATGAGCTTTTCAGTGAACAGCAGCCAGGCACATTTTAGCTAGTTTTACTTGTAACTGGGGTTGTAAACGCTTTTCAGGCTCAGTACTGCGCTCAAAAGATGCAGCCCCGAGGTCTCTCCTGATAGGGGGTAGTTAAGTAGAAATTCACTGCTCAGCTGACCGGGCAGAAGCAAATGTATACCAAAAATGTACCCAGAATGAGCTTTTCAGTGAACAGCAGCCAGGCACATTTTAGCTAGTTTTACTTGTAACTGGGGTTGTAAACGGTTTTCAGGCTCAGTACTGCGCTCAAAAGATGCAGCCCTGAGGTCTCTCCTAATAGGGGGTAGTTAAGTAGAAATTCACTGCTCAGCTGACCCGGCAGAAGCAAATGTATACCAAAAATGTACCCAGAATGAGCTTTTCAGTGAACAGCAGCCAGGCACATTTTAGCTAGTTTTACTTGTAACTGGGGTTGTAAACGGTTTTCAGGCTCAGTACTGCGCTCAAAAGATGCAGCCCTCAGGTCTCTCCTGATAGGAGGTAGTTAAGTAGAAATTCACTGCTCAGCTGACCCGGCAGAAGCAAATGTATACCAAAAATGTACCCAGAATGAGCTTTTCAGTGAACAGCAGCCAGGCACATTTTAGCTAGTTTTACTTGTAACTGGGGTTGTAAACGCTTTTCAGGCTCAGTACTGCGCTCAAAAGATGCAGCCCTGAGGTCTCTCCTGATAGGAGGTAGTTAAGTAGAAATTCACTGCTCAGCTGACCCGGCAGAAGCAAATGTATACCAAAAATGTACCCAGAATGAGCTTTTCAGTGAACAGCAGACAGGCACATTTTAGGTAGTTTTACTTGTAACTGGGGTTGTAAACGGTTTTCAGGCTCAGTACTACGCTCAAAAGATGCAGCCCTGAGGTCTCTCCTGATAGGGGGTAGTTAAGTAGAAATTCACTGCTCAGCTGACCCGGCAGAAGCAAATGTATACCAAAAATGTACCCAGAATGAGCTTTTCAGTGAACAGCAGCCAGGCACATTTTAGCTAGTTTTACTCGTAACTGGGGTTGTAAACGGTTTTCAGGCTCAGTACTGCGCTCAAAAGATGCAGCCCTGAGGTCTCTCCTGATAGGAGGTAGTTAAGTAGAAATTCACTGCTCAGCTGACCCGGCAGAAGCAAATGTATACCAAAAATGTACCCAGAATGAGCTTTTCAGTGAACAGCAGCCAGGCACATTTTAGCTAGTTTTACTTGTAACTGGGGTTGTAAACGGTTTTCAGGCTCAGTACTGCGCTCAAAAGATGCAGCCCTGAGGTCTCTCCTGATAGGGGGTAGTTAAGTAGAAATTCACTGCTCAGCTGACCCGGTAGAAGCAAATGTATACCAAAAATGTACCCAGAATGAGCTTTTCAGTGAACAGCAGCCAGGCACATTTTAGCTAGTTTTACTCGTAACTGGGGTTGGAAAGGCTTTTCAGGCTCAGTACTGCGCTCAAAAGATGCAGCCCTGAGGTCTCTCCTGATAGGGGGTAGTTAAGTAGAAATTCACTGCTCAGCTGACCCGGCAGAAGCAAATGTATACCAAAAATGTACCCAGAATGAGCTTTTCAGTGAACAGCAGCCAGGCACATTTTAGCTAGTTTTACTTGTAACTGGGGTTGTAAACGGTTTTCAGGCTCAGTACTGCGCTCAAAAGATGCAGCCCTGAGGTCTCTCCTGATAGGGGGTAGTTAAGTAGAAATTCACTGCTCAGCTGACCCGGCAGAAGCAAATGTATACCAAAAATGTACCCAGAATGAGCTTTTCAGTGAACAGCAGCCAGGCACATTTTAGCTAGTTTTACTCGTAACTGGGGTTGTAAACGGTTTTCAGGCTCAGTACTGCGCTCAAAAGATGCAGCCCTGAGGTCTCTCCTGATAGGGGGTAGTTAAGTAGAAATTCACTGCTCAGCTGACCCGGCAGAAGCAAATGTATACCAAAAATGTACCCAGAATGAGCTTTTCAGTGAACAGCAGCCAGGCACATTTTAGCTAGTTTTACTTGTAAGTGGGGTTGTAAACGCTTTTCAGGCTCAGTACCGCGCTCAAAAGATGCAGCCCTGAGGTCTCTCCTGATAGGAGGTAGTTAAGTAGAAATTCACTGCTCAGCTGACCCGGCAGAAGCAAATGTATACCAAAAATGTACCCAGAATGAGCTTTTCAGTGAACAGCAGCCAGGCACATTTTAGCTAGTTTTACGTGTAAGTGGGGTTGTAAACGGTTTTCAGGCTCAGTACTGCGCTCAAAAGATGCAGCCCTTAGGTCTCTTCTGATAGGAGGTAGTTAAGAAGAAATTCACTGCTGAGCTGACAGGGCAGAAGCAAATGTATACCAAAAATGTACCCAGAATGAGCTTTTCAGTGAACAGCAGCCAGGCACATTTTAGCTAGTTTTACTTGTAAGTGGGGTTGTAAACGCTTTTCAGGCTCAGTACTGCGCTCAAAAGATGCAGCACCGAGGTCTCTCCTGATAGGGGGTAGTTAAGTAGAAATTCACTGCTCAGCTGACCGGGCAGAAGCAAATGTATACCAAAAATGTACCCAGAATGAGCTTTTCAGTGAACAGCAGCCAGGCACATTTTAGCTAGTTTTACTTGTAACTGGGGTTGTAAACGGTTTTCAGGCTCAGTACTGCGCTCAAAATATGCAGCCCTGAGGTCTCTCCTAATAGGGGGTAGTTAAGTAGAAATTCACTGCTCAGCTGACCCGGCAGAAGCAAATGTATACCAAAAATGTACCCAGAATGAGCTTTTCAGTGAACAGCAGCCAGGCACATTTTAGCTAGTTTTACTCGTAACTGGGGTTGGAAAGGCTTTTCAGGCTCAGTACTGCGCTCAAAAGATGCAGCCCTGAGGTCTCTCCTGATAGGAGGTAGTTAAGAAGAAATTCACTGCTGAGCTGACAGGGCAGAAGCAAATGTATACCAAAAATGTACCCAGAATGAGCTTTTCAGTGAACAGCAGCCAGGCACATTTTAGCTAGTTTTACTTGTAAGTGGGGTTGTAAACGCTTTTCAGGCTCAGTACTGCGCTCAAAAGATGCAGCCCCGAGGTCTCTCCTGATAGGGGGTAGTTAAGTAGAAATTCACTGCTCAGCTGACCGGGCAGAAGCAAATGTATACCAAAAATGTACCCAGAATGAGCTTTTCAGTGAACAGCAGCCAGGCACATTTTAGCTAGTTTTACTTGTAACTGGGGTTGTAAACGGTTTTCAGGCTCAGTACTGCGCTCAAAAGATGCAGCCCTGAGGTCTCTCCTAATAGGGGGTAGTTAAGTAGAAATTCACTGCTCAGCTGACCCGGCAGAAGCAAATGTATACCAAAAATGTACCCAGAATGAGCTTTTCAGTGAACAGCAGCCAGGCACATTTTAGCTAGTTTTACTTGTAACTGGGGTTGTAAACGGTTTTCAGGCTCAGTACTGCGCTCAAAAGATGCAGCCCTCAGGTCTCTCCTGATAGGAGGTAGTTAAGTAGAAATTCACTGCTCAGCTGACCCGGCAGAAGCAAATGTATACCAAAAATGTACCCAGAATGAGCTTTTCAGTGAACAGCAGCCAGGCACATTTTAGCTAGTTTTACTTGTAACTGGGGTTGTAAACGCTTTTCAGGCTCAGTACTGCGCTCAAAAGATGCAGCCCTGAGGTCTCTCCTGATAGGAGGTAGTTAAGTAGAAATTCACTGCTCAGCTGACCCGGCAGAAGCAAATGTATACCAAAAATGTACCCAGAATGAGCTTTTCAGTGAACAGCAGACAGGCACATTTTAGGTAGTTTTACTTGTAACTGGGGTTGTAAACGGTTTTCAGGCTCAGTACTACGCTCAAAAGATGCAGCCCTGAGGTCTCTCCTGATAGGGGGTAGTTAAGTAGAAATTCACTGCTCAGCTGACCCGGCAGAAGCAAATGTATACCAAAAATGTACCCAGAATGAGCTTTTCAGTGAACAGCAGCCAGGCACATTTTAGCTAGTTTTACTCGTAACTGGGGTTGTAAACGGTTTTCAGGCTCAGTACTGCGCTCAAAAGATGCAGCCCTGAGGTCTCTCCTGATAGGAGGTAGTTAAGTAGAAATTCACTGCTCAGCTGACCCGGCAGAAGCAAATGTATACCAAAAATGTACCCAGAATGAGCTTTTCAGTGAACAGCAGCCAGGCACATTTTAGCTAGTTTTACTTGTAACTGGGGTTGTAAACGGTTTTCAGGCTCAGTACTGCGCTCAAAAGATGCAGCCCTGAGGTCTCTCCTGATAGGGGGTAGTTAAGTAGAAATTCACTGCTCAGCTGACCCGGTAGAAGCAAATGTATACCAAAAATGTACCCAGAATGAGCTTTTCAGTGAACAGCAGCCAGGCACATTTTAGCTAGTTTTACTCGTAACTGGGGTTGGAAAGGCTTTTCAGGCTCAGTACTGCGCTCAAAAGATGCAGCCCTGAGGTCTCTCCTGATAGGGGGTAGTTAAGTAGAAATTCACTGCTCAGCTGACCCGGCAGAAGCAAATGTATACCAAAAATGTACCCAGAATGAGCTTTTCAGTGAACAGCAGCCAGGCACATTTTAGCTAGTTTTACTTGTAACTGGGGTTGTAAACGGTTTTCAGGCTCAGTACTGCGCTCAAAAGATGCAGCCCTGAGGTCTCTCCTGATAGGGGGTAGTTAAGTAGAAATTCACTGCTCAGCTGATCCGGCAGAAGCAAATGTATACCAAAAATGTACCCAGAATGAGCTTTTCAGTGAACAGCAGCCAGGCACATTTTAGCTAGTTTTACTCGTAACTGGGGTTGTAAACGGTTTTCAGGCTCAGTACTGCGCTCAAAAGATGCAGCCCTGAGGTCTCTCCTGATAGGGGGTAGTTAAGTAGAAATTCACTGCTCAGCTGACCCGGCAGAAGCAAATGTATACCAAAAATGTACCCAGAATGAGCTTTTCAGTGAACAGCAGCCAGGCACATTTTAGCTAGTTTTACTTGTAAGTGGGGTTGTAAACGCTTTTCAGGCTCAGTACCGCGCTCAAAAGATGCAGCCCTGAGGTCTCTCCTGATAGGAGGTAGTTAAGTAGAAATTCACTGCTCAGCTGACCCGGCAGAAGCAAATGTATACCAAAAATGTACCCAGAATGAGCTTTTCAGTGAACAGCAGCCAGGCACATTTTAGCTAGTTTTACGTGTAAGTGGGGTTGTAAACGGTTTTCAGGCTCAGTACTGCGCTCAAAAGATGCAGCCCTGAGGTCTCTTCTGATAGGAGGTAGTTAAGAAGAAATTCACTGCTGAGCTGACAGGGCAGAAGCAAATGTATACCAAAAATGTACCCAGAATGAGCTTTTCAGTGAACAGCAGCCAGGCACATTTTAGCTAGTTTTACTTGTAAGTGGGGTTGTAAACGCTTTTCAGGCTCAGTACTGCGCTCAAAAGATGCAGCACCGAGGTCTCTCCTGATAGGGGGTAGTTAAGTAGAAATTCACTGCTCAGCTGACCGGGCAGAAGCAAATGTATACCAAAAATGTACCCAGAATGAGCTTTTCAGTGAACAGCAGCCAGGCACATTTTAGCTAGTTTTACTTGTAACTGGGGTTGTAAACGGTTTTCAGGCTCAGTACTGCGCTCAAAATATGCAGCCCTGAGGTCTCTCCTAATAGGGGGTAGTTAAGTAGAAATTCACTGCTCAGCTGACCCGGCAGAAGCAAATGTATACCAAAAATGTACCCAGAATGAGCTTTTCAGTGAACAGCAGCCAGGCACATTTTAGCTAGTTTTACTCGTAACTGGGGTTGGAAAGGCTTTTCAGGCTCAGTACTGCGCTCAAAAGATGCAGCCCTGAGGTCTCTCCTGATAGGGGGTAGTTAAGTAGAAATTCACTGCTCAGCTGACCCGGCAGAAGCAAATGTATACCAAAAATGTACCCAGAATGAGCTTTTCAGTGAACAGCAGCCAGGCACATTTTAGCTAGTTTTACGTGTAAGTGGGGTTGTAAACGGTTTTCAGGCTCAGTACTGTGCTCAAAAGATGCAGCCCTGAGGTCTCTTCTGATAGGAGGTAGTTAAGAAGAAATTCACTGCTGAGCTGACAGGGCAGAAGCAAATGTATACCAAAAATGTACCCAGAATGAGCTTTTCAGTGAACAGCAGCCAGGCACATTTTAGCTAGTTTTACTTGTAAGTGGGGTTGTAAACGCTTTTCAGGCTCAGTACTGCGCTCAAAAGATGCAGCCCCGAGGTCTCTCCTGATAGGGGGTAGTTAAGTAGAAATTCACTGCTCAGCTGACCGGGCAGAAGCAAATGTATACCAAAAATGTACCCAGAATGAGCTTTTCAGTGAACAGCAGCCAGGCACATTTTAGCTAGTTTTACTTGTAACTGGGGTTGTAAACGGTTTTCAGGCTCAGTACTGCGCTCAAAAGATGCAGCCCTGAGGTCTCTCCTAATAGGGGGTAGTTAAGTAGAAATTCACTGCTCAGCTGACCCGGCAGAAGCAAATGTATACCAAAAATGTACCCAGAATGAGCTTTTCAGTGAACAGCAGCCAGGCACATTTTAGCTAGTTTTACTTGTAACTGGGGTTGTAAACGGTTTTCAGGCTCAGTACTGCGCTCAAAAGATGCAGCCCTCAGGTCTCTCCTGATAGGAGGTAGTTAAGTAGAAATTCACTGCTCAGCTGACCCGGCAGAAGCAAATGTATACCAAAAATGTACCCAGAATGAGCTTTTCAGTGAACAGCAGCCAGGCACATTTTAGCTAGTTTTACTTGTAACTGGGGTTGTAAACGCTTTTCAGGCTCAGTACTGTGCTCAAAAGATGCAGCCCCGAGGTCTCTCCTGATAGGGGGTAGTTAAGTAGAAATTCACTGCTCAGCTGACCGGGCAGAAGCAAATGTATACCAAAAATGTACCCAGAATGAGCTTTTCAGTGAACAGCAGCCAGGCACATTTTAGCTAGTTTTACTTGTAACTGGGGTTGTAAACGGTTTTCAGGCTCAGTACTGCGCTCAAAAGATGCAGCCCTGAGGTCTCTCCTAATAGGGGGTAGTTAAGTAGAAATTCACTGCTCAGCTGACCCGGCAGAAGCAAATGTATACCAAAAATGTACCCAGAATGAGCTTTTCAGTGAACAGCAGCCAGGCACATTTTAGCTAGTTTTACTTGTAACTGGGGTTGTAAACGGTTTTCAGGCTCAGTACTGCGCTCAAAAGATGCAGCCCTCAGGTCTCTCCTGATAGGAGGTAGTTAAGTAGAAATTCACTGCTCAGCTGACCCGGCAGAAGCAAATGTATACCAAAAATGTACCCAGAATGAGCTTTTCAGTGAACAGCAGCCAGGCACATTTTAGCTAGTTTTACTTGTAACTGGGGTTGTAAACGCTTTTCAGGCTCAGTACTGCGCTCAAAAGATGCAGCCCTGAGGTCTCTCCTGATAGGAGGTAGTTAAGTAGAAATTCACTGCTCAGCTGACCCGGCAGAAGCAAATGTATACCAAAAATGTACCCAGAATGAGCTTTTCAGTGAACAGCAGACAGGCACATTTTAGGTAGTTTTACTTGTAACTGGGGTTGTAAACGGTTTTCAGGCTCAGTACTACGCTCAAAAGATGCAGCCCTGAGGTCTCTCCTGATAGGGGGTAGTTAAGTAGAAATTCACTGCTCAGCTGACCCGGCAGAAGCAAATGTATACCAAAAATGTACCCAGAATGAGCTTTTCAGTGAACAGCAGCCAGGCACATTTTAGCTAGTTTTACTCGTAACTGGGGTTGTAAACGGTTTTCAGGCTCAGTACTGCGCTCAAAAGATGCAGCCCTGAGGTCTCTCCTGATAGGAGGTAGTTAAGTAGAAATTCACTGCTCAGCTGACCCGGCAGAAGCAAATGTATACCAAAAATGTACCCAGAATGAGCTTTTCAGTGAACAGCAGCCAGGCACATTTTAGCTAGTTTTACTTGTAACTGGGGTTGTAAACGGTTTTCAGGCTCAGTACTGCGCTCAAAAGATGCAGCCCTGAGGTCTCTCCTGATAGGGGGTAGTTAAGTAGAAATTCACTGCTCAGCTGACCCGGTAGAAGCAAATGTATACCAAAAATGTACCCAGAATGAGCTTTTCAGTGAACAGCAGCCAGGCACATTTTAGCTAGTTTTACTCGTAACTGGGGTTGGAAAGGCTTTTCAGGCTCAGTACTGCGCTCAAAAGATGCAGCCCTGAGGTCTCTCCTGATAGGGGGTAGTTAAGTAGAAATTCACTGCTCAGCTGACCCGGCAGAAGCAAATGTATACCAAAAATGTACCCAGAATGAGCTTTTCAGTGAACAGCAGCCAGGCACATTTTAGCTAGTTTTACTTGTAACTGGGGTTGTAAACGGTTTTCAGGCTCAGTACTGCGCTCAAAAGATGCAGCCCTGAGGTCTCTCCTGATAGGGGGTAGTTAAGTAGAAATTCACTGCTCAGCTGACCCGGCAGAAGCAAATGTATACCAAAAATGTACCCAGAATGAGCTTTTCAGTGAACAGCAGCCAGGCACATTTTAGCTAGTTTTACTCGTAACTGGGGTTGTAAACGGTTTTCAGGCTCAGTACTGCGCTCAAAAGATGCAGCCCTGAGGTCTCTCCTGATAGGGGGTAGTTAAGTAGAAATTCACTGCTCAGCTGACCCGGCAGAAGCAAATGTATACCAAAAATGTACCCAGAATGAGCTTTTCAGTGAACAGCAGCCAGGCACATTTTAGCTAGTTTTACTTGTAAGTGGGGTTGTAAACGCTTTTCAGGCTCAGTACCGCGCTCAAAAGATGCAGCCCTGAGGTCTCTCCTGATAGGAGGTAGTTAAGTAGAAATTCACTGCTCAGCTGACCCGGCAGAAGCAAATGTATACCAAAAATGTACCCAGAATGAGCTTTTCAGTGAACAGCAGCCAGGCATATTTTAGCTAGTTTTACGTGTAAGTGGGGTTGTAAACGGTTTTCAGGCTCAGTACTGCGCTCAAAAGATGCAGCCCTGAGGTCTCTTCTGATAGGAGGTAGTTAAGAAGAAATTCACTGCTGAGCTGACAGGGCAGAAGCAAATGTATACCAAAAATGTACCCAGAATGAGCTTTTCAGTGAACAGCAGCCAGGCACATTTTAGCTAGTTTTACTTGTAAGTGGGGTTGTAAACGCTTTTCAGGCTCAGTACTGCGCTCAAAAGATGCAGCACCGAGGTCTCTCCTGATAGGGGGTAGTTAAGTAGAAATTCACTGCTCAGCTGACCGGGCAGAAGCAAATGTATACCAAAAATGTACCCAGAATGAGCTTTTCAGTGAACAGCAGCCAGGCACATTTTAGCTAGTTTTACTTGTAACTGGGGTTGTAAACGGTTTTCAGGCTCAGTACTGCGCTCAAAATATGCAGCCCTGAGGTCTCTCCTAATAGGGGGTAGTTAAGTAGAAATTCACTGCTCAGCTGACCCGGCAGAAGCAAATGTATACCAAAAATGTACCCAGAATGAGCTTTTCAGTGAACAGCAGCCAGGCACATTTTAGCTAGTTTTACTCGTAACTGGGGTTGGAAAGGCTTTTCAGGCTCAGTACTGCGCTCAAAAGATGCAGCCCTGAGGTCTCTCCTGATAGGGGGTAGTTAAGTAGAAATTCACTGCTCAGCTGACCCGGCAGAAGCAAATGTATACCAAAAATGTACCCAGAATGAGCTTTTCAGTGAACAGCAGCCAGGCACATTTTAGCTAGTTTTACTTGTAACTGGGGTTGTAAACGGTTTTCAGGCTCAGTACTGCGCTCAAAAGATGCAGCCCTCAGGTCTCTCCTGATAGGAGGTAGTTAAGTAGAAATTCACTGCTCAGCTGACCCGGCAGAAGCAAATGTATACCAAAAATGTACCCAGAATGAGCTTTTCAGTGAACAGCAGCCAGGCACATTTTAGCTAGTTTTACTTGTAACTGGGGTTGTAAACGCTTTTCAGGCTCAGTACTGCGCTCAAAAGATGCAGCCCTGAGGTCTCTCCTGATAGGAGGTAGTTAGGTAGAAATTCACTGCTCAGCAGACCCGGCAGAAGCAAATGTATACCAAAAATGTACCCAGAATGAGCTTTTCAGTGAACAGCAGACAGGCAAATTTTAGCTAGTTTTACTTGTAAGTGGGGTTGTAAACGCTTTTCAGGCTCAGTACCGCGCTCAAAAGATGCAGCCCTGAGGTCTCTCCTGATAGGAGGTAGTTAAGTAGAAATTCACTGCTCAGCTGACCCGGCAGAAGCAAATGTATACCAAAAATGTACCCAGAATGAGCTTTTCAGTGAACAGCAGCCAGGCACATTTTAGCTAGTTTTACGTGTAAGTGGGGTTGTAAACGGTTTTCAGGCTCAGTACTGTGCTCAAAAGATGCAGCCCTGAGGTCTCTTCTGATAGGAGGTAGTTAAGAAGAAATTCACTGCTGAGCTGACAGGGCAGAAGCAAATGTATACCAAAAATGTACCCAGAATGAGCTTTTCAGTGAACAGCAGCCAGGCACATTTTAGCTAGTTTTACTTGTAACTGGGGTTGTAAACGGTTTTCAGGCTCAGTACTGCGCTCAAAAGATGCAGCCCTGAGGTCTCTCCTAATAGGGGGTAGTTAAGTAGAAATTCACTGCTCAGCTGACCCGGCAGAAGCAAATGTATACCAAAAATGTACCCAGAATGAGCTTTTCAGTGAACAGCAGCCAGGCACATTTTAGCTAGTTTTACGCGTAACTGGGGTTGGAAAGGCTTTTCAGGCTCAGTACTGCGCTCAAAAGATGCAGCCCTGAGGTCTCTCCTGATAGGGGGTAGTTAAGTAGAAATTCACTGCTCAGCTGACCCGGCAGAATCAAATGTATACCAAAAATGTACCCAGAATGAGCTTTTCAGTGAACAGCAGCCAGGCACATTTTAGCTAGTTTTACTTGTAACTGGGGTTGTAAACGGTTTTCAGGCTCAGTACTGCGCTCAAAAGATGCAGCCCTCAGGTCTCTCCTGATAGGAGGTAGTTAAGTAGAAATTCACTGCTCAGCTGACCCGGCAGAAGCAAATGTATACCAAAAATGTACCCAGAATGAGCTTTTCAGTGAACAGCAGCCAGGCACATTTTAGCTAGTTTTACTTGTAACTGGGGTTGTAAACGCTTTTCAGGCTCAGTACTGCGCTCAAAAGATGCAGCCCTGAGGTCTCTCCTGATAGGAGGTAGTTAAGTAGAAATTCACTGCTCAGCTGACCCGGCAGAAGCAAATGTATACCAAAAATGTACCCAGAATGAGCTTTTCAGTGAACAGCAGACAGGCACATTTTAGGTAGTTTTACTTGTAACTGGGGTTGTAAACGGTTTTCAGGCTCAGTACTACGCTCAAAAGATGCAGCCCTGAGGTCTCTCCTGATAGGGGGTAGTTAAGTAGAAATTCACTGCTCAGCTGACCCGGCAGAAGCAAATGTATACCAAAAATGTACCCAGAATGAGCTTTTCAGTGAACAGCAGCCAGGCACATTTTAGCTAGTTTTACTCGTAACTGGGGTTGTAAACGGTTTTGAGGCTCAGTACTGCGCTCAAAAGATGCAGCCCTGAGGTCTCTCCTGATAGGAGGTAGTTAAGTAGAAATTCACTGCTCAGCTGACCCGGCAGAAGCAAATGTATACCAAAAATGTACCCAGAATGAGCTTTTCAGTGAACAGCAGCCAGGTACATTTTAGCTAGTTTTACTTGTAACTGGGGTTGTAAACGGTTTTCAGGCTCAGTACTGCGCTCAAAAGATGCAGCCCTGAGGTCTCTCCTGATAGGGGGTAGTTAAGTAGAAATTCACTGCTCAGCTGACCCGGTAGAAGCAAATGTATACCAAAAATGTACCCAGAATGAGCTTTTCAGTGAACAGCAGCCAGGCACATTTTAGCTAGTTTTACTCGTAACTGGGGTTGGAAAGGCTTTTCAGGCTCAGTACTGCGCTCAAAAGATGCAGCCCTGAGGTCTCTCCTGATAGGGGGTAGTTAGGTAGAAATTCACTGCTCAGCTGACCCGGCAGAAGCAAATGTATACCAAAAATGTACCCAGAATGAGCTTTTCAGTGAACAGCAGCCAGGCACATTTTAGCTAGTTTTACTTGTAACTGGGGTTGTAAACGGTTTTCAGGCTCAGTACTGCGCTCAAAAGATGCAGCCCTGAGGTCTCTCCTGATAGGGGGTAGTTAAGTAGAAATTCACTGCTCAGCTGACCCGGCAGAAGCAAATGTATACCAAAAATGTACCCAGAATGAGCTTTTCAGTGAACAGCAGCCAGGCACATTTTAGCTAGTTTTACTCGTAACTGGGGTTGTAAACGGTTTTCAGGCTCAGTACTGCGCTCAAAAGATGCAGCCCTGAGGTCTCTCCTGATAGGGGGTAGTTAAGTAGAAATTCACTGCTCAGCTGACCCGGCAGAAGCAAATGTATACCAAAAATGTACCCAGAATGAGCTTTTCAGTGAACAGCAGCCAGGCACATTTGAGCTAGTTTTACTTGTAAGTGGGGTTGTAAACGCTTTTCACGCTCAGTACCGCGCTCAAAAGATGCAGCCCTGAGGTCTCTCCTGATAGGAGGTAGTTAAGTAGAAATTCACTGCTCAGCTGACCCGGCAGAAGCAAATGTATACCAAAAATGTACCCAGAATGAGCTTTTCAGTGAACAGCAGCCAGGCACATTTTAGCTAGTTTTACGTGTAAGTGGGGTTGTAAACGGTTTTCAGGCTCAGTACTGCGCTCAAAAGATGCAGCCCTGAGGTCTCTTCTGATAGGAGGTAGTTAAGAAGAAATTCACTGCTGAGCTGACAGGGCAGAAGCAAATGTATACCAAAAATGTACCCAGAATGAGCTTTTCAGTGAACAGCAGCCAGGCACATTTTAGCTAGTTTTACTTGTAAGTGGGGTTGTAAACGCTTTTCAGGCTCAGTACTGCGCTCAAAAGATGCAGCACCGAGGTCTCTCCTGATAGGGGGTAGTTAAGTAGAAATTCACTGCTCAGCTGACCGGGCAGAAGCAAATGTATACCAAAAATGTACCCAGAATGAGCTTTTCAGTGAACAGCAGCCAGGCACATTTTAGCTAGTTTTACTTGTAACTGGGGTTGTAAACGGTTTTCAGGCTCAGTAATGCGCTCAAAAGATGCAGCCCTGAGGTCTCTCCTAATAGGGGGTAGTTAAGTAGAAATTCACTGCTCAGCTGACCCGGCAGAAGCAAATGTATACCAAAAATGTACCCAGAATGAGCTTTTCAGTGAACAGCAGCCAGGCACATTTTAGCTAGTTTTACTCGTAACTGGGGTTGGAAAGGCTTTTCAGGCTCAGTACTGCGCTCAAAAGATGCAGCCCTGAGGTCTCTCCTGATAGGGGGTAGTTAAGTAGAAATTCACTGCTCAGCTGACCCGGCAGAAGCAAATGTATACCAAAAATGTACCCAGAATGAGCTTTTCAGTGAACAGCAGCCAGGCACATTTTAGCTAGTTTTACTTGTAACTGGGGTTGTAAACGGTTTTCAGGCTCAGTACTGCGCTCAAAAGATGCAGCCCTCAGGTCTCTCCTGATAGGAGGTAGTTAAGTAGAAATTCACTGCTCAGCTGACCCGGCAGAAGCAAATGTATACCAAAAATGTACCCAGAATGAGCTTTTCAGTGAACAGCAGCCAGGCACATTTTAGCTAGTTTTACTTGTAACTGGGGTTGTAAACGCTTTTCAGGCTCAGTACTGCGCTCAAAAGATGCAGCCCTGAGGTCTCTCCTGATAGGAGGTAGTTAAGTAGAAATTCACTGCTCAGCAGACCCGGCAGAAGCAAATGTATACCAAAAATGTACCCAGAATGAGCTTTTCAGTGAACAGCAGCCAGGCACATTTTAGCTAGTTTTACTTGTAACTGGGGTTGTAAACGGTTTTCAGGCTCAGTACTGCGCTCAAAAGATGCAGCCCTCAGGTCTCTCCTAATAGGGGGTAGTTAAGTAGAAATTCACTGCTCAGCTGACCCGGCAGAAGCAAATGTATACCAAAAATATACCCAGAATGAGCTTTTCAGTGAACAGCAGCCAGGCACATTTTAGCTAGTTTTACGCGTAACTGGGGTTGGAAAGGCTTTTCAGGCTCAGTACTGCGCTCAAAAGATGCAGCCCTGAGGTCTCTCCTGATAGGGGGTAGTTAAGTAGAAATTCACTGCTCAGCTGACCCGGCAGAATCAAATGTATACCAAAAATGTACCCAGAATGAGCTTTTCAGTGAACAGCAGCCAGGCACATTTTAGCTAGTTTTACTTGTAACTGGGGTTGTAAACGGTTTTCAGGCTCAGTACTGCGCTCAAAAGATGCAGCCCTCAGGTCTCTCCTGATAGGAGGTAGTTAAGTAGAAATTCACTGCTCAGCTGACCCGGCAGAAGCAAATGTATACCAAAAATGTACCCAGAATGAGCTTTTCAGTGAACAGCAGCCAGGCACATTTTAGCTAGTTTTACTTGTAACTGGGGTTGTAAACGCTTTTCAGGCTCAGTACTGCGCTCAAAAGATGCAGCCCTGAGGTCTCTCCTGATAGGAGGTAGTTAAGTAGAAATTCACTGCTCAGCTGACCCGGCAGAAGCAAATGTATACCAAAAATGTACCCAGAATGAGCTTTTCAGTGAACAGCAGACAGGCACATTTTAGGTAGTTTTACTTGTAACTGGGGTTGTAAACGGTTTTCAGGCTCAGTACTACGCTCAAAAGATGCAGCCCTGAGGTCTCTCCTGATAGGGGGTAGTTAAGTAGAAATTCACTGCTCAGCTGACCCGGCAGAAGCAAATGTATACCAAAAATGTACCCAGAATGAGCTTTTCAGTGAACAGCAGCCAGGCACATTTTAGCTAGTTTTACTCGTAACTGGGGTTGTAAACGGTTTTCAGGCTCAGTACTGCGCTCAAAAGATGCAGCCCTGAGGTCTCTCCTGATAGGAGGTAGTTAAGTAGAAATTCACTGCTCAGCTGACCCGGCAGAAGCAAATGTATACCAAAAATGTACCCAGAATGAGCTTTTCAGTGAACAGCAGCCAGGTACATTTTAGCTAGTTTTACTTGTAACTGGGGTTGTAAACGGTTTTCAGGCTCAGTACTGCGCTCAAAAGATGCAGCCCTGAGGTCTCTCCTGATAGGGGGTAGTTAAGTAGAAATTCACTGCTCAGCTGACCCGGTAGAAGCAAATGTATACCAAAAATGTACCCAGAATGAGCTTTTCAGTGAACAGCAGCCAGGCACATTTTAGCTAGTTTTACTCGTAACTGGGGTTGGAAAGGCTTTTCAGGCTCAGTACTGCGCTCAAAAGATGCAGCCCTGAGGTCTCTCCTGATAGGGGGTAGTTAAGTAGAAATTCACTGCTCAGCTGACCCGGCAGAAGCAAATGTATACCAAAAATGTACCCAGAATGAGCTTTTCAGTGAACAGCAGCCAGGCACATTTTAGCTAGTTTTACTTGTAACTGGGGTTGTAAACGGTTTTCAGGCTCAGTACTGCGCTCAAAAGATGCAGCCCTGAGGTCTCTCCTGATAGGGGGTAGTTAAGTAGAAATTCACTGCTCAGCTGACCCGGCAGAAGCAAATGTATACCAAAAATGTACCCAGAATGAGCTTTTCAGTGAACAGCAGCCAGGCACATTTTAGCTAGTTTTACTCGTAACTGGGGTTGTAAACGGTTTTCAGGCTCAGTACTGCGCTCAAAAGATGCAGCCCTGAGGTCTCTCCTGATAGGGGGTAGTTAAGTAGAAATTCACTGCTCAGCTGACCTGGCAGAAGCAAATGTATACCAAAAATGTACCCAGAATGAGCTTTTCAGTGAACAGCAGCCAGGCACATTTTAGCTAGTTTTACTTGTAACTGGGGTTGTAAACGGTTTTCAGGCTCAGTACTGCGCTCAAAAGATGCAGCCCTGAGGTCTCTCCTAATAGGGGGTAGTTAAGTAGAAATTCACTGCTCAGCTGACCCGGCAGAAGCAAATGTATACCAAAAATGTACCCAGAATGAGCTTTTCAGTGAACAGCAGCCAGGCACATTTTAGCTAGTTTTACTTGTAACTGGGGTTGTAAACGGTTTTCAGGCTCAGTACTGCGCTCAAAAGATGCAGCCCTCAGGTCTCTCCTGATAGGAGGTAGTTAAGTAGAAATTCACTGCTCAGCTGACCCGGCAGAAGCAAATGTATACCAAAAATGTACCCAGAATGAGCTTTTCAGTGAACAGCAGCCAGGCACATTTTAGCTAGTTTTACTTGTAACTGGGGTTGTAAACGCTTTTCAGGCTCAGTACTGCGCTCAAAAGATGCAGCCCCGAGGTCTCTCCTGATAGGGGGTAGTTAAGTAGAAATTCACTGCTCAGCTGACCGGGCAGAAGCAAATGTATACCAAAAATGTACCCAGAATGAGCTTTTCAGTGAACAGCAGCCAGGCACATTTTAGCTAGTTTTACTTGTAACTGGGGTTGTAAACGGTTTTCAGGCTCAGTACTGCGCTCAAAAGATGCAGCCCTGAGGTCTCTCCTAATAGGGGGTAGTTAAGTAGAAATTCACTGCTCAGCTGACCCGGCAGAAGCAAATGTATACCAAAAATGTACCCAGAATGAGCTTTTCAGTGAACAGCAGCCAGGCACATTTTAGCTAGTTTTACTTGTAACTGGGGTTGTAAACGGTTTTCAGGCTCAGTACTGCGCTCAAAAGATGCAGCCCTCAGGTCTCTCCTGATAGGAGGTAGTTAAGTAGAAATTCACTGCTCAGCTGACCCGGCAGAAGCAAATGTATACCAAAAATGTACCCAGAATGAGCTTTTCAGTGAACAGCAGCCAGGCACATTTTAGCTAGTTTTACTTGTAACTGGGGTTGTAAACGCTTTTCAGGCTCAGTACTGCGCTCAAAAGATGCAGCCCTGAGGTCTCTCCTGATAGGAGGTAGTTAAGTAGAAATTCACTGCTCAGCTGACCCGGCAGAAGCAAATGTATACCAAAAATGTACCCAGAATGAGCTTTTCAGTGAACAGCAGACAGGCACATTTTAGGTAGTTTTACTTGTAACTGGGGTTGTAAACGGTTTTCAGGCTCAGTACTACGCTCAAAAGATGCAGCCCTGAGGTCTCTCCTGATAGGGGGTAGTTAAGTAGAAATTCACTGCTCAGCTGACCCGGCAGAAGCAAATGTATACCAAAAATGTACCCAGAATGAGCTTTTCAGTGAACAGCAGCCAGGCACATTTTAGCTAGTTTTACTCGTAACTGGGGTTGTAAACGGTTTTCAGGCTCAGTACTGCGCTCAAAAGATGCAGCCCTGAGGTCTCTCCTGATAGGAGGTAGTTAAGTAGAAATTCACTGCTCAGCTGACCCGGCAGAAGCAAATGTATACCAAAAATGTACCCAGAATGAGCTTTTCAGTGAACAGCAGCCAGGCACATTTTAGCTAGTTTTACTTGTAACTGGGGTTGTAAACGGTTTTCAGGCTCAGTACTGCGCTCAAAAGATGCAGCCCTGAGGTCTCTCCTGATAGGGGGTAGTTAAGTAGAAATTCACTGCTCAGCTGACCCGGTAGAAGCAAATGTATACCAAAAATGTACCCAGAATGAGCTTTTCAGTGAACAGCAGCCAGGCACATTTTAGCTAGTTTTACTCGTAACTGGGGTTGGAAAGGCTTTTCAGGCTCAGTACTGCGCTCAAAAGATGCAGCCCTGAGGTCTCTCCTGATAGGGGGTAGTTAAGTAGAAATTCACTGCTCAGCTGACCCGGCAGAAGCAAATGTATACCAAAAATGTACCCAGAATGAGCTTTTCAGTGAACAGCAGCCAGGCACATTTTAGCTAGTTTTACTTGTAACTGGGGTTGTAAACGGTTTTCAGGCTCAGTACTGCGCTCAAAAGATGCAGCCCTGAGGTCTCTCCTGATAGGGGGTAGTTAAGTAGAAATTCACTGCTCAGCTGACCCGGCAGAAGCAAATGTATACCAAAAATGTACCCAGAATGAGCTTTTCAGTGAACAGCAGCCAGGCACATTTTAGCTAGTTTTACTCGTAACTGGGGTTGTAAACGGTTTTCAGGCTCAGTACTGCGCTCAAAAGATGCAGCCCTGAGGTCTCTCCTGATAGGGGGTAGTTAAGTAGAAATTCACTGCTCAGCTGACCCGGCAGAAGCAAATGTATACCAAAAATGTACCCAGAATGAGCTTTTCAGTGAACAGCAGCCAGGCACATTTTAGCTAGTTTTACTTGTAAGTGGGGTTGTAAACGCTTTTCAGGCTCAGTACCGCGCTCAAAAGATGCAGCCCTGAGGTCTCTCCTGATAGGAGGTAGTTAAGTAGAAATTCACTGCTCAGCTGACCCGGCAGAAGCAAATGTATACCAAAAATGTACCCAGAATGAGCTTTTCAGTGAACAGCAGCCAGGCACATTTTAGCTAGTTTTACGTGTAAGTGGGGTTGTAAACGGTTTTCAGGCTCAGTACTGCGCTCAAAAGATGCAGCCCTTAGGTCTCTTCTGATAGGAGGTAGTTAAGAAGAAATTCACTGCTGAGCTGACAGGGCAGAAGCAAATGTATACCAAAAATGTACCCAGAATGAGCTTTTCAGTGAACAGCAGCCAGGCACATTTTAGCTAGTTTTACTTGTAAGTGGGGTTGTAAACGCTTTTCAGGCTCAGTACTGCGCTCAAAAGATGCAGCACCGAGGTCTCTCCTGATAGGGGGTAGTTAAGTAGAAATTCACTGCTCAGCTGACCGGGCAGAAGCAAATGTATACCAAAAATGTACCCAGAATGAGCTTTTCAGTGAACAGCAGCCAGGCACATTTTAGCTAGTTTTACTTGTAACTGGGGTTGTAAACGGTTTTCAGGCTCAGTACTGCGCTCAAAATATGCAGCCCTGAGGTCTCTCCTAATAGGGGGTAGTTAAGTAGAAATTCACTGCTCAGCTGACCCGGCAGAAGCAAATGTATACCAAAAATGTACCCAGAATGAGCTTTTCAGTGAACAGCAGCCAGGCACATTTTAGCTAGTTTTACTCGTAACTGGGGTTGGAAAGGCTTTTCAGGCTCAGTACTGCGCTCAAAAGATGCAGCCCTGAGGTCTCTCCTGATAGGGGGTAGTTAAGTAGAAATTCACTGCTCAGCTGACCCGGCAGAAGCAAATGTATACCAAAAATGTACCCAGAATGAGCTTTTCAGTGAACAGCAGCCAGGCACATTTTAGCTAGTTTTA
Source organism: Lissotriton vulgaris (assembly GCF_964263255.1). Taxonomy (NCBI): domain Eukaryota; kingdom Metazoa; phylum Chordata; class Amphibia; order Caudata; family Salamandridae; genus Lissotriton; species Lissotriton vulgaris. Next base: position 468,887 of record NW_028241890.1, read on the forward strand.
CGTGTAAGTGGGGTTGTAAACGGTTTTCAGGCTCAGTACTGTGCTCAAAAGATGCAGCCCTGAGGTCTCTTCTGATAGGAGGTAGTTAAGAAGAAATTCACTGCTGAGCTGACAGGGCAGAAGCAAATGTATACCAAAAATGTACCCAGAATGAGCTTTTCAGTGAACAGCAGCCAGGCACATTTTAGCTAGTTTTACTTGTAAGTGGGGTTGTAAACGCTTTTCAGGCTCAGTACTGCGCTCAAAAGATGCAGCCCCGAGGTCTCTCCTGATAGGGGGTAGTTAAGTAGAAATTCACTGCTCAGCTGACCGGGCAGAAGCAAATGTATACCAAAAATGTACCCAGAATGAGCTTTTCAGTGAACAGCAGCCAGGCACATTTTAGCTAGTTTTACTTGTAACTGGGGTTGTAAACGGTTTTCAGGCTCAGTACTGCGCTCAAAAGATGCAGCCCTGAGGTCTCTCCTAATAGGGGGTAGTTAAGTAGAAATTCACTGCTCAGCTGACCCGGCAGAAGCAAATGTATACCAAAAATGTACCCAGAATGAGCTTTTCAGTGAACAGCAGCCAGGCACATTTTAGCTAGTTTTACTTGTAACTGGGGTTGTAAACGGTTTTCAGGCTCAGTACTGCGCTCAAAAGATGCAGCCCTCAGGTCTCTCCTGATAGGAGGTAGTTAAGTAGAAATTCACTGCTCAGCTGACCCGGCAGAAGCAAATGTATACCAAAAATGTACCCAGAATGAGCTTTTCAGTGAACAGCAGCCAGGCACATTTTAGCTAGTTTTACTTGTAACTGGGGTTGTAAACGCTTTTCAGGCTCAGTACTGCGCTCAAAAGATGCAGCCCTGAGGTCTCTCCTGATAGGAGGTAGTTAAGTAGAAATTCACTGCTCAGCTGACCCGGCAGAAGCAAATGTATACCAAAAATGTACCCAGAATGAGCTTTTCAGTGAACAGCAGACAGGCACATTTTAGGTAGTTTTACTTGTAACTGGGGTTGTAAACGGTTTTCAGGCTCAGTACTACGCTCAAAAGATGCAGCCCTGAGGTCTCTCCTGATAGGGGGTAGTTAAGTAGAAATTCACTGCTCAGCTGACCCGGCAGAAGCAAATGTATACCAAAAATGTACCCAGAATGAGCTTTTCAGTGAACAGCAGCCAGGCACATTTTAGCTAGTTTTACTCGTAACTGGGGTTGTAAACGGTTTTCAGGCTCAGTACTGCGCTCAAAAGATGCAGCCCTGAGGTCTCTCCTGATAGGAGGTAGTTAAGTAGAAATTCACTGCTCAGCTGACCCGGCAGAAGCAAATGTATACCAAAAATGTACCCAGAATGAGCTTTTCAGTGAACAGCAGCCAGGCACATTTTAGCTAGTTTTACTTGTAACTGGGGTTGTAAACGGTTTTCAGGCTCAGTACTGCGCTCAAAAGATGCAGCCCTGAGGTCTCTCCTGATAGGGGGTAGTTAAGTAGAAATTCACTGCTCAGCTGACCCGGTAGAAGCAAATGTATACCAAAAATGTACCCAGAATGAGCTTTTCAGTGAACAGCAGCCAGGCACATTTTAGCTAGTTTTACTCGTAACTGGGGTTGGAAAGGCTTTTCAGGCTCAGTACTGCGCTCAAAAGATGCAGCCCTGAGGTCTCTCCTGATAGGGGGTAGTTAAGTAGAAATTCACTGCTCAGCTGACCCGGCAGAAGCAAATGTATACCAAAAATGTACCCAGAATGAGCTTTTCAGTGAACAGCAGCCAGGCACATTTTAGCTAGTTTTACTTGTAACTGGGGTTGTAAACGGTTTTCAGGCTCAGTACTGCGCTCAAAAGATGCAGCCCTGAGGTCTCTCCTGATAGGGGGTAGTTAAGTAGAAATTCACTGCTCAGCTGATCCGGCAGAAGCAAATGTATACCAAAAATGTACCCAGAATGAGCTTTTCAGTGAACAGCAGCCAGGCACATTTTAGCTAGTTTTACTCGTAACTGGGGTTGTAAACGGTTTTCAGGCTCAGTACTGCGCTCAAAAGATGCAGCCCTGAGGTCTCTCCTGATAGGGGGTAGTTAAGTAGAAATTCACTGCTCAGCTGACCCGGCAGAAGCAAATGTATACCAAAAATGTACCCAGAATGAGCTTTTCAGTGAACAGCAGCCAGGCACATTTTAGCTAGTTTTACTTGTAAGTGGGGTTGTAAACGCTTTTCAGGCTCAGTACCGCGCTCAAAAGATGCAGCCCTGAGGTCTCTCCTGATAGGAGGTAGTTAAGTAGAAATTCACTGCTCAGCTGACCCGGCAGAAGCAAATGTATACCAAAAATGTACCCAGAATGAGCTTTTCAGTGAACAGCAGCCAGGCACATTTTAGCTAGTTTTACGTGTAAGTGGGGTTGTAAACGGTTTTCAGGCTCAGTACTGCGCTCAAAAGATGCAGCCCTGAGGTCTCTTCTGATAGGAGGTAGTTAAGAAGAAATTCACTGCTGAGCTGACAGGGCAGAAGCAAATGTATACCAAAAATGTACCCAGAATGAGCTTTTCAGTGAACAGCAGCCAGGCACATTTTAGCTAGTTTTACTTGTAAGTGGTGTTGTAAACGCTTTTCAGGCTCAGTACTGCGCTCAAAAGATGCAGCACCGAGGTCTCTCCTGATAGGGGGTAGTTAAGTAGAAATTCACTGCTCAGCTGACCGGGCAGAAGCAAATGTATACCAAAAATGTACCCAGAATGAGCTTTTCAGTGAACAGCAGCCAGGCACATTTTAGCTAGTTTTACTTGTAACTGGGGTTGTAAACGGTTTTCAGGCTCAGTACTGCGCTCAAAATATGCAGCCCTGAGGTCTCTCCTAATAGGGGGTAGTTAAGTAGAAATTCACTGCTCAGCTGACCCGGCAGAAGCAAATGTATACCAAAAATGTACCCAGAATGAGCTTTTCAGTGAACAGCAGCCAGGCACATTTTAGCTAGTTTTACTCGTAACTGGGGTTGGAAAGGCTTTTCAGGCTCAGTACTGCGCTCAAAAGATGCAGCCCTGAGGTCTCTCCTGATAGGGGGTAGTTAAGTAGAAATTCACTGCTCAGCTGACCCGGCAGAAGCAAATGTATACCAAAAATGTACCCAGAATGAGCTTTTCAGTGAACAGCAGCCAGGCACATTTTAGCTAGTTTTACGTGTAAGTGGGGTTGTAAACGGTTTTCAGGCTCAGTACTGTGCTCAAAAGATGCAGCCCTGAGGTCTCTTCTGATAGGAGGTAGTTAAGAAGAAATTCACTGCTGAGCTGACAGGGCAGAAGCAAATGTATACCAAAAATGTACCCAGAATGAGCTTTTCAGTGAACAGCAGCCAGGCACATTTTAGCTAGTTTTACTTGTAAGTGGGGTTGTAAACGCTTTTCAGGCTCAGTACTGCGCTCAAAAGATGCAGCCCCGAGGTCTCTCCTGATAGGGGGTAGTTAAGTAGAAATTCACTGCTCAGCTGACCGGGCAGAAGCAAATGTATACCAAAAATGTACCCAGAATGAGCTTTTCAGTGAACAGCAGCCAGGCACATTTTAGCTAGTTTTACTTGTAACTGGGGTTGTAAACGGTTTTCAGGCTCAGTACTGCGCTCAAAAGATGCAGCCCTGAGGTCTCTCCTAATAGGGGGTAGTTAAGTAGAAATTCACTGCTCAGCTGACCCGGCAGAAGCAAATGTATACCAAAAATGTACCCAGAATGAGCTTTTCAGTGAACAGCAGCCAGGCACATTTTAGCTAGTTTTACTTGTAACTGGGGTTGTAAACGGTTTTCAGGCTCAGTACTGCGCTCAAAAGATGCAGCCCTCAGGTCTCTCCTGATAGGAGGTAGTTAAGTAGAAATTCACTGCTCAGCTGACCCGGCAGAAGCAAATGTATACCAAAAATGTACCCAGAATGAGCTTTTCAGTGAACAGCAGCCAGGCACATTTTAGCTAGTTTTACTTGTAACTGGGGTTGTAAACGCTTTTCAGGCTCAGTACTGTGCTCAAAAGATGCAGCCCCGAGGTCTCTCCTGATAGGGGGTAGTTAAGTAGAAATTCACTGCTCAGCTGACCGGGCAGAAGCAAATGTATACCAAAAATGTACCCAGAATGAGCTTTTCAGTGAACAGCAGCCAGGCACATTTTAGCTAGTTTTACTTGTAACTGGGGTTGTAAACGGTTTTCAGGCTCAGTACTGCGCTCAAAAGATGCAGCCCTGAGGTCTCTCCTAATAGGGGGTAGTTAAGTAGAAATTCACTGCTCAGCTGACCCGGCAGAAGCAAATGTATACCAAAAATGTACCCAGAATGAGCTTTTCAGTGAACAGCAGCCAGGCACATTTTAGCTAGTTTTACTTGTAACTGGGGTTGTAAACGGTTTTCAGGCTCAGTACTGCGCTCAAAAGATGCAGCCCTCAGGTCTCTCCTGATAGGAGGTAGTTAAGTAGAAATTCACTGCTCAGCTGACCCGGCAGAAGCAAATGTATACCAAAAATGTACCCAGAATGAGCTTTTCAGTGAACAGCAGCCAGGCACATTTTAGCTAGTTTTACTTGTAACTGGGGTTGTAAACGCTTTTCAGGCTCAGTACTGCGCTCAAAAGATGCAGCCCTGAGGTCTCTCCTGATAGGAGGTAGTTAAGTAGAAATTCACTGCTCAGCTGACCCGGCAGAAGCAAATGTATACCAAAAATGTACCCAGAATGAGCTTTTCAGTGAACAGCAGACAGGCACATTTTAGGTAGTTTTACTTGTAACTGGGGTTGTAAACGGTTTTCAGGCTCAGTACTACGCTCAAAAGATGCAGCCCTGAGGTCTCTCCTGATAGGGGGTAGTTAAGTAGAAATTCACTGCTCAGCTGACCCGGCAGAAGCAAATGTATACCAAAAATGTACCCAGAATGAGCTTTTCAGTGAACAGCAGCCAGGCACATTTTAGCTAGTTTTACTCGTAACTGGGGTTGTAAACGGTTTTCAGGCTCAGTACTGCGCTCAAAAGATGCAGCCCTGAGGTCTCTCCTGATAGGAGGTAGTTAAGTAGAAATTCACTGCTCAGCTGACCCGGCAGAAGCAAATGTATACCAAAAATGTACCCAGAATGAGCTTTTCAGTGAACAGCAGCCAGGCACATTTTAGCTAGTTTTACTTGTAACTGGGGTTGTAAACGGTTTTCAGGCTCAGTACTGCGCTCAAAAGATGCAGCCCTGAGGTCTCTCCTGATAGGGGGTAGTTAAGTAGAAATTCACTGCTCAGCTGACCCGGTAGAAGCAAATGTATACCAAAAATGTACCCAGAATGAGCTTTTCAGTGAACAGCAGCCAGGCACATTTTAGCTAGTTTTACTCGTAACTGGGGTTGGAAAGGCTTTTCAGGCTCAGTACTGCGCTCAAAAGATGCAGCCCTGAGGTCTCTCCTGATAGGGGGTAGTTAAGTAGAAATTCACTGCTCAGCTGACCCGGCAGAAGCAAATGTATACCAAAAATGTACCCAGAATGAGCTTTTCAGTGAACAGCAGCCAGGCACATTTTAGCTAGTTTTACTTGTAACTGGGGTTGTAAACGGTTTTCAGGCTCAGTACTGCGCTCAAAAGATGCAGCCCTGAGGTCTCTCCTGATAGGGGGTAGTTAAGTAGAAATTCACTGCTCAGCTGACCCGGCAGAAGCAAATGTATACCAAAAATGTACCCAGAATGAGCTTTTCAGTGAACAGCAGCCAGGCACATTTTAGCTAGTTTTACTCGTAACTGGGGTTGTAAACGGTTTTCAGGCTCAGTACTGCGCTCAAAAGATGCAGCCCTGAGGTCTCTCCTGATAGGGGGTAGTTAAGTAGAAATTCACTGCTCAGCTGACCCGGCAGAAGCAAATGTATACCAAAAATGTACCCAGAATGAGCTTTTCAGTGAACAGCAGCCAGGCACATTTTAGCTAGTTTTACTTGTAAGTGGGGTTGTAAACGCTTTTCAGGCTCAGTACCGCGCTCAAAAGATGCAGCCCTGAGGTCTCTCCTGATAGGAGGTAGTTAAGTAGAAATTCACTGCTCAGCTGACCCGGCAGAAGCAAATGTATACCAAAAATGTACCCAGAATGAGCTTTTCAGTGAACAGCAGCCAGGCATATTTTAGCTAGTTTTACGTGTAAGTGGGGTTGTAAACGGTTTTCAGGCTCAGTACTGCGCTCAAAAGATGCAGCCCTGAGGTCTCTTCTGATAGGAGGTAGTTAAGAAGAAATTCACTGCTGAGCTGACAGGGCAGAAGCAAATGTATACCAAAAATGTACCCAGAATGAGCTTTTCAGTGAACAGCAGCCAGGCACATTTTAGCTAGTTTTACTTGTAAGTGGGGTTGTAAACGCTTTTCAGGCTCAGTACTGCGCTCAAAAGATGCAGCACCGAGGTCTCTCCTGATAGGGGGTAGTTAAGTAGAAATTCACTGCTCAGCTGACCGGGCAGAAGCAAATGTATACCAAAAATGTACCCAGAATGAGCTTTTCAGTGAACAGCAGCCAGGCACATTTTAGCTAGTTTTACTTGTAACTGGGGTTGTAAACGGTTTTCAGGCTCAGTACTGCGCTCAAAATATGCAGCCCTGAGGTCTCTCCTAATAGGGGGTAGTTAAGTAGAAATTCACTGCTCAGCTGACCCGGCAGAAGCAAATGTATACCAAAAATGTACCCAGAATGAGCTTTTCAGTGAACAGCAGCCAGGCACATTTTAGCTAGTTTTACTCGTAACTGGGGTTGGAAAGGCTTTTCAGGCTCAGTACTGCGCTCAAAAGATGCAGCCCTGAGGTCTCTCCTGATAGGGGGTAGTTAAGTAGAAATTCACTGCTCAGCTGACCCGGCAGAAGCAAATGTATACCAAAAATGTACCCAGAATGAGCTTTTCAGTGAACAGCAGCCAGGCACATTTTAGCTAGTTTTACTTGTAACTGGGGTTGTAAACGGTTTTCAGGCTCAGTACTGCGCTCAAAAGATGCAGCCCTCAGGTCTCTCCTGATAGGAGGTAGTTAAGTAGAAATTCACTGCTCAGCTGACCCGGCAGAAGCAAATGTATACCAAAAATGTACCCAGAATGAGCTTTTCAGTGAACAGCAGCCAGGCACATTTTAGCTAGTTTTACTTGTAACTGGGGTTGTAAACGCTTTTCAGGCTCAGTACTGCGCTCAAAAGATGCAGCCCTGAGGTCTCTCCTGATAGGAGGTAGTTAGGTAGAAATTCACTGCTCAGCAGACCCGGCAGAAGCAAATGTATACCAAAAATGTACCCAGAATGAGCTTTTCAGTGAACAGCAGACAGGCAAATTTTAGCTAGTTTTACTTGTAAGTGGGGTTGTAAACGCTTTTCAGGCTCAGTACCGCGCTCAAAAGATGCAGCCCTGAGGTCTCTCCTGATAGGAGGTAGTTAAGTAGAAATTCACTGCTCAGCTGACCCGGCAGAAGCAAATGTATACCAAAAATGTACCCAGAATGAGCTTTTCAGTGAACAGCAGCCAGGCACATTTTAGCTAGTTTTACGTGTAAGTGGGGTTGTAAACGGTTTTCAGGCTCAGTACTGTGCTCAAAAGATGCAGCCCTGAGGTCTCTTCTGATAGGAGGTAGTTAAGAAGAAATTCACTGCTGAGCTGACAGGGCAGAAGCAAATGTATACCAAAAATGTACCCAGAATGAGCTTTTCAGTGAACAGCAGCCAGGCACATTTTAGCTAGTTTTACGCGTAACTGGGGTTGGAAAGGCTTTTCAGGCTCAGTACTGCGCTCAAAAGATGCAGCCCTGAGGTCTCTCCTGATAGGGGGTAGTTAAGTAGAAATTCACTGCTCAGCTGACCCGGCAGAATCAAATGTATACCAAAAATGTACCCAGAATGAGCTTTTCAGTGAACAGCAGCCAGGCACATTTTAGCTAGTTTTACTTGTAACTGGGGTTGTAAACGGTTTTCAGGCTCAGTACTGCGCTCAAAAGATGCAGCCCTCAGGTCTCTCCTGATAGGAGGTAGTTAAGTAGAAATTCACTGCTCAGCTGACCCGGCAGAAGCAAATGTATACCAAAAATGTACCCAGAATGAGCTTTTCAGTGAACAGCAGCCAGGCACATTTTAGCTAGTTTTACTTGTAACTGGGGTTGTAAACGCTTTTCAGGCTCAGTACTGCGCTCAAAAGATGCAGCCCTGAGGTCTCTCCTGATAGGAGGTAGTTAAGTAGAAATTCACTGCTCAGCTGACCCGGCAGAAGCAAATGTATACCAAAAATGTACCCAGAATGAGCTTTTCAGTGAACAGCAGACAGGCACATTTTAGGTAGTTTTACTTGTAACTGGGGTTGTAAACGGTTTTCAGGCTCAGTACTACGCTCAAAAGATGCAGCCCTGAGGTCTCTCCTGATAGGGGGTAGTTAAGTAGAAATTCACTGCTCAGCTGACCCGGCAGAAGCAAATGTATACCAAAAATGTACCCAGAATGAGCTTTTCAGTGAACAGCAGCCAGGCACATTTTAGCTAGTTTTACTCGTAACTGGGGTTGTAAACGGTTTTCAGGCTCAGTACTGCGCTCAAAAGATGCAGCCCTGAGGTCTCTCCTGATAGGAGGTAGTTAAGTAGAAATTCACTGCTCAGCTGACCCGGCAGAAGCAAATGTATACCAAAAATGTACCCAGAATGAGCTTTTCAGTGAACAGCAGCCAGGTACATTTTAGCTAGTTTTACTTGTAACTGGGGTTGTAAACGGTTTTCAGGCTCAGTACTGCGCTCAAAAGATGCAGCCCTAAGGTCTCTCCTGATAGGGGGTAGTTAAGTAGAAATTCACTGCTCAGCTGACCCGGTAGAAGCAAATGTATACCAAAAATGTACCCAGAATGAGCTTTTCAGTGAACAGCAGCCAGGCACATTTTAGCTAGTTTTACTCGTAACTGGGGTTGGAAAGGCTTTTCAGGCTCAGTACTGCGCTCAAAAGATGCAGCCCTGAGGTCTCTCCTGATAGGGGGTAGTTAAGTAGAAATTCACTGCTCAGCTGACCCGGCAGAAGCAAATGTATACCAAAAATGTACCCAGAATGAGCTTTTCAGTGAACAGCAGCCAGGCACATTTTAGCTAGTTTTACTTGTAACTGGGTTTGTAAACGGTTTTCAGGCTCAGTACTGCGCTCAAAAGATGCAGCCCTGAGGTCTCTCCTGATAGGGGGTAGTTAAGTAGAAATTCACTGCTCAGCTGACCCGGCAGAAGCAAATGTATACCAAAAATGTACCCAGAATGAGCTTTTCAGTGAACAGCAGCCAGGCACATTTTAGCTAGTTTTACTCGTAACTGGGGTTGTAAACGGTTTTCAGGCTCAGTACTGCGCTCAAAAGATGCAGCCCTGAGGTCTCTCCTGATAGGGGGTAGTTAAGTAGAAATTCACTGCTCAGCTGACCCGGCAGAAGCAAATGTATACCAAAAATGTACCCAGAATGAGCTTTTCAGTGAACAGCAGCCAGGCACATTTTAGCTAGTTTTACTTGTAAGTGGGGTTGTAAACGCTTTTCAGGCTCAGTACCGCGCTCAAAAGATGCAGCCCTGAGGTCTCTCCTGATAGGAGGTAGTTAAGTAAAAATTCACTGCTCAGCTGACCCGGCAGAAGCAAATGTATACCAAAAATGTACCCAGAATGAGCTTTTCAGTGAACAGCAGCCAGGCACATTTTAGCTAGTTTTACGTGTAAGTGGGGTTGTAAACAGTTTTCAGGCTCAGTACTGCGCTCAAAAGATGCAGCCCTGAGGTCTCTTCTGATAGGAGGTAGTTAAGAAGAAATTCACTGCTGAGCTGACAGGGCAGAAGCAAATGTATACCAAAAATGTACCCAGAATGAGCTTTTCAGTGAACAGCAGCCAGGCACATTTTAGCTAGTTTTACTTGTAAGTGGGGTTGTAAACGCTTTTCAGGCTCAGTACTGCGCTCAAAAGATGCAGCCCCGAGGTCTCTCCTGATAGGGGGTAGTTAAGTAGAAATTCACTGCTCAGCTGACCGGGCAGAAGCAAATGTATACCAAAAATGTACCCAGAATGAGCTTTTCAGTGAACAGCAGCCAGGCACATTTTAGCTAGTTTTACTTGTAACTGGGGTTGTAAACGGTTTTCAGGCTCAGTACTGCGCTCAAAAGATGCAGCCCTGAGGTCTCTCCTAATAGGGGGTAGTTAAGTAGAAATTCACTGCTCAGCTGACCCGGCAGAAGCAAATGTATACCAAAAATGTACCCAGAATGAGCTTTTCAGTGAACAGCAGCCAGGCACATTTTAGCTAGTTTTACTCGTAACTGGGGTTGGAAAGGCTTTTCAGGCTCAGTACTGCGCTCAAAAGATGCTGCCCTGAGGTCTCTCCTGATAGGGGGTAGTTAAGTATAAATTCACTGCTCAGCTGACCCGGCAGAAGCAAATGTATACCAAAAATGTACCCAGAATGAGCTTTTCAGTGAACAGCAGCCAGGCACATTTTAGCTAGTTTTACTTGTAACTGGGGTTGTAAACGCTTTTCAGGCTCAGTACTGCGCTCAAAAGATGCAGCCCTCAGGTCTCTCCTGATAGGAGGTAGTTAAGTAGAAATTCACTGCTCAGCTGACCCGGCAGAAGCAAATGTATACCAAAAATGTACCCAGAATGAGCTTTTCAGTGAACAGCAGCCAGGCACATTTTAGCTAGTTTTACTTGTAACTGGGGTTGTAAACGCTTTTCAGGCTCAGTACTGCGCTCAAAAGATGCAGCCCTGAGGTCTCTCCTGATAGGAGGTAGTTAAGTAGAAATTCACTGCTCAGCTGACCCGGCAGAAGCAAATGTATACCAAAAATGTACCCAGAATGAGCTTTTCAAGAGAACAGCAGACAGGCACATTTTAGGTAGTTTTACTTGTAACTGGGGTTGTAAATGGTTTTCAGGCTCAGTACTACGCTCAAAAGATGCAGCCCTGAGGTCTCTCCTGATAGGGGGTAGTTAAGTAGAAATTCACTGCTCAGCTGACCCGGCAGAAGCAAATGTATACCAAAAATGTACCCAGAATGAGCTTTTCAGTGAACAGCAGCCAGGCACATTTTAGCTAGTTTTACTCGTAACTGGGGTTGTAAACGGTTTTCAGGCTCAGTACTGCGCTCAAAAGATGCAGCCCTGAGGTCTCTCCTGATAGGAGGTAGTTAAGTAGAAATTCACTGCTCAGATGACCCGGCAGAAGCAAATGTATACCAAAAATGTACCCAGAATGAGCTTTTCAGTGAACAGCAGCCAGGTACATTTTAGCTAGTTTTACTTGTAACTGGGGTTGTAAACGGTTTTCAGGCTCAGTACTGCGCTCAAAAGATGCAGCCCTGAGGTCTCTCCTGATAGGGGGTAGTTAAGTAGAAATTCACTGCTCAGCTGACCCGGTAGAAGCAAATGTATACCAAAAATGTACCCAGAATGAGCTTTTCAGTGAACAGCAGCCAGGCACATTTTAGCTAGTTTTACTCGTAACTGGGGTTGGAAAGGCTTTTCAGGCTCAGTACTGCGCTCAAAAGATGCAGCCCTGAGGTCTCTCCTGATAGGGGGTAGTTAAGTAGAAATTCACTGCTCAGCTGACCCGGCAGAAGCAAATGTATACCAAAAATGTACCCAGAATGAGCTTTTCAGTGAACAGCAGCCAGGCACATTTTAGCTAGTTTTACTTGTAACTGGGGTTGTAAACGGTTTTCAGGCTCAGTACTGCGCTCAAAAGATGCAGCCCTGAGGTCTCTCCTGATAGGGGGTAGTTAAGTAGAAATTAACTGCTCAGCTGACCCGGCAGAAGCAAATGTATACCAAAAATGTACCCAGAATGAGCTTTTCAGTGAACAGCAGCCAGGCACATTTTAGCTAGTTTTACTCGTAACTGGGGTTGTAAACGGTTTTCAGGCTCAGTACTGCGCTCAAAAGATGCAGCCCTGAGGTCTCTCCTGATAGGGGGTAGTTAAGTAGAAATTCACTGCTCAGCTGACCCGGCGGAAGCAAATGTATACCAAAAATGTACCCAGAATGAGCTTTTCAGTGAACAGCAGCCAGGCACATTTTAGCTAGTTTTTCTTGTAAGTGGGGTTGTAAACGCTTTTCAGGCTCAGTACCGCGCTCAAAAGATGCAGCCCTGAGGTCTCTCCTGATAGGAGGTAGTTAAGTAGAAATTCACTGCTCAGCTGACCCGGCAGAAGCAAATGTATACCAAAAATGTACCCAGAATGAGCTTTTCAGTGAACAGCAGCCAGGCACATTTTAGCTAGTTTTACGTGTAAGTGGGGTTGTAAACGGTTTTCAGGCTCAGTACTGCGCTCAAAAGATGCAGCCCTGAGGTCTCTTCTGATAGGAGGTAGTTAAGAAGAAATTCACTGCTGAGCTGACAGGGCAGAAGCAAATGTATACCAAAAATGTACCCAGAATGAGCTTTTCAGTGAACAGCAGCCAGGCACATTTTAGCTAGTTTTACTTGTAAGTGGGGTTGTAAACGCTTTTCAGGCTCAGTACTGCGCTCAAAAGATGCAGCCCCGAGGTCTCTCCTGATAGGGGGTAGTTAAGTAGAAATTCACTGCTCAGCTGACCGGGCAGAAGCAAATGTATACCAAAAATGTACCCAGAATGAGCTTTTCAGTGAACAGCAGCCAGGCACATTTTAGCTAGTTTTACTTGTAACTGGGGTTGTAAACGGTTTTCAGGCTCAGTACTGCGCTCAAAAGATGCAGCCCTGAGGTCTCTCCTAATAGGGGGTAGTTAAGTAGAAATTCACTGCTCAGCTGACCCGGCAGAAGCAAATGTATACCAAAAATGTACCCAGAATGAGCTTTTCAGTGAACAGCAGCCAGGCACATTTTAGCTAGTTTTACTCGTAACTGGGGTTGGAAAGGCTTTTCAGGCTCAGTACTGCGCTCAAAAGATGCAGCCCTGAGGTCTCTCCTGATAGGGGGTAGTTAAGTAGAAATTCACTGCTCAGCTGACCCGGCAGAAGCAAATGTATACCAAAAATGTACCCAGAATGAGCTTTTCAGTGAACAGCAGCCAGGCACATTTTAGCTAGTTTTACTTGTAACTGGGGTTGTAAACGGTTTTCAGGCTCAGTACTGCGCTCAAAAGATGCAGCCCTCAGGTCTCTCCTGATAGGAGGTAGTTAAGTAGAAATTCACTGCTCAGCTGACCTGGCAGAAGCAAATGTATACCAAAAATGTACCCAGAATGAGCTTTTCAGTGAACAGCAGACAGGCACATTTTAGGTAGTTTTACTTGTAACTGGGGTTGTAAACGGTTTTCAGGCTCAGTACTACGCTCAAAAGATGCAGCCCTGAGGTCTCTCCTGATAGGGGGTAGTTAAGTAGAAATTCACTGCTCAGCTGACCCGGCAGAAGCAAATGTATACCAAAAATGTACCCAGAATGAGCTTTTCAGTGAACAGCAGCCAGGCACATTTTAGCTAGTTTTACTCGTAACTGGGGTTGTAAACGGTTTTCAGGCTCAGTACTGCGCTCAAAAGATGCAGCCCTGAGGTCTCTCCTGATAGGAGGTAGTTAAGTAGAAATTCACTGCTCAGCTGACCCGGCAGAAGCAAATGTATACCAAAAATGTACCCAGAATGAGCTTTTCAGTGAACAGCAGCCAGGTACATTTTAGCTAGTTTTACTTGTAACTGGGGTTGTAAACGGTTTTCAGGCTCAGTACTGCGCTCAAAAGATGCAGCCCTGAGGTCTCTCCTGATAGGGGGTAGTTAAGTAGAAATTCACTGCTCAGCTGACCCGGTAGAAGCAAATGTATACCAAAAATGTACCCAGAATGAGCTTTTCAGTGAACAGCAGCCAGGCACATTTTAGCTAGTTTTACTCGTAACTGGGGTTGGAAAGGCTTTTCAGGCTCAGTACTGCGCTCAAAAGATGCAGCCCTGAGGTCTCTCCTGATAGGGGGTAGTTAAGTAGAAATTCACTGCTCAGCTGACCCGGCAGAAGCAAATGTATACCAAAAATGTACCCAGAATGAGCTTTTCAGTGAACAGCAGCCAGGCACATTTTAGCTAGTTTTACTTGTAACTGGGGTTGTAAACGGTTTTCAGGCTCAGTACTGCGCTCAAAAGATGCAGCCCTGAGGTCTCTCCTGATAGGGGGTAGTTAAGTAGAAATTCACTGCTCAGCTGACCCGGCAGAAGCAAATGTATACCAAAAATGTACCCAGAATGAGCTTTTCAGTGAACAGCAGCCAGGCACATTTTAGCTAGTTTTACTCGTAACTGGGGTTGTAAACGGTTTTCAGGCTCAGTACTGCGCTCAAAAGATGCAGCCCTGAGGTCTCTCCTGATAGGGGGTAGTTAAGTAGAAATTCACTGCTCAGCTGACCCGGCAGAAGCAAATGTATACCAAAAATGTACCCAGAATGAGCTTTTCAGTGAACAGCAGCCAGGCACATTTTAGCTAGTTTTACTTGTAAGTGGGGTTGTAAACGCTTTTCAGGCTCAGTACCGCGCTCAAAAGATGCAGCCCTGAGGTCTCTCCTGATAGGAGGTAGTTAAGTAGAAATTCACTGCTCAGCTGACCCGGCAGAAGCAAATGTATACCAAAAATGTACCCAGAATGAGCTTTTCAGTGAACAGCAGCCAGGCACATTTTAGCTAGTTTTACGTGTAAGTGGGGTTGTAAACGGTTTTCAGGCTCAGTACTGCGCTCAAAAGATGCAGCCCTGAGGTCTCTTCTGATAGGAGGTAGTTAAGAAGAAATTCACTGCTGAGCTGACAGGGCAGAAGCAAATGTATACCAAAAATGTACCCAGAATGAGCTTTTCAGTGAACAGCAGCCAGGCACATTTTAGCTAGTTTTACTTGTAAGTGGGGTTGTAAACGCTTTTCAGGCTCAGTACTGCGCTCAAAAGATGCAGCCCCGAGGTCTCTCCTGATAGGGGGTAGTTAAGTAGAAATTCACTGCTCAGCTGACCGGGCAGAAGCAAATGTATACCAAAAATGTACCCAGAATGAGCTTTTCAGTGAACAGCAGCCAGGCACATTTTAGCTAGTTTTACTTGTAACTGGGGTTGTAAACGGTTTTCAGGCTCAGTACTGCGCTCAAAAGATGCAGCCCTGAGGTCTCTCCTAATAGGGGGTAGTTAAGTAGAAATTCACTGCTCAGCTGACCCGGCAGAAGCAAATGTATACCAAAAATGTACCCAGAATGAGCTTTTCAGTGAACAGCAGCCAGGCACATTTTAGCTAGTTTTACTCGTAACTGGGGTTGGAAAGGCTTTTCAGGCTCAGTACTGCGCTCAAAAGATGCAGCCCTGAGGTCTCTCCTGATAGGGGGTAGTTAAGTAGAAATTCACTGCTCAGCTGACCCGGCAGAAGCAAATGTATACCAAAAATGTACCCAGAATGAGCTTTTCAGTGAACAGCAGCCAGGCACATTTTAGCTAGTTTTACTTGTAACTGGGGTTGTAAACGGTTTTCAGGCTCAGTACTGCGCTCAAAAGATGCAGCCCTCAGGTCTCTCCTGATAGGAGGTAGTTAAGTAGAAATTCACTGCTCAGCTGACCCGGCAGAAGCAAATGTATACCAAAAATGTACCCAGAATGAGCTTTTCAGTGAACAGCAGCCAGGCACATTTTAGCTAGTTTTACTTGTAACTGGGGTTGTAAACGCTTTTCAGGCTCAGTACTGCGCTCAAAAGATGCAGCCCTGAGGTCTCTCCTGATAGGAGGTAGTTAAGTAGAAATTCACTGCTCAGCTGACCCGGCAGAAGCAAATGTATACCAAAAATGTACCCAGAATGAGCTTTTCAGTGAACAGCAGACAGGCACATTTTAGGTAGTTTTACTTGTAACTCGGGTTGTAAACGGTTTTCAGGCTCAGTACTACGCTCAAAAGATGCAGCCCTGAGGTCTCTCCTGATAGGGGGTAGTTAAGTAGAAATTCACTGCTCAGCTGACCCGGCAGAAGCAAATGTATACCAAAAATGTACCCAGAATGAGCTTTTCAGTGAACAGCAGCCAGGCACATTTTAGCTAGTTTTACTCGTAACTGGGGTTGTAAACGGTTTTCAGGCTCAGTACTGCGCTCAAAAGATGCAGCCCTGAGGTCTCTCCTGATAGGGGGTAGTTAAGTAGAAATTCACTGCTCAGCTGACCCGGTAGAAGCAAATGTATACCAAAAATGTACCCAGAATGAGCTTTTCAGTGAACAGCAGCCAGGCACATTTTAGCTAGTTTTACTCGTAACTGGGGTTGGAAAGGCTTTTCAGGCTCAGTACTGCGCTCAAAAGATGCAGCCCTGAGGTCTCTCCTGATAGGGGGTAGTTAAGTAGAAATTCACTGCTCAGCTGACCCGGCAGAAGCAAATGTATATCAAAAATGTATCCAGAATGAGCTTTTCAGTGAACAGCAGCCAGGCACATTTTAGCTAGTTTTACTTGTAACTGGGGTTGTAAACGGTTGTCAGGCTCAGTACTGCGCTCAAAAGATGCAGCCCTGAGGTCTCTCCTGATAGGGGGTAGTTAAGTAGAAATTCACTGCTCAGCTGACCCGGCAGAAGCAAATGTATACCAAAAATGTACCCAGAATGAGCTTTTCAGTGAACAGCAGCCAGGCACATTTTAGCTAGTTTTACTCTTAACTGGGGTTGTAAACGGTTTTCAGGCTCAGTACTGCGCTCAAAAGATGCAGCCCTGAGGTCTCTCCTGGTAGGGGGTAGTTAAGTAGAAATTCACTGCTCAGCTGACCCGGCAGAAGCAAATGTATACCAAAAATGTACCCAGAATGAGCTTTTCAGTGAACAGCAGCCAGGCACATTTTAGCTAGTTTTACTTGTAAGTGGGGTTGTAAACGCTTTTCAGGCTCAGTACCGCGCTCAAAAGATGCAGCCCTGAGGTCTCTCCTGATAGGAGGTAGTTAAGTAGAAATTCACTGCTCAGCTGACCTGGCAGAAGCAAATGTATACCAAAAATGTACCCAGAATGAGCTTTTCAGTGAACAGCAGCCAGGCACATTTTAGCTAGTTTTACGTGTAAGTGGGGTTGTAAACGGTTTTCAGGCTCAGTACTGCGCTCAAAAGATGCAGCCCTGAGGTCTCTTCTGATAGGAGGTAGTTAAGAAGAAATTCACTGCTGGGCTGACAGGGCAGAAGCAAATGTATACCAAAAATGTACCCAGAATGAGCTTTTCAGTGAACAGCAGCCAGGCACATTTTAGCTAGTTTTACTTGTAAGTGGGGTTGTAAACGCTTTTCAGGCTCAGTACTGCGCTCAAAAGATGCAGCCCCGAGGTCTCTCCTGATAGGGGGTAGTTAAGTAGAAATTCACTGCTCAGCTGACCGGGCAGAAGCAAATGTATACCAAAAATGTACCCAGAATGAGCTTTTCAGTGAACAGCAGCCAGGCACATTTTAGCTAGTTTTACTTGTAACTGGGGTTGTAAACGGTTTTCAGGCTCAGTACTGCGCTCAAAAGATGCAGCCCTGAGGTCTCTCCTAATAGGGGGTAGTTAAGTAGAAATTCACTGCTCAGCTGACCCGGCAGAAGCAAATGTATACCAAAAATGTACCCAGAATGAGCTTTTCAGTGAACAGCAGCCAGGCACATTTTAGCTAGTTTTACTCGTAACTGGGGTTGGAAAGGCTTTTCAGGCTCAGTACTGCGCTCAAAAGATGCAGCCCTGAGGTCTATCCTGATAGGGGGTAGTTAAGTAGAAATTCACTGCTCAGCTGACCCGGCAGAAGCAAATGTATACCAAAAATGTACCCAGAATGAGCTTTTCAGTGAACAGCAGCCAGGCACATTTTAGCTAGTTTTACTTGTAACTGGGGTTGTAAACGGTTTTCAGGCTCAGTACTGCGCTCAAAAGATGCAGCCCTCAGGTCTCTCCTGATAGGAGGTAGTTAAGTAGAAATTCACTGCTCAGCTGACCCGGCAGAAGCAAATGTATACCAAAAATGTACCCAGAATGAGCTTTTCAGTGAACAGCAGCCAGGCACATTTTAGCTAGTTTTACTTGTAACTGGGGTTGTAAACGGTTTTCAGGCTCAGTACTGCGCTCAAAAGATGCAGCCCTAAGGTCTCTCCTGATAGGAGGTAGTTAAGTAGAAATTCACTGCTCAGCTGACCCGGCAGAAGCAAATGTATACCAAAAATGTACCCAGAATGAGCTTTTCAGTGAACAGCAGCCAGGCACATTTTAGCTAGTTTTACTTGTAACTGGGGTTGTAAACGGTTTTCAGGCTCAGTACTGCGCTCAAAAGATGCAGCCCTGAGGTCTCTCCTGATAGGGGGTAGTTAAGTAGAAATTCACTGCTCAGCTGACCCGGCAGAAGCAAATGTATACCAAAAATGTACCCAGAATGAGCTTTTCAGTGAACAGCAGCCAGGCACATTTTAGCTAGTTTTACTCGTAACTGGGGTTGTAAACGGTTTTCAGGCTCAGTACTGCGCTCAAAAGATGCAGCCCTGAGGTCTCTCCTGATAGGGGGTAGTTAAGTAGAAATTCACTGCTCAGCTGACCCGGCAGAAGCAAATGTATACCAAAAATGTACCCAGAATGAGCTTTTCAGTGAACAGCAGCCAGGCACATTTTAGCTAGTTTTACTTGTAACTGGGGTTGTAAACGCTTTTCAGGCTCAGTACTGCGCTCAAAAGATGCAGCCCTGAGGTCTCTCCTGATAGGAGGTAGTTAAGTAGAAATTCACTGCTCAGCTGACCCGGCAGAAGCAAATGTATACCAAAAATGTACCCAGAATGAGCTTTTCAGTGAACAGCAGCCAGGCACATTTTAGCTAGTTTTACTTGTAAGTGGGGTTGTAAACGCTTTTCAGGCTTAGTACTGCGATCAAAAGATGCAGCCCTGAGGTCTCTCCTGATAGGAGGTAGTTAAGTAGAAATTCACTGCTCAGCTGACCCGGCAAAAGCAAATGTATACCAAAAATGTACCCAGAATGAGCTTTTCAGTGAACAGCAGCCAGGCACATTTTAGCTAGTTTTACTTGTAACTGGGGTTGTAAACGCTTTTCAGGCTCAGTACTGCACTCAAAAGATGCAGCCCTGAGGTCTCTCCTGATAGGAGGTAGTTAAGTAGAAATTCACTGCTCAGCTGACCCGGCAGAAGCAAATGTATACCGAACATGTACCCAGAATGAGCTTTTCAGTGAACAGCAGCCAGGCACATTTTAGCTAGTTTTACTTGTAACTGGGGTTGTAAACGGTTTACAGGCTCAGTACTGCGCTCAAAAGATGCAGCCCTCAGGTCTCTCCTGATAGGAGGTAGTTAAGTAGAAATTCACTGCTCAGCTGACCCGGCAGAAGCAAATGTATACCAAAAATGTACCCAGAATGAGCTTTTCAGTGAACAGCAGCCAGGCACATTTTAGATAGTTTTACTTGTAACTGGGGTTGTAAACGGTTTTCAGGCTCAGTACTGCGCTCAAAAGATGCAGCCCTGAGGTCTCTCCTGATAGGAGGTAGTTA
This sequence comes from Lissotriton vulgaris, assembly GCF_964263255.1. Classification (NCBI taxonomy): domain Eukaryota; kingdom Metazoa; phylum Chordata; class Amphibia; order Caudata; family Salamandridae; genus Lissotriton; species Lissotriton vulgaris. Next base: position 488,282 of record NW_028241890.1, read on the forward strand.
AGTAGAAATTCACTGCTCAGCTGACCCGGCAGAAGCAAATGTATACCAAAAATGTACCCAGAATGAGCTTTTCAGTGAACAGCAGCCAGGCGCATTTTAGCTAGTTTTACTTGTAACTGGGGTTGTAAACGGTTTTCAGGCTCAGTACTGCGCTCAAAAGATGCAGCCCTGAGGTCTCTCCTAATAGGGGGTAGTTAAGTAGAAATTCACTGCTCAGCTGACCCGGCAGAAGCAAATGTATACCAAAAATGTACCCAGAATGAGCTTTTCAGTGAACAGCAGCCAGGCACATTTTAGCTAGTTTTACTCGTAACTGGGGTTGGAAAGGCTTTTCAGGCTCAGTACTGCGCTCAAAAGATGCAGCCCTGAGGTCTCTCCTGATAGGGGGTAGTTAAGTAGAAATTCACTGCTCAGCTGACCCGGCAGAAGCAAATGTATACCAAAAATGTACCCAGAATGAGCTTTTCAGTGAACAGCAGCCAGGCACATTTTAGCTAGTTTTACTTGTAACTGGGGTTGTAAACGGTTTTCAGGCTCAGTACTGCGCTCAAAAGATGCAGCCCTCAGGTCTCTCCTGATAGGAGGTAGTTAAGTAGAAATTCACTGCTCAGCTGACCCGGCAGAAGCAAATGTATACCAAAAATGTACCCAGAATGAGCTTTTCAGTGAACAGCAGCCAGGCACATTTTAGCTAGTTTTACTTGTAACTGGGGTTGTAAACGCTTTTCAGGCTCAGTACTGCGCTCAAAAGATGCAGCCCTGAGGTCTCTCCTGATAGGAGGTAGTTAAGTAGAAATTCACTGCTCAGCTGACCCGGCAGAAGCAAATGTATACCAAAAATGTACCCAGAATGAGCTTTTCAGTGAACAGCAGACAGGCACATTTTAGCTAGTTTTACTTGTAACTGGGGTTGTAAACGGTTTTCAGGCTCAGTACTGCGCTCAAAAGTTGCAGCCCTGAGGTCTCTCCTGATAGGGGGTAGTTAAGTAGAAATTCACTGCTCAGCTGACCCGGCAGAAGCAAATGTATACCAAAAATGTACCCAGAATGAGCTTTTCAGTGAACAGCAGCCAGGCACATTTTAGCTAGTTTTACTCGTAACTGGGGTTGTAAACGGTTTTCAGGCTCAGTACTGCGCTCAAAAGATGCAGCCCTGAGGTCTCTCCTGATAGGAGGTAGTTAAGTAGAAATTCACTGCTCAGCTGACCCGGCAGAAGCAAATGTATACCAAAAATGTACCCAGAATGAGCTTTTCAGTGAACAGCAGCCAGGTACATTTTAGCTAGTTTTACTTGTAACTGGGGTTGTAAACGGTTTTCAGGCTCAGTACTGCGCTCAAAAGATGCAGCCCTGAGGTCTCTCCTGATAGGGGGTAGTTAAGTAGAAATTCACTGCTCAGCTGACCCGGTAGAAGCAAATGTATTACAAAAATGTACCCAGAATGAGCTTTTCAGTGAACAGCAGCCAGGCACATTTTAGCTAGTTTTACTCGTAACTGGGGTTGGAAAGGCCTTCAGGCTCAGTACTGCGCTCAAAAGATGCAGCCCTGAGGTCTCTCCTGATAGGGGGTAGTTAAGTAGAAATTCACTGCTCAGCTGACCCGGTAGAAGCAAATGTATACCATAAATGTACCCAGAATGAGCTTTTCAGTGAACAGCAGCCAGGCACATTTTAGCTAGTTTTACTTGTAACTGGGGTTGTAAACGCTTTTCAGACTCAGTACTGCGCTCAAAAGATGCAGCCCTGAGGTCTCTCTTGATAGGAGGTAGTTAAGTAGAAATTCACTGCTCAGCTGACCCGGCAGAAGCAAATGTATACCAAAAATGTACCCAGAATGAGCTTTTCAGTGAACAGCAGCCAGGCACATTTTAGCTAGTTTTACTTGTAACTGGGGTTGTAAACTCTTTTCAGGCTCAGTACTGCGCTCAAAAGATGCAGCCCTGAGATCTCTCCTGATAGGAGGTAGTTAAGTAGAAATTCACTGCTCAGCTGACCCGGCAGAAGCAAATGTATACCAAAAATGTACCCAGAATGAGCTTTTCAGTGAACAGCAGCCAGGCACATTTTAGCTAGTTTTACTTGTAACAAACGCTTTTCAGGCTCAGTACTGCGCTCAAAAGATGCAGCCCTGAGGTCTGTCCTGATAGGATGCTCAGCTGACCCGGCAGAAGCAAATGTATACCAAAAATGTACCCAGAATGAGCTTTTCAGTGAACAGCAGACAGGCACATTTTAGCTAGTTTTACTTGTAAGTGGGGTTGTAAAAGCTTTTCAGGCTCAGTACTGCGCTCAAAAGATGCAGCCCTGAGATCTCTCCTGATAGGAGGTAGTTAAGTAGAAATTCACTGCTCAGCTGACCCGGCAGAAGCAAATGCATACCAAAAATGTACCCAGAATGAGCTTTTCAGTGAACAGCAGCCAGGTACATTTTAGCTAGTTTTACTTGTAAGTGGGGTTGTAAACGCTTTTCAGGCTCAGTACCGCGCTCAAAAGATGCAGCCCTGAGGTCTCTCCTGATAGGAGGTAGTTAAGTAGAAATTCACTGCTCAGCTGACCCGGCAGAAGCAAATGTATACCAAAAATGTACCCAGAATGAGCTTTTCAGTGAACAGCAGCCAGGCACATTTTAGCTAGTTTTACGTGTAAGTGGGGTTGTAAACGGTTTTCAGGCTCAGTACTGCGCTCAAAAGATGCAGCCCTGAGGTCTCTTCTGATAGGAGGTAGTTAAGAAGAAATTCACTGCTCAGCTGACAGGGCAGAAGCAAATGTATACCAAAAATGTACCCAGAATGAGCTTTTCAGTGAACAGCAGCCAGGCACATTTTAGCTAGTTTTACTTGTAAGTGGGGTTGTAAACGCTTTTCAGGCTCAGTACTGCGCTCAAAAGATGCAGCCCCGAGGTCTCTCCTGATAGGGGGTAGTTAAGTAGAAATTCACTGCTCAGCTGACCGGGCAGAAGCAAATGTATACCAAAAATGTACCCAGAATGAGCTTTTCAGTGAACAGCAGCCAGGCACATTTTAGCTAGTTTTACTTGTAAGTGGGGTTGTAAACGCTTTTCAGGCTCAGTACTGCGCTCAAAAGATGCAGCCCTGAGGTCTCTCCTGATAGGGGGTAGTTAAGTAGAAATTCACTGCTCAGCTGACCCGGCAGAAGCAAATGTATACCAAAAATGTACCCAGAATGAGCTTTTCAGTGAACAGCAGCCAGGCACATTTTAGCTAGTTTTACTCGTAACTGGGGTTGGAAAGGCTTTTCAGGCTCAGTACTGCGCTCAAAAGATGCAGCCCTGAGGTCTCTCCTGATAGGGGGTAGTTAAGTAGAAATTCACTGCTCAGCTGACCCGGCAGAAGCAAATGTATACCAAAAATGTACCCAGAATGAGCTTTTCAGTGAACAGCAGCCAGGTACATTTTAGCTAGTTTTACTTGTAACTGGGGTTGTAAACGCTTTTCAGGCTCAGTACTGCGCTCAAAAGATGCAGCCCTGAGGTCTCTCCTGATACGAGGTAGTTCAGTAGAAATTCTCTGCTCAGCTGACCCGGCAGAAGCAAATGTATACCAAAAATGTACCCAGAATGAGCTTTTCAGTGAACAGCAGCCAGGCACATTTTAGCTAGTTTTACTTGTAACAAACGCTTTTCAGGCTCAGTACTGCGCTCAAAAGATGCAGCCCTGAGGTCTCTCCTGATAGGAGGTAGTTAAGTAGAAATTCACTGCTCAGCTGACCCGGCAGAAGCAAATGTATACCAAAAATGTACCCAGAATGAGCTTTTCAGTGAACAGCAGACAGGCACATTTTAGCTAGTTTTACTTGTAAGTGGGGTTGTAAAAGCTTTTCAGGCTCAGTACTGCGCTCAAAAGATGCAGCCCTGAGATCTCTCCTGATAGGAGGTAGTTAAGTAGAAATTCACTGCTCAGCTGACCCAGCAGAAGCAAATGCATACCAAAAATGTACCCAGAATGAGCTTTTCAGTGAACAGCAGCCAGGTACATTTTAGCTAGTTTTACTTGTAAGTGGGGTTGTAAATGCTTTTCAGGCTCAGTACTGCGCTCAAAAGATGCAGCCCTGAGGTCTCTCCTGATAGGAGGTAGTTAAGTAGAAATTCACTGCTCAGCTGACCCGGCAGAAGCAAATGTATACCAAAAATGTACCCAGAATGAGCTTTTCAGTGAACAGCAGCCAGGCACATTTTAGCTAGTTTTACTTGTAAGTGGGGTTGTAAACGGTTTTCAGGCTCAGTACTGCGCTCAAAAGTTGCAGCCCTGAGGTCTCTCCTGATAGGGGGTAGTTAAGTAGAAATTCACTGCTCAGCTGACCCGGCAGAAGCAAATGTATACCAAAAATGTACCCTGAATGAGCTTTTCAGTGAACAGCAGCCAGGCACATTTTAGCTAGTTTTACTTGTAAGTGGGGTTGTAAACGCTTTTCAGGCTCAGTACTGCGCTCAAAAGATGTAGCCCTGAGGTCTCTCCTGATAGGAGGTAGTTAAGTAGAAATTCACTGCTCAGCTGACCCGGCAGAAGCAAATGTATACCAAAAATGTACCCAGAATGAGCTTTTCAGTGAACAGCAGCCAGGCACGATTTAGCTAGTTTTACTTGTAACTGGGGTTGTAAACGCTTTTCAGGCTCAGTACTGCTCTCAAAAGATGCAGCCCTGAGGTCTCTCCTGATAGGAGGTAGTTAAGTAGAAATTCACTGCTCAGCTGACCCGGCAGAAGCAAATGTATACCAAAAATGTACCCAGAATGAGCTTTTCAGTGAACAGCAGCCAGGCACATTTTAGCTAGTTTTACTTGCAAGTGGGGTTAGAAAGGCTTTTCAGGCTCAGTACTGCGCTCAAAAGAAGCAGCCCTGAGGTCTCTCCTGATAGGGGGTAGTTAAGTAGAAATTCACTGCTCAGCTGACCCGGCAGAAGCAAATGTATACCAAAAATGTACCCAGAATGAGCTTTTCAGTGAACAGCAGCCAGGCACATTTTAGCTAGTTTTACTTGTAACTGGGGTTGTAAACGGTTTTCAGGCTCAGTACTGCGCTCAAAAGATGCAGCCCTGAGGTCTCTCCTGATAGGGGGTAGTTAAGTAGAAATTCACTGCTCAGCTGACCCGGCAGAAGCAAATGTATACCAAAAATGTACCCAGAATGAGCTTTTCAGTGAACAGCAGCCAGGCACATTTTAGCTAGTTTTACTTGTAACTGGGGTTGTAAACGGTTTTCAGGCTCAGTACTGCGCTCAAAAGATGCAGCCCTGAGGTCTCTCCTGATAGGAGGTAGTTAAGTAGAAATTCACTGCTCAGCTGACCCGGCAGAAGCAAATGTATACCAAAAATGTACCCAGAATGAGCTTTTCAGTGAACAGCAGCCAGGCACATTTTAGCTAGTTTTACTTGTAACTGGGGTTGTAAACGGTTTTCAGGCTCAGTACTGCGCTCAAAAGATGCAGCCCTGAGGTCTCTCCTGATAGGAGGTAGTTAAGTAGAAATTCACTGCTCAGCTGACCCGGCAGAAGCAAATGTATACCAAAAATGTACCCAGAATGAGCTTTTCAGTGAACAGCAGCCAGGCACATTTTAGCTAGTTTTACTTGTAACTGGGGTTGTAAACGGTTTTCAGGCTCAGTACTGCGCTCAAAAGATGCAGCCCTGAGGTCTCTCCTAATAGGGGGTAGTTAAGTAGAAATTCACTGCTCAGCCGGGTCAGCTGAGCAGTGAATTTCTACTTAACTACCTCCTATCAGGAGAGACCTCAGGGCTGCATCTTTTGAGCGCAGTACTGAGCCTGAAAACCGTTTACAACCCCAGTTACAAGTAAAACTAGCTAAAATGTGCCTGGCTGCTGTTCACTGAAAAGCTCATTCTGGGTACATTTTTGGTATACATTTGCTTCTGCCGGGTCAGCTGAGCAGTGAATTTCTACTTAACTACCCCCTATCAGGAGAGACCTCAGGGCTGCATCTTTTGAGCGCAGTACTGAGCCTGAAAACCGTTTACAACCCCAGTTACAAGTAAAACTAGCTAAAATGTGCCTGGCTGCTGTTCACTGAAAAGCTCATTCCGGGTACATTTTTGGTATACATTTGCTTCTGCCGGGTCAGCTGAGCAGTGAATTTCTACTTAACTACCCCCTATCAGGAGAGACCTCAGGGCTGCTTCTTTTGAGCGCAGTACTGAGCCTGAAAAGCCTTTCCAACCCCACTTGCAAGTAAAACTAGCTAAAATGTGCCTGGCTGCTGTTCACTGAAAAGCTCATTCTGGGTACATTTTTGGTATACATTTGCTTCTGCCGGGTCAGCTGAGCAGTGAATTTCTACTTAACTACCTCCTATCAGGAGAGACCTCAGGGCTGCATCTTTTGAGAGCAGTACTGAGCCTGAAAAGCGTTTACAACCCCAGTTACAAGTAAAACTAGCTAAATCGTGCCTGGCTGCTGTTCACTGAAAAGCTCATTCTGGGTACATTTTTGGTATACATTTGCTTCTGCCGGGTCAGCTGAGCAGTGAATTTCTACTTAACTACCTCCTATCAGGAGAGACCTCAGGGCTACATCTTTTGAGCGCAGTACTGAGCCTGAAAAGCGTTTACAACCCCACTTACAAGTAAAACTAGCTAAAATGTGCCTGGCTGCTGTTCACTGAAAAGCTCATTCAGGGTACATTTTTGGTATACATTTGCTTCTGCCGGGTCAGCTGAGCAGTGAATTTCTACTTAACTACCTCCTATCAGGAGAGACCTCAGGGCTGCATCTTTTGAGCGCAGTACTGAGCCTGAAAACCGTTTACAACCCCACTTACACGTAAAACTAGCAAAAATGTGCCTGGCTGCTGTTCACTGAAAAGCTCATTCTGGGTACATTTTTGGTATACATTTGCTTCTGCCGGGTCAGCTGAGCAGTGAATTTCTACTTAACTACCTCCTATCAGGAGAGACCTCAGGGCTGCATCTTTTGAGCGCAGTACTGAGCCTGAAAACCGTTTACAACCCCACTTACACGTAAAACTAGCTAAAATGTGCCTGGCTGCTGTTCACTGAAAAGCTCATTCTGGGTACATTTTTGGTATACATTTGCTTCTGCCGGGTCAGCTGAGCAGTGAATTTCTACTTAACTCCCTCCTATCAGGAGAGACCTCAGGGCTGCATCTTTTGAGCGCGGTACTGAGCCTGAAAAGCGCTTACAACCCCACTTACAAGTAAAACTAGCTAAAATGTGCCTGGCTGCTGTTCACTGAAAAGCTCATTCTGGGTACATTTTTGGTATACATTTGCTTCTGCCGGGTCAGCTGAGCAGTGAATTTCTACTTAACTACCCCCTATCAGGAGAGACCTCAGGGCTGCATCTTTTGAGCGCAGTACTGAGCCTGAAAACCGTTTACAACCCCAGTTACGAGTAAAACTAGCTAAAATGTGCCTGGCTGCTGTTCACTGAAAAGCTCATTCTGGGTACATTTTTGGTATACATTTGCTTCTGCCGGGTCAGCTGAGCAGTGAATTTCTACTTAACTACCCCCTATCAGTAGAGACCTCAGGGCTGCATCTTTTGAGCGCAGTACTGAGCCTGAAAACCGTTTACAACCCCAGTTACAAGTAAAACTAGCTAAAATGTGCCTGGCTGCTGTTCACTGAAAAGCTCATTCTGGGTACATTTTTGGTATACATTTGCTTCTGCCGGGTCAGCTGAGCAGTGAATTTCTACTTAACTACCCCCTATCAGGAGAGACCTCAGAGCTGCATCTTTTGAGCGCAGTACTGAGCCTGAAAAGCCTTTCCAACCCCAGTTACGAGTAAAACTAGCTAAAATGTGCCTGGCTGCTGTTCACTGAAAAGCTCATTCTGGGTACATTTTTGGTATACATTTGCTTCTACCGGGTCAGCTGAGCAGTGAATTTCTACTTAACTACCCCCTATCAGGAGAGACCTCAGGGCTGCATCTTTTGAGCGCAGTACTGAGCCTGAAAACCGTTTACAACCCCAGTTACAAGTAAAACTAGCTAAAATGTACCTGGCTGCTGTTCACTGAAAAGCTCATTCTGGGTACATTTTTGGTATACATTTGCTTCTGCCGGGTCAGCTGAGCAGTGAATTTCTACTTAACTACCTCCTATCAGGAGAGACCTCAGGGCTGCATCTTTTGAGCGCAGTACTGAGCCTGAAAACCGTTTACAACCCCAGTTATGAGTAAAACTAGCTAAAATGTGCCTGGCTGCTGTTCACTGAAAAGCTCATTCTGGGTACATTTTTGGTATACATTTGATTCTGCCGGGTCAGCTGAGCAGTGAATTTCTACTTAACTACCCCCTATCAGGAGAGACCTCAGGGCTGCATCTTTTGAGCGTAGTACTGAGCCTGAAAACCGTTTACAACCCCAGTTACAAGTAAAACTACCTAAAATGTGCCTGTCTGCTGTTCACTGAAAAGCTCATTCTGGGTACATTTTTGGTATACATTTGCTTCTGCCGGGTCAGCTGAGCAGTGAATTTCTACTTAACTACCTCCTATCAGGAGAGACCTCAGGGCTGCATCTTTTGAGCGCAGTACTGAGCCTGAAAAGCGTTTACAACCCCAGTTACAAGTAAAACTAGCTAAAATGTGCCTGGCTGCTGTTCACTGAAAAGCTCATTCTGGGTACATTTTTGGTACACATTTGCTTCTGCCGGGTCAGCTGAGCAGTGAATTTCTACTTAACTACCTCCTATCAGGAGAGACCTGAGGGCTGCATCTTTTGAGCGCAGTACTGAGCCTGAAAACCGTTTACAACCCCAGTTACAAGTAAAACTAGCTAAAATGTGCCTGGCTGCTGTTCACTGAAAAGCTCATTCTGGGTACATTTTTGGTATACATTTGCTTCTGCCGGGTCAGCTGAGCAGTGAATTTCTACTTAACTACCCCCTATCAGGAGAGACCTCAGGGCTGCATCTTTTGAGCGCAGTACTGAGCCTGAAAAGCCTTTCCAACCCCAGTTACGAGTAAAACTAGCTAAAATGTGCCTGGCTGCTGTTCACTGAAAAGCTCATTCTGGGTACATTTTTGGTATACATTTGCTTCTGCCGGGTCAGCAAACGCTTTTCAGGCTCAGTACTGCACTCAAAAGATGCAGCCCTGAGGTCTCTCCTGATAGGAGGTAGTTAAGTAGAAATTCACTGCTCAGCTGACCCGGCAGAAGCAAATGTATACCGAAAATGTACCCAGAATGAGCTTTTCAGTGAACAGCAGCCAGGCACATTTTAGCTAGTTTTACTCGTAACTGGGGTTGGAAAGGCTTTTCAGGCTCAGTACTGCGCTCAAAAGATGCAGCCCTGAGGTCTCTCCTGATAGGGGTAGTTAAGTAGAAATTCACTGCTCAGCTGACCCGGCAGAAGCAAATGTATACCAAAAATGTACCCAGAATGAGCTTTTCAGTGAACAGCAGCCAGGCACATTTTAGCTAGTTTTACTTGTAACTGGGGTTGTAAACGGTTTTCAGGCTCAGTACTGCGCTCAAAAGATGCAGCCCTGAGGTCTCTCCTGATAGGGGGTAGTTAAGTAGAAATTCACTGCTCAGCTGACCCGGCAGAAGCAAATGTATACCAAAAATGTACCCAGAATGAGCTTTTCAGTGAACAGCAGCCAGGCACATTTTAGCTAGTTTTACTCGTAACTGGGGTTGTAAACGGTTTTCAGGCTCAGTACTGCGCTCAAAAGATGCAGCCCTGAGGTCTCTCCTGATAGGGAGTAGTTAAGTAGAAATTCACTGCTCAGCTGACCCGGCAGAAGCAAATGTATACCAAAAATGTACCCAGAATGAGCTTTTCAGTGAACAGCAGCCAGGCACATTTTAGCTAGTTTTACTTGTAAGTGGGGTTGTAAACGCTTTTCAGGCTCAGTACCGCGCTCAAAAGATGCAGCCCTGAGGTCTCTCCTGATAGGAGGTAGTTAAGTAGAAATTCACTGCTCAGCTGACCCGGCAGAAGCAAATGTATACCAAAAATGTACCCAGAATGAGCTTTTCAGTGAACAGCAGCCAGGCACATTTTAGCTAGTTTTACGTGTAAGTGGGGTTGTAAACGGTTTTCAGGCTCAGTACTGCGCTCAAAAGATGCAGCCCTGAGGTCTCTTCTGATAGGAGGTAGTTAAGAAGAAATTCACTGCTGAGCTGACAGGGCAGAAGCAAATGTATACCAAAAATGTACCCAGAATGAGCTTTTCAGTGAACAGCAGCCAGGCACATTTTAGCTAGTTTTACTTGTAAGTGGGGTTGTAAACGCTTTTCAGGCTCAGTACTGCGCTCAAAAGATGCAGCCCCGAGGTCTCTCCTGATAGGGGGTAGTTAAGTAGAAATTCACTGCTCAGCTGACCGGGCAGAAGCAAATGTATACCAAAAATGTACCCAGAATGAGCTTTTCAGTGAACAGCAGCCAGGCACATTTTAGCTAGTTTTACTTGTAACTGGGGTTGTAAACGGTTTTCAGGCTCAGTACTGCGCTCAAAAGATGCAGCCCTGAGGTCTCTCCTAATAGGGGGTAGTTAAGTAGAAATTCACTGCTCAGCTGACCCGGCAGAAGCAAATGTATACCAAAAATGTACCCAGAATGAGCTTTTCAGTGAACAGCAGCCAGGCACATTTTAGCTAGTTTTACTCGTAACTGGGGTTGGAAAGGCTTTTCAGGCTCAGTACTGCGCTCAAAAGATGCAGCCCTGAGGTCTCTCCTGATAGGGGGTAGTTAAGTAGAAATTCACTGCTCAGCTGACCCGGCAGAAGCAAATGTATACCAAAAATGTACCCAGAATGAGCTTTTCAGTGAACAGCAGCCAGGCACATTTTAGCTAGTTTTACTTGTAACTGGGGTTGTAAACGGTTTTCAGGCTCAGTACTGCGCTCAAAAGATGCAGCCCTCAGGTCTCTCCTGATAGGAGGTAGTTAAGTAGAAATTCACTGCTCAGCTGACCCGGCAGAAGCAAATGTATACCAAAAATGTACCCAGAATGAGCTTTTCAGTGAACAGCAGCCAGGCACATTTTAGCTAGTTTTACTTGTAACTGGGGTTGTAAACGCTTTTCAGGCTCAGTACTGCGCTCAAAAGATGCAGCCCTGAGGTCTCTCCTGATAGGAGGTAGTTAAGTAGAAATTCACTGCTCAGCTGACCCGGCAGAAGCAAATGTATACCAAAAATGTACCCAGAATGAGCTTTTCAGTGAACAGCCGACAGGCACATTTTAGGTAGTTTTACTTGTAACTGGGGTTGTAAACGGTTTTCAGGCTCAGTACTACGCTCAAAAGATGCAGCCCTGAGGTCTCTCCTGATAGGGGGTAGTTAAGTAGAAATTCACTGCTCAGCTGACCCGGCAGAAGCAAATGTATACCAAAAATGTACCCAGAATGAGCTTTTCAGTGAACAGCAGCCAGGCACATTTTAGCTAGTTTTACACGTAACTGGGGTTGTAAACGGTTTTCAGGCTCAGTACTGCGCTCAAAAGATGCAGCCCTGAGGTCTCTCCTGATAGGGGGTAGTTAAGTAGAAATTCACTGCTCAGCTGACCCGGTAGAAGCAAATGTATACCAAAAATGTACCCAGAATGAGCTTTTCAGTGAACAGCAGCCAGGCACATTTTAGCTAGTTTTACTCGTAACTGGGGTTGGAAAGGCTTTTCAGGCTCAGTACTGCGCTCAAAAGATGCAGCCCTGAGGTCTCTCCTGATAGGGGGTAGTTAAGTAGAAATTCACTGCTCAGCTGACCCGGCAGAAGCAAATGTATACCAAAAATGTATCCAGAATGAGCTTTTCAGTGAACAGCAGCCAGGCACATTTTAGCTAGTTTTACTTGTAACTGGGGTTGTAAACGGTTTTCAGGCTCAGTACTGCGCTCAAAAGATGCAGCCCTGAGGTCTCTCCTGATAGGGGGTAGTTAAGTAGAAATTCACTGCTCAGCTGACCCGGCAGAAGCAAATGTATACCAAAAATGTACCCAGAATGAGCTTTTCAGTGAACAGCAGCCAGGCACATTTTAGCTAGTTTTACTCGTAACTGGGGTTGTAAACGGTTTTCAGGCTCAGTACTGCGCTCAAAAGATGCAGCCCTGAGGTCTCTCCTGATAGGGGGTAGTTAAGTAGAAATTCACTGCTCAGCTGACCCGGCAGAAGCAAATGTATACCAAAAATGTACCCAGAATGAGCTTTTCAGTGAACAGCAGCCAGGCACATTTTAGCTAGTTTTACTTGTAAGTGGGGTTGTAAACGCTTTTCAGGCTCAGTACCGCGCTCAAAAGATGCAGCCCTGAGGTCTCTCCTGATAGGAGGTAGTTAAGTAGAAATTCACTGCTCAGCTGACCCGGCAGAAGCAAATGTATACCAAAAATTTACCCAGAATGAGCTTTTCAGTGAACAGCAGCCAGGCACATTTTAGCTAGTTTTACGTGTAAGTGGGGTTGTAAACGGTTTTCAGGCTCAGTACTGCGCTCAAAAGATGCAGCCCTGAGGTCTCTTCTGATAGGAGGTAGTTAAGAAGAAATTCACTGCTGAGCTGACAGGGCAGAAGCAAATGTATACCAAAAATGTACCCAGAATGAGCTTTTCAGTGAACAGCAGCCAGGCACATTTTAGCTAGTTTTACTTGTAAGTGGGGTTGTAAACGCTTTTCAGGCTCAGTACTGCGCTCAAAAGATGCAGCCCCGAGGTCTCTCCTGATAGGGGGTAGTTAAGTAGAAATTCACTGCTCAGCTGACCGGGCAGAAGCAAATGTATACCAAAAATGTACCCAGAATGAGCTTTTCAGTGAACAGCAGCCAGGCACATTTTAGCTAGTTTTACTTGTAACTGGGGTTGTAAACGGTTTTCAGGCTCAGTACTGCGCTCAAAAGATGCAGCCCTGAGGTCTCTCCTAATAGGGGGTAGTTAAATAGAAATTCACTGCTCAGCTGACCCGGCAGAAGCAAATGTATACCAAAAATGTACCCAGAATGAGCTTTTCAGTGAACAGCAGCCAGGCACATTTTAGCTAGTTTTACTCGTAACTGGGGTTGGAAAGGCTTTTCAGGCTCAGTACTGCGCTCAAAAGATGCAGCCCTGAGGTCTCTCCTGATAGGGGGTAGTTAAGTAGAAATTCACTGCTCAGCTGACCCGGCAGAAGCAAATGTATACCAAAAATGTACCCAGAATGAGCTTTTCAGTGAACAGCAGCCAGGCACATTTTAGCTAGTTTTACTTGTAACTGGCGTTGTAAACGGTTTTCAGGCTCAGTACTGCGCTCAAAAGATGCAGCCCTCAGGTCTCTCCTGATAGGAGGTAGTTAAGTAGAAATTCACTGCTCAGCTGACCCGGCAGAAGCAAATGTATACCAAAAATGTACCCAGAATGAGCTTTTCAGTGAACAGCAGCCAGGCACATTTTAGCTAGTTTTACTTGTAACTGGGGTTGTAAACGGTTTTCAGGCTCAGTACTGCGCTCAAAAGATGCAGCCCTAAGGTCTCTCCTGATAGGAGGTAGTTAAGTAGAAATTCACTGCTCAGCTGACCCGGCAGAAGCAAATCTATACCAAAAATGTACCCAGAATGAGCTTTTCAGTGAACAGCAGCCAGGCACATTTTAGCTAGTTTTACTTGTAACTGGGGTTGTAAACGGTTTTCAGGCTCAGTACTGCGCTCAAAAGATGCAGCCCTGAGGTCTCTCCTGATAGGGGGTAGTTAAGTAGAAATTCACTGCTCAGCTGACCCGGCAGAAGCAAATGTATACCAAAAATGTACCCAGAATGAGCTTTTCAGTGAACAGCAGCCAGGCACATTTTAGCTAGTTTTACTTGTAAGTGGGGTTGTAAACGCTTTTCAGGCTTAGTACTGCGATCAAAAGATGCAGCCCTGAGGTCTCTCCTGATAGGAGGTAGTTAAGTAGAAATTCACTGCTCAGCTGACCCGGCAGAAGCAAATGTATACCAAAAATGTACCCAGAATGAGCTTTTCAGTGAACAGCAGCCAGGCACATTTTAGCTAGTTTTACTTGTAACTGGGGTTGTAAACGCTTTTCAGGCTCAGTACTGCACTCAAAAGATGCAGCCCTGAGGTCTCTCCTGATAGGAGGTAGTTAAGTAGAAATTCACTGCTCAGCTGACCCGGCAGAAGCAAATGTATACCGAAAATGTACCCAGAATGAGCTTTTCAGTGAACAGCAGCCAGGCACATTTTAGCTAGTTTTACTTGTAAGTGGGGTTGTAAACGCTTTTCAGGCTCAGTACTGCGCTCAAAAGATGCAGCCCTGAGGTCTCTCCTGATAGGAGGTAGTTAAGTAGAAATTCACTGCTCAGCTGACCCGGCAGAAGCAAATGTATACCAAAAATGTACCCAGAATGAGCTTTTCAGTGAACAGCAGCCAGGCACATTTTAGCTAGTTTTACTTGTAAGTGGGGTTGGAAACGCTTTTCAGGCTCAGTATTGCGCTCAAAAGATGCAGCCCTGAGGTCTCTCCTGATAGGAGATAGTTAAGTAGAAATTCACTGCTCAGCTGACCCGGCAGAAGCAAATGTATACCAAAAATGTACCCAGAATGAGCTTTTCAGTGAACAGCAGCCAGGCACATTTTAACTAGTTTTACTTGTAAGTGGGGTTGTAAACGGTTTTCAGGCTCAGTACTGCGCTCAAAAGATTCAGCCCTGAGGTCTCTCTTGATAGGAGGTAGTTAAGTAGAAATTCACTGCTCAGCTGACCCGGCAGAAGCAAATGTATACCAAAAATGTACCCAGAATGAGCTTTTCAGTGAACAGCAGCCAGGCACATTTTAGCTAGTTTTACTTGTAAGTGGAGTTGGAAAGGCTTTTCAGGCTCAGTACTGCGCTCAAAAGATGCAGCCCTGAGGTCTCTCCTGATAGGAGGTAGTTAAGTAGAAATTCACTGCTCAGCTGACCCGGCAGAAGCAAATGTATACCAAAAATGTACCCAGAATGAGCTTTTCAGTGAACAGCAGCCAGGCACATTTTAGATAGTTTTACTTGTAACTGGGGTTGTAAACGGTTTTCAGGCTCAGTACTGCGCTCAAAAGATGCAGCCCTGAGGTCTCTCCTGATAGGAGGTAGTTAAGTAGAAATTCACTGCTCAGCTGACCCGGCAGAAGCAAATGTATACCAAAAATGTACCCAGAATGAGCTTTTCAGTGAACAGCAGCCAGGCACATTTTAGCTAGTTTTACTTGTAACTGGGGTTGTAAACGGTTTTCAGGCTCAGTACTGCGCTCAAAAGATGCAGCCCTGAGGTCTCTCCTAATAGGGGGTAGTTAAGTAGAAATTCACTGCTCAGCTGACCCGGCAGAAGCAAATGTATACCAAAAATGTACCCAGAATGAGCTTTTCAGTGAACAGCAGCCAGGCACATTTTAGCTAGTTTTACTCGTAACTGGGGTTGGAAAGGCTTTTCAGGCTCAGTACTGCGCTCAAAAGATGCAGCCCTGAGGTCTCTCCTGATAGGGGGTAGTTAAGTAGAAATTCACTGCTCAGCTGACCCGGCAGAAGCAAATGTATACCAAGAATGTACCCAGAATGAGCTTTTCAGTGAACAGCAGCCAGGCACATTTTAGCTAGTTTTACTTGTAACTGGGGTTGTAAACGGTTTTCAGGCTCAGTACTGCGCTCAAAAGATGCAGCCCTCAGGTCTCTCCTGATAGGAGGTAGTTAAGTAGAAATTCACTGCTCAGCTGACCCGGCAGAAGCAAATGTATACCAAAAATGTACCCAGAATGAGCTTTTCAGTGAACAGCAGCCAGGCACATTTTAGCTAGTTTTACTTGTAACTGGGGTTGTAAACGGTTTTCAGGCTCAGTACTGCGCTCAAAAGATGCAGCCCTGAGGTCTCTCCTGATAGGAGGTAGTTAAGTAGAAATTCACTGCTCAGCTGACCCGGCAGAAGCAAATGTATACCAAAAATGTACCCAGAATGAGCTTTTCAGTGAACAGCAGACAGGCACATTTTAGCTAGTTTTACTTGTAACTGGGGTTGTAAACGGTTTTCAGGCTCAGTACTGCGCTCAAAAGATGCAGCCCTGAGGTCTCTCCTGATAGGGGGTAGTTAAGTAGAAATTCACTGCTCAGCTGACCCGGCAGAAGCAAATGTATACCAAAAATGTACCCAGAATGAGCTTTTCAGTGAACAGCAGCCAGGCACATTTTAGCTAGTTTTACTCGTAACTGGGGTTGTAAACGGTTTTCAGGCTCAGTACTGCGCTCAAAAGATGCAGCCCTGAGGTCTCTCCTGATAGGAGGTAGTTAAGTAGAAATTCACTGCTCAGCTGACCCGGCAGAAGCAAATGTATACCAAAAATGTACCCAGAATGAGCTTTTCAGTGAACAGCAGCCAGGTACATTTTAGCTAGTTTTACTTGTAACTGGGGTTGTAAACGGTTTTCAGGCTCAGTACTGCGCTCAAAAGATGCAGCCCTGAGGTCTCTCCTGATAGGGGGTAGTTAAGTAGAAATTCACTGCTCAGCTGACCCGGTAGAAGCAAATGTATACCAAAAATGTACCCAGAATGAGCTTTTCAGTGAACAGCAGCCAGGCACATTTTAGCTAGTTTTACTCGTAACTGGGGTTGGAAAGGCTTTTCAGGCTCAGTACTGCGCTCAAAAGATGCAGCCCTGAGGTCTCTCCTGATAGGGGGTAGTTAAGTAGAAATTCACTGCTCAGCTGACCCGGCAGAAGCAAATGTATACCATAAATGTACCCAGAATGAGCTTTTCAGTGAACAGCAGCCAGGCACATTTTAGCTTGTTTTACTTGTAACTGGGGTTGTAAACGCTTTTCAGACTCAGTACTGCGCTCAAAAGATGCAGCCCTGAGGTCTCTCCCGATAGGAGGTAGTAAAGTAGAAACTCACTGCTCAGCTGACCCGGCAGAAGCAAATGTATACCAAAAATGTACCCAGAATGAGCTTTTCAGTGAACAGCAGCCAGGCACATTTTAGCTAGTTTTACTTGTAACTGGGGTTGTAAACGCTTTTCAGGCTCAGTACTGCGCTCAAAAGATGCAGCCCTGAGATCTCTCCTGGTAGGAGGTAGTTAAGTAGAAATTCACTGCTCAGCTGACCCGGCAGAAGCAAATGTATACCAAAAATGTACCCAGAATGAGCTTTTCAGTGAACAGCAGCCAGGCACATTTTAGCTAGTTTTACTTGTAACAAACGCTTTTCAGGCTCAGTACTGCGCTCAAAAGATGCAGCCCTGAGGTCTGTCCTGATAGGATGCTCAGCTGACCCGGCAGAAGCAAATGTATACCAAAAATGTACCCAGAATGAGCTTTTCAGTGAACAGCAGACAGGCACATTTTAGCTAGTTTTACTTGTAAGTGGGGTTGTAAAAGCTTTTCAAGCTCAGTACTGCGCTCAAAAGATGCAGCCCTGAGATCTCTCCTGATAGGAGGTAGTTAAGTAGAAATTCACTGCTCAGCTGACCCGGCAGAAGCAAATGCATACCAAAAATGTACCCAGAATGAGCTTTTCAGTGAACAGCAGCCAGGTACATTTTAGCTAGTTTTACTTGTAAGTGGGGTTGTAAACGCTTTTCAGGCTCAGTACCGCGCTCAAAAGATGCAGCCCTGAGGTCTCTCCTGATAGGAGGTAGTTAAGTAGAAATTCACTGCTCAGCTGACCCGGCAGAAGCAAATGTATACCAAAAATGTACCCAGAATGAGCTTTTCAGTGAACAGCAGCCAGGCACATTTTAGCTAGTTTTACGTGTAAGTGGGGTTGTAAACGGTTTTCAGGCTCAGTACTGCGCTCAAAAGATGCAGCCCTGAGGTCTCTTCTGATAGGAGGTAGTTAAGAAGAAATTCACTGCTCAGCTGACAGGGCAGAAGCAAATGTATACCAAAAATGTACCCAGAATGAGCTTTTCAGTGAACAGCAGCCAGGCACATTTTAGCTAGTTTTACTTGTAAGTGGGGTTGTAAACGCTTTTCAGGCTCAGTACTGCGCTCAAAAGATGCAGCCCCGAGGTCTCTCCTGATAGGGGGTAGTTAAGTAGAAATTCACTGCTCGGCTGACCGGGCAGAAGCAAATGTATACCAAAAATGTACCCAGAATGAGCTTTTCAGTGAACAGCAGCCAGGCACATTTTAGCTAGTTTTACTTGTAACTGGGGTTGTAAACGGTTTTCAGGCTCAGTACTGCGCTCAAAAGATGCAGCCCTGAGGTCTCTCCTGATAGGGGGTAGTTAAGTAGAAATTCACTGCTCAGCTGACCCGGCAGAAGCAAATGTATACCAAAAATGTACCCAGAATGAGCTTTTCAGTGAACAGCAGCCAGGCACATTTTAGCTAGTTTTACTCGTAACTGGGGTTGGAAAGGCTTTTCAGGCTCAGTACTGCGCTCAAAAGATGCAGCCCTGAGGTCTCTCCTGATAGGGGGTAGTTAAGTAGAAATTCACTGCTCAGCTGACCCGGCAGAAGCAAATGTATACCAAAAATGTACCCAGAGTGAGCTTTTCAGTGAACAGCAGCCAGGTACATTTTAGCTAGTTTTACTTGTAACTGGGGTTGTAAACGCTTTTCAGGCTCAGTACTGCGCTCAAAAGATGCAGCCCTGAGGTCTCTCCTGATAGGAGGTAGTTAAGTAGAAATTCACTGCTCAGCTGACCCGGCAGAAGCAAATGTATACCAAAAATGTACCCAGAATGAGCTTTTCAGTGAACAGCAGCCAGGCACATTTTAGCTAGTTTTACTTGTAACAAACGCTTTTCAGGCTCAGTACTGCGCTCAAAAGATGCAGCCCTGAGGTCTCTCCTGATAGGAGGTAGTTAAGTAGAAATTCACTGCTCAGCTGACCCGGCAGAAGCAAATGTATACCAAAAATGTACCCAGAATGAGCTTTTCAGTGAACAGCAGACAGGCACATTTTAGCTAGTTTTACTTGTAAGTGGGGTTGTAAAAGCTTTTCAGGCTCAGTACTGCGCTCAAAAGATGCAGCCCTGAGATCCCTCCTGATAGGAGGTAGTTAAGTAGAAATTCACTGCTCAGCTGACCCGGCAGAAGCAAATGCATACCAAAAATGTACCCAGAATGAGCTTTTCAGTGAACAGCAGCCAGGTACATTTTAGCTAGTTTTACTTGTAAGTGGGGTTGTAAATGCTTTTCAGGCTCAGTACTGCGCTCAAAAGATGCAGCCCTGAGGTCTCTCCTGATAGGAGGTAGTTAAGTAGAAATTCACTGCTCAGCTGACCCGGCAGAAGCAAATGTATACCAAAAATGTACCCAGAATGAGCTTTTCAGTGAACAGCAGCCAGGCACATTTTAGCTAGTTTTACTTGTAAGTGGGGTTGTAAACGGTTTTCAGGCTCAGTACTGCGCTCAAAAGATGCAGCCCTGAGGTCTCTCCTGACAGGAGGTAGTTAAGTAGAAATTCACTGCTCAGCTGACCCGGCAGAAGCAAATGTATACCAAAAATGTACCCTGAATGAGCTTTTCAGTGAACAGCAGCCAGGCACATTTTAGCTAGTTTTACTTGTAAGTGGGGTTGTAAACGCTTTTCAGGCTCAGTACTGCGCTCAAAAGATGTAGCCCTGAGGTCTCTCCTGATAGGAGGTAGTTAAGTAGAAATTCACTGCTCAGCTGACCCGGCAGAAGCAAATGTATACCAAAAATGTACCCAGAATGAGCTTTTCAGTGAACAGCAGCCAGGCACGATTTAGCTAGTTTTACTTGTAACTGGGGTTGTAAACGCTTTTCAGGCTCAGTACTGCGCTCAAAAGATGCAGCCCTGAGGTCTCTCCTGATAGGAGGTAGTTAAGTAGAAATTCACTGCTCAGCTGACCCGGCAGAAGCAAATGTATACCAAAAATGTACCCAGAATGAGCTTTTCAGTGAACAGCAGCCAGGCACATTTTAGCTAGTTTTACTTGCAAGTGGGGTTGGAAAGGCTTTTCAGGCTCAGTACTGCGCTCAAAAGAAGCAGCCCTGAGGTCTCTCCTGATAGGGGGTAGTTAAGTAGAAATTCACTGCTCAGCTGACCCGGCAGAAGCAAATGTATACCAAAAATGTACCCAGAATGAGCTTTTCAGTGAACAGCAGCCAGGCACATTTTAGCTAGTTTTACTTGTAACTGGGGTTGTAAACGGTTTTCAGGCTCAGTACTGCGCTCAAAAGATGCAGCCCTGAGGTCTCTCCTGATAGGGGGTAGTTAAGTAGAAATTCACTGCTCAGCTGACCCGGCAGAAGCAAATGTATACCAAAAATGTACCCAGAATGAGCTTTTCAGTGAACAGCAGCCAGGCACATTTTAGCTAGTTTTACTTGTAACTGGGGTTGTAAACGGTTTTCAGGCTCAGTACTGCGCTCAAAAGATGCAGCCCTGAGGTCTCTCCTGATAGGAGGTAGTTAAGTAGAAATTCACTGCTCAGCTGACCCGGCAGAAGCAAATGTATACCAAAAATGTACCCAGAATGAGCTTTTCAGTGAACAGCAGCCAGGCACATTTTAGCTAGTTTTACTTGTAACTGGGGTTGTAAACGGTTTTCAGGCTCAGTACTGCGCTCAAAAGATGCAGCCCTGAGGTCTCTCCTGATAGGAGGTAGTTAAGTAGAAATTCACTGCTCAGCTGACCCGGCAGAAGCAAATGTATACCAAAAATGTACCCAGAATGAGCTTTTCAGTGAACAGCAGCCAGGCACATTTTAGCTAGTTTTACTTGTAACTGGGGTTGTAAACGGTTTTCAGGCTCAGTACTGCGCTCAAAAGATGCAGCCCTGAGGTCTCTCCTAATAGGGGGTAGTTAAGTAGAAATTCACTGCTCAGCTGACCCGGCAGAAGCAAATGTATACCAAAAATGTACCCAGAATGAGCTTTTCAGTGAACAGCAGCCAGGCACATTTTAGCTAGTTTTACTCGTAACTGGGGTTGGAAAGGCTTTTCAGGCTCAGTACTGCGCTCAAAAGATGCAGCCCTGGGGTCTCTCCTGATAGGGGGTAGTTAAGTAGAAATTCACTGCTCAGCTGACCCGGCAGAAGCAAATGTATACCAAAAATGTACCCAGAATGAGCTTTTCAGTGAACAGCAGCCAGGCACATTTTAGATAGTTTTACTTGTAACTGGGGTTGTAAACGGTTTTCAGGCTCAGTACTGCGCTCAAAAGATGCAGCCCTCAGGTCTCTCCTGATAGGAGGTAGTTAAGTAGAAATTCACTGCTCAGCTGACCCGGCAGAAGCAAATGTATACCAAAAATGTACCCAGAATGAGCTTTTCAGTGAACAGCAGCCAGGCACATTTTAGCTAGTTTTACTTGTAACTGGGGTTGTAAACACTTTTCAGGCTCAGTACTGCGCTCAAAAGATGCAGCCCTGAGGTCTCTCCTGATAGGAGGTAGTTAAGTAGAAATTCACTGCTCAGCTGACCCGGCAGAAGCAAATGTATACCAAAAATGTACCCAGAATGAGCTTTTCAGTGAACAGCAGCCAGGCACATTTTAGCTAGTTTTACTTGTAACTGGGGTTGTAAACGGTTTTCAGGCTCAGTACTGCGCTCAAAAGATGCAGCCCTGAGGTCTCTCCTGATAGGGGGTAGTTAAGTAGAAATTCACTGCTCAGCTGACCCGGCAGAAGCAAATGTATACCAAAAATGTACCCAGAATGAGCTTTTCAGTGAACAGCAGCCAGGCACATTTTAGCTAGTTTTACTTGTAACTGGGGTTGTAAACGGTTTTCAGGCTCAGTACTGCGCTCAAAAGATGCAGCCCTGAGGTCTCTCCTGATAGGAGGTAGTTAAGTAGAAATTCACTGCTCAGCTGACCCGGCAGAAGCAAATGTATACCAAAAATGTACCCAGAATGAGCTTTTCAGTGAACAGCAGCCAGGCACATTTTAGCTAGTTTTACTTGTAACTGGGGTTGTAAACGGTTTTCAGGCTCAGTACTGCGCTCAAAAGATGCAGCCCTGAGGTCTCTCCTGATAGGAGGTAGTTAAGTAGAAATTCACTGCTCAGCTGACCCGGCAGAAGCAAATGTATACCAAAAATGTACCCAGAATGAGCTTTTCAGTGAACAGCAGCCAGGCACATTTTAGCTAGTTTTACTTGTAACTGGGGTTGTAAACGGTTTTCAGGCTCAGTACTGCGCTCAAAAGATGCAGCCCTGAGGTCTCTCCTGATAGGGGGTAGTTAAGTAGAAATTCACTGCTCAGCTGACCCGGCAGCAGCAAATGTATACCAAAAATGTACCCAGAATGAGCTTTTCAGTGAACAGCAGCCAGGCACATTTTACCTAGTTTTACTTGTAACTGGGGTTGTAAACAGTTTTCAGGCTCAGTACTGCGCTCAAAAGATGCAGCCCTGAGGTCTCTCCTGATAGGGGGTAGTTAAGTAGAAATTCACTGCTCAGCTGACCCGGCAGCAGCAAATGTATACCAAAAATGTACCCAGAATGAGCTTTTCAGTGAACAGCAGCCAGGCACATTTTAGCTAGTTTTACTTGTAACTGGGGTTGTAAACGCTTTTCATTCTCAGTACTGCGCTCAAAAGATGCAGCCCTGAGGTCTCTCCTGATAGGAGGTAGTTAAGTAGAAATTCACTGCTCAGCTGACCCGGCAGAAGCAAATGTATACCAAAAATGTACCCAGAATGAGCTTTTCAGTGAACAGCAGCCAGGCACATTTTAGCTAGTTTTACTTGTAACTGGGGTTGTAAACGCTTTTCAGGCTCAGTACTGCGCTCAAAAGATGCAGCCCTGAGGTCTCTCCTGATAGGAGGTAGTTAAGTAGAAATTCACTGCTCAGCTGACCCGGCAGAAGCAAATGTATACCAAAAATGTACCCAGAATGAGCTTTTCAGTGAACAGCAGACAGGCACATTTTAGCTAGTTTTACTTGTAAGTGGGGTTGTAAAAGCTTTTCAGGCTCAGTACTGCGCTCAAAAGATGCAGCCCTGAGATCTCTCCTGATAGGAGGTAGTTAAGTAGAAATTCACTGCTCAGCTGACCCGGCAGAAGCAAATGCATACCAAAAATGTACCCAGAATGAGCTTTTCAGTGAACAGCAGCCAGGTACATTTTAGCTAGTTTTACTTGTAACTGGGGTTGTAAACGCTTTTCAGGCTCAGTACTGCGCTCAAAAGATGCAGCCCTGAGGTCTCTCCTGATAGGAGGTAGTTAAGTAGAAATTCACTGCTCAGCTGACCCGGCAGAAGCAAATGTATACCAAAAATGTACCCAGAATGAGCTTTTCAGTGAACAGCAGCCAGGCACATTTTAGCTAGTTTTACTTGTAAGTGGGGTTGGAAACACTTTTCAGCCTCAGTACTGCGCTCAAAAGATGCAGCCCTGAGGTCTCTCCTGATAGGAGATAGTTAAGTAGAAATTCACTGCTCAGCTGACCCGGCAGAAGCAAATGTATACCAAAAATGTACCCAGAATGAGCTTTTCAGTGAACAGCAGCCAGGCACATTTTAGCTAGTTTTACTTGTAAGTGGGGTTGTAAACGCTATTCAGGCTCAGTACTGCGCTCAAAAGATGCAGCCCTGAGGTCTCTCCTGATAGGAGGTAGTTAAGTAGAAATTCACTGCTCAGCTGACCCGGCAGAAGCAAATGTATACCAAAAATGTACCCAGAATGAGCTTTTCAGTGAACAGCAGCCAGGCACATTTTAGCTAGTTTTACGTGTAAGTGGGGTTGTAAACTGTTTTCAGGCTCAGTACTGCGCTCAAAAGATGCAGCCCTGAGGTCTCTTCTGATAGGAGGTAGTTAAGAAGAAATTCACTGCTCAGCTGACCGGGCAGAAGCAAATGTATACCAAAAATGTACCCAGAATGAGCTTTTCAGTGAACAGCAGCCAGGCACATTTTAGCTAGTTTTACTTGTAAGTGGGGTTGTAAACGCTTTTCAGGCTCAGTACTGCGCTCAAAAGATGCAGCCCCGAGGTCTCTCCTGATAGGGGGTAGTTAAGTAGAAATTCACTGCTCAGCTGACCCGGCAGAAGCAAATGTATACCAAAAATGTACCCAGAATGAGCTTTTCAGTGAACAGCAGCCAGGCACATTTTAGCTAGTTTTACTTGTAACTGGGGTTGTAAACACTTTTCAGGCTCAGTACTGCGCTCAAAAGATGCAGCCCTGAGGTCTCTCCTGATAGGAGGTAGTTAAGTAGAAATTCACTGCTCAGCTGACCCGGTAGAAGCAAATGTATACCAAAAATGTACCCAGAATGAGCTTTTCAGTGAACAGCAGCCAGGCACATTTTAGCTAGTTTTACTCGTAACTGGGGTTGGAAAGGCTTTTCAGGCTCAGTACTGCGCTCAAAAGATGCAGCCCTGAGGTCTCTCCTGATAGGGGGTAGTTAAGTAGAAATTCACTGCTCAGCTGACCCGGCAGAAGCAAATGTATACCAAAAATGTATCCAGAATGAGCTTTTCAGTGAACAGCAGCCAGGCACATTTTAGCTAGTTTTACTTGTAACTGGGGTTGTAAACGGTTTTCAGGCTCAGTACTGCGCTCAAAAGATGCAGCCCTGAGGTCTCTCCTGATAGGGGGTAGTTAAGTAGAAATTCACTGCTCAGCTGACCCGGCAGAAGCAAATGTATACCAAAAATGTACCCAGAATGAGCTTTTCAGTGAACAGCAGCCAGGCACATTTTAGCTAGTTTTACTCGTAACTGGGGTTGTAAACGGTTTTCAGGCTCAGTACTGCGCTCAAAAGATGCAGCCCTGAGGTCTCTCCTGATAGGGGGTAGTTAAGTAGAAATTCACTGCTCAGCTGACCCGGCAGAAGCAAATGTATACCAAAAATGTACCCAGAATGAGCTTTTCAGTGAACAGCAGCCAGGCACATTTTAGCTAGTTTTACTTGTAAGTGGGGTTGTAAACGCTTTTCAGGCTCAGTACCGCGCTCAAAAGATGCAGCCCTGAGGTCTCTCCTGATAGGAGGTAGTTAAGTAGAAATTCACTGCTCAGCTGACCCGGCAGAAGCAAATGTATACCAAAAATGTACCCAGAATGAGCTTTTCAGTGAACAGCAGCCAGGCACATTTTAGCTAGTTTTACGTGTAAGTGGGGTTGTAAACGGTTTTCAGGCTCAGTACTGCGCTCAAAAGATGCAGCCCTGAGGTCTCTTCTGATAGGAGGTAGTTAAGAAGAAATTCACTGCTGAGCTGACAGGGCAGAAGCAAATGTATACCAAAAATGTACCCAGAATGAGCTTTTCAGTGAACAGCAGCCAGGCACATTTTAGCTAGTTTTACTTGTAAGTGGGGTTGTAAACGCTTTTCAGGCTCAGTACTGCGCTCAAAAGATGCAGCCCCGAGGTCTCTCCTGATAGGGGGTAGTTAAGTAGAAATTCACTGCTCAGCTGACCGGGCAGAAGCAAATGTATACCAAAAATGTACCCAGAATGAGCTTTTCAGTGAACAGCAGCCAGGCACATTTTAGCTAGTTTTACTTGTAACTGGGGTTGTAAACGGTTTTCAGGCTCAGTACTGCGCTCAAAAGATGCAGCCCTGAGGTCTCTCCTAATAGGGGGTAGTTAAATAGAAATTCACTGCTCAGCTGACCCGGCAGAAGCAAATGTATACCAAAAATGTACCCAGAATGAGCTTTTCAGTGAACAGCAGCCAGGCACATTTTAGCTAGTTTTACTCGTAACTGGGGTTGGAAAGGCTTTTCAGGCTCAGTACTGCGCTCAAAAGATGCAGCCCTGAGGTCTCTCCTGATAGGGGGTAGTTAAGTAGAAATTCACTGCTCAGCTGACCCGGCAGAAGCAAATGTATACCAAAAATGTACCCAGAATGAGCTTTTCAGTGAACAGCAGCCAGGCACATTTTAGCTAGTTTTACTTGTAACTGGCGTTGTAAACGGTTTTCAGGCTCAGTACTGCGCTCAAAAGATGCAGCCCTCAGGTCTCTCCTGATAGGAGGTAGTTAAGTAGAAATTCACTGCTCAGCTGACCCGGCAGAAGCAAATGTATACCAAAAATGTACCCAGAATGAGCTTTTCAGTGAACAGCAGCCAGGCACATTTTAGCTAGTTTTACTTGTAACTGGGGTTGTAAACGGTTTTCAGGCTCAGTACTGCGCTCAAAAGATGCAGCCCTAAGGTCTCTCCTGATAGGAGGTAGTTAAGTAGAAATTCACTGCTCAGCTGACCCGGCAGAAGCAAATCTATACCAAAAATGTACCCAGAATGAGCTTTTCAGTGAACAGCAGCCAGGCACATTTTAGCTAGTTTTACTTGTAACTGGGGTTGTAAACGGTTTTCAGGCTCAGTACTGCGCTCAAAAGATGCAGCCCTGAGGTCTCTCCTGATAGGGGGTAGTTAAGTAGAAATTCACTGCTCAGCTGACCCAGCAGAAGCAAATGTATACCAAAAATGTACCCAGAATGAGCTTTTCAGTGAACAGCAGCCAGGCACATTTTAGCTAGTTTTACTTGTAAGTGGGGTTGTAAACGCTTTTCAGGCTTAGTACTGCGATCAAAAGATGCAGCCCTGAGGTCTCTCCTGATAGGAGGTAGTTAAGTAGAAATTCACTGCTCAGCTGACCCGGCAGAAGCAAATGTATACCAAAAATGTACCCAGAATGAGCTTTTCAGTGAACAGCAGCCAGGCACATTTTAGCTAGTTTTACTTGTAACTGGGGTTGTAAACGCTTTTCAGGCTCAGTACTGCACTCAAAAGATGCAGCCCTGAGGTCTCTCCTGATAGGAGGTAGTTAAGTAGAAATTCACTGCTCAGCTGACCCGGCAGAAGCAAATGTATACCGAAAATGTACCCAGAATGAGCTTTTCAGTGAACAGCAGCCAGGCACATTTTAGCTAGTTTTACTTGTAAGTGGGGTTGTAAACGCTTTTCAGGCTCAGTACTGCGCTCAAAAGATGCAGCCCTGAGGTCTCTCCTGATAGGAGGTAGTTAAGTAGAAATTCACTGCTCAGCTGACCCGGCAGAAGCAAATGTATACCAAAAATGTACCCAGAATGAGCTTTTCAGTGAACAGCAGCCAGGCACATTTTAGCTAGTTTTACTTGTAAGTGGGGTTGGAAACGCTTTTCAGGCTCAGTATTGCGCTCAAAAGATGCAGCCCTGAGGTCTCTCCTGATAGGAGATAGTTAAGTAGAAATTCACTGCTCAGCTGACCCGGCAGAAGCAAATGTATACCAAAAATGTACCCAGAATGAGCTTTTCAGTGAACAGCAGCCAGGCACATTTTAACTAGTTTTACTTGTAAGTGGGGTTGTAAACGGTTTTCAGGCTCAGTACTGCGCTCAAAAGATTCAGCCCTGAGGTCTCTCTTGATAGGAGGTAGTTAAGTAGAAATTCACTGCTCAGCTGACCCGGCAGAAGCAAATGTATACCAAAAATGTACCCAGAATGAGCTTTTCAGTGAACAGCAGCCAGGCACATTTTAGCTAGTTTTACTTGTAAGTGGAGTTGGAAAGGCTTTTCAGGCTCAGTACTGCGCTCAAAAGATGCAGCCCTGAGGTCTCTCCTGATAGGAGGTAGTTAAGTAGAAATTCACTGCTCAGCTGACCCGGCAGAAGCAAATGTATACCAAAAATGTACCCAGAATGAGCTTTTCAGTGAACAGCAGCCAGGCACATTTTAGATAGTTTTACTTGTAACTGGGGTTGTAAACGGTTTTCAGGCTCAGTACTGCGCTCAAAAGATGCAGCCCTGAGGTCTCTCCTGATAGGAGGTAGTTAAGTAGAAATTCACTGCTCAGCTGACCCGGCAGAAGCAAATGTATACCAAAAATGTACCCAGAATGAGCTTTTCAGTGAACAGCAGCCAGGCACATTTTAGCTAGTTTTACTTGTAACTGGGGTTGTAAACGGTTTTCAGGCTCAGTACTGCGCTCAAAAGATGCAGCCCTGAGGTCTCTCCTAATAGGGGGTAGTTAAGTAGAAATTCACTGCTCAGCTGACCCGGCAGAAGCAAATGTATACCAAAAATGTACCCAGAATGAGCTTTTCAGTGAACAGCAGCCAGGCACATTTTAGCTAGTTTTACTCGTAACTGGGGTTGGAAAGGCTTTTCAGGCTCAGTACTGCGCTCAAAAGATGCAGCCCTGAGGTCTCTCCTGATAGGGGGTAGTTAAGTAGAAATTCACTGCTCAGCTGACCCGGCAGAAGCAAATGTATACCAAAAATGTACCCAGAATGAGCTTTTCAGTGAACAGCAGCCAGGCACATTTTAGCTAGTTTTACTTGTAACTGGGGTTGTAAACGGTTTTCAGGCTCAGTACTGCGCTCAAAAGATGCAGCCCTCAGGTCTCTCCTGATAGGAGGTAGTTAAGTAGAAATTCACTGCTCAGCTGACCCGGCAGAAGCAAATGTATACCAAAAATGTACCCAGAATGAGCTTTTCAGTGAACAGCAGCCAGGCACATTTTAGCTAGTTTTACTTGTAACTGGGGTTGTAAACGGTTTTCAGGCTCAGTACTGCGCTCAAAAGATGCAGCCCTGAGGTCTCTCCTGATAGGAGGTAGTTAAGTAGAAATTCACTGCTCAGCTGACCCGGCAGAAGCAAATGTATACCAAAAATGTACCCAGAATGAGCTTTTCAGTGAACAGCAGACAGGCACATTTTAGCTAGTTTTACTTGTAACTGGGGTTGTAAACGGTTTTCAGGCTCAGTACTGCGCTCAAAAGATGCAGCCCTGAGGTCTCTCCTGATAGGGGGTAGTTAAGTAGAAATTCACTGCTCAGCTGACCCGGCAGAAGCAAATGTATACCAAAAATGTACCCAGAATGAGCTTTTCAGTGAACAGCAGCCAGGCACATTTTAGCTAGTTTTACTCGTAACTGGGGTTGTAAACGGTTTTCAGGCTCAGTACTGCGCTCAAAAGATGCAGCCCTGAGGTCTCTCCTGATAGGAGGTAGTTAAGTAGAAATTCACTGCTCAGCTGACCCGGCAGAAGCAAATGTATACCAAAAATGTACCCAGAATGAGCTTTTCAGTGAACAGCAGCCAGGTACATTTTAGCTAGTTTTACTTGTAACTGGGGTTGTAAACGGTTTTCAGGCTCAGTACTGCGCTCAAAAGATGCAGCCCTGAGGTCTCTCCTGATAGGGGGTAGTTAAGTAGAAATTCACTGCTCAGCTGACCCGGTAGAAGCAAATGTATACCAAAAATGTACCCAGAATGAGCTTTTCAGTGAACAGCAGCCAGGCACATTTTAGCTAGTTTTACTCGTAACTGGGGTTGGAAAGGCTTTTCAGGCTCAGTACTGCGCTCAAAAGATGCAGCCCTGAGGTCTCTCCTGATAGGGGGTAGTTAAGTAGAAATTCACTGCTCAGCTGACCCGGCAGAAGCAAATGTATACCATAAATGTACCCAGAATGAGCTTTTCAGTGAACAGCAGCCAGGCACATTTTAGCTTGTTTTACTTGTAACTGGGGTTGTAAACGCTTTTCAGACTCAGTACTGCGCTCAAAAGATGCAGCCCTGAGGTCTCTCCCGATAGGAGGTAGTAAAGTAGAAACTCACTGCTCAGCTGACCCGGCAGAAGCAAATGTATACCAAAAATGTACCCAGAATGAGCTTTTCAGTGAACAGCAGCCAGGCACATTTTAGCTAGTTTTACTTGTAACTGGGGTTGTAAACGCTTTTCAGGCTCAGTACTGCGCTCAAAAGATGCAGCCCTGAGATCTCTCCTGGTAGGAGGTAGTTAAGTAGAAATTCACTGCTCAGCTGACCCGGCAGAAGCAAATGTATACCAAAAATGTACCCAGAATGAGCTTTTCAGTGAACAGCAGCCAGGCACATTTTAGCTAGTTTTACTTGTAACAAACGCTTTTCAGGCTCAGTACTGCGCTCAAAAGATGCAGCCCTGAGGTCTGTCCTGATAGGATGCTCAGCTGACCCGGCAGAAGCAAATGTATACCAAAAATGTACCCAGAATGAGCTTTTCAGTGAACAGCAGACAGGCACATTTTAGCTAGTTTTACTTGTAAGTGGGGTTGTAAAAGCTTTTCAAGCTCAGTACTGCGCTCAAAAGATGCAGCCCTGAGATCTCTCCTGATAGGAGGTAGTTAAGTAGAAATTCACTGCTCAGCTGACCCGGCAGAAGCAAATGCATACCAAAAATGTACCCAGAATGAGCTTTTCAGTGAACAGCAGCCAGGTACATTTTAGCTAGTTTTACTTGTAAGTGGGGTTGTAAACGCTTTTCAGGCTCAGTACCGCGCTCAAAAGATGCAGCCCTGAGGTCTCTCCTGATAGGAGGTAGTTAAGTAGAAATTCACTGCTCAGCTGACCCGGCAGAAGCAAATGTATACCAAAAATGTACCCAGAATGAGCTTTTCAGTGAACAGCAGCCAGGCACATTTTAGCTAGTTTTACGTGTAAGTGGGGTTGTAAACGGTTTTCAGGCTCAGTACTGCGCTCAAAAGATGCAGCCCTGAGGTCTCTTCTGATAGGAGGTAGTTAAGAAGAAATTCACTGCTCAGCTGACAGGGCAGAAGCAAATGTATACCAAAAATGTACCCAGAATGAGCTTTTCAGTGAACAGCAGCCAGGCACATTTTAGCTAGTTTTACTTGTAAGTGGGGTTGTAAACGCTTTTCAGGCTCAGTACTGCGCTCAAAAGATGCAGCCCCGAGGTCTCTCCTGATAGGGGGTAGTTAAGTAGAAATTCACTGCTCGGCTGACCGGGCAGAAGCAAATGTATACCAAAAATGTACCCAGAATGAGCTTTTCAGTGAACAGCAGCCAGGCACATTTTAGCTAGTTTTACTTGTAACTGGGGTTGTAAACGGTTTTCAGGCTCAGTACTGCGCTCAAAAGATGCAGCCCTGAGGTCTCTCCTGATAGGGGGTAGTTAAGTAGAAATTCACTGCTCAGCTGACCCGGCAGAAGCAAATGTATACCAAAAATGTACCCAGAATGAGCTTTTCAGTGAACAGCAGCCAGGCACATTTTAGCTAGTTTTACTCGTAACTGGGGTTGGAAAGGCTTTTCAGGCTCAGTACTGCGCTCAAAAGATGCAGCCCTGAGGTCTCTCCTGATAGGGGGTAGTTAAGTAGAAATTCACTGCTCAGCTGACCCGGCAGAAGCAAATGTATACCAAAAATGTACCCAGAATGAGCTTTTCAGTGAACAGCAGCCAGGTACATTTTAGCTAGTTTTACTTGTAACTGGGGTTGTAAACGCTTTTCAGGCTCAGTACTGCGCTCAAAAGATGCAGCCCTGAGGTCTCTCCTGATAGGAGGTAGTTAAGTAGAAATTCACTGCTCAGCTGACCCGGCAGAAGCAAATGTATACCAAAAATGTACCCAGAATGAGCTTTTCAGTGAACAGCAGCCAGGCACATTTTAGCTAGTTTTACTTGTAACAAACGCTTTTCAGGCTCAGTACTGCGCTCAAAAGATGCAGCCCTGAGGTCTCTCCTGATAGGAGGTAGTTAAGTAGAAATTCACTGCTCAGCTGACCCGGCAGAAGCAAATGTATACCAAAAATGTACCCAGAATGAGCTTTTCAGTGAACAGCAGACAGGCACATTTTAGCTAGTTTTACTTGTAAGTGGGGTTGTAAAAGCTTTTCAGGCTCAGTACTGCGCTCAAAAGATGCAGCCCTGAGATCCCTCCTGATAGGAGGTAGTTAAGTAGAAATTCACTGCTCAGCTGACCCGGCAGAAGCAAATGCATACCAAAAATGTACCCAGAATGAGCTTTTCAGTGAACAGCAGCCAGGTACATTTTAGCTAGTTTTACTTGTAAGTGGGGTTGTAAATGCTTTTCAGGCTCAGTACTGCGCTCAAAAGATGCAGCCCTGAGGTCTCTCCTGATAGGAGGTAGTTAAGTAGAAATTCACTGCTCAGCTGACCCGGCAGAAGCAAATGTATACCAAAAATGTACCCAGAATGAGCTTTTCAGTGAACAGCAGCCAGGCACATTTTAGCTAGTTTTACTTGTAAGTGGGGTTGTAAACGGTTTTCAGGCTCAGTACTGCGCTCAAAAGATGCAGCCCTGAGGTCTCTCCTGACAGGAGGTAGTTAAGTAGAAATTCACTGCTCAGCTGACCCGGCAGAAGCAAATGTATACCAAAAATGTACCCTGAATGAGCTTTTCAGTGAACAGCAGCCAGGCACATTTTAGCTAGTTTTACTTGTAAGTGGGGTTGTAAACGCTTTTCAGGCTCAGTACTGCGCTCAAAAGATGTAGCCCTGAGGTCTCTCCTGATAGGAGGTAGTTAAGTAGAAATTCACTGCTCAGCTGACCCGGCAGAAGCAAATGTATACCAAAAATGTACCCAGAATGAGCTTTTCAGTGAACAGCAGCCAGGCACGATTTAGCTAGTTTTACTTGTAACTGGGGTTGTAAACGCTTTTCAGGCTCAGTACTGCGCTCAAAAGATGCAGCCCTGAGGTCTCTCCTGATAGGAGGTAGTTAAGTAGAAATTCACTGCTCAGCTGACCCGGCAGAAGCAAATGTATACCAAAAATGTACCCAGAATGAGCTTTTCAGTGAACAGCAGCCAGGCACATTTTAGCTAGTTTTACTTGCAAGTGGGGTTGGAAAGGCTTTTCAGGCTCAGTACTGCGCTCAAAAGAAGCAGCCCTGAGGTCTCTCCTGATAGGGGGTAGTTAAGTAGAAATTCACTGCTCAGCTGACCCGGCAGAAGCAAATGTATACCAAAAATGTACCCAGAATGAGCTTTTCAGTGAACAGCAGCCAGGCACATTTTAGCTAGTTTTACTTGTAACTGGGGTTGTAAACGGTTTTCAGGCTCAGTACTGCGCTCAAAAGATGCAGCCCTGAGGTCTCTCCTGATAGGGGGTAGTTAAGTAGAAATTCACTGCTCAGCTGACCCGGCAGAAGCAAATGTATACCAAAAATGTACCCAGAATGAGCTTTTCAGTGAACAGCAGCCAGGCACATTTTAGCTAGTTTTACTTGTAACTGGGGTTGTAAACGGTTTTCAGGCTCAGTACTGCGCTCAAAAGATGCAGCCCTGAGGTCTCTCCTGATAGGAGGTAGTTAAGTAGAAATTCACTGCTCAGCTGACCCGGCAGAAGCAAATGTATACCAAAAATGTACCCAGAATGAGCTTTTCAGTGAACAGCAGCCAGGCACATTTTAGCTAGTTTTACTTGTAACTGGGGTTGTAAACGGTTTTCAGGCTCAGTACTGCGCTCAAAAGATGCAGCCCTGAGGTCTCTCCTGATAGGAGGTAGTTAAGTAGAAATTCACTGCTCAGCTGACCCGGCAGAAGCAAATGTATACCAAAAATGTACCCAGAATGAGCTTTTCAGTGAACAGCAGCCAGGCACATTTTAGCTAGTTTTACTTGTAACTGGGGTTGTAAACGGTTTTCAGGCTCAGTACTGCGCTCAAAAGATGCAGCCCTGAGGTCTCTCCTAATAGGGGGTAGTTAAGTAGAAATTCACTGCTCAGCTGACCCGGCAGAAGCAAATGTATACCAAAAATGTACCCAGAATGAGCTTTTCAGTGAACAGCAGCCAGGCACATTTTAGCTAGTTTTACTCGTAACTGGGGTTGGAAAGGCTTTTCAGGCTCAGTACTGCGCTCAAAAGATGCAGCCCTGGGGTCTCTCCTGATAGGGGGTAGTTAAGTAGAAATTCACTGCTCAGCTGACCCGGCAGAAGCAAATGTATACCAAAAATGTACCCAGAATGAGCTTTTCAGTGAACAGCAGCCAGGCACATTTTAGCTAGTTTTACTTGTAACTGGGGTTGTAAACGGTTTTCAGGCTCAGTACTGCGCTCAAAAGATGCAGCCCTCAGGTCTCTCCTGATAGGAGGTAGTTAAGTAGAAATTCACTGCTCAGCTGACCCGGCAGAAGCAAATGTATACCAAAAATGTACCCAGAATGAGCTTTTCAGTGAACAGCAGCCAGGCACATTTTAGCTAGTTTTACTTGTAACTGGGGTTGTAAACACTTTTCAGGCTCAGTACTGCGCTCAAAAGATGCAGCCCTGAGGTCTCTCCTGATAGGAGGTAGTTAAGTAGAAATTCACTGCTCAGCTGACCCGGCAGAAGCAAATGTATACCAAAAATGTACCCAGAATGAGCTTTTCAGTGAACAGCAGCCAGGCACATTTTAGCTAGTTTTACTTGTAACTGGGGTTGTAAACGGTTTTCAGGCTCAGTACTGCGCTCAAAAGATGCAGCCCTGAGGTCTCTCCTGATAGGGGGTAGTTAAGTAGAAATTCACTGCTCAGCTGACCCGGCAGAAGCAAATGTATACCAAAAATGTACCCAGAATGAGCTTTTCAGTGAACAGCAGCCAGGCACATTTTAGCTAGTTTTACTTGTAACTGGGGTTGTAAACGGTTTTCAGGCTCAGTACTGCGCTCAAAAGATGCAGCCCTGAGGTCTCTCCTGATAGGAGGTAGTTAAGTAGAAATTCACTGCTCAGCTGACCCGGCAGAAGCAAATGTATACCAAAAATGTACCCAGAATGAGCTTTTCAGTGAACAGCAGCCAGGCACATTTTAGCTAGTTTTACTTGTAACTGGGGTTGTAAACGGTTTTCAGGCTCAGTACTGCGCTCAAAAGATGCAGCCCTGAGGTCTCTCCTGATAGGAGGTAGTTAAGTAGAAATTCACTGCTCAGCTGACCCGGCAGAAGCAAATGTATACCAAAAATGTACCCAGAATGAGCTTTTCAGTGAACAGCAGCCAGGCACATTTTAGCTAGTTTTACTTGTAACTGGGGTTGTAAACGGTTTTCAGGCTCAGTACTGCGCTCAAAAGATGCAGCCCTGAGGTCTCTCCTGATAGGGGGTAGTTAAGTAGAAATTCACTGCTCAGCTGACCCGGCAGCAGCAAATGTATACCAAAAATGTACCCAGAATGAGCTTTTCAGTGAACAGCAGCCAGGCACATTTTACCTAGTTTTACTTGTAACTGGGGTTGTAAACAGTTTTCAGGCTCAGTACTGCGCTCAAAAGATGCAGCCCTGAGGTCTCTCCTGATAGGGGGTAGTTAAGTAGAAATTCACTGCTCAGCTGACCCGGCAGCAGCAAATGTATACCAAAAATGTACCCAGAATGAGCTTTTCAGTGAACAGCAGCCAGGCACATTTTAGCTAGTTTTACTTGTAACTGGGGTTGTAAACGCTTTTCATTCTCAGTACTGCGCTCAAAAGATGCAGCCCTGAGGTCTCTCCTGATAGGAGGTAGTTAAGTAGAAATTCACTGCTCAGCTGACCCGGCAGAAGCAAATGTATACCAAAAATGTACCCAGAATGAGCTTTTCAGTGAACAGCAGCCAGGCACATTTTAGCTAGTTTTACTTGTAACTGGGGTTGTAAACGCTTTTCAGGCTCAGTACTGCGCTCAAAAGATGCAGCCCTGAGGTCTCTCCTGATAGGAGGTAGTTAAGTAGAAATTCACTGCTCAGCTGACCCGGCAGAAGCAAATGTATACCAAAAATGTACCCAGAATGAGCTTTTCAGTGAACAGCAGACAGGCACATTTTAGCTAGTTTTACTTGTAAGTGGGGTTGTAAAAGCTTTTCAGGCTCAGTACTGCGCTCAAAAGATGCAGCCCTGAGATCTCTCCTGATAGGAGGTAGTTAAGTAGAAATTCACTGCTCAGCTGACCCGGCAGAAGCAAATGCATACCAAAAATGTACCCAGAATGAGCTTTTCAGTGAACAGCAGCCAGGTACATTTTAGCTAGTTTTACTTGTAACTGGGGTTGTAAACGCTTTTCAGGCTCAGTACTGCGCTCAAAAGATGCAGCCCTGAGGTCTCTCCTGATAGGAGGTAGTTAAGTAGAAATTCACTGCTCAGCTGACCCGGCAGAAGCAAATGTATACCAAAAATGTACCCAGAATGAGCTTTTCAGTGAACAGCAGCCAGGCACATTTTAGCTAGTTTTACTTGTAAGTGGGGTTGGAAACACTTTTCAGCCTCAGTACTGCGCTCAAAAGATGCAGCCCTGAGGTCTCTCCTGATAGGAGATAGTTAAGTAGAAATTCACTGCTCAGCTGACCCGGCAGAAGCAAATGTATACCAAAAATGTACCCAGAATGAGCTTTTCAGTGAACAGCAGCCAGGCACATTTTAGCTAGTTTTACTTGTAAGTGGGGTTGTAAACGCTATTCAGGCTCAGTACTGCGCTCAAAAGATGCAGCCCTGAGGTCTCTCCTGATAGGAGGTAGTTAAGTAGAAATTCACTGCTCAGCTGACCCGGCAGAAGCAAATGTATACCAAAAATGTACCCAGAATGAGCTTTTCAGTGAACAGCAGCCAGGCACATTTTAGCTAGTTTTACGTGTAAGTGGGGTTGTAAACTGTTTTCAGGCTCAGTACTGCGCTCAAAAGATGCAGCCCTGAGGTCTCTTCTGATAGGAGGTAGTTAAGAAGAAATTCACTGCTCAGCTGACCGGGCAGAAGCAAATGTATACCAAAAATGTACCCAGAATGAGCTTTTCAGTGAACAGCAGCCAGGCACATTTTAGCTAGTTTTACTTGTAAGTGGGGTTGTAAACGCTTTTCAGGCTCAGTACTGCGCTCAAAAGATGCAGCCCCGAGGTCTCTCCTGATAGGGGGTAGTTAAGTAGAAATTCACTGCTCAGCTGACCCGGCAGAAGCAAATGTATACCAAAAATGTACCCAGAATGAGCTTTTCAGTGAACAGCAGCCAGGCACATTTTAGCTAGTTTTACTTGTAACTGGGGTTGTAAACACTTTTCAGGCTCAGTACTGCGCTCAAAAGATGCAGCCCTGAGGTCTCTCCTGATAGGAGGTAGTTAAGTAGAAATTCACTGCTCAGCTGACCCGGCAGAAGCAAATGTATACCAAAAATGTACCCAGAATGAGCTTTTCAGTGAACAGCAGTCAGGCACATTTTAGCTAGTTTTACTTGTAAGTGGGGTTGTAAAGGCTTTTCAGGCTCAGTACTGCACTCAAAAGATGCAGCCCTGAGGTCTCTCCTGATAGGAGGTAGTTAAGTAGAAATTCACTGCTCAGCTGACCCGGCAGAAGCAAATGTATACCAAAAATGTACCCAGAATGAGCTTTTCAGTGAACAGCAGCCAGGCACATTTTAGCTAGTTTTACTTGTAACTGGGGTTGTAAACGGTTTTCAGGCTCAGTACTGCGCTCAAAAGATGCAGCCCTGAGGTCTCTCCTGATAGGAGGTAGTTAAGTAGAAATTCACTGCTCAGCTGACCCGGCAGAAGCAAATGTATACCAAAAATGTACCCAGAATGAGCTTTTCAGTGAACAGCAGCCAGGCACATTTTAGCTAGTTTTACTTGTAAGTGGGGTTGTAAACGCTTTTCAGGCTCAGTACTGCGCTCAAAAGATGCAGCCCTGAGGTCTCTCCTGATAGGGGGTAGTTAGGTAGAAATTTACTGCTCAGCTGACCCGGCAGAAGCAAATGTATACCAAAAATGTACCCAGAATGAGCTTTTCAGTGAACAGCAGCCAGGCACATTTTAGCTAGTTTTACTTGTAACTGGGGTTGTAAACGCTTTTCAGGCTCAGTACTGCACTCAAAAGATGCAGCCCTGAGGTCTCTCCTGATAGGAGGTAGTTAAGTAGAAATTCACTGCTCAGCTGACCCGGCAGAAGCAAATGTATACCAAAAATGTACCCAGAATGAGCTTTTCAGTGAGCAGCAGCCAGGCACATTTTAGCTAGTTTTACTTGTAAGTGGGGTTGGAAACGCTTTTCAGGCTCAGTACTGCGCTCAAAAGATGCAGCCCTGAGGTCTCTCCTGATAGGAGATAGTTAAGTAGAAATTCACTGCTCAGCTGACCCGGCAGAAGCAAATGTATACCAAAAATGTACCCAGAATGAGCTTTTCAGTGAACAGCAGCCAGGCACATTTTAGCTGGTTTTACTTGTAAGTGGGGTTGTAAACGCTATTCAGGCTCAGTACTGCGCTCAAAAGATTCAGCCCTGAGATCTCTCCTGATAGGAGGTAGTTAAGTAGAAATTCACTGCTCAGCTGAAACGGCAGAAGCAAATGTATACCAAAAATGAACCCAGAATGAGCTTTTCAGTGAACAGCAGCCAGGCACATTTTAGCTAGTTTTACGTGTAAGTGGGGTTGTAAACGGTTTTCAGGCTCAGTACTGCGCTCAAAAGATGCAGCCCTGAGGTCTCTTCTGATAGGAGGTAGTTAAGAAGAAATTCACTGCTCAGCTGACCGGGCAGAAGCAAATGTATACCAAAAATGTACCCAGAATGAGCTTTTCAGTGAACAGCAGCCAGGCACATTTTAGCTAGTTTTACTTGTAAGTGGGGTTGTAAACGCTTTTCAGGCTCAGTACTGCGCTCAAAAGATGCAGCCCCGAGGTCTTTCCTGATAGGGGGTAGTTAAGTAGAAATTCACTGCTCAGCTGACCGGGCAGAAGCAAATGCATACCAAAAATGTACCCAGAATGAGCTTTTCAGTGAACAGTAGCCAGGCACATTTTAGCTAGTTTTACTTGTAAGTGGGGTTGTAAACGCTTTTCAGGCTCAGTACTGCGCTCAAAAGATGCAGCCCCGAGGTCTCTCCTGATAGGGGGTAGTTAAGTAGAAATTCACTGCTCAGCTGACCCGGCAGAAGCAAATGTATACCAAAAATGTACCCAGAATGAGCTTTTCAGTGAACAGGAGCCAGGCACATTTTAGCTAGTTTTACTTGTAACTGGGGTTGTAAACGCTTTTCAGGCTCAGTACTGCGCTCAAAAGATGCAGCCCTGAGGTCTCTCCTGATAGGGGGTAGTTAAGTAGAAATTCACTGCTCAGCTGACCCGGCAGAAGCAAATGTATACCAAAAATGTACCCAGAATGAGCTTTTCAGTGAACAGCAGCCAGGCACATTTTAGCTAGTTTTACTTGTAAGTGGGGTTGTAAACGCTTTTCAGGCTCAGTACTGCGCTCAAAATATGCAGCCCTGAGGTCTCTCCTGATAGGAGGTAGTTAAGTAGAAATTCACTGCTCAGCTGACCCGGCAGAAGCAAATGTATACCAAAAATGTGCCCAGAATGAGCTTTTCAGTGAACAGCAGTCAGGCACATTTTAGCTAGTTTTACTTGTAAGTGGGGTTGTAAACGCTTTTCAGGCTCAGTACTGCACTCAAAAGATGCAGCCCTGAGGTCTCTCCTGATAGGAGGTAGTTAAGTAGAAATTCACTGCTCAGCTGACCCGGCAGAAGCAAATGTATACCAAAAATGTACCCAGAATGAGCTTTTCAGTGAACAGCAGCCAGGCACATTTTAGCTAGTTTTACTTGTAACTGGGGTTGTAAACGGTTTTCAGGCTCAGTACTGCGCTCAAAAGATGCAGCCCTGAGG
This sequence comes from Lissotriton vulgaris, assembly GCF_964263255.1. NCBI lineage: Eukaryota > Metazoa > Chordata > Amphibia > Caudata > Salamandridae > Lissotriton > Lissotriton vulgaris. Next base: position 527,444 of record NW_028241890.1, read on the forward strand.
TCTCTCCTGATAGGAGGTAGTTAAGTAGAAATTCACTGCTCAGCTGACCCGGCAGAAGCAAATGTATACCAAAAATGTACCCAGAATGAGCTTTTCAGTGAACAGCAGCCAGGCACATTTTAGCTAGTTTTACTTGTAAGTGGGGTTGTAAACGCTTTTCAGGCTCAGTACTGCGCTCAAAAGATGCAGCCCTGAGGTCTCTCCTGATAGGGGGTAGTTAGGTAGAAATTTACTGCTCAGCTGACCCGGCAGAAGCAAATGTATACCAAAAATGTACCCAGAATGAGCTTTTCAGTGAACAGCAGCCAGGCACATTTTAGCTAGTTTTACTTGTAACTGGGGTTGTAAACGGTTTTCAGGCTCAGTACTGCGCTCAAAAGATGCAGCCCTGAGGTCTCTCCTGATAGGAGGTAGTTAAGTAGAAATTCACTGCTCAGCTGACCCGGCAGAAGCAAATGTATACCAAAAATGTACCCAGAATGAGCTTTTCAGTGAACAGCAGCCAGGCACATTTTAGCTAGTTTTACTTGTAACTGGGGTTGTAAACGGTTTTCAGGCTCAGTACTGCGCTCAAAAGATGCAGCCCTGAGGTCTCTCCTGATAGGAGGTAGTTAAGTAGAAATTCACTGCTCAGCTGACCCGGCAGAAGCAAATGTATACCAAAAATGTACCCAGAATGAGCTTTTCAGTGAACAGCAGCCAGGCACATTTTAGCTAGTTTTACTTGTAACTGGGGTTGTAAACGGTTTTCAGGCTCAGTACTGCGCTCAAAAGATGCAGCCCTGAGGTCTCTCCTGATAGGGGGTAGTTAAGTAGAAATTCACTGCTCAGCTGACCCGGCAGCAGCAAATGTATACCAAAAATGTACCCAGAATGAGCTTTTCAGTGAACAGCAGCCAGGCACATTTTACCTAGTTTTACTTGTAACTGGGGTTGTAAACAGTTTTCAGGCTCAGTACTGCGCTCAAAAGATGCAGCCCTGAGGTCTCTCCTGATAGGGGGTAGTTAAGTAGAAATTCACTGCTCAGCTGACCCGGCAGCAGCAAATGTATACCAAAAATGTACCCAGAATGAGCTTTTCAGTGAACAGCAGCCAGGCACATTTTAGCTAGTTTTACTTGTAACTGGGGTTGTAAACGCTTTTCATTCTCAGTACTGCGCTCAAAAGATGCAGCCCTGAGGTCTCTCCTGATAGGAGGTAGTTAAGTAGAAATTCACTGCTCAGCTGACCCGGCAGAAGCAAATGTATACCAAAAATGTACCCAGAATGAGCTTTTCAGTGAACAGCAGCCAGGCACATTTTAGCTAGTTTTACTTGTAAGTGGGGTTGTAAACGCTTTTCAGGCTCAGTACTGCGCTCAAAAGATGCAGCCCTGAGGTCTCTCCTGATAGGGGGTAGTTAGGTAGAAATTTACTGCTCAGCTGACCCGGCAGAAGCAAATGTATACCAAAAATGTACCCAGAATGAGCTTTTCAGTGAACAGCAGCCAGGCACATTTTAGCTAGTTTTACTTGTAACTGGGGTTGTAAACGGTTTTCAGGCTCAGTACTGCGCTCAAAAGATGCAGCCCTGAGGTCTCTCCTGATAGGAGGTAGTTAAGTAGAAATTCACTGCTCAGCTGACCCGGCAGAAGCAAATGTATACCAAAAATGTACCCAGAATGAGCTTTTCAGTGAACAGCAGCCAGGCACATTTTAGCTAGTTTTACTTGTAACTGGGGTTGTAAACGGTTTTCAGGCTCAGTACTGCGCTCAAAAGATGCAGCCCTGAGGTCTCTCCTGATAGGAGGTAGTTAAGTAGAAATTCACTGCTCAGCTGACCCGGCAGAAGCAAATGTATACCAAAAATGTACCCAGAATGAGCTTTTCAGTGAACAGCAGCCAGGCACATTTTAGCTAGTTTTACTTGTAACTGGGGTTGTAAACGGTTTTCAGGCTCAGTACTGCGCTCAAAAGATGCAGCCCTGAGGTCTCTCCTGATAGGGGGTAGTTAAGTAGAAATTCACTGCTCAGCTGACCCGGCAGCAGCAAATGTATACCAAAAATGTACCCAGAATGAGCTTTTCAGTGAACAGCAGCCAGGCACATTTTACCTAGTTTTACTTGTAACTGGGGTTGTAAACAGTTTTCAGGCTCAGTACTGCGCTCAAAAGATGCAGCCCTGAGGTCTCTCCTGATAGGGGGTAGTTAAGTAGAAATTCACTGCTCAGCTGACCCGGCAGCAGCAAATGTATACCAAAAATGTACCCAGAATGAGCTTTTCAGTGAACAGCAGCCAGGCACATTTTAGCTAGTTTTACTTGTAACTGGGGTTGTAAACGCTTTTCATTCTCAGTACTGCGCTCAAAAGATGCAGCCCTGAGGTCTCTCCTGATAGGAGGTAGTTAAGTAGAAATTCACTGCTCAGCTGACCCGGCAGAAGCAAATGTATACCAAAAATGTACCCAGAATGAGCTTTTCAGTGAACAGCAGCCAGGCACATTTTAGCTAGTTTTACTTGTAACTGGGGTTGTAAACGCTTTTCAGGCTCAGTACTGCGCTCAAAAGATGCAGCCCTGAGGTCTCTCCTGATAGGAGGTAGTTAAGTAGAAATTCACTGCTCAGCTGACCCGGCAGAAGCAAATGTATACCAAAAATGTACCCAGAATGAGCTTTTCAGTGAACAGCAGACAGGCACATTTTAGCTAGTTTTACTTGTAAGTGGGGTTGTAAAAGCTTTTCAGGCTCAGTACTGCGCTCAAAAGATGCAGCCCTGAGATCTCTCCTGATAGGAGGTAGTTAAGTAGAAATTCACTGCTCAGCTGACCCGGCAGAAGCAAATGCATACCAAAAATGTACCCAGAATGAGCTTTTCAGTGAACAGCAGCCAGGTACATTTTAGCTAGTTTTACTTGTAACTGGGGTTGTAAACGCTTTTCAGGCTCAGTACTGCGCTCAAAAGATGCAGCCCTGAGGTCTCTCCTGATAGGAGGTAGTTAAGTAGAAATTCACTGCTCAGCTGACCCGGCAGAAGCAAATGTATACCAAAAATGTACCCAGAATGAGCTTTTCAGTGAACAGCAGCCAGGCACATTTTAGCTAGTTTTACTTGTAAGTGGGGTTGGAAACACTTTTCAGCCTCAGTACTGCGCTCAAAAGATGCAGCCCTGAGGTCTCTCCTGATAGGAGATAGTTAAGTAGAAATTCACTGCTCAGCTGACCCGGCAGAAGCAAATGTATACCAAAAATGTACCCAGAATGAGCTTTTCAGTGAACAGCAGCCAGGCACATTTTAGCTAGTTTTACTTGTAAGTGGGGTTGTAAACGCTATTCAGGCTCAGTACTGCGCTCAAAAGATGCAGCCCTGAGGTCTCTCCTGATAGGAGGTAGTTAAGTAGAAATTCACTGCTCAGCTGACCCGGCAGAAGCAAATGTATACCAAAAATGTACCCAGAATGAGCTTTTCAGTGAACAGCAGCCAGGCACATTTTAGCTAGTTTTACGTGTAAGTGGGGTTGTAAACTGTTTTCAGGCTCAGTACTGCGCTCAAAAGATGCAGCCCTGAGGTCTCTTCTGATAGGAGGTAGTTAAGAAGAAATTCACTGCTCAGCTGACCGGGCAGAAGCAAATGTATACCAAAAATGTACCCAGAATGAGCTTTTCAGTGAACAGCAGCCAGGCACATTTTAGCTAGTTTTACTTGTAAGTGGGGTTGTAAACGCTTTTCAGGCTCAGTACTGCGCTCAAAAGATGCAGCCCCGAGGTCTCTCCTGATAGGGGGTAGTTAAGTAGAAATTCACTGCTCAGCTGACCCGGCAGAAGCAAATGTATACCAAAAATGTACCCAGAATGAGCTTTTCAGTGAACAGCAGCCAGGCACATTTTAGCTAGTTTTACTTGTAACTGGGGTTGTAAACACTTTTCAGGCTCAGTACTGCGCTCAAAAGATGCAGCCCTGAGGTCTCTCCTGATAGGAGGTAGTTAAGTAGAAATTCACTGCTCAGCTGACCCGGCAGAAGCAAATGTATACCAAAAATGTACCCAGAATGAGCTTTTCAGTGAACAGCAGTCAGGCACATTTTAGCTAGTTTTACTTGTAAGTGGGGTTGTAAAGGCTTTTCAGGCTCAGTACTGCACTCAAAAGATGCAGCCCTGAGGTCTCTCCTGATAGGAGGTAGTTAAGTAGAAATTCACTGCTCAGCTGACCCGGCAGAAGCAAATGTATACCAAAAATGTACCCAGAATGAGCTTTTCAGTGAACAGCAGCCAGGCACATTTTAGCTAGTTTTACTTGTAACTGGGGTTGTAAACGGTTTTCAGGCTCAGTACTGCGCTCAAAAGATGCAGCCCTGAGGTCTCTCCTGATAGGAGGTAGTTAAGTAGAAATTCACTGCTCAGCTGACCCGGCAGAAGCAAATGTATACCAAAAATGTACCCAGAATGAGCTTTTCAGTGAACAGCAGCCAGGCACATTTTAGCTAGTTTTACTTGTAAGTGGGGTTGTAAACGCTTTTCAGGCTCAGTACTGCGCTCAAAAGATGCAGCCCTGAGGTCTCTCCTGATAGGGGGTAGTTAGGTAGAAATTTACTGCTCAGCTGACCCGGCAGAAGCAAATGTATACCAAAAATGTACCCAGAATGAGCTTTTCAGTGAACAGCAGCCAGGCACATTTTAGCTAGTTTTACTTGTAACTGGGGTTGTAAACGCTTTTCAGGCTCAGTACTGCACTCAAAAGATGCAGCCCTGAGGTCTCTCCTGATAGGAGGTAGTTAAGTAGAAATTCACTGCTCAGCTGACCCGGCAGAAGCAAATGTATACCAAAAATGTACCCAGAATGAGCTTTTCAGTGAGCAGCAGCCAGGCACATTTTAGCTAGTTTTACTTGTAAGTGGGGTTGGAAACGCTTTTCAGGCTCAGTACTGCGCTCAAAAGATGCAGCCCTGAGGTCTCTCCTGATAGGAGATAGTTAAGTAGAAATTCACTGCTCAGCTGACCCGGCAGAAGCAAATGTATACCAAAAATGTACCCAGAATGAGCTTTTCAGTGAACAGCAGCCAGGCACATTTTAGCTGGTTTTACTTGTAAGTGGGGTTGTAAACGCTATTCAGGCTCAGTACTGCGCTCAAAAGATTCAGCCCTGAGATCTCTCCTGATAGGAGGTAGTTAAGTAGAAATTCACTGCTCAGCTGAAACGGCAGAAGCAAATGTATACCAAAAATGAACCCAGAATGAGCTTTTCAGTGAACAGCAGCCAGGCACATTTTAGCTAGTTTTACGTGTAAGTGGGGTTGTAAACGGTTTTCAGGCTCAGTACTGCGCTCAAAAGATGCAGCCCTGAGGTCTCTTCTGATAGGAGGTAGTTAAGAAGAAATTCACTGCTCAGCTGACCGGGCAGAAGCAAATGTATACCAAAAATGTACCCAGAATGAGCTTTTCAGTGAACAGCAGCCAGGCACATTTTAGCTAGTTTTACTTGTAAGTGGGGTTGTAAACGCTTTTCAGGCTCAGTACTGCGCTCAAAAGATGCAGCCCCGAGGTCTTTCCTGATAGGGGGTAGTTAAGTAGAAATTCACTGCTCAGCTGACCGGGCAGAAGCAAATGCATACCAAAAATGTACCCAGAATGAGCTTTTCAGTGAACAGTAGCCAGGCACATTTTAGCTAGTTTTACTTGTAAGTGGGGTTGTAAACGCTTTTCAGGCTCAGTACTGCGCTCAAAAGATGCAGCCCCGAGGTCTCTCCTGATAGGGGGTAGTTAAGTAGAAATTCACTGCTCAGCTGACCCGGCAGAAGCAAATGTATACCAAAAATGTACCCAGAATGAGCTTTTCAGTGAACAGGAGCCAGGCACATTTTAGCTAGTTTTACTTGTAACTGGGGTTGTAAACGCTTTTCAGGCTCAGTACTGCGCTCAAAAGATGCAGCCCTGAGGTCTCTCCTGATAGGGGGTAGTTAAGTAGAAATTCACTGCTCAGCTGACCCGGCAGAAGCAAATGTATACCAAAAATGTACCCAGAATGAGCTTTTCAGTGAACAGCAGCCAGGCACATTTTAGCTAGTTTTACTTGTAAGTGGGGTTGTAAACGCTTTTCAGGCTCAGTACTGCGCTCAAAATATGCAGCCCTGAGGTCTCTCCTGATAGGAGGTAGTTAAGTAGAAATTCACTGCTCAGCTGACCCGGCAGAAGCAAATGTATACCAAAAATGTGCCCAGAATGAGCTTTTCAGTGAACAGCAGTCAGGCACATTTTAGCTAGTTTTACTTGTAAGTGGGGTTGTAAACGCTTTTCAGGCTCAGTACTGCACTCAAAAGATGCAGCCCTGAGGTCTCTCCTGATAGGAGGTAGTTAAGTAGAAATTCACTGCTCAGCTGACCCGGCAGAAGCAAATGTATACCAAAAATGTACCCAGAATGAGCTTTTCAGTGAACAGCAGCCAGGCACATTTTAGCTAGTTTTACTTGTAACTGGGGTTGTAAACGGTTTTCAGGCTCAGTACTGCGCTCAAAAGATGCAGCCCTGAGGTCTCTCCTGATAGGAGGTAGTTAAGTAGAAATTCACTGCTCAGCTGACCCGGCAGAAGCAAATGTATACCAAAAATGTACCCAGAATGAGCTTTTCAGTGAACAGCAGCCAGGCACATTTTAGCTAGTTTTACTTGTAAGTGGGGTTGTAAACGCTTTTCAGGCTCAGTACTGCGCTCAAAAGATGCAGCCCTGAGGTCTCTCCTGATAGGGGGTAGTTAGGTAGAAATTTACTGCTCAGCTGACCCGGCAGAAGCAAATGTATACCAAAAATGTACCCAGAATGAGCTTTTCAGTGAACAGCAGCCAGGCACATTTTAGCTAGTTTTACTTGTAACTGGGGTTGTAAACGCTTTTCAGGCTCAGTACTGCGCTCAAAAGATGCAGCCCTGAGGTCTCTCCTGATAGGAGGTAGTTAAGTAGAAATTCACTGCTCAGCTGACCCGGCAGAAGCAAATGTATACCAAAAATGTACCCAAAATGAGCTTTTCAGTGAGCAGCAGCCAGGCACATTTTAGCTAGTTTTACTTGTAAGTGGGGTTGGAAACGCTTTTCAGGCTCAGTACTGCGCTCAAAAGATGCAGCCCTGAGGTCTCTCCTGATAGGAGGTAGTTAAGTAGAAATTCACTGCTCAGCTGACCCGGCAGAAGCAAATGTATACCAAAAATGTACCCAGAATGAGCTTTTCAGTGAACAGCAGCCAGGCACATTTTAGCTAGTTTTACTTGTAAGTGGGGTTGTAAAAGCTTTTCAGGCTCAGTACTGCACTCAAAAGATGCAGCCCTGAGATCTCTCCTGATAGGAGGTAGTTAAGTAGAAATTCACTGCTCAGCTGACCCGGCAGAAGCAAATGCATACCAAAAATGTACCCAGAATGATCTTTTCAGTGAACAGCAGCCAGGCACATTTTAGCTAGTTTTACTTGTAAGTGGGGTTGTAAACGCTTTTCAGGCTCAGTACTGCGCTCAAAAGATGCAGCCCTGAGGTCTCTCCTGATAGGAGGTAGTTAAGTAGAAATTCACTGCTCAGCTGACCCGGCAGAAGCAAATGTATACCAAAAATGTACCCAGAATGAGCTTTTCAGTGAACAGCAGCCAGGCACATTTTAGCTAGTTTTACTTGTAAGTGGGGTTGTAAACGATTTTCAGGCTCAGTACTGCGCTCAAAAGATGCAGCCCTGAGGTCTCTCCTGATAGGAGGTAGTTAAGTAGAAATTCACTGCTCAGCTGACCCGGCAGAAGCAAATGTATACCAAAAATGTACCCAGAATGAGCTTTTCAGTGAACAGCAGCCAGGCACATTTTAGCTAGTTTTACTTGTAACTGGGGTTGTAAACGCTTTTCAGGCTCAGTACTGCGCTCAAAAGATGCAGCCCTGAGGTCTCTCCTGATAGGAGGTAGTTAAGTAGAAATTCACTGCTCAGCTGACCCGGCAGAAGCAAATGTATACCAAAAATGTACCCAGAATGAGCTTTTCAGTGAACAGCAGCCAGGCACGATTTAGCTAGTTTTACTTGTAACTGGGGTTGTAAACGCTTTTCAGGCTCAGTACTGCGCTCAAAAGATGCAGCCCTGAGGTCTCTCCTGATAGGAGGTAGTTAAGTAGAAATTCACTGCTCAGCTGACCCGGCAGAAGCAAATGTATACCAAAAATGTACCCAGAATGAGCTTTTCAGTGAACAGCAGCCAGGCACATTTTAGCTAGTTTTACTTGTAAGTGGGGTTGGAAACGCTTTTCAGGCTCAGTACTGCGCTCAAAAGATGCAGCCCTGAGGTCTCTCCTGATAGGAGATAGTTAAGTAGAAATTCACTGCTCAGCTGACCCGGCAGAAGCAAATGTATACCAAAAATGTACCCAGAATGAGCTTTTCAGTGAACAGCAGCCAGGCACATTTTAGCTAGTTTTACTTGTAAGTGGGGTTGTAAACGCTTTTCAGGCTCAGTACTGCGCTCAAAAGATGCAGCCCTGAGGTCTCTCCTGATAGGAGGTAGTTAAGTAGAAATTCACTGCTCAGCTGACCCGGCAGAAGCAAATGTATACCAAAAATGTACCCAGAATGAGCTTTTCAGTGAACAGCAGCCAGGCACATTTTAGCTAGTTTTACTTGTAAGTGGGGTTGTAAACGGTTTTCAGGCTCAGTACTGCGCTCAAAAGATGCAGCCCTGAGGTCTCTCCTGATAGGAGGTAGTTAAGTAGAAATTCACTGCTCAGCTGACCCGGCAGAAGCAAATGTATACCAAAAATGTACCCAGAATGAGCTTTTCAGTGAACAGCAGCCAGGCACATTTTAGCTAGCTTTACTTGTAAGTGGGGTTGTAAATGGTTTTCAGGCTCAGTACTGCGCTCAAAAGATGCAGCCCTGAGGTCTCTCCTGATAGGAGGTAGTTAAGTAGAAATTCACTGCTCAGCTGACCCGGCAGAAGCAAATGTATACCAAAAATGTACCCAGAATGAGCTTTTCAGTGAACAGCAGCCAGGCACATTTTAGCTAGTTTTACTTGTAAGTGGGGTTGTAAACGGTTTTCAGGCTCAGTACTGCGCTCAAAAGATGCAGCCCTGAGGTCTCTCCTGATAGGAGGTAGTTAAGTAGAAATTCACTGCTCAGCTGACCCGGCAGAAGCAAATGTATACCAAAAATGTACCCAGAATGAGCTTTTCAGTGAACAGCAGCCAGGCACATTTTAGCTAGTTTTACTTGTAAGTGGGGTTGTAAACGCTTTTCAGGCTCAGTACTGCACTCAAAAGATGCAGCCCTGAGGTCTCTCCTGATAGGAGGTAGTTAAGTAGAAATTCACTGCTCAGCTGACCCGGCAGAAGCAAATGTATACCAAAAATGTACCCAGAATGAGCTTTTCAGTGAACAGCAGCCAGGCACATTTTAGCTAGTTTTACTTGTAAGTGGGGTTGTAAACGGTTTTCAGGCTCAGTACTGCGCTCAAAAGATGCAGCCCTGAGGTCTCTCCTGATAGGAGGTAGTTAAGTAGAAATTCACTGCTCAGCTGACCCGGCAGAAGCAAATGTATACCAAAAATGTACCCAGAATGAGCTTTTCAGTGAACAGCAGCCAGGCACATTTTAGCTAGTTTTACTTGTAAGTGGGGTTGTAAATGGTTTTCAGGCTCAGTACTGCGCTCAAAAGATGCAGCCCTGAGGTCTCTCCTGATAGGAGGTAGTTAAGTAGAAATTCACTGCTCAGCTGACCCGGCAGAAGCAAATGTATACCAAAAATGAACCCAGAATGAGCTTTTCAGTGAACAGCAGCCAGGCACATTTTAGCTAGTTTTACGTGTAAGTGGGGTTGTAAACGGTTTTCAGGCTCAGTACTGCGCTCAAAAGATGCAGCCCTGAGGTCTCTTCTGATAGGAGGTAGTTAAGAAGAAATTCACTGCTCAGCTGACCGGGCAGAAGCAAATGTATACCAAAAATGTACCCAGAATGAGCTTTTCAGTGAACAGCAGCCAGGCACATTTTAGCTAGTTTTACTTGTAAGTGGGGTTGTAAACGCTTTTCAGGCTCAGTACTGCGCTCAAAAGATGCAGCCCCGAGGTCTTTCCTGATAGGGGGTAGTTAAGTAGAAATTCACTGCTCAGCTGACCGGGCAGAAGCAAATGCATACCAAAAATGTACCCAGAATGAGCTTTTCAGTGAACAGTAGCCAGGCACATTTTAGCTAGTTTTACTTGTAAGTGGGGTTGTAAACGCTTTTCAGGCTCAGTACTGCGCTCAAAAGATGCAGCCCCGAGGTCTCTCCTGATAGGGGGTAGTTAAGTAGAAATTCACTGCTCAGCTGACCCGGCAGAAGCAAATGTATACCAAAAATGTACCCAGAATGAGCTTTTCAGTGAACAGGAGCCAGGCACATTTTAGCTAGTTTTACTTGTAACTGGGGTTGTAAACGCTTTTCAGGCTCAGTACTGCGCTCAAAAGATGCAGCCCTGAGGTCTCTCCTGATAGGGGGTAGTTAAGTAGAAATTCACTGCTCAGCTGACCCGGCAGAAGCAAATGTATACCAAAAATGTACCCAGAATGAGCTTTTCAGTGAAAAGCAGCCAGGCACATTTTAGCTAGTTTTACTTGTAAGTGGGGTTGTAAACGCTTTTCAGGCTCAGTACTGCGCTCAAAATATGCAGCCCTGAGGTCTCTCCTGATAGGAGGTAGTTAAGTAGAAATTCACTGCTCAGCTGACCCGGCAGAAGCAAATGTATACCAAAAATGTGCCCAGAATGAGCTTTTCAGTGAACAGCAGTCAGGCACATTTTAGCTAGTTTTACTTGTAAGTGGGGTTGTAAACGCTTTTCAGGCTCAGTACTGCACTCAAAAGATGCAGCCCTGAGGTCTCTCCTGATAGGAGGTAGTTAAGTAGAAATTCACTGCTCAGCTGACCCGGCAGAAGCAAATGTATACCAAAAATGTACCCAGAATGAGCTTTTCAGTGAACAGCAGCCAGGCACATTTTAGCTAGTTTTACTTGTAACTGGGGTTGTAAACGGTTTTCAGGCTCAGTACTGCGCTCAAAAGATGCAGCCCTGAGGTCTCTCCTGATAGGAGGTAGTTAAGTAGAAATTCACTGCTCAGCTGACCCGGCAGAAGCAAATGTATACCAAAAATGTACCCAGAATGAGCTTTTCAGTGAACAGCAGCCAGGCACATTTTAGCTAGTTTTACTTGTAAGTGGGGTTGTAAACGCTTTTCAGGCTCAGTACTGCGCTCAAAAGATGCAGCCCTGAGGTCTCTCCTGATAGGGGGTAGTTAGGTAGAAATTTACTGCTCAGCTGACCCGGCAGAAGCAAATGTATACCAAAAATGTACCCAGAATGAGCTTTTCAGTGAACAGCAGCCAGGCACATTTTAGCTAGTTTTACTTGTAACTGGGGTTGTAAACGCTTTTCAGGCTCAGTACTGCGCTCAAAAGATGCAGCCCTGAGGTCTCTCCTGATAGGAGGTAGTTAAGTAGAAATTCACTGCTCAGCTGACCCGGCAGAAGCAAATGTATACCAAAAATGTACCCAAAATGAGCTTTTCAGTGAGCAGCAGCCAGGCACATTTTAGCTAGTTTTACTTGTAAGTGGGGTTGGAAACGCTTTTCAGGCTCAGTACTGCGCTCAAAAGATGCAGCCCTGAGGTCTCTCCTGATAGGAGGTAGTTAAGTAGAAATTCACTGCTCAGCTGACCCGGCAGAAGCAAATGTATACCAAAAATGTACCCAGAATGAGCTTTTCAGTGAACAGCAGCCAGGCACATTTTAGCTAGTTTTACTTGTAAGTGGGGTTGTAAAAGCTTTTCAGGCTCAGTACTGCACTCAAAAGATGCAGCCCTGAGATCTCTCCTGATAGGAGGTAGTTAAGTAGAAATTCACTGCTCAGCTGACCCGGCAGAAGCAAATGCATACCAAAAATGTACCCAGAATGATCTTTTCAGTGAACAGCAGCCAGGCACATTTTAGCTAGTTTTACTTGTAAGTGGGGTTGTAAACGCTTTTCAGGCTCAGTACTGCGCTCAAAAGATGCAGCCCTGAGGTCTCTCCTGATAGGAGGTAGTTAAGTAGAAATTCACTGCTCAGCTGACCCGGCAGAAGCAAATGTATACCAAAAATGTACCCAGAATGAGCTTTTCAGTGAACAGCAGCCAGGCACATTTTAGCTAGTTTTACTTGTAAGTGGGGTTGTAAACGATTTTCAGGCTCAGTACTGCGCTCAAAAGATGCAGCCCTGAGGTCTCTCCTGATAGGAGGTAGTTAAGTAGAAATTCACTGCTCAGCTGACCCGGCAGAAGCAAATGTATACCAAAAATGTACCCAGAATGAGCTTTTCAGTGAACAGCAGCCAGGCACATTTTAGCTAGTTTTACTTGTAACTGGGGTTGTAAACGCTTTTCAGGCTCAGTACTGCGCTCAAAAGATGCAGCCCTGAGGTCTCTCCTGATAGGAGGTAGTTAAGTAGAAATTCACTGCTCAGCTGACCCGGCAGAAGCAAATGTATACCAAAAATGTACCCAGAATGAGCTTTTCAGTGAACAGCAGCCAGGCACGATTTAGCTAGTTTTACTTGTAACTGGGGTTGTAAACGCTTTTCAGGCTCAGTACTGCGCTCAAAAGATGCAGCCCTGAGGTCTCTCCTGATAGGAGGTAGTTAAGTAGAAATTCACTGCTCAGCTGACCCGGCAGAAGCAAATGTATACCAAAAATGTACCCAGAATGAGCTTTTCAGTGAACAGCAGCCAGGCACATTTTAGCTAGTTTTACTTGTAAGTGGGGTTGGAAACGCTTTTCAGGCTCAGTACTGCGCTCAAAAGATGCAGCCCTGAGGTCTCTCCTGATAGGAGATAGTTAAGTAGAAATTCACTGCTCAGCTGACCCGGCAGAAGCAAATGTATACCAAAAATGTACCCAGAATGAGCTTTTCAGTGAACAGCAGCCAGGCACATTTTAGCTAGTTTTACTTGTAAGTGGGGTTGTAAACGCTTTTCAGGCTCAGTACTGCGCTCAAAAGATGCAGCCCTGAGGTCTCTCCTGATAGGAGGTAGTTAAGTAGAAATTCAGTGCTCAGCTGACCCGGCAGAAGCAAATGTATACCAAAAATGTACCCAGAATGAGCTTTTCAGTGAACAGCAGCCAGGCACATTTTAGCTAGTTTTACTTGTAAGTGGGGTTGTAAACGGTTTTCAGGCTCAGTACTGCGCTCAAAAGATGCAGCCCTGAGGTCTCTCCTGATAGGAGGTAGTTAAGTAGAAATTCACTGCTCAGATGACCCGGCAGAAGCAAATGTATACCAAAAATGTACCCAGAATGAGCTTTTCAGTGAACAGCAGCCAGGCACATTTTAGCTAGCTTTACTTGTAAGTGGGGTTGTAAATGGTTTTCAGGCTCAGTACTGCGCTCAAAAGATGCAGCCCTGAGGTCTCTCCTGATAGGAGGTAGTTAAGTAGAAATTCACTGCTCAGCTGACCCGGCAGAAGCAAATGTATACCAAAAATGTACCCAGAATGAGCTTTTCAGTGAACAGCAGCCAGGCACATTTTAGCTAGTTTTACTTGTAAGTGGGGTTGTAAACGGTTTTCAGGCTCAGTACTGCGCTCAAAAGATGCAGCCCTGAGGTCTCTCCTGATAGGAGGTAGTTAAGTAGAAATTCACTGCTCAGCTGACCCGGCAGAAGCAAATGTATACCAAAAATGTACCCAGAATGAGCTTTTCAGTGAACAGCAGCCAGGCACATTTTAGCTAGTTTTACTTGTAAGTGGGGTTGTAAACGCTTTTCAGGCTCAGTACTGCACTCAAAAGATGCAGCCCTGAGGTCTCTCCTGATAGGAGGTAGTTAAGTAGAAATTCACTGCTCAGCTGACCCGGCAGAAGCAAATGTATACCAAAAATGTACCCAGAATGAGCTTTTCAGTGAACAGCAGCCAGGCACATTTTAGCTAGTTTTACTTGTAAGTGGGGTTGTAAACGGTTTTCAGGCTCAGTACTGCGCTCAAAAGATGCAGCCCTGAGGTCTCTCCTGATAGGAGGTAGTTAAGTAGAAATTCACTGCTCAGCTGACCCGGCAGAAGCAAATGTATACCAAAAATGTACCCAGAATGAGCTTTTCAGTGAACAGCAGCCAGGCACATTTTAGCTAGTTTTACTTGTAAGTGGGGTTGTAAATGGTTTTCAGGCTCAGTACTGCGCTCAAAAGATGCAGCCCTGAGGTCTCTCCTGATAGGAGGTAGTTAAGTAGAAATTCACTGCTCAGCTGACCCGGCAGAAGCAAATGTATACCAAAAATGTACCCAGAATGAGCTTTTCAGTGAACAGCAGCCAGGCACATTTTAGCTAGTTTTACTTGTAAGAGGGGTTGGAAACGCTTTTCAGGCTCAGTACTGCGCTCAAAAGATGCAGCCCTGAGGTCTCTCCTGATAGGAGGTAGTTAAGTAGAAATTCACTGCTCAGCTGACCCGGCAGAAGCAAATCTATACCAAAAATGTACCCAGAATGAGCTTTTCAGTGAACAGCAGCCAGGCACATTTTAGCTAGTTTTACTTGTAAGTGGGGTTGTAAAAGCTTTTCAGGCTCAGTACTGCGCTCAAAAGATGCAGCCCTGAGATCTCTCCTGATAGGAGGTAGTTAAGTAGAAATTCACTGCTCAACTGACCCGGCAGAAGCAAATGCATACCAAAAATGTACCCAGAATGATCTTTTCAGTGAACAGCAGCCAGGCACATTTTAGCTAGTTTTACTTGTAAGTGGGGTTGTAAACGCTTTTCAGGCTCAGTACTGCGCTCAAAAGATGCAGCCCTGAGGTCTCTCCTGATAGGAGGTAGTTAAGTAGAAATTCACTGCTCAGCTGACCCGGCAGAAGCAAATGCATACCAAAAATGTACCCAGAATGAGCTTTTCAGTGAACAGCAGCCAGGCACATTTTAGCTAGTTTTACTTGTAAGTGGGGTTGTAAACGGTTTTCAGGCTCAGTACTGCGCTCAAAAGATGCAGCCCTGAGGTCTCTCCTGATAGGAGGTAGTTAAGTAGAAATTCACTGCTCAGATGACCCGGCAGAAGCAAATGTATACCAAAAATGTACCCAGATTGAGCTTTTCAGTGAACAGCAGCCAGGCACATTTTAGCTAGTTTTACTTGTAAGTGGGGTTGTAAACGCTTTTCAGGCTCAGTACTGCGCTCAAAAGATGCAGCCCTGAGGTCTCTCCTGATAGGAGGTAGTTAAGTAGAAATTCACTGCTCAGCTGACCCGGCAGAAGCAAATGTATACCAAAAATGTACCCAGAATGAGCTTTTCAGTGAACAGCAGCCAGGCACATTTTAGCTAGTTTTACTTGTAACTGGGGTTGTAAACGCTTTTCAGGCTCAGTACTGCGCTCAAAAGATGCAGCCCTGAGGTCTCTCCTGATAGGAGGTAGTTAAGTAGAAATTCACTGCTCAGCTGACCCGGCAGAATCAAATGTATACCAAAAATGTACCCAGAATGAGCTTTTCAGTGAAGAGCAGCCAGGCACGATTTAGCTAGTTTTACTTCTAACTGGGGTTGTAAACGCTTTTCAGGCTCAGTACTGCGCTCAAAAGATGCAGCCCTGAGGTCTCTCCTGATAGGAGGTAGTTAAGTAGAAATTCACTGCTCAGCTGACCCGGCAGAAGCAAATGTATACCAAAAATTTACCCAGAATGACCTTTTCAGTGAACAGCAGCCAGGCACATTTTAGCTAGTTTTACTTGTAAGTGGGGTTGGAAACGCTTTTCAGGCTCAGTACTGCGCTCAAAAGATGCAGCCCTGAGGACTCTCCTGATAGGAGATAGTTAAGTAGAAATTCACTGCTCAGCTGACCCGGCAGAAGCAAATGTATACCAAAAATGTACCCAGAATGAGCTTTTCAGTGAACAGCAGCCAGGCACATTTTAGCTAGTTTTACTTGTAAGTGGGGTTGTAAACGCTTTTCAGGCCCAGTACTGCGCTCAAAAGATGCAGCCCTGAGGTCTCTCCTGATAGGAGGTAGTTAAGTAGAAATTCACTGCTCAGCTGACCCGGCAGAAGCAAATGTATACCAAAAATGTACCCAGAATGAGCTTTTCAGTGAACAGGAGCCTGGCACATTTTAGCTAGTTTTACTTGTAAGTGGGGTTGTAAATGGTTTTCAGGCTCAGTACTGCGCTCAAAAGATGCAGCCCTGAGGTCTCTCCTGATAGGAGGTAGTTAAGTAGAAATTCACTGCTCAGCTGACCCGGCAGAAGCAAATGTATACCAAAAATGTACCCAGAATGAGCTTTTCAGTGAACAGCAGCCAGGCACATTTTCGCTAGTTTTACTTGTAAGTGGGGTTGTAAACGGTTTTCAGGCTCAGTACTGCGCTCAAAAGATGCAGCCCCGAGGTCTCTCCTGATAGGAGGTAGTTAAGTAGAAATTCACTGCTCAGCTGACCCGGCAGAAGCAAATGTATACCAAAAATGTACCCAGAATGAGCTTTTCAGTGAACAGCAGCCAGGCACATTTTAGCTAGTTTTACTTGTAAGTGGGGTTGGAAAGGCTTTTCAGGCTCAGTACTGCGCTCAAAAGATGCAGCCCTAAGGTCTCTCCTGACAGGAGGTAGTTAAGTAGAAATGCACTGCTCAGCTGACCCGGCAGAAGCAAATGTATACCAAAAATGTACCCAGAATGAGCTTTTCAGTGAACAGCAGCCAGGCACATTTTAGCTAGTTTTACTTGTAACTGGGGTTGTAAACGGTTTTCAGGCTTGTTACTGCGCTCAAAAGATGCAGCCCTGAGGTCTCTCCTGATAGGAGGTAGTTAAGTAGAAATTCACTGCTCAGCTGACCCGGCAGAAGCAAATGTATACCAAAAATGTACCCAGAATGAGCTTTTCAGTGAACAGCAGCCAGGCACATTTTAGCTAGTTTTACTTGTAACTGGGGTTGTAAACGGTTTTCAGGCTCAGTACTGCGCTCAAAAGATGCAGCCCTGAGGTCTCTCCTGATAGGAGGTAGTTAAGTAGAAATTCACTGCTCAGCTGACCCGGCAGAAGAAAATGTATACCAAAAATGTACCCAGAATGAGCTTTTCAGTGAACAGCAGCCAGGCACATTTTAGCTAGTTTTACTTGTAAGTGGGGTTGGAAACGCTTTTCAGGCTCAGTACTGCGCTCAAAAGATGCAGCCCTGAGGTCTCTCCTGATAGGAGATAGTTAAGTAGAAATTCACTGCTCAGCTGACCCGGCAGAAGCAAATGTATACCAAAAATGTACCCAGAATGAGCTTTTCAGTGAACAGCAGCCAGGCACATTTTAGCTAGTTTTACTTGTAAGTGGGGTTGTAAACGCTTTTCAGGCTCAGTACTGCGCTCAAAAGATGCAGCCCTGAGGTCTCTCCTGATAGGAGGTAGTTAAGTAGAAATTCACTGCTCAGCTGACCCGGCAGAAGCAAATGTATACCAAAAATGTACCCAGAATGAGCTTTTCAGTGAACAGCAGCCAGGCACATTTTAGCTAGTTTTACTTGTAAGTGGGGTTGTAAACGGTTTTCAGGCTCAGTTCTGCGCTCAAAAGATGCAGCCCTGAGGTCTCTCCTGATAGGAGGTAGTTAAGTAGAAATTCACTGCTCAGCTGACCCGGCAGAAGCAAATGTATACCAAAAATGTACCCAGAATGAGCTTTTCAGTGAACAGCAGCCAGGCACATTTTAGCTAGTTTTACTTGTAAGAGGGGTTGGAAACGCTTTTCAGGCTCAGTACTGCGCTCAAAAGATGCAGCCCTGAGGTCTCTCCTGATAGGAGGTAGTTAAGTAGAAATTCACTGCTCAGCTGACCCGGCAGAAGCAAATGTATACCAAAAATGTACCCAGAATGAGCTTTTCAGTGAACAGCAGCCAGGCACATTTTAGCTAGTTTTACTTGTAAGTGGGGTTGTAAAAGCTTTTCAGGCTCAGTACTGCGCTCAAAAGATGCAGCCCTGAGATCTCTCCTGATAGGAGGTAGTTAAGTAGAAATTCACTGCTCAACTGACCCGGCAGAAGCAAATGCATACCAAAAATGTACCCAGAATGATCTTTTCAGTGAACAGCAGCCAGGCACATTTTAGCTAGTTTTACTTGTAAGTGGGGTTGTAAACGCTTTTCAGGCTCAGTACTGCGCTCAAAAGATGCAGCCCTGAGGTCTCTCCTGATAGGAGGTAGTTAAGTAGAAATTCACTGCTCAGCTGACCCGGCAGAAGCAAATGCATACCAAAAATGTACCCAGAATGAGCTTTTCAGTGAACAGCAGCCAGGCACATTTTAGCTAGTTTTACTTGTAACTGGGGTTGTAAACGGTTTTCAGGCTCAGTACTGCGCTCAAAAGATGCAGCCCTGAGGTCTCTCCTGATAGGAGGTAGTTAAGTAGAAATTCACTGCTCAGCTGACCCGGCAGAAGCAAATGTATACCAAAAATGTACCCAGAATGAGCTTTTCAGTGAACAGCAGCCAGGCACATTTTAGCTAGTTTTACTTGTAAGTGGGGTTGGAAAGGCTTTTCAGGCTCAGTACTGCGCTCAAAAGATGCCACCCTGAGGTCTCTCCTGACAGGAGGTAGTTAAGTAGAAATGCACTGCTCAGCTGACCCGGCAGAAGCAAATGTATACCAAAAATGTACCCAGAATGAGCTTTTCAGTGAACAGCAGCCAGGCACATTTTAGCTAGTTTTACTTGTAACTGGGGTTGTAAACGGTTTTCAGGCTTAGTACTGCGCTCAAAAGATGCAGCCCTGAGGTCTCTCCTGATAGGAGGTAGTTAAGTAGAAATTCACTGCTCAGCTTACCCGGCAGAAGCAAATGTATACCAAAAATGTACCCAGAATGAGCTTTTCAGTGAACAGCAGCCAGGCACATTTTAGCTAGTTTTACTTGTAACTGGGGTTGTAAACGCTTTTCAGGCTCAGTACTGCGCTCAAAAGATGCAGCCCTGAGGTCTCTCCTGATAGGAGGTAGTTAAGTAGAAATTCACTGCTCAGCTGACCCGGCAGAATCAAATGTATACCAAAAATGTACCCAGAATGAGCTTTTCAGTGAACAGCAGCCAGGCACGATTTAGCTAGTTTTACTTCTAACTGGGGTTGTAAACGCTTTTCAGGCTCAGTACTGCGCTCAAAAGATGCAGCCCTGAGGTCTCTCCTGATAGGAGGTAGTTAAGTAGAAATTCACTGCTCAGCTGACCCGGCAGAAGCAAATGTATACCAAAAATGTACCCAGAATGAGCTTTTCAGTGAACAGCAGCCAGGCACATTTTAGCTAGTTTTACTTGTAAGTGGGGTTGGAAACGCTTTTCAGGCTCAGTACTGCGCTCAAAAGATGCAGCCCTGAGGTCTCTCCTGATAGGAGATAGTTAAGTAGAAATTCACTGCTCAGCTGACCCGGCAGAAGCAAATGTATACCAAAAATGTACCCAGAATGAGCTTTTCAGTGAACAGCAGCCAGGCACATTTTAGCTAGTTTTACTTGTAAGTGGGGTTGTAAACGCTTTTCAGGCTCAGTACTGTGCTCAAAAGATGCAGCCCTGAGGTCTCTCCTGATAGGAGGTAGTTAAGTAGAAATTCACTGCTCAGCTGACCCAGCAGAAGCAAATGTATACCAAAAATGTACCCAGAATGAGCTTTTCAGTGAACAGGAGCCAGGCACATTTTAGCTAGTTTTACTTGTAAGTGGGGTTGTAAATGGTTTTCAGGCTCAGTACTGCGCTCAAAAGATGCAGCCCTGAGGTCTCTCCTGATAGGAGGTAGTTAAGTAGAAATTCACTGCTCAGCTGACCCGGCAGAAGCAAATGTATACCAAAAATGTACCCAGAATGAGCTTTTCAGTGAACAGCAGCCAGGCACATTTTCGCTAGTTTTACTTGTAAGTGGGGTTGTAAACGGTTTTCAGGCTCAGTACTGCGCTCAAAAGATGCAGCCCTGAGGTCTCTCCTGATAGGAGGTAGTTAAGTAGAAATTCACTGCTCAGCTGACCCGGCAGAAGCAAATGTATACCAAAAATGTACCCAGAATGAGCTTTTCAGTGAACAGCAGCCAGGCACATTTTAGCTAGTTTTACTTGTAAGTGGGGTTGGAAAGGCTTTTCAGGCTCAGTACTGCGCTCAAAAGATGCAGCCCTGAGGTCTCTCCTGACAGGAGGTAGTTAAGTAGAAATGCACTGTTCAGCTGACCCGGCAGAAGCAAATGTATACCAAAAATGTACCCAGAATGAGCTTTTCAGTGAACAGCAGCCAGGCACATTTTAGCTAGTTTTACTTGTAACTGGGGTTGTAAACGGTTTTCAGGCTTAGTACTGCGCTCAAAAGATGCAGCCCTGAGGTCTCTCCTGATAGGAGGTAGTTAAGTAGAAATTCACTGCTCAGCTGACACGGCAGAAGCAAATGTATACCAAAAATGTACCCAGAATGAGCTTTTCAGTGAACAGCAGCCAGGCACATTTTAGCTAGTTTTACTTGTAACTGGGGTTGTAAACGGTTTTCAGGCTCAGTACTGCGCTCAAAAGATGCAGCCCTGAGGTCTCTCCTGATAGGAGGTAGTTAAGTAGAAATTCACTGCTCAGCTGACCCGGCAGAAGCAAATGTATACCAAAAATGTACCCAGAATGAGCTTTTCAGTAAACAGCAGCCAGGCACATTTTAGATAGTTTTACTTGTAACTGGGGTTGTAAACGGTTTTCAGGCTCAGTAGTGCGCTCAAAAGATGCAGCCCTGAGGTCTCTCCTGATAGGGGGTAGTTAAGTAGAAATTCACTGCTCAGCTGACCCGGCAGAAGCAAATGTATACCAAAAATGTACCCAGAATGAGCTTTTCAGTGAACAGCAGCCAGGCACATTTTAGCTAGTTTTACTTGTAAGTGGGGTTGTAAACACTTTTCAGGCTCAGTACTGGGCTCAAAAGATGCAGCCCTGAGGTCTCTCCTGATTGGAGATAGTTAAGTAGAAATTCACTGCTCAGCTGACCCGGCAGAAGCAAATGTATACCAAAAATGTACCCAGAATGAGCTTTTCAGTGAACAGCAGCCAGGCACATTTTAGCTAGTTTTACTTGTAACTGGGGTTGTAAACGCTTTTCAGGCTCAGTACTGCGCTCAAAAGATGCAGCCCTGAGGTCTCTCCTGATAGGAGGTAGTTAAGTAGAAATTCACTGCTCAGCTGACCCGGCAGAATCAAATGTATACCAAAAATGTACCCAGAATGAGCTTTTCAGTGAACAGCAGCCAGGCACGATTTAGCTAGTTTTACTTCTAACTGGGGTTGTAAACGCTTTTCAGGCTCAGTACTGCGCTCAAAAGATGCAGCCCTGAGGTCTCTCCTGATAGGAGGTAGTTAAGTAGAAATTCACTGCTCAGCTGACCCGGCAGAAGCAAATGTATACCAAAAATGTACCCAGAATGAGCTTTTCAGTGAACAGCAGCCAGGCACATTTTAGCTAGTTTTACTTGTAAGTGGGGTTGGAAACGCTTTTCAGGCTCAGTACTGCGCTCAAAAGATGCAGCCCTGAGGTCTCTCCTGATAGGAGATAGTTAAGTAGAAATTCACTGCTCAGCTGACCCGGCAGAAGCAAATGTATACCAAAAATGTACCCAGAATGAGCTTTTCAGTGAACAGCAGCCAGGCACATTTGAGCTAGTTTTACTTGTAAGTGGGGTTGTAAACGCTTTTCAGGCTCAGTACTGCGCTCAAAAGATGCAGCCCTGAGGTCTCTCCTGATAGGAGGTAGTTAAGTAGAAATTCACTGCTCAGCTGACCCGGCAGAAGCAAATGTATACCAAAAATGTACCCAGAATGAGCTTTTCAGTGAACAGCAGCCAGGCACATTTTAGCTAGTTTTACTTGTAAGTGGGGTTGTAAACGGTTTTCAGGCTCAGTACTGCGCTCAAAAGATGCAGCCCTGAGGTCTCTCCTGATAGGAGGTAGTTAAGTAGAAATTCACTGCTCAGCTGACCCGGCAGAAGCAAATGTATACCAAAAATGTACCCAGAATGAGCTTTTCAGTGAACAGCAGCCAGGCACATTTTAGCTAGTTTTACTTGTAAGAGGGGTTGGAAACGCTTTTCAGGCTCAGTACTGCGCTCAAAAGATGCAGCCCTGAGGTCTCTCCTGATAGGAGGTAGTTAAGTAGAAATTCACTGCTCAGCTGACCCGGCAGAAGCAAATGTATACCAAAAATGTACCCAGAATGAGCTTTTCAGTGAACAGCAGCCAGGCACATTTTAGCTAGTTTTACTTGTAAGTGGGGTTGTAAAAGCTTTTCAGGCTCAGTACTGCGCTCAAAAGATGCAGCCCTGAGATCTCTCCTGATAGGAGGTAGTTAAGTAGAAATTCACTGCTCAACTGACCCGGCAGAAGCAAATGCATACCAAAAATGTACCCAGAATGATCTTTTCAGTGAACAGCAGCCAGGCACATTTTAGCTAGTTTTACTTGTAAGTGGGGTTGTAAACGCTTTTCAGGCTCAGTACTGCGCTCAAAAGATGCAGCCCTGAGGTCTCTCCTGATAGGAGGTAGTTAAGTAGAAATTCACTGCTCAGCTGACCCGGCAGAAGCAAATGCATACCAAAAATGTACCCAGAATGAGCTTTTCAGTGAACAGCAGCCAGGCACATTTTAGCTAGTTTTACTTGTAACTGGGGTTGTAAACGGTTTTCAGGCTCAGTACTGCGCTCAAAAGATGCAGCCCTGAGGTCTCTCCTGATAGGAGGTAGTTAAGTAGAAATTCACTGCTCAGCTGACCCGGCAGAAGAAAATGTATACCAAAAATGTACCCAGAATGAGCTTTTCAGTGAACAGCAGCCAGGCACATTTTAGCTAGTTTTACTTGTAAGTGGGGTTGGAAACGCTTTTCAGGCTCAGTACTGCGCTCAAAAGATGCAGCCCTGAGGTCTCTCCTGATAGGAGATAGTTAAGTAGAAATTCACTGCTCAGCTGACCCGGCAGAAGCAAATGTATACCAAAAATGTACCCAGAATGAGCTTTTCAGTGAACAGCAGCCAGGCACATTTTAGCTAGTTTTACTTGTAAGTGGGGTTGTAAACGCTTTTCAGGCTCAGTACTGCGCTCAAAAGATGCAGCCCTGAGGTCTCTCCTGATAGGAGGTAGTTAAGTAGAAATTCACTGCTCAGCTGACCCGGCAGAAGCAAATGTATACCAAAAATGTACCCAGAATGAGCTTTTCAGTGAACAGCAGCCAGGCACATTTTAGCTAGTTTTACTTGTAAGTGGGGTTGTAAACGGTTTTCAGGCTCAGTACTGCGCTCAAAAGATGCAGCCCTGAGGTCTCTCCTGATAGGAGGTAGTTAAGTAGAAATTCACTGCTCAGCTGACCCGGCAGAAGCAAATGTATACCAAAAATGTACCCAGAATGAGCTTTTCAGTGAACAGCAGCCAGGCACATTTTAGCTAGTTTTACTTGTAAGAGGGGTTGGAAACGCTTTTCAGGCTCAGTACTGCGCTCAAAAGATGCAGCCCTGAGGTCTCTCCTGATAGGAGGTAGTTAAGTAGAAATTCACTGCTCAGCTGACCCGGCAGAAGCAAATGTATACCAAAAATGTACCCAGAATGAGCTTTTCAGTGAACAGCAGCCAGGCACATTTTAGCTAGTTTTACTTGTAAGTGGGGTTGTAAAAGCTTTTCAGGCTCAGTACTGCGCTCAAAAGATGCAGCCCTGAGATCTCTCCTGATAGGAGGTAGTTAAGTAGAAATTCACTGCTCAACTGACCCGGCAGAAGCAAATGCATACCAAAAATGTACCCAGAATGATCTTTTCAGTGAACAGCAGCCAGGCACATTTTAGCTAGTTTTACTTGTAAGTGGGGTTGTAAACGCTTTTCAGGCTCAGTACTGCGCTCAAAAGATGCAGCCCTGAGGTCTCTCCTGATAGGAGGTAGTTAAGTAGAAATTCACTGCTCAGCTGACCCGGCAGAAGCAAATGCATACCAAAAATGTACCCAGAATGAGCTTTTCAGTGAACAGCAGCCAGGCACATTTTAGCTAGTTTTACTTGTAAGTGGGGTTGTAAACGCTTTTCAGGCTCAGTACTGCGCTCAAAAGATGCAGCCCTGAGGTCTCTCCTGATAGGAGGTAGTTAAGTAGAAATTCACTGCTCAGCTGACCCGGCAGAAGCAAATGTATACCAAAAATGTACCCAGAATGAGCTTTTCAGTGAACAGCAGCCAGGCACATTTTAGCTAGTTTTACTTGTAAGTGGGGTTGTAAACGCTTTTCAGGCTCAGTACTGCGCTCAAAAGATGCAGCCCTGAGGTCTCTCCTGATAGGAGGTAGTTAAGTAGAAATTCACTGCTCAGCTGACCCGGCAGAAGCAAATGTATACCAAAAATGTACCCAGAATGAGCTTTTCAGTGAACAGCAGCCAGGCACATTTTAGCTAGTTTTACTTGTAACTGGGGTTGTAAACGCTTTTCAGGCTCAGTACTGCGCTCAAAAGATGCAGCCCTGAGGTCTCTCCTGATAGGAGGTAGTTAAGTAGAAATTCACTGCTCAGCTGACCCGGCAGAATCAAATGTATACCAAAAATGTACCCAGAATGAGCTTTTCAGTGAACAGCAGCCAGGCACGATTTAGCTAGTTTTACTTCTAACTGGGGTTGTAAACGCTTTTCAGGCTCAGTACTGCGCTCAAAAGATGCAGCCCTGAGGTCTCTCCTGATAGGAGGTAGTTAAGTAGAAATTCACTGCTCAGCTTACCCGGCAGAAGCAAATGTATACCAAAAATGTACCCAGAATGAGCTTTTCAGTGAACAGCAGCCAGGCACATTTTAGCTAGTTTTACTTGTAAGTGGGGTTGGAAACGCTTTTCAGGCTCAGTACTGCGCTCAAAAGATGCAGCCCTGAGGTCTCTCCTGATAGGAGATAGTTAAGTAGAAATTCACTGCTCAGCTGACCCGGCAGAAGCAAATGTATACCAAAAATGTACCCAGAATGAGCTTTTCAGTGAACAGCAGCCAGGCACATTTTAGCTAGTTTTACTTGTAAGTGGGGTTGTAAACGCTTTTCAGGCTCAGTACTGTGCTCAAAAGATGCAGCCCTGAGGTCTCTCCTGATAGGAGGTAGTTAAGTAGAAATTCACTGCTCAGCTGACCCAGCAGAAGCAAATGTATACCAAAAATGTACCCAGAATGAGCTTTTCAGTGAACAGGAGCCAGGCACATTTTAGCTAGTTTTACTTGTAAGTGGGGTTGTAAATGGTTTTCAGGCTCAGTACTGCGCTCAAAAGATGCAGCCCTGAGGTCTCTCCTGATAGGAGGTAGTTAAGTAGAAATTCACTGCTCAGCTGACCCGGCAGAAGCAAATGTATACCAAAAATGTACCCAGAATGAGCTTTTCAGTGAACAGCAGCCAGGCACATTTTCGCTAGTTTTACTTGTAAGTGGGGTTGTAAACGGTTTTCAGGCTCAGTACTGCGCTCAAAAGATGCAGCCCTGAGGTCTCTCCTGATAGGAGGTAGTTAAGTAGAAATTCACTGCTCAGCTGACCCGGCAGAAGCAAATGTATACCAAAAATGTACCCAGAATGAGCTTTTCAGTGAACAGCAGCCAGGCACATTTTAGCTAGTTTTACTTGTAAGTGGGGTTGGAAAGGCTTTTCAGGCTCAGTACTGCGCTCAAAAGATGCAGCCCTGAGGTCTCTCCTGACAGGAGGTAGTTAAGTAGAAATGCACTGCTCAGCTGACCCGGCAGAAGCAAATGTATACCAAAAATGTACCCAGAATGAGCTTTTCAGTGAACAGCAGCCAGGCACATTTTAGCTAGTTTTACTTGTAACTGGGGTTGTAAACGGTTTTCAGGCTTAGTACTGCGCTCAAAAGATGCAGCCCTGAGGTCTCTCCTGATAGGAGGTAGTTAAGTAGAAATTCACTGCTCAGCTGACACGGCAGAAGCAAATGTATACCAAAAATGTACCCAGAATGAGCTTTTCAGTGAACAGCAGCCAGGCACATTTTAGCTAGTTTTACTTGTAACTGGGGTTGTAAACGGTTTTCAGGCTCAGTACTGCGCTCAAAAGATGCAGCCCTGAGGTCTCTCCTGATAGGAGGTAGTTAAGTAGAAATTCACTGCTCAGCTGACCCGGCAGAAGCAAATGTATACCAAAAATGTACCCAGAATGAGCTTTTCAGTAAACAGCAGCCAGGCACATTTTAGCTAGTTTTACTTGTAACTGGGGTTGTAAACGGTTTTCAGGCTCAGTACTGCGCTCAAAAGATGCAGCCCTGAGGTCTCTCCTGATAGGGGGTAGTTAAGTAGAAATTCACTGCTCAGCTGACCCGGCAGAAGCAAATGTATACCAAAAATGTACCCAGAATGAGCTTTTCAGTGAACAGCAGCCAGGCACATTTTAGCTAGTTTTACTTGTAAGTGGGGTTGTAAACACTTTTCAGGCTCAGTACTGCGCTCAAAAGATGCAGCCCTGAGGTCTCTCCTGATTGGAGATAGTTAAGTAGAAATTCACTGCTCAGCTGACCCGGCAGAAGCAAATGTATACCAAAAATGTACCCAGAATGAGCTTTTCAGTGAACAGCAGCCAGGCACATTTTAGCTAGTTTTACTTGTAACTGGGGTTGTAAACGCTTTTCAGGCTCAGTACTGCGCTCAAAAGATGCAGCCCTGAGGTCTCTCCTGATAGGAGGTAGTTAAGTAGAAATTCACTGCTCAGCTGACCCGGCAGAATCAAATGTATACCAAAAATGTACCCAGAATGAGCTTTTCAGTGAACAGCAGCCAGGCACGATTTAGCTAGTTTTACTTCTAACTGGGGTTGTAAACGCTTTTCAGGCTCAGTACTGCGCTCAAAAGATGCAGCCCTGAGGTCTCTCCTGATAGGAGGTAGTTAAGTAGAAATTCACTGCTCAGCTGACCCGGCAGAAGCAAATGTATACCAAAAATGTACCCAGAATGAGCTTTTCAGTGAACAGCAGCCAGGCACATTTTAGCTAGTTTTACTTGTAAGTGGGGTTGGAAACGCTTTTCAGGCTCAGTACTGCGCTCAAAAGATGCAGCCCTGAGGTCTCTCCTGATAGGAGATAGTTAAGTAGAAATTCACTGCTCAGCTGACCCGGCAGAAGCAAATGTATACCAAAAATGTACCCAGAATGAGCTTTTCAGTGAACAGCAGCCAGGCACATTTGAGCTAGTTTTACTTGTAAGTGGGGTTGTAAACGCTTTTCAGGCTCAGTACTGCGCTCAAAAGATGCAGCCCTGAGGTCTCTCCTGATAGGAGGTAGTTAAGTAGAAATTCACTGCTCAGCTGACCCAGCAGAAGCAAATGTATACCAAAAATGTACCCAGAATGAGCTTTTCAGTGAACAGGAGCCAGGCACATTTTAGCTAGTTTTACTTGTAAGTGGGGTTGTAAATGGTTTTCAGGCTCAGTACTGCGCTCAAAAGATGCAGCCCTGAGGTCTCTCCTGATAGGAGGTAGTTAAGTAGAAATTCACTGCTCAGCTGACCCGGCAGAAGCAAATGTATACCAAAAATGTACCCAGAATGAGCTTTTCAGTGAACAGCAGCCAGGCACATTTTCGCTAGTTTTACTTGTAAGTGGGGTTGTAAACGGTTTTCAGGCTCAGTACTGCGCTCAAAAGATGCAGCCCTGAGGTCTCTCCTGATAGGAGGTAGTTAAGTAGAAATTCACTGCTCAGCTGACCCGGCAGAAGCAAATGTATACCAAAAATGTACCCAGAATGAGCTTTTCAGTGAACAGCAGCCAGGCACATTTTAGCTAGTTTTACTTGTAAGTGGGGTTGGAAAGGCTTTTCAGGCTCAGTACTGCGCTCAAAAGATGCCACCCTGAGGTCTCTCCTGACAGGAGGTAGTTAAGTAGAAATGCACTGCTCAGCTGACCCGGCAGAAGCAAATGTATACCAAAAATGTACCCAGAATGAGCTTTTCAGTGAACAGCAGCCAGGCACATTTTAGCTAGTTTTACTTGTAACTGGGGTTGTAAACGGTTTTCAGGCTTAGTACTGCGCTCAAAAGATGCAGCCCTGAGGTCTCTCCTGATAGGAGGTAGTTAAGTAGAAATTCACTGCTCAGCTGACCCGGCAGAAGCAAATGTATACCAAAAATGTACCCAGAATGAGCTTTTCAGTGAACAGCAGCCAGGCACATTTTAGCTAGTTTTACTTGTAACTGGGGTTGTAAACGGTTTTCAGGCTCAGTACTGCGCTCAAAAGATGCAGCCCTGAGGTCTCTCCTGATAGGAGGTAGTTAAGTAGAAATTCACTGCTCAGCTGACCCAGCAGAAGCAAATGTATACCAAAAATGTACCCAGAATGAGCTTTTCAGTGAACAGGAGCCAGGCACATTTTAGCTAGTTTTACTTGTAAGTGGGGTTGTAAATGGTTTTCAGGCTCAGTACTGCGCTCAAAAGATGCAGCCCTGAGGTCTCTCCTGATAGGAGGTAGTTAAGTAGAAATTCACTGCTCAGCTGACCCGGCAGAAGCAAATGTATACCAAAAATGTACCCAGAATGAGCTTTTCAGTGAACAGCAGCCAGGCACATTTTAGCTAGTTTTACTTGTAAGTGGGGTTGGAAACGCTTTTCAGGCTCAGTACTGCGCTCAAAAGATGCAGCCCTGAGGTCTCTCCTGATAGGAGATAGTTAAGTAGAAATTCACTGCTCAGCTGACCCGGCAGAAGCAAATGTATACCAAAAATGTACCCAGAATGAGCTTTTCAGTGAACAGCAGCCAGGCACATTTTAGCTAGTTTTACTTGTAAGTGGGGTTGTAAACGCTTTTCAGGCTCAGTACTGCGCTCAAAAGATGCAGCCCTGAGGTCTCTCCTGATAGGAGGTAGTTAAGTAGAAATTCACTGCTCAGCTGACCCAGCAGAAGCAAATGTATACCAAAAATGTACCCAGAATGAGCTTTTCAGTGAACAGGAGCCAGGCACATTTTAGCTAGTTTTACTTGTAAGTGGGGTTGTAAATGGTTTTCAGGCTCAGTACTGCGCTCAAAAGATGCAGCCCTGAGGTCTCTCCTGATAGGAGGTAGTTAAGTAGAAATTCACTGCTCAGCTGACCCGGCAGAAGCAAATGTATACCAAAAATGTACCCAGAATGAGCTTTTCAGTGAACAGCAGCCAGGCACATTTTCGCTAGTTTTACTTGTAAGTGGGGTTGTAAACGGTTTTCAGGCTCAGTACTGCGCTCAAAAGATGCAGCCCTGAGGTCTCTCCTGATAGGAGGTAGTTAAGTAGAAATTCACTGCTCAGCTGACCCGGCAGAAGCAAATGTATACCAAAAATGTACCCAGAATGAGCTTTTCAGTGAACAGCAGCCAGGCACATTTTAGCTAGTTTTACTTGTAAGTGGGGTTGGAAAGGCTTTTCAGGCTCAGTACTGCGCTCAAAAGATGCAGCCCTGAGGTCTCTCCTGACAGGAGGTAGTTAAGTAGAAATGCACTGCTCAGCTGACCCGGCAGAAGCAAATGTATACCAAAAATGTACCCAGAATGAGCTTTTCAGTGAACAGCAGCCAGGCACATTTTAGCTAGTTTTACTTGTAACTGGGGTTGTAAACGGTTTTCAGGCTTAGTACTGCGCTCAAAAGATGCAGCCCTGAGGTCTCTCCTGATAGGAGGTAGTTAAGTAGAAATTCACTGCTCAGCTGACCCGGCAGAAGCAAATGTATACCAAAAATGTACCCAGAATGAGCTTTTCAGTGAACAGCAGCCCGGCACATTTTAGCTAGTTTTACTTGTAACTGGGGTTGTAAACGGTTTTCAGGCTCAGTACTGCGCTCAAAAGATGCAGCCCTGAGGTCTCTCCTGATAGGAGGTAGTTAAGTAGAAATTCACTGCTCAGCTGACCCGGCAGAAGCAAATGTATACCAAAAATGTACCCAGAATGAGCTTTTCAGTAAACAGCAGCCAGGCACATTTTAGCTAGTTTTACTTGTAACTGGGGTTGTAAACGGTTTTCAGGCTCAGTACTGCGCTCAAAAGATGCAGCCCTGAGGTCTCTCCTGATAGGGGGTAGTTAAGTAGAAATTCACTGCTCAGCTGACCCGGCAGAAGCAAATGTATACCAAAAATGTACCCAGAATGAGCTTTTCAGTGAACAGCAGCCAGGCACATTTTAGCTAGTTTTACTTGTAAGTGGGGATGTAAACACTTTTCAGGCTCAGTACTGCGCTCAAAAGATGCAGCCCTGCGGTCTCTCCTGATTGGAGATAGTTAAGTAGAAATTCACTGCTCAGCTGACCCGGCAGAAGCAAATGTATACCAAAAATGTACCCAGAATGAGCTTTTCAGTGAACAGCAGCCAGGCACATTTTAGCTAGTTTTACTTGTAACTGGGGTTGTAAACGGTTTTCAGGCTCATTACTGCGCTCAAAAGATGCAGCCCTGAGGTCTCTCCTGATAGGAGGTAGTTAAGTAGAAATTCACTGCTCAGCTGACCCGGCAGAAGCAAATGGATACCAAAAATGTACCCAGAATGAGCTTTTCAGTGAACAGCAGCCAGGCACATTTTAGCTAGTTTTACTTGTAAGAGGGGTTGGAAACGCTTTTCAGGCTCAGTACTGCGCTCAAAAGATGCAGCCCTGAGGTCTCTCCTGATAGGAGGTAGTTAAGTAGAAATTCACTGCTCAGCTGACCCGGCAGAAGCAAATCTATACCAAAAATGTACCCAGAATGAGCTTTTCAGTGAACAGCAGCCAGGCACATTTTAGCTAGTTTTACTTGTAAGTGGGGTTGTAAAAGCTTTTCAGGCTCAGTACTGCGCTCAAAAGATGCAGCCCTGAGATCTCTCCTGATAGGAGGTAGTTAAGTAGAAATTCACTGCTCAACTGACCCGGCAGAAGCAAATGCATACCAAAAATGTACCCAGAATGATCTTTTCAGTGAACAGCAGCCAGGCACATTTTAGCTAGTTTTACTTGTAAGTGGGGTTGTAAACGCTTTTCAGGCTCAGTACTGCGCTCAAAAGATGCAGCCCTGAGGTCTCTCCTGATAGGAGGTAGTTAAGTAGAAATTCACTGCTCAGCTGACCTGGCAGAAGCAAATGCATACCAAAAATGTACCCAGAATGAGCTTTTCAGTGAACAGCAGCCAGGCACATTTTAGCTAGTTTTACTTGTAAGTGGGGTTGTAAACGGTTTTCAGGCTCAGTACTGCGCTCAAAAGATGCAGCCCTGAGGTCTCTCCTGATAGGAGGTAGTTAAGTAGAAATTCACTGCTCAGCTGACCCGGCAGAAGCAAATGTATACCAAAAATGTACCCAGAATGAGCTTTTCAGTGAACAGCAGCCAGGCACATTTTAGCTAGTTTTACTTGTAAGTGGGGTTGTAAACGCTTTTCAGGCTCAGTACTGCGCTCAAAAGATGCAGCCCTGAGGTCTCTCCTGATAGGAGGTAGTTAAGTAGAAATTCACTGCTCAGCTGACCCGACAGAAGCAAATGTATACCAAAAATGTACCCAGAATGAGCTTTTCAGTGAACAGCAGCCAGGCACATTTTAGCTAGTTTTACTTGTAACTGGGGTTGTAAACGCTTTTCAGGCTCAGTACTGCGCTCAAAAGATGCAGCCCTGAGGTCTCTCCTGATAGGAGGTAGTTAAGTAGAAATTCACTGCTCAGCTGACCCGGCAGAATCAAATGTATACCAAAAATGTACCCAGAATGAGCTTTTCAGTGAACAGCAGCCAGGCACGATTTAGCTAGTTTTACTTCTAACTGGGGTTGTAAACGCTTTTCAGGCTCAGTACTGCGCTCAAAAGATGCAGCCCTGAGGTCTCTCCTGATAGGAGGTAGTTAAGTAGAAATTCACTGCTCAGCTGACCCGGCAGAAGCAAATGTATACCAAAAATGTACCCAGAATGAGCTTTTCAGTGAACAGCAGCCAGGCACATTTTAGCTAGTTTTACTTGTAAGTGGGGTTGGAAACGCTTTTCAGGCTCAGTACTGCGCTCAAAAGATGCAGCCCTGAGGTCTCTCCTGATAGGAGATAGTTAAGTAGAAATTCACTGCTCAGCTGACCCGGCAGAAGCAAATGTATACCAAAAATGTACCCAGAATGAGTTTTTCAGTGAACAGCAGCCAGGCACATTTTAGCTAGTTTTACTTGTAAGTGGGGTTGTAAACGCTTTTCAGGCTCAGTACTGCGCTCAAAAGATGCAGCCCTGAGGTCTCTCCTGATAGGAGGTAGTTAAGTAGAAATTCACTGCTCAGCTGACCCGGCAGAAGCAAATGTATACCAAAAATGTACCCAGAATGAGCTTTTCAGTGAACAGGAGCCTGGCACATTTTAGCTAGTTTTACTTGTAAGTGGGGTTGTAAATGGTTTTCAGGCTCAGTACTGCGCTCAAAAGATGCAGCCCTGAGGTCTCTCCTGATAGGAGGTAGTTAAGTAGAAATTCACTGCTCAGCTGACCCGGCAGAAGCAAATGTATACCAAAAATGTACCCAGAATGAGCTTTTCAGTGAACAGCAGCCAGGCACATTTTCGCTAGTTTTACTTGTAAGTGGGGTTGTAAACGGTTTTCAGGCTCAGTACGGCGCTCAAAAGATGCAGCCCTGAGGTCTCTCCTGATAGGAGGTAGTTAAGTAGAAATTCACTGCTCAGCTGACCCGGCAGAAGCAAATGTATACCAAAAATGTACCCAGAATGAGCTTTTCAGTGAACAGCAGCCAGGCACATTTTAGCTAGTTTTACTTGTAAGTGGGGTTGGAAAGGCTTTTCAGGCTCAGTACTGCGCTCAAAAGATGCAGCCCTGAGGTCTCTCCTGACAGGAGGTAGTTAAGTAGAAATGCACTGCTCAGCTGACCCGGCAGAAGCAAATGTATACCAAAAATGTACCCAGAATGAGCTTTTCAGTGAACAGCAGCCAGGCACATTTTAGCTAGTTTTACTTGTAACTGGGGTTGTAAACGGTTTTCAGGCTTAGTACTGCGCTCAAAAGATGCAGCCCTGAGGTCTCTCCTGATAGGAGGTAGTTCAGTAGAAATTCACTGCTCAGCTGACCCGGCAGAAGCAAATGTATACCAAAAATGTACCCAGAATGAGCTTTTCAGTGAACAGCAGCCAGGCACATTTTAGCTAGTTTTACTTGTAACTGGGGTTGTAAACGGTTTTCAGGCTCAGTACTGCGCTCAAAAGATGCAGCCCTGAGGTCTCTCCTGATAGGAGGTAGTTAAGTAGAAATTCACTGCTCAGCTGACCCGGCAGAAGAAAATGTATACCAAAAATGTACCCAGAATGAGCTTTTCAGTGAACAGCAGCCAGGCACATTTTAGCTAGTTTTACTTGTAAGTGGGGTTGGAAACACTTTTCAGGCTCAGTACTGCGCTCAAAAGATGCAGCCCTGAGGTCTCTCCTGATAGGAGATAGTTAAGTAGAAATTCACTGCTCAGCTGACCCGGCAGAAGCAAATGTATACCTAAAATGTACCCAGAATGAGCTTTTCAGTGAACAGCAGCCAGGCACATTTTAGCTAGTTTTACTTGTAAGTGGGGTTGTAAACGCTTTTCAGGCTCAGTACTGCGCTCAAAAGATGCAGCCCTGAGGTCTCTCCTGATAGGAGGTAGTTAAGTAGAAATTCACTGCTCAGCTGACCCGGCAGAAGCAAATGTATACCAAAAATGTACCCAGAATGAGCTTTTCAGTGAACAGCAGCCAGGCACATTTTAGCTAGTTTTACTTGTAAGTGGGGTTGTAAACGGTTTTCAGGCTCAGTACTGCGCTCAAAAGATGCAGCCCTGAGGTCTCTCCTGATAGGAGGTAGTTAAGTAGAAATTCACTGCTCAGCTGACCCGGCAGAAGCAAATGTATACCAAAAATGTACCCAGAATGAGCTTTTCAGTGAACAGCAGCCAGGCACATTTTAGCTAGTTTTACTTGTAAGTGGGGTTGTAAATGGTTTTCAGGCTCAGTACTGCGCTCAAAAGATGCAGCCCTGAGGTCTCTCCTGATAGGAGGTAGTTAAGTAGAAATTCACTGCTCAGCTGACCCGGCAGAAGCAAATGTATACCAAAAATGTACCCAGAATGAGCTTTTCAGTGAACAGCAGCCAGGCACATTTTAGCTAGTTTTACTTGTAAGAGGGGTTGGAAACGCTTTTCAGGCTCAGTACTGCGCTCAAAAGATGCAGCCCTGAGGTCTCTCCTGATAGGAGGTAGTTAAGTAGAAATTCACTGCTCAGCTGACCCGGCAGAAGCAAATGTATACCAAAAATGTACCCAGAATGAGCTTTTCAGTGAACAGCAGCCAGGCACATTTTAGCTAGTTTTACTTGTAAGTGGGGTTGTAAAAGCTTTTCAGGCTCAGTACTGCGCTCAAAAGATGCAGCCCTGAGATCTCTCCTGATAGGAGGTAGTTAAGTAGAAATTCACTGCTCAACTGACCCGGCAGAAGCAAATGCATACCAAAAATGTACCCAGAATGATCTTTTCAGTGAACAGCAGCCAGGCACATTTTAGCTAGTTTTACTTGTAAGTGGGGTTGTAAACGCTTTTCAGGCTCAGTACTGCGCTCAAAAGATGCAGCCCTGAGGTCTCTCCTGATAGGAGGTAGTTAAGTAGAAATTCACTGCTCAGCTGACCCGGCAGAAGCAAATGCATACCAAAAATGTACCCAGAATGAGCTTTTCAGTGAACAGCAGCCAGGCACATTTTAGCTAGTTTTACTTGTAAGTGGGGTTGTAAACGGTTTTCAGGCTCAGTACTACACTCAAAAGATGCAGCCCTGAGGTCTCTCCTGATAGGAGGTAGTTAAGTAGAAATTCACTGCTCAGCTGACCCGGCAGAAGCAAATGTATACCAAAAATGTACCCAGAATGAGCTTTTCAGTGAACAGCAGCCAGGCACATTTTAGCTAGTTTTACTTGTAAGTGGGGTTGTAAACGCTTTTCAGGCTCAGTACTGCGCTCAAAAGATGCAGCCCTGAGGTCTCTCCTGATAGGAGGTAGTTAAGTAGAAATTCACTGCTCAGCTGACCCGGCAGAATCAAATGTATACCAAAAATGTACCCAGAATGAGCTTTTCAGTGAACAGCAGCCAGGCACGATTTAGCTAGTTTTACTTCTAACTGGGGTTGTAAACGCTTTTCAGGCTCAGTACTGCGCTCAAAAGATGCAGCCCTGAGGTCTCTCCTGATAGGAGGTAGTTAAGTAGAAATTCACTGCTCAGCTGACCCGGCAGAAGCAAATGTATACCAAAAATGTACCCAGAATGAGCTTTTCAGTGAACAGCAGCCAGGCACATTTTAGCTAGTTTTACTTGTAAGTGGGGTTGGAAACGCTTTTCAGGCTCAGTACTGCGCTCAAAAGATGCAGCCCTGAGGTCTCTCCTGATAGAAGATAGTTAAGTAGAAATTCACTGCTCAGCTGACCCGGCAGAAGCAAATGTATACCAAAAATGTACCCAGAATGAGCTTTTCAGTGAACAGCAGCCAGGCACATTTTAGCTAGTTTTACTTGTAAGTGGGGTTGTAAACGCTTTTCAGGCTCAGTACTGCGCTCAAAAGATGCAGCCCTGAGGTCTCTCCTGATAGGAGGTAGTTAAGTAGAAATTCACTGCTCAGCTGACCCAGCAGAAGCAAATGTATACCAAAAATGTACCCAGAATGAGCTTTTCAGTGAACAGGAGCCAGGCACATTTTAGCTAGTTTTACTTGTAAGTGGGGTTGTAAATGGTTTTCAGGCTCAGTACTGCGCTCAAAAGATGCAGCCCTGAGGTCTCTCCTGATAGGAGGTAGTTAAGTAGAAATTCACTGCTCAGCTGACCCAGCAGAAGCAAATGTATACCAAAAATGTACCCAGAATGAGCTTTTCAGTGAACAGCAGCCAGGCACATTTTCGCTAGTTTTACTTGTAAGTGGGGTTGTAAACGGTTTTCAGGCTCAGTACTGCGCTCAAAAGATGCAGCCCTGAGGTCTCTCCTGATAGGAGGTAGTTAAGTAGAAATTCACTGCTCAGCTGACCCGGCAGAAGCAAATGTATACCAAAAATGTACCCAGAATGAGCTTTTCAGTGAACAGCAGCCAGGCACATTTTAGCTAGTTTTACTTGGAAGTGGGGTTGGAAAGGCTTTTCAGGCTCAGTACTGCGCTCAAAAGATGCAGCCCTGAGGTCTCTCCTGACAGGAGGTAGTTAAGTAGAAATGCACTGCTCAGCTGACCCGGCAGAAGCAAATGTATACCAAAAATGTACCCAGAATGAGCTTTTCAGTGAACAGCAGCCAGGCACATTTTAGCTAGTTTTACTTGTAACTGGGGTTGTAAACGGTTTTCAGGCTTAGTACTGCGCTCAAAAGATGCAGCCCTGAGGTCTCTCCTGATAGGAGGTAGTTAAGTAGAAATTCACTGCTCAGCTGACCCGGCAGAAGCAAATGTATACCAAAAATGTACCCAGAATGAGCTTTTCAGTGAACAGCAGCCAGGCACATTTTAGCTAGTTTTACTTGTAACTGGGGTTGTAAACGGTTTTCAGGCTCAGTACTGCGCTCAAAAGATGCAGCCCTGAGGTCTCTCCTGATAGGGGGTAGTTAGGTAGAAATTTACTGCTCAGCTGACCCGGCAGAAGCAAATGTATACCAAAAATGTACCCAGAATGAGCTTTTCAGTGAACAGCAGCCAGGCACATTTTAGCTAGTTTTACTTGTAACTGGGGTTGTAAACGCTTTTCAGGCTCAGTACTGCGCTCAAAAGATGCAGCCCTGAGGTCTCTCCTGATAGGAGGTAGTTAAGTAGAAATTCACTGCTCAGCTGACCCGGCAGAAGCAAATGTATACCAAAAATGTACCCAGAATGAGGTTTTCGGTGAGCAGCAGCCAGGCACATTTTAGCTAGTTTTACTTGTAAGTGGGGTTGGAAACGCTTTTCAGGCTCAGTACTGCGCTCAAAAGATGCAGCCCTGAGGTCTCTCCTGATAGGAGGTAGTTAAGTAGAAATTCACTGCTCAGCTGACCCGGAAGAAGCAAATGTATACCAAAAATGTACCCAGAATGAGCTTTTCAGTGAACAGCAGCCAGGCACATTTTAGCTAGTTTTACTTGTAAGTGGGGTTGGAAACGCTTTTCAGGCTCAGTACTGCGCTCAAAAGATGCAGCCCTGAGGTCTCTCCTGATAGGGGGTAGTTAAGTAGAAATTCACTGCTCAGCTGACCCGGCAGAAGCAAATGTATACCAAAAATGTACCCAGAATGAGCTTTTCAGTGAACAGCAGCCAGGCACATTTTAGCTAGTTTTACTTGTAACTGGGGTTGTAAACGGTTTTCAGGCTCGGTACTGCGCTCAAAAGATGCAGCCCTGAGGTCTCTCCTGATAGGAGGTAGTTAAGTAGAAATTCACTGCTCAGCTGACCCGGCAGAAGCAAATGTATACCAAAAATGTACCCAGAATGAGCTTTTCAGTGAACAGCAGCCAGGCACATTTTAGCTAGTTTTACTTGTAACTGGGGTTGTAAACGGTTTTCAGGCTCAGTACTGCGCTCAAAAGATGCAGCCCTGAGGTCTCTCCAGATAGGAGGTAGTTAAGTAGAAATTCACTGCTCAGCTGACCCGGCAGAAGCAAATGTATACCAAAAATGTACCCAGAATGAGCTTTTCAGTGAACAGCAGCCAGGCACATTTTAGCTAGTTTTACTTGTAAGTGGGGTTGTAAACGCTTTTCAGGCTCAGTACTGCGCTCAAAAGATGCAGCCCTGAGGTCTCTCCTGATAGGGGGTAGTTAGGTAGAAATTTACTGCTCAGCTGACCCGGCAGAAGCAAATGTATACCAAAAATGTACCCAGAATGAGCTTTTCAGTGAACAGCAGCCAGGCACATTTTAGCTAGTTTTACTTGTAACTGGGGTTGTAAACGCTTTTCAGGCTCAGTACTGCGCTCAAAAGATGCAGCCCTGAGGTCTCTCCTGATAGGAGGTAGTTAAGTAGAAATTCACTGCTCAGCTGACCCGGCAGAAGCAAATGTATACCAAAAATGTACCCAGAATGAGGTTTTCGGTGAGCAGCAGCCAGGCACATTTTAGCTAGTTTTACTTGTAAGTGGGGTTGGAAACGCTTTTCAGGCTCAGTACTGCGCTCAAAAGATGCAGCCCTGAGGTCTCTCCTGATAGGAGGTAGTTAAGTAGAAATTCACTGCTCAGCTGACCCGGCAGAAGCAAATGTATACCAAAAATGTACCCAGAATGAGCTTTTCAGTGAACAGCAGCCAGGCACATTTTAGCTAGTTTTACTTGTAAGTGGGGTTGTAAAAGCTTTTCAGGCTCAGTACTGTGCTCAAAAGATGCAGCCCTGAGGTCTCTCCTGATAGGAGATAGTTAAGTAGAAATTCACTGCTCAGCTGACCCGGCAGAAGCAAATGTATACCAAAAATGTACCCAGAATGAGCTTTTCAGTGAACAGCAGCCAGGCACATTTTAGCTAGTTTTACTTGTAACTGGGGTTGTAAACGGTTTTCAGGCTCGGTACTGCGCTTAAAAGATGCAGCCCTGAGGTCTCTCCTGATAGGAGGTAGTTAAGTAGAAATTCACTGCTCAGCTGACCCGGCAGAAGCAAATGTATACCAAAAATGTACCCAGAATGAGCTTTTCAGTGAACAGCAGCCAGGCACATTTTAGCTAGTTTTACTTGTAAGTGGGGTTGTAAACGCTTTTCAGGCTCAGTACTGCGCTCAAAAGATGCAGCCCCGAGGTCTCTCCTGATAGGGGGTAGTTAAGTAGAAATTCACTGCTCAGCTGACCCGGCAGAAGCAAATGTATACCAAAAATGTACCCAGAATGAGCTTTTCAGTGAACAGCAGCCAGGCACATTTTAGCTAGTTTTACTTGTAAGTGGGGTTGGAAACGCTTTTCAGGCTCAGTACTGCGCTCAAAAGATGCAGCCCTGAGGTCTCTCCTGATAGGAGATAGTTAAGTAGAAATTCACTGCTCAGCTGACCCGGCAGAAGCAAATGTATACCAAAAATGTACCCAGAATGAGCTTTTCAGTGAACAGCAGCCAGGCACATTTTAGCTAGTTTTACTTGTAACTGGGGTTGTAAACGGTTTTCAGGCTCAGTACTGCGCTCAAAAGATGCAGCCCTGAGGTCTCTCCTGATAGGAGGTGGTTAAGTAGAAATTCACTGCTCAGCTGACCCGGCAGAAGCAAATGTATACCAAAAATGTACCCAGAATGAGCTTTTCAGTGAACAGCAGCCAGGCACATTTTAGCTAGTTTTACTTGTAACTGGGGTTGTAAACGGTTTTCAGGCTCGGTACTGCGCTCAAAAGATGCAGCTCTGAGGTCTCTCCTGATAGGAGGTAGTTAAGTAGAAATTCACTGCTCAGCTGACCCGGCAGAAGCAAATGTATACCAAAAATGTACCCAGAATGAGCTTTTCAGTGAACAGCAGCCAGGCACATTTTAGCTAGTTTTACTTGTAACTGGGGTTGTAAACGGTTTTCAGGCTCAGTACTGCGCTCAAAAGATGCAGCCCTGAGGTCTCTCCTGATAGGAGGTAGTTAAGTAGAAATTCACTGCTCAGCTGACCCGGCAGAAGCAAATGTATACCAAAAATGTACCCAGAATGAGTTTTTCAGTGAACAGCAGCCAGGCACATTTTAGCTAGTTTTACTTGTAAGTGGGGTTGTAAACGCTTTTCAGGCTCAGTACTGCGCTCAAAAGATGCAGCCCTGAGGTCTCTCCTGATAGGGGGTAGTTAGGTAGAAATTTACTGCTCAGCTGACCCGGCAGAAGCAAATGTATACCAAAAATGTACCCAGAATGAGCTTTTCAGTGAACAGCAGCCAGGCACATTTTAGCTAGTTTTACTTGTAACTGGGGTTGTAAACGCTTTTCAGGCTCAGTACTGCGCTCAAAAGTTGCAGCCCTGAGGTCTCTCCTGATAGGAGGTAGTTAAGTAGAAATTCACTGCTCAGCTGACCCGGCAGAAGCAAATGTATACCAAAAATGTACCCAGAATGAGCTTTTCAGTGAACAGCAGCCAGGCGCATTTTAGCTAGTTTTACTTGTAACTGGGGTTGTAAACGCTTTTCAGGCTCAGTACTGCGCTCAAAAGATGCAGCCCTGAGGTCTCTCCTGATAGGAGGTAGTTAAGTAGAAATTCACTGCTCAGCTGACCCGGCAGAAGCAAATGTATACCAAAAATGTACCCAGAATGAGGTTTTCGGTGAGCAGCAGCCAGGCACATTTTAGCTAGTTTTACTTGTAAGTGGGGTTGGAAACGCTTTTCAGGCTCAGTACTGCGCTCAAAAGATGCAGCCCTGAGGTCTCTCCTGATAGGAGGTAGTTAAGTAGAAATTCACTGCTCAGCTGACCCGGCAGAAGCAAATGTATACCAAAAATGTACCCAGAATGAGCTTTTCAGTGAACAGCAGCCAGGCACATTTTAGCTAGTTTTACTTGTAAGTGGGGTTGTAAAAGCTTTTCAGGCTCAGTACTGCACTCAAAAGATGCAGCCCTGAGGTCTCTCCTGATAGGAGGTAGTTAAGTAGAAATTCACTGCTCAGCTGACCCGGCAGAAGCAAATGTATACCAAAAATGTACCCAGAATGAGCTTTTCAGTGAACAGCAGCCAGGCACATTTTAGCTAGTTTTACTTGTAAGTGGGGTTGTAAAAGCTTTTCAGGCTCAGTACTGCACTCAAAAGATGCAGCCCTGAGATCTCTCCTGATAGGAGGTAGTTAAGTAGAAATTCACTGCTCAGCTGACCCGGCAGAAGCAAATGCATACCAAAAATGTACCCAGAATGATCTTTTCAGTGAACAGCAGCCAGGCACATTTTAGCTAGTTTTACTTGTAAGTGGGGTTGTAAACGCTTTTCAGGCTCAGTACTGCGCTCAAAAGATGCAGCCCTGAGGTCTCTCCTGATAGGAGGTAGTTAAGTAGAAATTCACTGCTCAGCTGACCCGGCAGAAGCAAATGTATACCAAAAATGTACCCAGAATGAGCTTTTCAGTGAACAGCAGCCAGGCACATTTTAGCTAGTTTTACTTGTAAGTGGGGTTGTAAACGGTTTTCAGGCTCAGTACTGCGCTCAAAAGATGCAGCCCTGAGGTCTCTCCTGATAGGAGGTAGTTAAGTAGAAATTCACTGCTCAGCTGACCCGGCAGAAGCAAATGTATACCAAAAATGTACCCAGAATGAGCTTTTCAGTGAACAGCAGCCAGGCACATTTTAGCTAGTTTTACTTGTAAGAGGGGTTGGAAACGCTTTTCAGGCTCAGTACTGCGCTCAAAAGATGCAGCCCTGAGGTCTCTCCTGATAGGAGGTAGTTAAGTAGAAATTCACTGCTCAGCTGACCCGGCAGAAGCAAATGTATACCAAAAATCTACCCAGAATGAGCTTTTCAGTGAACAGCAGCCAGGCACATTTTAGCTAGTTTTACTTGTAAGTGGGGTTGTAAAAGCTTTTCAGGCTCAGTACTGCGCTCAAAAGATGCAGCCCTGAGATCTCTCCTGATAGGAGGTAGTTAAGTAGAAATTCACTGCTCAACTGACCCGGCAGAAGCAAATGCATACCAAAAATGTACCCAGAATGATCTTTTCAGTGAACAGCAGCCAGGCACATTTTAGCTAGTTTTACTTGTAAGTGGGGTTGTAAACGCTTTTCAGGCTCAGTACTGCGCTCAAAAGATGCAGCCCTGAGGTCTCTCCTGATAGGAGGTAGTTAGGTAGAAATTCACTGCTCAGCTGACCCGGCAGAAGCAAATGTATACCAAAAATGTACCCATAATGAGCTTTTCAGTGAACAGCAGCCAGGCACATTTTAGCTAGTTTTACTTGTAACTGGGGTTGTAAACGCTTTTCAGGCTCGGTACTGCGCTCAAAAGATGCAGCCCTGAGGTCTCTCCTGATAGGAGGTAGTTAAGTAGAAATTCACTGCTCAGCTGACCCGGCAGAAGCAAATGTATACCAAAAATGTACCCGGAATGAGCTTTTCAGTGAACAGCAGCCAGGCACGATTGAGTTTGAGTTTGAGTTTAAAAATTCTTATATAGCGCTCTTACACCAGCGGTTTCATGGCGCTGTAACTGGCAGATCTCCACAATAGACAAGGAAGGGAGGTCGGGTAACAGAGGGTTAAATGAAAATTTTGCTGAAGAAGTAGGCTTTAAGTTTCTTTCGAAACTGGGAATATGGGGTTAAAGATCTGAGATCAAGGGGTAATGAGTTCCAAAGGGTTGGGGCAAGGG
The DNA here is from genome assembly GCF_964263255.1 of Lissotriton vulgaris. NCBI lineage: Eukaryota > Metazoa > Chordata > Amphibia > Caudata > Salamandridae > Lissotriton > Lissotriton vulgaris. Next base: position 569,557 of record NW_028241890.1, read on the forward strand.
TCGCAAATTTTGAGCCCCCCCACTTTTTCCGGCGAAACCGGGGAACTATCAGGAGGGATTGAGAAGAAGATCGGAGCTCCCTAGTTGGCAAATAGGGGATAATCTCCGAAGAAATAAATGCAGGGGCCGTACCCAATCGAGCCTGGTAAGTGATAGATGCAAGCTTGAATTGGATACGTTCCCGAACCGGAAGCCAATGTAAAAGTTTCAGAAGGGGGGTGACATGTGAGGATTTAGGAAGGTTAAAGACCAGCCGCGCCGCCTGGTTTTGGATCATCTGCAACCGCCTAAGACTATATGCAGGTATACCTGCATATAGGGCGTTGCCATAATCCAGGCGGGAGATGACCATCGCAAGGACGATCAACTTCAAGGCCTCAAAGGTGAAAAATCGAGAGACCTTGCGGATGGTACGAAGAGACAGAAAAGAAGAAGAAACCACAGAACTAACCTGGGAGTGAAGGGTGAGGTGAGAGTTGAGTTTGATACCCAGGGTTTTGACCGAAGTAGAGGGGACCGGAGAGGGACCAAGGGAAGGGGGCCAAAAAAGTGAAGACCAGGGACTGGAGCAACCACCTGTCAACACCAACTCGGTCTTATCAGGGTTGAGTTTCAGGTGGTTGAAATCCATCCAGTCCCTGATGAAAATCATAGTAGACTGGAAATTAGAGATAGAGGCAGAAGAAGAGGACAGATTGAAGACAAGTTGAAGGTCATCCGCATAGTTGTATACGGAGACCTCCATTTGTTGTAAGGAAAAAATGAGGGGAGAAATGTAAAGATTAAACAGAAGAGGTGAAAGGGAGGAGCCTTGGGGGACCCCGCACAGGACCTTCCGAAAGTCCGCAGTGAAGTCACCCAGGCGAACTGCCTGGGTGCGGTCCCTCAGGAAGGAGGACAACCAAACCAGGGCCGTACCCCCGATCCCCGCCGCCGCGACACGGGAGAGTAAGATGGTATGATCCACCGTGTCGAAGGCGGCAGAGAGATCGAGGAGGACCAGTGCTTGGGATTGATTGGTGTCCCTCCCCTCCCTGAGGTTGTCAAGGACGGAAAGGACTACGGACTCCGTAGAGTGTGCGGGGCGAAAACCAGCCTGGCGGGAAGCCAGTACCCCATTTTCTTCCACAAAGGTGCTCAGCGACCTGGTGACATGGCGCTCGAGCACCTTAGCCAGAAATGGTAGGAGAGAAATGGGGCGAAAGTTGGCTGGGATCGAGGGGTCTGCGCCAGGTTTTTTTAAAATGGGTAAAATGATAGCTGATTTCAAGGGGTTGGGAACAACCCCCTGAGAGAGTGAGCTGTTTAGTAAGTGAAGGGGAGGATCAGGGCAAGAGATGTAAATGTGACGGAGTATTTGAGCGGGACAGGTGTCAAGGGGAGAGCCAGATTTTACAAGGGGGATTTAGCTAGTTTTACTTGTAACTGGGGTTGTAAACGCTTTTCAGGCTCAGTACTGCGCTCAAAAGATGCAGCCCTGAGGTCTCTCCTGATAGGAGGTAGTTAAGTAGAAATTCACTGCTCAGCTGACCCGGAAGAAGCAAATGTATACCAAAAATGTACCCAGAATGAGCTTTTCAGTGAACAGCAGCCAGGCACATTTTAGCTAGTTTTACTTGTAAGTGGGGTTGGAAACGCTTTTCAGGCTCAGTACTGCGCTCAAAAGATGCAGCCCTGAGGTCTCTCCTGATAGGAGATAGTTAAGTAGAAATTCACTGCTCAGCTGACCCGGCAGAAGCAAATGTATACCAAACATGTACCCAGAATGAGCTTTTCAGTGAACAGCAGCCAGGCACATTTTAGCTAGTTTTACTTGTAAGTGGGGTTGTAAACGCTTTTCAGGCTCAGTACTGCGCTCAAAAGATGCAGCCCTGAGGTCTCTCCTGATAGGAGGTAGTTAAGTAGAAATTCACTGCTCAGCTGACCCGGCAGAAGCAAATGTATACCAAAAATGTACCCAGAATGAGCTTTTCAGTGAACAGCAGCCAGGCACATTTTAGCTAGTTTTACTTGTAAGTGGGGTTGTAAACGGTTTTCAGGCTCAGTACTGCGCTCAAAAGATGCAGCCCTGAGGTCTCTCCTGATAGGAGGTAATTAAGTAGAAATTCACTGCTCAGCTGACCCGGCAGAAGCAAATGTATACCAAAAATGTACCCAGAATGAGCTTTTCAGTGAACAGCAGCCAGGCACATTTTAGCTAGTTTTACTTGTAAGAGGGGTTGGAAACGCTTTTCAGGCTCAGTACTGCGCTCAAAAGATGCAGCCCTGAGGTCTTTCCTGATAGGAGGTAGTTAAGTAGAAATTCACTGCTCAGCTGACCCGGCAGAAGCAAATGTATACCAAAAATGTACCCAGAATGAGCTTTTCAGTGAACAGCAGCCAGGCACATTTTAGCTAGTTTTACTTGTAAGTGGGGTTGTAAAAGCTTTTCAGGCTCAGTACTGCGCTCAAAAGATGCAGCCCTGAGATCTCTCCTGATAGGAGGTAGTTAAGTAGAAATTCACTGCTCAACTGACCCGGCAGAAGCAAATGCATACCAAAAATGTACCCAGAATGATCTTTTCAGTGAACAGCAGCCAGGCACATTTTAGCTAGTTTTACTTGTAAGTGGGGTTGTAAACGCTTTTCAGGCTCAGTACTGCGCTCAAAAGATGCAGCCCTGAGGTCTCTCCTGATAGGAGGTAGTTAAGTAGAAATTCACTGCTCAGCTGACCCGGCAGAAGCAAATGCATACCAAAAATGTACCCAGAATGAGCTTTTCAGTGAACAGCAGCCAGGCACATTTTAGCTAGTTTTACTTGTAAGTGGGGTTGTAAACGGTTTTCAGGCTCAGTACTGCGCTCAAAAGATGCAGCCCTGAGGTCTCTCCTGATAGGAGGTAGTTAAGTAGAAATTCACTGCTCAGCTGACCCGGCAGAAGCAAATGTATACCAAAAATGTACCCAGAATGAGCTTTTCAGTGAACAGCAGCCAGGCACATTTTAGCTAGTTTTACTTGTAAGTGGGGTTGTAAACGCTTTTCAGGCTCAGTACTGCGCTCAAAAGATGCAGCCCTGAGGTCTCTCCTGATAGGAGGTAGTTAAGTAGAAATTCACTGCTCAGCTGACCCGGCAGAAGCAAATGTATACCAAAAATGTACCCAGAATGAGCTTTTCAGTGAACAGCAGCCAGGCACATTTTAGCTAGTTTTACTTGTAACTGGGGTTGTAAACGCTTTTCAGGCTCAGTACTGCGCTCAAAAGATGCAGCCCTGAGGTCTCTCCTGATAGGAGGTAGTTAAGTAGAAATTCACTGCTCAGCTGACCCGGCAGAAGCAAATGTATACCAAAAATGTACCCAGAATGAGCTTTTCAGTGAACAGCAGCCAGGCACATTTTAGCTAGTTTTACTTGTAAGTGGGGTTGTAAACGCTTTTCAGGCTCAGTACTGCGCTCAAAAGATGCAGCCCTGAGGTCTCTCCTGATAGGAGGTAGTTAAGTAGAAATTCACTGCTCAGCTGACCCGGCAGAAGCAAATGTATACCAAAAATGTACCCAGAATGAGCTTTTCAGTGAACAGCAGCCAGGCACATTTTAGCTAGTTTTACTTGTAAGTGGGGTTGGAAACGCTTTTCAGGCTCAGTACTGTGCTCAAAAGATGCAGCCCTGAGGTCTCTCCTGATAGGAGATAGTTAAGTAGAAATTCACTGCTCAGCTGACCCGGCAGAAGCAAATGTATACCAAAAATGTACCCAGAATGAGCTTTTCAGTGAACAGCAGCCAGGCACATTTTAGCTAGTTTTACTTGTAACTGGGGTTGTAAACGCTTTTCAGGCTCAGTACTGCGCTCAAAAGATGCAGCCCTGAGGTCTCTCCTGATAGGAGGTAGTTAAGTAGAAATTCACTGCTCAGCTGACCCGGCAGAAGCAAATGTATACCAAAAATGTACCCAGAATGAGCTTTTCAGTGAACAGCAGCCAGGCACATTTTAGCTAGTTTTACTTGTAAGTGGGGTTGTAAACGCTTTTCAGGCTCAGTACTGCGCTCAAAAGATGCAGCCCTGAGGTCTCTCCTGATAGGAGGTAGTTAAGTAGAAATTCACTGCTCAGCTGACCCGGCAGAAGCAAATGTATACCAAAAATGTACCCAGAATGAGCTTTTCAGTGAACAGCAGCCAGGCACATTTTAGCTAGTTTTACTTGTAAGTGGGGTTGGAAACGCTTTTCAGGCTCAGTACTGTGCTCAAAAGATGCAGCCCTGAGGTCTCTCCTGATAGGAGATAGTTAAGTAGAAATTCACTGCTCAGCTGACCCGGCAGAAGCAAATGTATACCAAAAATGTACCCAGAATGAGCTTTTCAGTGAACAGCAGCCAGGCACATTTTAGCTAGTTTTACTTGTAACTGGGGTTGTAAACGGTTTTCAGGCTCGGTACTGCGCTTAAAAGATGCAGCCCTGAGGTCTCTCCTGATAGGAGGTAGTTAAGTAGAAATTCACTGCTCAGCTGACCCGGCAGAAGCAAATGTATACCAAAAATGTACCCAGAATGAGCTTTTCAGTGAACAGCAGCCAGGCACATTTTAGCTAGTTTTACTTGTAAGTGGGGTTGTAAACGCTTTTCAGGCTCAGTACTGCGCTCAAAAGATGCAGCCCCGAGGTCTCTCCTGATAGGGGGTAGTTAAGTAGAAATTCACTGCTCAGCTGACCCGGCAGAAGCAAATGTATACCAAAAATGTACCCAGAATGAGCTTTTCAGTGAACAGCAGCCAGGCACATTTTAGCTAGTTTTACTTGTAAGTGGGGTTGGAAACGCTTTTCAGGCTCAGTACTGCGCTCAAAAGATGCAGCCCTGAGGTCTCTCCTGATAGGAGATAGTTAAGTAGAAATTCACTGCTCAGCTGACCCGGCAGAAGCAAATGTATACCAAAAATGTACCCAGAATGAGCTTTTCAGTGAACAGCAGCCAGGCACATTTTAGCTAGTTTTACTTGTAACTGGGGTTGTAAACGGTTTTCAGGCTCAGTACTGCGCTCAAAAGATGCAGCCCTGAGGTCTCTCCTGATAGGAGGTGGTTAAGTAGAAATTCACTGCTCAGCTGACCCGGCAGAAGCAAATGTATACCAAAAATGTACCCAGAATGAGCTTTTCAGTGAACAGCAGCCAGGCACATTTTAGCTAGTTTTACTTGTAACTGGGGTTGTAAACGGTTTTCAGGCTCGGTACTGCGCTCAAAAGATGCAGCTCTGAGGTCTCTCCTGATAGGAGGTAGTTAAGTAGAAATTCACTGCTCAGCTGACCCGGCAGAAGCAAATGTATACCAAAAATGTACCCAGAATGAGCTTTTCAGTGAACAGCAGCCAGGCACATTTTAGCTAGTTTTACTTGTAACTGGGGTTGTAAACGGTTTTCAGGCTCAGTACTGCGCTCAAAAGATGCAGCCCTGAGGTCTCTCCTGATAGGAGGTAGTTAAGTAGAAATTCACTGCTCAGCTGACCCGGCAGAAGCAAATGTATACCAAAAATGTACCCAGAATGAGTTTTTCAGTGAACAGCAGCCAGGCACATTTTAGCTAGTTTTACTTGTAAGTGGGGTTGTAAACGCTTTTCAGGCTCAGTACTGCGCTCAAAAGATGCAGCCCTGAGGTCTCTCCTGATAGGGGGTAGTTAGGTAGAAATTTACTGCTCAGCTGACCCGGCAGAAGCAAATGTATACCAAAAATGTACCCAGAATGAGCTTTTCAGTGAACAGCAGCCAGGCACATTTTAGCTAGTTTTACTTGTAACTGGGGTTGTAAACGCTTTTCAGGCTCAGTACTGCGCTCAAAAGTTGCAGCCCTGAGGTCTCTCCTGATAGGAGGTAGTTAAGTAGAAATTCACTGCTCAGCTGACCCGGCAGAAGCAAATGTATACCAAAAATGTACCCAGAATGAGCTTTTCAGTGAACAGCAGCCAGGCGCATTTTAGCTAGTTTTACTTGTAACTGGGGTTGTAAACGCTTTTCAGGCTCAGTACTGCGCTCAAAAGATGCAGCCCTGAGGTCTCTCCTGATAGGAGGTAGTTAAGTAGAAATTCACTGCTCAGCTGACCCGGCAGAAGCAAATGTATACCAAAAATGTACCCAGAATGAGGTTTTCGGTGAGCAGCAGCCAGGCACATTTTAGCTAGTTTTACTTGTAAGTGGGGTTGGAAACGCTTTTCAGGCTCAGTACTGCGCTCAAAAGATGCAGCCCTGAGGTCTCTCCTGATAGGAGGTAGTTAAGTAGAAATTCACTGCTCAGCTGACCCGGCAGAAGCAAATGTATACCAAAAATGTACCCAGAATGAGCTTTTCAGTGAACAGCAGCCAGGCACATTTTAGCTAGTTTTACTTGTAAGTGGGGTTGTAAAAGCTTTTCAGGCTCAGTACTGCACTCAAAAGATGCAGCCCTGAGGTCTCTCCTGATAGGAGGTAGTTAAGTAGAAATTCACTGCTCAGCTGACCCGGCAGAAGCAAATGTATACCAAAAATGTACCCAGAATGAGCTTTTCAGTGAACAGCAGCCAGGCACATTTTAGCTAGTTTTACTTGTAAGTGGGGTTGTAAAAGCTTTTCAGGCTCAGTACTGCACTCAAAAGATGCAGCCCTGAGATCTCTCCTGATAGGAGGTAGTTAAGTAGAAATTCACTGCTCAGCTGACCCGGCAGAAGCAAATGCATACCAAAAATGTACCCAGAATGATCTTTTCAGTGAACAGCAGCCAGGCACATTTTAGCTAGTTTTACTTGTAAGTGGGGTTGTAAACGCTTTTCAGGCTCAGTACTGCGCTCAAAAGATGCAGCCCTGAGGTCTCTCCTGATAGGAGGTAGTTAAGTAGAAATTCACTGCTCAGCTGACCCGGCAGAAGCAAATGTATACCAAAAATGTACCCAGAATGAGCTTTTCAGTGAACAGCAGCCAGGCACATTTTAGCTAGTTTTACTTGTAAGTGGGGTTGTAAACGGTTTTCAGGCTCAGTACTGCGCTCAAAAGATGCAGCCCTGAGGTCTCTCCTGATAGGAGGTAGTTAAGTAGAAATTCACTGCTCAGCTGACCCGGCAGAAGCAAATGTATACCAAAAATGTACCCAGAATGAGCTTTTCAGTGAACAGCAGCCAGGCACATTTTAGCTAGTTTTACTTGTAAGAGGGGTTGGAAACGCTTTTCAGGCTCAGTACTGCGCTCAAAAGATGCAGCCCTGAGGTCTCTCCTGATAGGAGGTAGTTAAGTAGAAATTCACTGCTCAGCTGACCCGGCAGAAGCAAATGTATACCAAAAATCTACCCAGAATGAGCTTTTCAGTGAACAGCAGCCAGGCACATTTTAGCTAGTTTTACTTGTAAGTGGGGTTGTAAAAGCTTTTCAGGCTCAGTACTGCGCTCAAAAGATGCAGCCCTGAGATCTCTCCTGATAGGAGGTAGTTAAGTAGAAATTCACTGCTCAACTGACCCGGCAGAAGCAAATGCATACCAAAAATGTACCCAGAATGATCTTTTCAGTGAACAGCAGCCAGGCACATTTTAGCTAGTTTTACTTGTAAGTGGGGTTGTAAACGCTTTTCAGGCTCAGTACTGCGCTCAAAAGATGCAGCCCTGAGGTCTCTCCTGATAGGAGGTAGTTAGGTAGAAATTCACTGCTCAGCTGACCCGGCAGAAGCAAATGTATACCAAAAATGTACCCATAATGAGCTTTTCAGTGAACAGCAGCCAGGCACATTTTAGCTAGTTTTACTTGTAACTGGGGTTGTAAACGCTTTTCAGGCTCAGTACTGCGCTCAAAAGATGCAGCCCTGAGGTCTCTCCTGATAGGAGGTAGTTAAGTAGAAATTCACTGCTCAGCTGACCCGGCAGAAGCAAATGTATACCAAAAATGTACCCGGAATGAGCTTTTCAGTGAACAGCAGCCAGGCACGATTGAGTTTGAGTTTGAGTTTAAAAATTCTTATATAGCGCTCTTACACCAGCGGTTTCATGGCGCTGTAACTGGCAGATCTCCACAATAGACAAGGAAGGGAGGTCGGGTAACAGAGGGTTAAATGAAAATTTTGCTGAAGAAGTAGGCTTTAAGTTTCTTTCGAAACTGGGAATATGGGGTTAAAGATCTGAGATCAAGGGGTAATGAGTTCCAAAGGGTTGGGGCAAGGGTCGCAAATTTTGAGCCCCCCCACTTTTTCCGGCGAAACCGGGGAACTATCAGGAGGGATTGAGAAGAAGATCGGAGCTCCCTAGTTGGCAAATAGGGGATAATCTCCGAAGAAATAAATGCAGGGGCCGTACCCAATCGAGCCTGGTAAGTGATAGATGCAAGCTTGAATTGGATACGTTCCCGAACCGGAAGCCAATGTAAAAGTTTCAGAAGGGGGGTGACATGTGAGGATTTAGGAAGGTTAAAGACCAGCCGCGCCGCCTGGTTTTGGATCATCTGCAACCGCCTAAGACTATATGCAGGTATACCTGCATATAGGGCGTTGCCATAATCCAGGCGGGAGATGACCATCGCAAGGACGATCAACTTCAAGGCCTCAAAGGTGAAAAATCGAGAGACCTTGCGGATGGTACGAAGAGACAGAAAAGAAGAAGAAACCACAGAACTAACCTGGGAGTGAAGGGTGAGGTGAGAGTTGAGTTTGATACCCAGGGTTTTGACCGAAGTAGAGGGGACCGGAGAGGGACCAAGGGAAGGGGGCCAAAAAAGTGAAGACCAGGGACTGGAGCAACCACCTGTCAACACCAACTCGGTCTTATCAGGGTTGAGTTTCAGGTGGTTGAAATCCATCCAGTCCCTGATGAAAATCATAGTAGACTGGAAATTAGAGATAGAGGCAGAAGAAGAGGACAGATTGAAGACAAGTTGAAGGTCATCCGCATAGTTGTATACGGAGACCTCCATTTGTTGTAAGGAAAAAATGAGGGGAGAAATGTAAAGATTAAACAGAAGAGGTGAAAGGGAGGAGCCTTGGGGGACCCCGCACAGGACCTTCCGAAAGTCCGCAGTGAAGTCACCCAGGCGAACTGCCTGGGTGCGGTCCCTCAGGAAGGAGGACAACCAAACCAGGGCCGTACCCCCGATCCCCGCCGCCGCGACACGGGAGAGTAAGATGGTATGATCCACCGTGTCGAAGGCGGCAGAGAGATCGAGGAGGACCAGTGCTTGGGATTGATTGGTGTCCCTCCCCTCCCTGAGGTTGTCAAGGACGGAAAGGACTACGGACTCCGTAGAGTGTGCGGGGCGAAAACCAGCCTGGCGGGAAGCCAGTACCCCATTTTCTTCCACAAAGGTGCTCAGCGACCTGGTGACATGGCGCTCGAGCACCTTAGCCAGAAATGGTAGGAGAGAAATGGGGCGAAAGTTGGCTGGGATCGAGGGGTCTGCGCCAGGTTTTTTTAAAATGGGTAAAATGATAGCTGATTTCAAGGGGTTGGGAACAACCCCCTGAGAGAGTGAGCTGTTTAGTAAGTGAAGGGGAGGATCAGGGCAAGAGATGTAAATGTGACGGAGTATTTGAGCGGGACAGGTGTCAAGGGGAGAGCCAGATTTTACAAGGGGGATTTAGCTAGTTTTACTTGTAACTGGGGTTGTAAACGCTTTTCAGGCTCAGTACTGCGCTCAAAAGATGCAGCCCTGAGGTCTCTCCTGATAGGAGGTAGTTAAGTAGAAATTCACTGCTCAGCTGACCCGGAAGAAGCAAATGTATACCAAAAATGTACCCAGAATGAGCTTTTCAGTGAACAGCAGCCAGGCACATTTTAGCTAGTTTTACTTGTAAGTGGGGTTGGAAACGCTTTTCAGGCTCAGTACTGCGCTCAAAAGATGCAGCCCTGAGGTCTCTCCTGATAGGAGATAGTTAAGTAGAAATTCACTGCTCAGCTGACCCGGCAGAAGCAAATGTATACCAAACATGTACCCAGAATGAGCTTTTCAGTGAACAGCAGCCAGGCACATTTTAGCTAGTTTTACTTGTAAGTGGGGTTGTAAACGCTTTTCAGGCTCAGTACTGCGCTCAAAAGATGCAGCCCTGAGGTCTCTCCTGATAGGAGGTAGTTAAGTAGAAATTCACTGCTCAGCTGACCCGGCAGAAGCAAATGTATACCAAAAATGTACCCAGAATGAGCTTTTCAGTGAACAGCAGCCAGGCACATTTTAGCTAGTTTTACTTGTAAGTGGGGTTGTAAACGGTTTTCAGGCTCAGTACTGCGCTCAAAAGATGCAGCCCTGAGGTCTCTCCTGATAGGAGGTAATTAAGTAGAAATTCACTGCTCAGCTGACCCGGCAGAAGCAAATGTATACCAAAAATGTACCCAGAATGAGCTTTTCAGTGAACAGCAGCCAGGCACATTTTAGCTAGTTTTACTTGTAAGAGGGGTTGGAAACGCTTTTCAGGCTCAGTACTGCGCTCAAAAGATGCAGCCCTGAGGTCTTTCCTGATAGGAGGTAGTTAAGTAGAAATTCACTGCTCAGCTGACCCGGCAGAAGCAAATGTATACCAAAAATGTACCCAGAATGAGCTTTTCAGTGAACAGCAGCCAGGCACATTTTAGCTAGTTTTACTTGTAAGTGGGGTTGTAAAAGCTTTTCAGGCTCAGTACTGCGCTCAAAAGATGCAGCCCTGAGATCTCTCCTGATAGGAGGTAGTTAAGTAGAAATTCACTGCTCAACTGACCCGGCAGAAGCAAATGCATACCAAAAATGTACCCAGAATGATCTTTTCAGTGAACAGCAGCCAGGCACATTTTAGCTAGTTTTACTTGTAAGTGGGGTTGTAAACGCTTTTCAGGCTCAGTACTGCGCTCAAAAGATGCAGCCCTGAGGTCTCTCCTGATAGGAGGTAGTTAAGTAGAAATTCACTGCTCAGCTGACCCGGCAGAAGCAAATGCATACCAAAAATGTACCCAGAATGAGCTTTTCAGTGAACAGCAGCCAGGCACATTTTAGCTAGTTTTACTTGTAAGTGGGGTTGTAAACGGTTTTCAGGCTCAGTACTGCGCTCAAAAGATGCAGCCCTGAGGTCTCTCCTGATAGGAGGTAGTTAAGTAGAAATTCACTGCTCAGCTGACCCGGCAGAAGCAAATGTATACCAAAAATGTACCCAGAATGAGCTTTTCAGTGAACAGCAGCCAGGCACATTTTAGCTAGTTTTACTTGTAAGTGGGGTTGTAAACGCTTTTCAGGCTCAGTACTGCGCTCAAAAGATGCAGCCCTGAGGTCTCTCCTGATAGGAGGTAGTTAAGTAGAAATTCACTGCTCAGCTGACCCGGCAGAAGCAAATGTATACCAAAAATGTACCCAGAATGAGCTTTTCAGTGAACAGCAGCCAGGCACATTTTAGCTAGTTTTACTTGTAACTGGGGTTGTAAACGCTTTTCAGGCTCAGTACTGCGCTCAAAAGATGCAGCCCTGAGGTCTCTCCTGATAGGAGGTAGTTAAGTAGAAATTCACTGCTCAGCTGACCCGGCAGAAGCAAATGTATACCAAAAATGTACCCAGAATGAGCTTTTCAGTGAACAGCAGCCAGGCACATTTTAGCTAGTTTTACTTGTAAGTGGGGTTGTAAACGCTTTTCAGGCTCAGTACTGCGCTCAAAAGATGCAGCCCTGAGGTCTCTCCTGATAGGAGGTAGTTAAGTAGAAATTCACTGCTCAGCTGACCCGGCAGAAGCAAATGTATACCAAAAATGTACCCAGAATGAGCTTTTCAGTGAACAGCAGCCAGGCACATTTTAGCTAGTTTTACTTGTAAGTGGGGTTGGAAACGCTTTTCAGGCTCAGTACTGTGCTCAAAAGATGCAGCCCTGAGGTCTCTCCTGATAGGAGATAGTTAAGTAGAAATTCACTGCTCAGCTGACCCGGCAGAAGCAAATGTATACCAAAAATGTACCCAGAATGAGCTTTTCAGTGAACAGCAGCCAGGCACATTTTAGCTAGTTTTACTTGTAACTGGGGTTGTAAACGCTTTTCAGGCTCAGTACTGCGCTCAAAAGATGCAGCCCTGAGGTCTCTCCTGATAGGAGGTAGTTAAGTAGAAATTCACTGCTCAGCTGACCCGGCAGAAGCAAATGTATACCAAAAATGTACCCAGAATGAGCTTTTCAGTGAACAGCAGCCAGGCACATTTTAGCTAGTTTTACTTGTAAGTGGGGTTGTAAACGCTTTTCAGGCTCAGTACTGCGCTCAAAAGATGCAGCCCTGAGGTCTCTCCTGATAGGAGGTAGTTAAGTAGAAATTCACTGCTCAGCTGACCCGGCAGAAGCAAATGTATACCAAAAATGTACCCAGAATGAGCTTTTCAGTGAACAGCAGCCAGGCACATTTTAGCTAGTTTTACTTGTAAGTGGGGTTGGAAACGCTTTTCAGGCTCAGTACTGTGCTCAAAAGATGCAGCCCTGAGGTCTCTCCTGATAGGAGATAGTTAAGTAGAAATTCACTGCTCAGCTGACCCGGCAGAAGCAAATGTATACCAAAAATGTACCCAGAATGAGCTTTTCAGTGAACAGCAGCCAGGCACATTTTAGCTAGTTTTACTTGTAAGTGGGGTTGTAAATGCTTTTCAGGCTCAGTACTGCGCTCAAAAGATGCAGCCCTGAGGTCTCTCCTGATAGGAGGTAGTTAAGTAGAAATTCACTGCTCAGCTGACCCGGCAGAAGCAAATGTATACCAAAAATGTACCCAGAATGAGCTTTTCAGTGAACAGGAGCCAGGCACATTTTAGCTAGTTTTACTTGTAAGTGGGGTTGTAAATGGTTTTCAGGCTCAGTACTGCGCTCAAAAGATGCAGCCCTGAGGTCTGTCCTGATAGGAGGTAGTTAAGTAGAAATTCACTGCTGAGCTGACCCGGCAGAAGCAAATGTATACCAAAAATGTACCCAGAATGAGCTTTTCAGTGAACAGCAGCCAGGCACATTTTCGCTAGTTTTACTTGTAAGTGGGGTTGTAAACGGTTTTCAGGCTCAGTACTGCGCTCAAAAGATGCAGCCCTGAGGTCTCTCCTGATAGGAGGTAGTTAAGTAGAAATTCACTGCTCAGCTGACCCGGCAGAAGCAAATGTATACCAAAAATGTACCCAGAATGAGCTTTTCAGTGAACAGCAGCCAGGCACATTTTAGCTAGTTTTACTTGTAAGTGGGGTTGGAAAGGCTTTTCAGGCTCAGTACTGCGCTCAAAAGATGCAGCCCTGAGGTCTCTCCTGACAGGAGGTAGTTAAGTAGAAATTCACTGCTCAGCTGACCCGGCAGAAGCAAATGTATACCAAAAATGTACCCAGAATGAGCTTTTCAGTGAACAGCAGCCAGGCACATTTTAGCTAGTTTTACTTGTAACTGGGGTTGTAAACGGTTTTCAGGCTCAGTACTGCGCTCAAAAGATGCAGCCCTGAGGTCTCTCCTGATAGGAGGTAGTTATGTAGAAATTCACTGCTCAGCTGACCCGGCAGAAGCAAATGTATACCAAAAATGTACCCAGAATGAGCTTTTCAGTGAACAGCAGCCAGGCACATTTTAGCTAGTTTTACTTGTAACTGGGGTTGTAAACGGTTTTCAGGCTCAGTACTGCGCTCAAAAGATGCAGCCCTGAGGTCTCTCCTGATAGGAGGTAGTTAAGTAGAAATTCACTGCTCAGCTGACCCGGCAGAAGCAAATGTATACCAAAAATGTACCCAGAATGAGCTTTTCAGTAAACAGCAGCCAGGCACATTTTAGCTAGTTTTACTTGTAACTGGGGTTGTAAACGGTTTTCAGGCTCAGTACTGCGCTCAAAAGATGCAGCCCTGAGGTCTCTCCTGATAGGGGGTAGTTAAGTAGAAATTCACTGCTCAGCTGACCCGGCAGAAGCAAATGTATACCAAAAATGTACCCAGAATGAGCTTTTCAGTGAACAGCAGCCAGGCACATTTTAGCTAGTTTTACTTGTAAGTGGGGTTGGAAACGCTTTTCAGGCTCAGTACTGCGCTCAAAAGATGTGTCATGTGCTTATCTAGGTTCCTGATCGATACTGTGACCTTATGCCCCTATTCGGCTATAAAGCCCCTTTTTCCCTATATTGGCATAACCGTTCAAGTGCGATTTTCTGAAAAGTCATCTCTGGCCTCACACGAGCAGAGCCACAGAGCCACATTCCAGCATGACTCTCTGCTACTTCCTTTGCGACCAATTAGTGCAATGACAGAGCAACAGTCACTATCTGATATTCCTAGATAACACTCCGAGTTCTTCAACAAGATAAAAACTTAGCAAACCTGGAAATCCCCGCTTGCTATGTTTTGATTAGTAATGGAACTCTAATGAGCAACTGATAACTATCACTTCCTAGTGACATCTTTAATTGACGTCTTATGTCCAGCAAACTTGCGTCAAACCCGGCACCTGTCAGGTATAAATTTTACCAACGTTGCCTTAAGCAATGAGCGAACATGTTGCTGATGCCAGCTGCCTGCATGACCCCGTGTTGGTAGCAACTAGCACTCTGTCGCTGCAGCCTGCTATCCTGTGGTGGTGAAGCTACTGATTACCATTATCGCCGCTACAGCGCGACCTATGGTGCAGTACGCTTGAGTAGCCGTGCAGCCGTCCTCTGCGAAGACATCCAGCCCAGCTGCCCGCGGACGCTGTCACCCCTCCTTCCTCGACGCGCTGAGAGAAGCCGCTGCCTTTCTCGTGCAGAGAAATCCAGTCCCGGCGCTTCCAGTTTACCCTCGCAGGTGACTGGGATATCGAGAGAGACCCCTGAAGGAGATACCAATCCTCCATCATTCTATTCAGAGGTATGGTGTTGACTAAACCCTTAGACGAGAATTCTTGAAACAAACCTTGGCAAAACCAACTTAACTTAAGCTACTTACTTACTCCCCCTTCTCACGTGTTAGGCCTAGGTCAGGCACACTGGGGTAGGTTTAGTTAGAAGCACCAGTTGAGTATGTTAGCCTAATGTATATATGACTGTATATATGTTTTATTACTTTTAAACCATTGTATGGCTAAGAAACCATATCAATGCTTTTACAGTTCTATTTCGCTATTCTTATCTTACTGTACGTACTTTTTATAATAACAGTTATTGCAATTGTGGCAATACATTTCTCTTGTACGAGAAGAAAGACTGTTCAATAAATGTTAACCTTTATTGATACACGCCCGTCTCTCTATTCTCTACATACTGTGAAAGTAAACTGCACTAGCCTGACTGAGTGAAATCTATGTCTATTGTTTCACACGACCCTAGAGATCGACTCTTGATCTGAGGAGCAAAGTTGTCATGTTGCATGGTTGTTGGAAAGCTGAATCCCTTCTTGTCTGTGCCAAGGAAGCTGATCACTTCCTATGCAGAGAAGAAAGTTTCCAGTGACCTCTGAGCTAGTTGGTAACACAACCCAATTAAGTTTAGCATAGTCAGTGGAGGCCTGGAATATAAGCAGTTCCACGTCGATACTACTGTTTATGTTATTCCAATGCGCAGGGCCTAGTGGGAAACTAGGAACTACACTACAGATGCAGCCCTGAGGTCTCTCCTGATAGGAGATAGTTAAGTAGAAATTCACTGCTCAGCTGACCCGGCAGAAGCAAATGTATACCAAAAATGTACCCAGAATGTGCTTTTCAGTGAACAGCAGCCAGGCACATTTTAGCTAGTTTTACTTGTAACTGGGGTTGTAAACGGTTTTCAGGCTCAGTACTGCGCTCAAAAGATGCAGCCCTGAGGTCTCTCCTGATAGGGGGTAGTTAAGTAGAAATTCACTGCTCAGCTGACCCTGAAGAAGCAAATGTATACCAAAAATGTACCCAGAATGAGCTTTTCAGTGAACAGCAGCCAGGCACATTTTAGCTAGTTTTACTTGTAACTGGGGTTGTAAACGGTTTTCAGGCTCAGCACTGCGCTCAAAAGATGCAGCCCTGAGGTCTCTCCTGATAGGAGGTAGTTAAGTAGAAATTCACTGCTCAGCTGACCCGGCAGAAGCAAATGTATACCAAAAATGTACCCAGAATGAGCTTTTCAGTGAACAGCAGCCAGGCACATTTTAGCTAGTTTTACTTGTAAGTGGGGTTGTAAACGCTTTTCAGGCTCAGTACTGCGCTCAAAAGATGCAGCCCTGAGGTCTCTCCTGATAGGGGGTAGTTAGGTAGAAATTTACTGCTCAGCTGACCCGGCAGAAGCAAATGTATACCAAAAATGTACCCAGAATGAGCTTTTCAGTGAACAGCAGCCAGGCACATTTTAGCTAGTTTTACTTGTAACTGGGGTTGTAAACGCTTTTCAGGCTCAGTACTGCGCTCAAAAGATGCAGCCCTGAGGTCTCTCCTGATAGGAGGTAGTTAAGTAGAAATTCACTGCTCAGCTGACCCGGCAGAAGCAAATGTATACCAAAAATGTACCCAGAATGAGCTTTTCAGTGAGCAGCAGCCAGGCACATTTTAGCTAGTTTTACTTGTAAGTGGGGTTGGAAACGCTTTTCAGGCTCAGTACTGCGCTCAAAAGATGCAGCCCTGAGGTCTCTCCTGATAGGAGGTAGTTAAGTAGAAATTCACTGCTCAGCTGACCCGGCAGAAGCAAATGTATACCAAAAATGTACCCAGAATGAGCTTTTCAGTGAACAGCAGCCAGGCACATTTTAGCTAGTTTTACTTGTAAGTGGGGTTGTAAAAGCTTCTCAGGCTCAGTACTGCACTCAAAAGATGCAGCCCTGAGATCTCTCCTGATAGGAGGTAGTTAAGTAGAAATTCACTGCTCAGCTGACCCGGCAGAAGCAAATGCATACCAAAAATGTACCCAGAATGATCTTTTCAGTGAACAGCAGCCAGGCACATTTTAGCTAGTTTTACTTGTAAGTGGGGTTGTAAACGCTTTTCAGGCTCAGTACTGCGCTCAAAAGATGCAGCCCTGAGGTCTCTCCTGATAGGAGGTAGTTAAGTAGAAATTCACTGCTCAGCTGACCCGGCAGAAGCAAATGTATACCAAAAATGTACCCAGAATGAGCTTTTCAGTGAACAGCAGCCAGGCACATTTTAGCTAGTTTTACTTGTAAGTGGGGTTGTAAACGGTTTTCAGGCTCAGTACTGCGCTCAAAAGATGCAGCCCTGAGGTCTCTCCTGATAGGAGGTAGTTAAGTAGAAATTCACTGCTCAGCTGACCCGGCAGAAGCAAATGTATACCAAAAATGTACCCAGAATGAGCTTTTCAGTGAACAGCAGCCAGGCACATTTTAGCTAGTTTTACTTGTAACTGGGGTTGTAAACGCTTTTCAGGCTCAGTACTGCGCTCAAAAGATGCAGCCCTGAGGTCTCTCCTGATAGGAGGTAGTTAAGTAGAAATTCACTGCTCAGCTGACCCGGCAGAAGCAAATGTATACCAAAAATGTACCCAGAATGAGCTTTTCAGTGAACAGCAGCCAGGCACATTTTAGCTAGTTTTACTTGTAAGTGGGGTTGGAAAGGCTTTTCAGGCTCAGTACTGCGCTCAAAAGATGCAGCCCTGAGGTCTCTCCTGACAGGAGGTAGTTAAGTAGAAATTCACTGCTCAGCTGACCCGGCAGAAGCAAATGTATACCAAAAATGTACCCAGAATGAGCTTTTCAGTGAACAGCAGCCAGGCACATTTTAGCTAGTTTTACTTGTAACTGGGGTTGTAAACGGTTTTCAGGCTCAGTACTGCGCTCAAAAGATGCAGCCCTGAGGTCTCTCCTGATAGGAGGTAGTTATGTAGAAATTCACTGCTCAGCTGACCCGGCAGAAGCAAATGTATACCAAAAATGTACCCAGAATGAGCTTTTCAGTGAACAGCAGCCAGGCACATTTTAGCTAGTTTTACTTGTAACTGGGGTTGTAAACGGTTTTCAGGCTCAGTACTGCGCTCAAAAGATGCAGCCCTGAGGTCTCTCCTGATAGGAGGTAGTTAAGTAGAAATTCACTGCTCAGCTGACCCGGCAGAAGCAAATGTATACCAAAAATGTACCCAGAATGAGCTTTTCAGTAAACAGCAGCCAGGCACATTTTAGCTAGTTTTACTTGTAACTGGGGTTGTAAACGGTTTTCAGGCTCAGTACTGCGCTCAAAAGATGCAGCCCTGAGGTCTCTCCTGATAGGGGGTAGTTAAGTAGAAATTCACTGCTCAGCTGACCCGGCAGAAGCAAATGTATACCAAAAATGTACCCAGAATGAGCTTTTCAGTGAACAGCAGCCAGGCACATTTTAGCTAGTTTTACTTGTAAGTGGGGTTGGAAACGCTTTTCAGGCTCAGTACTGCGCTCAAAAGATGTGTCATGTGCTTATCTAGGTTCCTGATCGATACTGTGACCTTATGCCCCTATTCGGCTATAAAGCCCCTTTTTCCCTATATTGGCATAACCGTTCAAGTGCGATTTTCTGAAAAGTCATCTCTGGCCTCACACGAGCAGAGCCACAGAGCCACATTCCAGCATGACTCTCTGCTACTTCCTTTGCGACCAATTAGTGCAATGACAGAGCAACAGTCACTATCTGATATTCCTAGATAACACTCCGAGTTCTTCAACAAGATAAAAACTTAGCAAACCTGGAAATCCCCGCTTGCTATGTTTTGATTAGTAATGGAACTCTAATGAGCAACTGATAACTATCACTTCCTAGTGACATCTTTAATTGACGTCTTATGTCCAGCAAACTTGCGTCAAACCCGGCACCTGTCAGGTATAAATTTTACCAACGTTGCCTTAAGCAATGAGCGAACATGTTGCTGATGCCAGCTGCCTGCATGACCCCGTGTTGGTAGCAACTAGCACTCTGTCGCTGCAGCCTGCTATCCTGTGGTGGTGAAGCTACTGATTACCATTATCGCCGCTACAGCGCGACCTATGGTGCAGTACGCTTGAGTAGCCGTGCAGCCGTCCTCTGCGAAGACATCCAGCCCAGCTGCCCGCGGACGCTGTCACCCCTCCTTCCTCGACGCGCTGAGAGAAGCCGCTGCCTTTCTCGTGCAGAGAAATCCAGTCCCGGCGCTTCCAGTTTACCCTCGCAGGTGACTGGGATATCGAGAGAGACCCCTGAAGGAGATACCAATCCTCCATCATTCTATTCAGAGGTATGGTGTTGACTAAACCCTTAGACGAGAATTCTTGAAACAAACCTTGGCAAAACCAACTTAACTTAAGCTACTTACTTACTCCCCCTTCTCACGTGTTAGGCCTAGGTCAGGCACACTGGGGTAGGTTTAGTTAGAAGCACCAGTTGAGTATGTTAGCCTAATGTATATATGACTGTATATATGTTTTATTACTTTTAAACCATTGTATGGCTAAGAAACCATATCAATGCTTTTACAGTTCTATTTCGCTATTCTTATCTTACTGTACGTACTTTTTATAATAACAGTTATTGCAATTGTGGCAATACATTTCTCTTGTACGAGAAGAAAGACTGTTCAATAAATGTTAACCTTTATTGATACACGCCCGTCTCTCTATTCTCTACATACTGTGAAAGTAAACTGCACTAGCCTGACTGAGTGAAATCTATGTCTATTGTTTCACACGACCCTAGAGATCGACTCTTGATCTGAGGAGCAAAGTTGTCATGTTGCATGGTTGTTGGAAAG
Source organism: Lissotriton vulgaris (assembly GCF_964263255.1). Lineage (NCBI taxonomy): Eukaryota > Metazoa > Chordata > Amphibia > Caudata > Salamandridae > Lissotriton > Lissotriton vulgaris. Next base: position 589,099 of record NW_028241890.1, read on the forward strand.
CTGAATCCCTTCTTGTCTGTGCCAAGGAAGCTGATCACTTCCTATGCAGAGAAGAAAGTTTCCAGTGACCTCTGAGCTAGTTGGTAACACAACCCAATTAAGTTTAGCATAGTCAGTGGAGGCCTGGAATATAAGCAGTTCCACGTCGATACTACTGTTTATGTTATTCCAATGCGCAGGGCCTAGTGGGAAACTAGGAACTACACTACAGATGCAGCCCTGAGGTCTCTCCTGATAGGAGATAGTTAAGTAGAAATTCACTGCTCAGCTGACCCGGCAGAAGCAAATGTATACCAAAAATGTACCCAGAATGTGCTTTTCAGTGAACAGCAGCCAGGCACATTTTAGCTAGTTTTACTTGTAACTGGGGTTGTAAACGGTTTTCAGGCTCAGTACTGCGCTCAAAAGATGCAGCCCTGAGGTCTCTCCTGATAGGGGGTAGTTAAGTAGAAATTCACTGCTCAGCTGACCCTGAAGAAGCAAATGTATACCAAAAATGTACCCAGAATGAGCTTTTCAGTGAACAGTAGCCAGGCACATTTTAGCTAGTTTTACTTGTAACTGGGGTTGTAAACGGTTTTCAGGCTCAGCACTGCGCTCAAAAGATGCAGCCCTGAGGTCTCTCCTGATAGGAGGTAGTTAAGTAGAAATTCACTGCTCAGCTGACCCGGCAGAAGCAAATGTATACCAAAAATGTACCCAGAATGAGCTTTTCAGTGAACAGCAGCCAGGCACATTTTAGCTAGTTTTACTTGTAACTGGGGTTGTAAACGGTTTTCAGGCTCGGTACTGCGCTCAAAAGATGCAGCCCTGAGGTCTCTCCTGATAGGAGGTAGTTAAGTAGAAATTCACTGCTCAGCTGACCCGGCAGAAGCAAATGTATACCAAAAATGTACCCAGAATGAGCTTTTCAGTGAACAGCAGCCAGGCACATTTTAGCTAGTTTTACTTGTAAGTGGGGTTGTAAACGCTTTTCAGGCTCAGTACTGCGCTCAAAAGATGCAGCCCTGAGGTCTCTCCTGATAGGGGGTAGTTAGGTAGAAATTTACTGCTCAGCTGACCCGGCAGAAGCAAATGTATACCAAAAATGTACCCAGAATGAGCTTTCCAGTGAACAGCAGCCAGGCACATTTTAGCTAGTTTTACTTGTAACTGGGGTTGTAAACGCTTTTCAGGCTCAGTACTGCGCTCAAAAGATGCAGCCCTGAGGTCTCTCCTGATAGGAGGTAGTTAAGTAGAAATTCACTGCTCAGCTGACCCGGCAGAAGCAAATGTATACCAAAAATGTACCCAGAATGAGCTTTTCAGTGAGCAGCAGCCAGGCACATTTTAGCTAGTTTTACTTGTAAGTGGGGTTGGAAACGCTTTTCAGGCTCAGTACTGCGCTCAAAAGATGCAGCCCTGAGGTCTCTCCTGATAGGAGGTAGTTAAGTAGAAATTCACTGCTCAGCTGACCCGGCAGAAGCAAATGTATACCAAAAATGTACCCAGAATGAGCTTTTCAGTGAACAGCAGCCAGGCACATTTTAGCTAGTTTTACTTGTAAGTGGGGTTGTAAAAGCTTCTCAGGCTCAGTACTGCACTCAAAAGATGCAGCCCTGAGATCTCTCCTGATAGGAGGTAGTTAAGTAGAAATTCACTGCTCAGCTGACCCGGCAGAAGCAAATGCATACCAAAAATGTACCCAGAATGATCTTTTCAGTGAACAGCAGCCAGGCACATTTTAGCTAGTTTTACTTGTAAGTGGGGTTGTAAACGCTTTTCAGGCTCAGTACTGCGCTCAAAAGATGCAGCCCTGAGGTCTCTCCTGATAGGAGGTAGTTAAGTAGAAATTCACTGCTCAGCTGACCCGGCAGAAGCAAATGTATACCAAAAATGTACCCAGAATGAGCTTTTCAGTGAACAGCAGCCAGGCACATTTTAGCTAGTTTTACTTGTAAGTGGGGTTGTAAACGGTTTTCAGGCTCAGTACTGCGCTCAAAAGATGCAGCCCTGAGGTCTCTCCTGATAGGAGGTAGTTAAGTAGAAATTCACTGCTCAGCTGACCCGGCAGAAGCAAATGTATACCAAAAATGTACCCAGAATGAGCTTTTCAGTGAACAGCAGCCAGGCACATTTTAGCTAGTTTTACTTGTAACTGGGGTTGTAAACGCTTTTCAGGCTCAGTACTGCGCTCAAAAGATGCAGCCCTGAGGTCTCTCCTGATAGGAGGTAGTTAAGTAGAAATTCACTGCTCAGCTGACCCGGCAGAAGCAAATGTATACCAAAAATGTACCCAGAAGGAGCTTTTCAGTGAACAGCAGCCAGGCACGATTTAGCTAGTTTTACTTGTAACTGGGGTTGTAAACGCTTTTCAGGCTCAGTACTGCGCTCAAAAGATGCAGCCCTGAGGTCTCTCCTGATAGGAGGTAGTTAAGTAGAAATTCACTGCTCAGCTGACCCGGCAGAAGCAAATGTATACCAAAAATGTACCCAGAATAAGCTTTTCAGTGAACAGCAGCCAGGCACATTTTAGCTAGTTTTACTTGTAAGTGGGGTTGGAAACGCTTTTCAGGCTCAGTACTGTGCTCAAAAGATGCAGCCCTGAGGTCTCTCCTGATAGGAGATAGTTAAGTAGAAATTCACTGCTCAGCTGACCCGGCAGAAGCAAATGTATACCAAAAATGTACCCAGAATGAGCTTTTCAGTGAACAGCAGCCAGGCACATTTTAGCTAGTTTTACTTGTAAGTGGGGTTGTAAACGCTTTTCAGGCTCAGTACTGCGCTCAAAAGATGCAGCCCTGAGGTCTCTCCTGATAGGAGGTAGTTAAGTAGAAATTCACTGCTCAGCTGACCCGGCAGAAGCAAATGTATACCAAAAATGTACCCAGAATGAGCTTTTCAGTGAACAGCAGCCAGGCACATTTTAGCTAGTTTTACGTGTAAGTGGGGTTGTAAACGGTTTTCAGGCTCAGTACTGCGCTCAAAAGATGCAGCCCTGAGGTCTCTCCTGATAAGAGGTAGTTAAGTAGAAATTCACTGCTCAGCTGACCCGGCAGAAGAAAATGTATACCAAAAATGTACCCAGAATGAGCTTTTCAGTGAACAGCAGCCAGGCACATTTTAGCTAGTTTTACTTGTAACTGGGGTTGTAAACGGTTTTCAGGCTCAGTACTGCGCTCAAAAGATGCAGCCCTGAGGTCTCTCCTGATAGGGGGTAGTTAAGTAGAAATTCACTGCTCAGCTGACCCGGCAGAAGCAAATGTATACCAAAAATGTACCCAGAATGAGCTTTTCAGTGAACAGCAGCCAGGCACATTTTAGCTAGTTTTACTTGTAACTGGGGTTGTAAACGGTTTTCAGGCTCAGTACTGCGCTCAAAAGATGCAGCCCTGAGGTCTCTCCTAATAGGAGGTAGTTAAGTAGAAATTCACTGCTCAGCTGACCCGGCAGAAGCAAATGTATACCAAAAATGTACCCAGAATGAGCTTTTCAGTGAACAGCAGCCAGGCACATTTTAGCTAGTTTTACTTGTAACTGGGGTTGTAAACGGTTTTCAGGCTCAGTACTGCGCTCAAAAGATGCAGCCCTGAGGTCTCTCCTGATAGGAGGTAGTTAAGTAGAAATTCACTGCTCAGCTGACCCGGCAGAAGCAAATGTATACCAAAAATGTACCCAGAATGAGCTTTTCAGTGAACAGCAGCCAGGCACATTTTAGCTAGTTTTACTTGTAACTGGGGTTGTAAACGGTTTTCAGGCTCAGTACTGCGCTCAAAAGATGCAGCCCTGAGGTCTCTCCTGATAGGGGGTAGTTAAGTAGAAATTCACTGCTCAGCTGACCCGGCAGAAGCAAATGTATACCAAAAATGTACCCAGAATGAGCTTTTCAGTGAACAGCAGCCAGGCACATTTTAGCTAGTTTTACTTGTAACTGGGGTTGTAAACGGTTTTCAGGCTCAGTACTGCGCTCAAAAGATGCAGCCCTGAGGTCTCTCCTGACAGGGGGTAGTTAAGTAGAAATTCACTGCTCAGCTGACCCGGCAGAAGCAAATGTATACCAAAAATGTACCCCGAATGAGCTTTTCAGTGAACAGCAGCCAGGCACATTTTAGCTAGTTTTACTTGTAACGGGTTGTAAACGCTTTTCAGGCTCAGTACTGCGCTCAAAAGATGCAGCCCTTAGGTCTCTCCTGATAGGAGGTAGTTAAGTAGAAATTCACTGCTCAGCTGACCCGGCAGAAGCAAATGTATACCAAAAATGTACCCAGAATGAACTTTTCAGTGAACAGCAGCCAGGCACATTTTAGCTAGTTTTACTTGTAACTGGGGTTGTAAACGGTTTTCAGGCTCAGTACTGCGCTCAAAAGATGTAGCCCTGAGGTCTCTCCTGATAGGGGGTAGTTAAGTAGAAATTCACTGCTCAGCTGACCCGGCAGAAGCAAATGTATACCAAAAATGTACCCAGAATGAGCTTTTCAGTGAACAGCAGCCAGGCACATTTTAGCTAGTTTTACTTGTAACTGGGGTTGTAAATGGTTTTCAGGCTCAGTACTGCGCTCAAAAGATGCATCCCTGAGGTCTCTCCTGATAGGAGGTAGTTAGGTAGAAATTCACTGCTCAGCTGACCCGGCAGAAGCCAATGTATACCAAAAATGTACCCAGAATGAGCTTTTCAGTGAACAGCAGCCAGGCACATTTTAGCTAGTTTTACTTGTAAGTGGGGTTGTAAACGCTATTCAGGCTCAGTACTGCGCTCAAAAGATGCAGCCCTGAGGTCTCTCCTGATAGGAGGTAGTTAAGTAGAAATTCACTGCTCAGCTGACCCGGCAGAAGCAAATGTATACCAAAAATGTACCCAGAATGAGCTTTTCAGTGAACAGCAGCCAGGCACATTTTAGCTAGTTTTACGTGTAAGTGGGGTTGTAAACGGTTTTCAGGCTCAGTACTGCGCTCAAAAGATGCAGCCCTGAGGTCTCTTCTGATAGGAGGTAGTTAAGAATAAATTCACTGCTCAACTGACCGGGCAGAAGCAAATGTATACCAAAAATGTACCCAGAATGAGCTTTTCAGTGAACAGCAGCCAGGCACATTTTAGCTAGTTTTACTTGTAAGTGGGGTTGTAAACGCTTTTCAGGCTCAGTACTGCGCTCAAAAGATGCAGCCCCGAGGTCTCTCCTGATAGGGGGTAGTTAAGTAGAAATTCACTGCTCAGCTGACCGGGCAGAAGCAAATGTATACCAAAAATGTACCCAGAATGAGCTTTTCAGTGAACAGCAGCCAGGCACATTGTAGCTAGTTTTACTTGTAAGTGGGGTTGTAAACGCTTTTCAGGCTCAGTACTGCGATCAAAAGATGCAGCCCGAGGTCTCTCCTGATAGGGGGTAGTTAAGTAGAAATTCACTGCTCAGCTGACCCGGCAGAAGCAAATGTATACCAAAAATGTACCCAGAATGAGCTTTTCAGTGAACAGCAGCCAGGCACATTTTAGCTAGTTTTACTTGTAACTGGGGTTGTAAACGCTTTTCAGGCTCAGTACTGCGCTCAAAAGATGCAGCCCTGAGGTCTCTCCTGATAGGGGGTAGTTAAGTAGAAATTCACTGCTCAGCTGACCCGGCAGAAGCAAATGTATACCAAAAATGTACCCAGAATGAGCTTTTCAGTGAACAGCAGCCAGGCACATTTTAGCTAGTTTTACTTGTAAGTGGGGTTGTAAACGCTTTTCAGGCTCAGTACTGCGCTCAAAAGATGCAGTCCTGAGGTCTCTCCTGATAGGAGGTAGTTAAGTAGAAATTCACTGCTCAGCTGACCCGGCAGAAGCAAATGTATACCAAAAATGTACCCAGAATGAGCTTTTCAGTGAACAGCAGCCAGGCACATTTTAGCTAGTTTTACTTGTAAGTGGGGTTGTAAACGCTTTTCAGGCTCAGTACTGCGCTCAAAAGATGCAGCCCTGAGGTCTCTCCTGATAGGAGGTAGTTAAGTAGAAATTCACTGCTCAGCTGACCCGGCAGAAGCAAATGTATACCAAAAATGTACCCAGAATGAGCTTTTCAGTGAACAGCAGCCAGGCACATTTTAGCTAGTTTTACTTGTAACTGGGGTTGTAAACGGTTTTCAGGCTCAGTACTGCGCTCAAAAGATGCAGCCCTGAGGTCTCTCCTGATAGGGGGTAGTTAAGTAGAAATTCACTGCTCAGCTGACCCGGCAGAAGCAAATGTATACCAAAAATGTACCCAGAATGAGCTTTTCAGTGAACAGCAGCCAGGCACATTTTAGCTAGTTTTACTTGTAACTGGGGTTGTAAACGGTTTTCAGGCTCAGTACTGCGCTCAAAAGATGCAGCCCTGAGGTCTCTCCTGACAGGGGGTAGTTAAGTAGAAATTCACTGCTCGGCTGACCCGGCAGAAGCAAATGTATACCAAAAATGTACCCAGAATGAGCTTTTCAGTGAACAGCAGCCAGGCACATTTTAGCTAGTTTTACTTGTAACGGGTTGTAAACGCTTTTCAGGCTCAGTACTGCGCTCAAAAGATGCAGCCCTGAGGTCTCTCCTGATAGGAGGTAGTTAAGTAGAAATTCACTGCTCAGCTGACCCGGCAGAAGCAAATGTATACCAAAAATGTACCCAGAATGAACTTTTCAGTGAACAGCAGCCAGGCACATTTTAGCTAGTTTTACTTGTAACTGGGGTTGTAAACGGTTTTCAGGCTCAGTACTGCGCTCAAAAGATGTAGCCCTGAGGTCTCTCCTGATAGGGGGTAGTTAAGTAGAAATTCACTGCTCAGCTGACCCGGCAGAAGCAAATGTATACCAAAAATGTACCCAGAATGAGCTTTTCAGTGAACAGCAGCCAGGCACATTTTAGCTAGTTTTACTTGTAACTGGGGTTGTAAATGGTTTTCAGGCTCAGTACTGCGCTCAAAAGATGCATCCCTGAGGTCTCTCCTCATAGGAGGTAGTTAGGTAGAAATTCACTGCTCAGCTGACCCGGCAGAAGCAAATGTATACCAAAAATGTACCCAGAATGAGCTTTTCAGTGAACAGCAGCCAGGCACATTTTAGCTAGTTTTACTTGTAAGTGGGGTTGTAAACGCTATTCAGGCTCAGTACTGCGCTCAAAAGATGCAGCCCTGAGGTCTCTCCTGATAGGAGGTAGTTAAGTAGAAATTCACTGCTCAGCTGACCCGGCAGAAGCAAATGTATACCAAAAATGTACCCAGAATGAGCTTTTCAGTGAACAGCAGCCAGGCACATTTTAGCTAGTTTTACGTGTAAGTGGGGTTGTAAACGGTTTTCAGGCTCAGTACTGCGCTCAAAAGATGCAGCCCTGAGGTCTCTCCTGATAGGAGGTAGTTAAGTAGAAATTCACTGCTCAGCTGACCCGGCAGAAGCAAATGTATACCAAAAATGTACCCAGAATGAGCTTTTCAGTGAGCAGCAGCCAGGCACATTTTAGCTAGTTTTACTTGTAAGTGGGGTTGGAAACGCTTTTCAGGCTCAGTACTGCGCTCAAAAGATGCAGCCCTGAGGTCTCTCCTGATAGGAGGTAGTTAAGTAGAAATTCACTGCTCAGCTGACCCGGCAGAAGCAAATGTATACCAAAAATGTACCCAGAATGAGCTTTTCAGTGAACAGCAGCCAGGCACATTTTAGCTAGTTTTACTTGTAAGTGGGGTTGTAAAAGCTTCTCAGGCTCAGTACTGCACTCAAAAGATGCAGCCCTGAGATCTCTCCTGATAGGAGGTAGTTAAGTAGAAATTCACTGCTCAGCTGACCCGGCAGAAGCAAATGCATACCAAAAATGTACCCAGAATGATCTTTTCAGTGAACAGCAGCCAGGCACATTTTAGCTAGTTTTACTTGTAAGTGGGGTTGTAAACGCTTTTCAGGCTCAGTACTGCGCTCAAAAGATGCAGCCCTGAGGTCTCTCCTGATAGGAGGTAGTTAAGTAGAAATTCACTGCTCAGCTGACCCGGCAGAAGCAAATGTATACCAAAAATGTACCCAGAATGAGATTTTCAGTGAACAGCAGCCAGGCACATTTTAGCTAGTTTTACTTGTAACTGGGGTTGTAAACGCTTTTCAGGCTCAGTACTGCGCTCAAAAGATGCAGCCCTGAGGTCTCTCCTGATAGGAGGTAGTTAAGTAGAAATTCACTGCTCAGCTGACCCGGCAGAAGCAAATGTATACCAAAAATGTACCCAGAAGGAGCTTTTCAGTGAACAGCAGCCAGGCACGATTTAGCTAGTTTTACTTGTAACTGGGGTTGTAAACGCTTTTCAGGCTCAGTACTGCGCTCAAAAGATGCAGCCCTGAGGTCTCTCCTGATAGGAGGTAGTTAAGTAGAAATTCACTGCTCAGCTGACCCGGCAGAAGCAAATGTATACCAAAAATGTACCCAGAATAAGCTTTTCAGTGAACAGCAGCCAGGCACATTTTAGCTAGTTTTACTTGTAAGTGGGGTTAGAAACGCTTTTCAGGCTCAGTACTGTGCTCAAAAGATGCAGCCCTGAGGTCTCTCCTGATAGGAGATAGTTAAGTAGAAATTCACTGCTCAGCTGACCCGGCAGAAGCAAATGTATACCAAAAATGTACCCAGAATGAGCTTTTCAGTGAACAGCAGCCAGGCACATTTTAGCTAGTTTTACTTGTAAGTGGGGTTGTAAACGCTTTTCAGGCTCAGTACTGCGCTCAAAAGATGAAGCCCTGAGGTCTCTCCTGATAGGAGGTAGTTAAGTAGAAATTCACTGCTCAGCTGACCCGGCAGAAGCAAATGTATACCAAAAATGTACCCAGAATGAGCTTTTCAGTGAACAGCAGACAGGCACATTTTAGCTAGTTTTACGTGTAAGTGGGGTTGTAAACGGTTTTCAGGCTCAGTACTGCGCTCAAAAGATGCAGCCCTGAGGTCTCTCCTGATAAGAGGTAGTTAAGTAGAAATTCACTGCTCAGCTGACCCGGCAGAAGAAAATGTATACCAAAAATGTACCCAGAATGAGCTTTTCAGTGAACAGCAGCCAGGCACATTTTAGCTAGTTTTACTTGTAACTGGGGTTGTAAACGGTTTTCAGGCTCAGTACTGCGCTCAAAAGATGCAGCCCTGAGGTCTCTCCTGATAGGGGGTAGTTAAGTAGAAATTCACTGCTCAGCTGACCCGGCAGAAGCAAATGTATACCAAAAATGTACCCAGAATGAGCTTTTCAGTGAACAGCAGCCAGGCACATTTTAGCTAGTTTTACTTGTAACTGGGGTTGTAAACGGTTTTCAGGCTCAGTACTGCGCTCAAAAGATGCAGCCCTGAGGTCTCTCCTAATAGGAGGTAGTTAAGTAGAAATTCACTGCTCAGCTGACCCGGCAGAAGCAAATGTATACCAAAAATGTACCCAGAATGAGCTTTTCAGTGAACAGCAGCCAGGCACATTTTAGCTAGTTTTACTTGTAACTGGGGTTGTAAACGGTTTTCAGGCTCAGTACTGCGCTCAAAAGATGCAGCCCTGAGGTCTCTCCTGATAGGAGGTAGTTAAGTAGAAATTCACTGCTCAGCTGACCCGGCAGAAGCAAATGTATACCAAAAATGTACCCAGAATGAGCTTTTCAGTGAACAGCAGCCAGGCACATTTTAGCTAGTTTTACTTGTAACTGGGGTTGTAAACGGTTTTCAGGCTCAGTACTGCGCTCAAAAGATGCAGCCCTGAGGTCTCTCCTGATAGGGGGTAGTTAAGTAGAAATTCACTGCTCAGCTGACCCGGCAGAAGCAAATGTATACCAAAAATGTACCCAGAATGAGCTTTTCAGTGAACAGCAGCCAGGCACATTTTAGCTAGTTTTACTTGTAACTGGGGTTGTAAACGGTTTTCAGGCTCAGTACTGCGCTCAAAAGATGCAGCCCTGAGGTCTCTCCTGACAGGGGGTAGTTAAGTAGAAATTCACTGCTCAGCTGACCCGGCAGAAGCAAATGTATACCAAAAATTTACCCAGAATGAGCTTTTCAGTGAACAGCAGCCAGGCACATTTTAGCTAGTTTTACTTGTAACGGGTTGTAAACGCTTTTCAGGCTCAGTACTGCGCTCAAAAGATGCAGCCCTTAGGTCTCTCCTGATAGGAGGTAGTTAAGTAGAAATTCACTGCTCAGCTGACCCGGCAGAAGCAAATGTATACCAAAAATGTACCCAGAATGAACTTTTCAGTGAACAGCAGCCAGGCACATTTTAGCTAGTTTTACTTGTAACTGGGGTTGTAAACGGTTTTCAGGCTCAGTACTGCGCTCAAAAGATGTAGCCCTGAGGTCTCTCCTGATAGGGGGTAGTTAAGTAGAAATTCACTGCTCAGCTGACCCGGCAGAAGCAAATGTATACCAAAAATGTACCCAGAATGAGCTTTTCACTGAACAGCAGCCAGGCACATTTTAGCTAGTTTTACTTGTAACTGGGGTTGTAAATGGTTTTCAGGCTCAGTACTGCGCTCAAAAGATGCATCCCTGAGGTCTCTCCTGATAGGAGGTAGTTAGGTAGAAATTCACTGCTCAGCTGACCCGGCAGAAGCAAATGTATACCAAAAATGTACCCAGAATGAGCTTTTCAGTGAACAGCAGCCAGGCACATTTTAGCTAGTTTTACTTGTAAGTGGGGTTGTAAACGCTATTCAGGCTCAGTACTGCGCTCAAAAGATGCAGCCCTGAGGTCTCTCCTGATAGGAGGTAGTTAAGTAGAAATTCACTGCTCAGCTGACCCGGCAGAAGCAAATGTATACCAAAAATGTACCCAGAATGAGCTTTTCAGTGAACAGCAGCCAGGCACATTTTAGCTAGTTTTACGTGTAAGTGGGGTTGTAAACGGTTTTCAGGCTCAGTACTGCGCTCAAAAGATGCAGCCCTGAGGTCTCTTCTGATAGGAGGTAGTTAAGAATAAATTCACTGCTCAACTG